>NW_004955429.1:9634430-9693403 GCF_000276665.1 Chinchilla lanigera | reverse complement strand
ATTAACATAAAACCAGTTGGAAAGAACCAGGGATCATCTTCTGGCCCAATCCACAGGACTTTTGTTTCCGTACTTACAGTCTTCTCAATCATGAGCTCCCTGTAGTTAGGTAAGGATCATTTCTGAGGAAAGACTTTCTTCATTCATTACTTTATAGGATTTATACGCACAATTCTGATGTTTAAATAGGACTAGTTTTTTTTTTTTATATGTGTAGGAATATCTTGAAATTTATCACTTTTCCCCACAAAAGTTGTGATGTACACAGGTGTGGAGGCTGAGTCCAGTGATTGTTCTGGGAATAACTTTCTTTTAAGCAGATCATAAAGTGTGTGAAACCCTCTCCTTAAAAAGGGTTTCCCTGGTTGCTCTAGTTCTTGATACACTGTCCCTTCTTCAGCTACCGCAATTTCATTATCCTCAAAATGCTAGGGATTGTTGTGTACCTTGTTTTGAACTTTGACCAGAGCAACTCTGTGGCAATAGATGTGTTACTCTGGACTGACCCCTTTGTAGGCTTTCACTTTCTTGTCTGACAGCACTTTCCTTTTTCAGTTCCCTTCAAGTCCAAACTTTGCATTTCTTCCCCTAGTCTATCAAGATTCATTTTGTCTTTTCAGATGTACATCCTTTAAGTGACCTGAGTAAACCTTTCTCATTGGTGGCCATTATACCACTAACCAAGTCTTTAATTCGGTAGACACTATGAGTGGGGAATGCCAGTGACTTCTAATCTGTCCTCTGTCACTCCAGGAGGGAGACCACCCAATATCTGATAAGACACAGCTTCCCGCGCATACTAAAATCTTTCTGGAGCTCTGGAAAGCTATGCAAGATTTCATTTTTCCTACCCTGGACATTCTCCTATTCTAAGAAGAAGAAACCCTTACACTTTCACCAGGAAAAACCAACCAGCTGTGGGGAACTCCTAGTCCATCTTGGTTATTTCCACTGGAGAAACTTCTCAACATGAGATCCCAAGTAATCTTCATTTTAGAGTCTTTCTCCATATCTGTGCAAAATTTCCAAGGATCCCAGGACAGAATATTCACTATAAAAAATTATGGACATAGCTAAAAGTAGCACTCCTCCTGCCCATAGAAGAGCACATAGGAGCTGGTAGGCAAGCAAAATTAGCATTTACTTTTATATGATCTGAGATGATTTTTATAACTTCTTCTCTTCAAACTTCTATCTTTTAACTTTAGTATTTTAGTAACCTTTTTCACTTTTCAAAGACGAAAAGTAAGTTGTAGTATTTCATTATATTTTTCATTTATTTAATTTATTGGTTTCACCTTATTCTCCACCAAAGTTGTTGGCAGATGGTCATGCAGTCATCTTACCCTCCAGTTCTGTCAAGATCATCCTCTTATGTTTCACACCGTCCTGCTTTTCCTATCCTGCAGTATCCGGTCCTCTCTCTGTAGAATTATTCCAACAACATAATGCACTGTGGAGTTGCCCATCCTAAAAACCTACAAAGCCTGTGTCCCAGATCCTGCACCTACAGCCTGCTGCCTCACCTCCCTCCCAGCCAGACTTCTCACAGCTGAGCAGTCCGTACTTAACCTCTCCTTTCCTCACTTCTTCATGTCCAGATTCTACTGTATCAACTCCAGAGGGCTCCAGGCAAGGTCACTAACAACCTCTGTTCCAATAAGGCCCAGCTTTGCCTTATCTGACTCACCCTGTCAGCAGCATTCAAAAGCTTCAGCGACTCCCTCCAATTGGAACTGTGCTGTGCTCTTGACTTCTGTGACTTCATCTTCTCTGATCCTCACTTGCCTGATTTTTTATGTTTTCCTTTTTGGGAGTGGGGTGGTGGTAGTGGTGAAGAGACAGGCTTTTTGTACTCCACTCCAAAAAGTTAGTATCCTTCAGCATTCAGAACTTGGCCCTTTTCTTTAATTTCCCACTCTGAGTTTTAATTTTGTGTCCACCTTCTTATATAGCTTCTCCATTTATATATTTACATGGGTCTCTAAATGAAGTTGTCCAAATTAGAGCATTTAATTTCCCACTTCCACCCCTCCTTCCACATGTTCCCCTCTCTCGCTTCTCCTCATTGACCCCAAATCAATAAATCCTATTGTTCATCTCTAAAATGTACCCAGCGTTACCTCACTACTCTAGTCCCAGCCACCATCATCTCTGGTCTGGACTCCGCTTTCGTTCTTACTTCTCTCAACTGATTAAAGAAGTAAAACTGGAGAGAATCTATAGCATCTGTAGTTAAGCAAAGGGCAGGAAGACAGGGAAAGGAAAGGAGAAAATTTTAATACATACTTAGCAGGCAGAACATATAGATGATGGTGACCCAGGGGAAAATGGGAAATAACTAAGAGGAAGAATTCCAGGTGATGATGAACAGACTGGGAAAGATGAAGGCCAGGTTATGCACAGATAAATGAATGGCTGAACGTGTTGAGCAGTAGGGTCATCAGACAGAATTGGAGGCAGGTGCATATGGACAACTGGAACTGAGACTATGGGGCTGAATCTAGAGACACAGGAAGCATCCATTGTAGGTTATACCTGAAGCCACGGGGTGGATGAAGGCATCAAGGATAAACACACTAATGGGAAAATAGGTGTCAGTATCTCTCGTCAGCCCAGTCTTGACTGTCTTTTACCTCCCTTCTGTTTTTTCTACCAGACTTCCACACGCATTCTTCTCTTCACAGCTCGGCATCCCCCACCCAATTATTCCCTCCCCAGGACACGAGCAGAGGATTTACAGCGCTTCATGTCCTTTGCAGTCTTGCTGGTCACAGAGATAAGCACGTGGGTGCACGCTTTTTATAAAGGTTTGTTGCTGAGCATTTTGGCAGTTAGTAATGGCACATTATCTAGACCCAGCAGGAGAGTGACAACACTTGACAAACATAGGGTCACACCTCCCCGGCCTCAAGGGGGATTACTTATCTGACATTCCAGCAATGGCACACACAGCCAAGAATCCCAGCACAGCACACCAAAACCCTCCAAGCCATCCAAGGAGAATTAGAACATGTAGGCACTAAAACCGGTCTGCTTAGGGTTATTTCACCTGTACTTCTAACCAAGTTGGGTTTTATGACCACGACAGTGAATTGTGGAATTGCACGAAAGTCCTACATAGAAAGTTCTGTCCTAATGTTGTATTTTGGTAATCAGATTCCTTTGTAGTCGTTCATTGATAATTCATTATGGATATAAGCAGTTGTTCTCACTTACATGGAACTTCACAACTCTAGAGCGATCTCTCAGTCTCTCTCTCTCTCTGTCTCCCTCTGTCTCTCTCTTCTCCCAAAAATGATATGCAAGGCCTTCACACATTTTCATTTTTTATTTTGAGGCCAGGTCTCACTAAATTGCCCAGGTAGGGCTCTAATTTGTGGCTCTTCTGACTCACCTCCCAGAGTGCTAGGATTATAGGCAGGTGCCACCATATTCAGTGGACCTCACAAATTCTTTATCTAAAAACTCTGGTACATGGATGGTGGGGCAAGTTCTAAACCAACAATTATTAGAAATGTGTTAACAAACTGGGTCCTTAATTAAACTAATCTAAACAAAATTTAATGTTTTAGGAACATGGAAATGATGTTTTAAATGGAATAGAATGAGCCAGATGTGGTGGTGCACACCTGTAATCCCAGCACATGGGAGGCTGAGGCAGGAGGATCACTGTGCATTTGAGGCCAATCTGGGGTACATAAGTAATTTCAAGGCCAGCCTGAACTACACAGCGAGACTATGTGTCAAAAAACAAAAACAAAAACACAAAACAAACAAAAAATCCTAAATAAATAAATAGGATGAAATACAAAAGTATTCTTAATTTTTAAGAGTATGAAATAATCTGTTCTAAAGCCTTTCAACTGAAATGATAAGTTCACTTTGCTTTCTCTCTTTGTTACAACATTTTAATCTTTACCATCTAGTGAGCGCTGGTGTTCAAAGTTCAGGGCTCAGTTCTTCACACTTGAAGACCGGCTGTGCTCTCTGAGAGTCATAAGTCTAAACTTGGAGGTGAAGCAGCATTCATGGGTGTCAGAATATGCCGGGAAATTACCGCGGAGGCCGTGATGAGTAAGAGGTGGTCCCCACCTCCTACAGCGTACACGTCGGTGAACGTACACTCTGGCCGAGACCTACGTAAAAGATGCAGAGCAATACAAAGTAGACGTCAGGTGCCAGTTGGGTAGCGCACACAGAAAAGTCTGTGGTGTTTTAGTGCAGTGAGAATCCAGTGGGCTACAGTGAGAATGCCTGGAGAATAACTTGATTCTCTCCACGCACTGGAGCAGCCAGGAACCGAAAGTCCTATCTGTTTGTCTTAGTCCACCCGGAACGGCTTCTCACTTTGGAGCTTTGCAGCCCATTCTTCACGCTCAGTCGCTTGGTCTCTTCTTTGTAGCTCTTCCATCAGTTCTTAATTACAGTACTTGCAGGGTATCTCTCTCCCCTGCAAGGTTCTCTTTTCCTTGAATGTAAATTTTCTATGTTCTTGTTTTCATTTGTTTTTTGTTGATTTTTGTTTTTGGCAGTCTTCAGTCTTCAGGGTTGAATCCAGGGCCACTGTATTGCTGAGGTACATCCTTTTTTTTTTTTTTTTTTTTTTAACTTTCAGACAGGGTCTTACTAAGTTGCCTGTGCTAGCCTTGAACTTGTGATCCTCTCACCCCTGCCTCCAAATTGCTTGGATCATAGAACTACACTATCGTACTTGACTGCATGTTTATCTTTGAATGTGCCCTATTGTGTAACAGTAGGAAATCTCCCCCTGCTGTTAATGCCCTCTAGCGTGCTTCTTTTATGAGTAATGAAAGGAATGAATTCACAAGATATGAATTAGACCCTGAACGAAGGTTGTGGACTCCGCATATATAAATTAATAAGATGCCTTTAAGCTGAACTCCGCCCCAAACTCTAAACCCGAATCTCTAGGCAAGAGGCCTGACCATCAGATATTTGGGGCTGGGGTGTAATTCGGTGGTAGAGTGCAAGGCCCTGGGTTTGATCCCTAGAACTGAAAAGAGAAGGAATAAAAAGAAAACAAAAAGGAAGGTATGGTGTACACACCTATAATCACAGTACTCTGCAAGGCTGAGGCAAGAGGATTGTAAGTTAGAGCCCAGCCTGGGGCAGTTTAGCAAGACGTTGTCTCAAAACCAAATAAAAAATAAAAAGGGCTAGGGATGTGGCTGTGTGAAGTGCCTAGGTTCAAGTCCTTGTACCAAAAAATAATAATAATAATAATAATAATAATGATAAAACAAGCTCTGTAGATGTTGTATAGCTAAGACTGAGTTAGACAATATTTCATTTAGTTGATATATCTTTGGAAATGAGGTTTACAGATAACTGTTCCTGACTGCTGTAAAAAAAAAAAAAAAAAAAAGCATTTTAAACTTTGGGGGAAGTATATGTAAATGCTCTGCGGCATTCTTAAACAAAAAGTACTGAGCATAGGTGGGTATCGGTCTCGAGAATTCAGAGTCAGTGGCATGAACATCACCATTGGGGGTCTTGGGTGTTTTCATTCCATTCTTCATGCCTATCATCCCATCTCCTGACATCCTGTTCAGTCGCTAATATTTCTGCCTCTAGTCAGCCCACTTAGCGTTTTCAGTGTGTGATTGCCAAGCCCAGCAGAGCACATAACTTGTTAGCAAGTACACATTGAATGAAATAAACCTCGTGGACTTTAGGAGCTTGATACACAGCTGGTTTGAATGCTCCAGGTCTATCTGTCTTGATTCTAACAAATCTCCATAAGCCTAGAAATCTGACCCTCCACACGGGAAGTAGATGGAATAACTTATGTAGAAGAGATTACAAATAGTTTGATTCTCACCTCGTTTTATATCTATGTAAACTGAGGCTCAGAGACACATGACAATTTCTCTGGGACAGAGTTGTGAATAAAACAAGTTCAGTCAAGTCTGCATGGCCTGGAGCAGCAATAACTGTAAAATCATAACCACGTCCACAGAAGGAATATCTAGTTACTAAGAAGACAGTGGTTCCCCTCTAATATATATTCCCCTCTAATCTCCCTCTGCTCCTTACTAAAATATATTTAATCACATCTCTACTTTTTTATGCATAGTTTTTTCAACTCTGATAAGTCACAGGAGCTTGAGGTTAAAGGTCTTAGTTCTATTTATTTTTATAATCAGCCCAACAGCTTTAAACAAGCTCAATGCATCTTTCTTGTCATGCTGCAAATCCATTTTGCAATTCCTAATGTATGTGTAAATTCATCATAGACATTTAAAATATGGCATTCAACTTCAGAATGGCTGCTTAAAATGCATTCTTATTCTCATTTAAGGAAGAGAAATGCTTGTACTACCCAAAAGATTCTCTCTTAAAATGAAATATATTTGGTGGAAGAACTTCTGAAGTATATGAATGAGCTTATTATAAATATAAAAAAGAGCTTAACATTTTTAGTAAAAAGATAGCACCCTCAGGAGCTAAGTAGTAATGCTATGCCTAGGAAGCTAAGTGATAATGTGAATATACCTGTTTGGAATTGTTACATTAAAAAAAACTTCAGTGCTTTTGTTTCATGCTTTAAAAAAATCTGAATGTCTGCATATGTTTCTGTCATGTGTATGTATATTATTCAGCCAGGAACCATAAACTTCTGTGACAAAGGCTATATGCACTAATATAGCTTATAATCTCTGGCTTTTCCTCTTCTCTGCACCCTCCTTGGCAGTAGAATTATATAGTTCACCAGAATCTATCACAGTATGTCTCTTTTCACTGGTTTTTCACAAGCGCTAAGCTTGGTGTCTTCAGTCCCTGGCCCCCGGAAGATATGCAAATATCCATTGAGGTATTTGTTGAAATGCTAGTTGTAAAAGGAAGTGGTGGCAGCAGAAGAAAAAGAGGAAAGAAACACCTTCTTTCCTGACAGGGACTCAATCTGATCACGAGACCTACAAGGTGAGAAGGCTGTGAATGCTTGAGCCAAACATGCCAGTGTCCATTCTCCTGGTTTCCAATAGGAACATTAATGTTACAGCGGATGGTCATGGATAGGTGTTATACAGAATAGCAAAGTAAGGGGCTGGGGATATAGCTCAGTGGCCTAAGCGCCTGCCGGGCAAGCGCAAGGTTGTGAGTTTGATCCCTGGTACTGCAAAAAAAAAAAAAAAACAGAATAGCAAAGTGTATCAAATGAGCAGTCCTAGAAGTCCTTATAATTAATGAATTATTTGCACATGATAAAACAACTACCATTTTGTCGCCACATTTTATTAAAAGATTTTTTTGACACATTAATAATTCTTTCTTGTTGGTAAGTATTCTTTTCTCCACCATACAAAGCCATTATCCCACTGCCACAGTCTTTCTTAAACTGCCCAGGGTTTAAGCCTTTAGATTTTTCCACTTCCTCTGCAACACTAGTTGGACAAAGCCTAAAACTGAAGCAGAAATTACAGGGTATTGGAGCTGAAATTAAGGGTTAGAATCTCTGTCACATGCAACCATCTGGTTTGGGGTCTGCCATCTGATTTTCAATTTGCAAAGTAGGAATAATAATACTTAAAGTCTCTGCCAAATGCATTTGACTTTCTCATACTGAAGGGCCCTAAAATGTTTCATTTTATACTTGTGATAAAGAAGAAATGACCAGGCAGAGAGGTGCATGTTGTAAACAACGATACATCTTAAAGATATTTTATGAATTCTAAGTCTCTGTATAAATCTCATGCCCACCCAGCATCATGACAACACTACACATTTCTTCGGCTCAACTGTGTTCAAGAGTGCCTATCCACAAAGGAACACGTATGTCTCACCCCACAAATACTTAACCCTAGAATTCCCCCTTTCTTTTTCGTCTCTTGACATGGTGCCTTCACAAACTTATTTCTACTATATCTGCTTGTTGAACTCCTTTGCACCTCTAAGGTTCATTTTCCTCCTTTTCTTTCTGTGGGTCATACTTTCCTGACTTGACTTTCCTTTCTGTTTTCCTTGAACCCTGTGGTTGATGAGCTGAACCACTGTTGAACAAGGAGTCTGAGTTCCTTTGACACGCAAGTCATCTTTCTGCTTTACCTGCCTAAGGTGCTTCCATGGTATAAGCCGCCCTACCTTAGCCAATGTTAACCCCAAAATTTGGGATTTGGAGCACTGACAAAAGAGCTTTAATATCCTGGATTTGAATTTAGGTCTAGATCAAAATTGTGTCGAACACAACTACATCTCCCTCAGAAACTTCTTAGTTTACTCTTTGCAAGCTCAATCTTCAAAAACACATGGCCTTTCAGGTGAATTTCCAGAAGTTATGGGTCTCAGGTTTTGTGTGTTTGTGAATATTCTATATAGTTTTAGTTAAAATACAGTTATCTGAGCCCACTTTTCTGGAGCAATTTCAGTTTATTAGGTTTGGGAGAGACTTACCCTTTGCATTTGTAACAGGACTCACCCTAGTGATTGAATTTGATACAGAATAGAAATGGAGCTTCTTTCCTGCAGAACACATTCTGTTTCTTCAGATGGAAAAGTTAAAGTGGTTCATCAGACTTTGCACAGCTATTGTGTGGTAAAGGTGGTCCTTAAAGACATGTGACGATCAACTGTAGTGCTTTTAATGGTCATCAGTGAAAATTTGTCATGCTTTGGTTCTCTCCACTGGGAATTCAGTGCAGCTTTTTCCAGGTGAGGGCCAGCTTTCTTTTTAAGAAAAAGGAACACAGGTGATTTCCACTTGGTTTATGAGTTAGATTTCCATTGCTGTGACAAAATACATGAGAGAATCAACTTAAAAAGAAGAAAGGTTTACTTTGGCTCACCATTTTAGGTTTCAGTCCATGGCAGGTTGGCTTATTGCTCTTGGGCCTATAACAAGGTAATTTAACATAGTGGAAACACATTGCAGAGGAGTCTGCTCATCTTATGGCAGCTGGGAAATGCAAGAGAAGAAGGGGCTGGTGTCCCAATGTCCCATTCAAGGGTCTGTCCTCACTGACTTCACTTCCTCCCCACCTCTTAAAGATTCTATCACCACCTTTTAATAACACTAGAGGCTTTCGGACAGACACTTACCAAGCCATAGCAGTATTGTATGGTGCGATACACATGAAATGGAAATAAATGCATGAATCCAGCAGCGTTATTTCTGTTTAACTTAATACAGATTGATGAGTGTAAAGGTAAAATTCAGTTTATTATTTAAAAGACTTATAGAAAGTCTCACACAAGTCTATAGATTTATTACTGCCTTTTAAAACATACTGCTATGATCCAAATCCTGAAAATGATATGTTATTCTTTCTCCATCCTTCCCTGAGATCACATTTAAATTCAGAATCACCAGCACTAGTTTACATTCAATTCAAGACAGCAAGGCTGAAAATAGCTTTAATGACGCACGCAACGCATTTTCCTAGGAACAGACTCTGGACTTATTAGTGTCTCAAGCCAACAGTCAATACTCAGCTGGTGCACTGGTGCATTGGTAAGTGATGCCAGAAATGTGTGCCTTCTCCTATCAGTCACACAGAGAACTAACGTAACTTGCTTTAAATAGCTAAAGTGGGGAAGGAGATTGACTTTACAGTTGGTCTGGCTTCTTAAAAATGCATATCTTTTTCTGGCTGTAAAATAGCAATTAAGAGCTACCATCTAAAGTTAAAAATAATTTGCAGAGGTTTCGATTGTATTTTATATGTGCCTCAGAACCAGGGTCAGGTGGTAACTGGACAAGGAGCTGGGAGCCCCAGGTGCAGCTCCCCTACCATACTGCTCCCTGTGACCTTGAGCAAGACACAAAATTGCTAGGCTTCAGATTTTCATTTTTAAAATGAAAGGGTTGGATTCTCTGGCAAAGGGCTCTTGTGGCTCTAACAGTCAAGAAGATGAAACACAGTGTTTCAAGATATTTCACTGAAACTGCTCACATAGAAAAGAGGCATTTTTCAAAGATATAATTATGCTTTTAGGTAGGAAGGAGCTCTCGTGGTGGGGTAGGGGATCGTTGCAAATATGAGCAGGAATGTAGCTTGCAGGATGACAACAAGTTGCAATGGAAGGGCACCCTGTGCATGCCTTTTCTAACATACAAGGAAGCAAAGGGCCTGAGAGCAAAGGTGACTCAGGGACTGCAGACTCTGCTTCCATGGTCATCTTTTGACAGCAAGCCTAATGCTTATTTGGACTCATAAAATAAGATGTCATTAATCAGAGTGAGTTGCTAGACTGTACATGGGTGAGGAGCTGTTTCACTGGAACTGTGGCCATGTCATTCATGTACCTTACAGCAGCTCATAGCTACAGGATAAAAGGCCAGCTGGATCATCCTGTAGCTATGAAATACAATGAAGTATTGTGGTTAGTCAAGTTTGTCTTGCTTTGATAAAATACCTGACATAAACAACTTAAAGAAAGAAAGATTTATCTTGGTTCCTGGTTTCAGAGACATCAGTCCATGGTCACTTGGCTCCATTGCTTCTAGGGATGTGGTGAGGCAGAATCACCTTGGCAGAAGGGCGTTGCAGACGAAAGCAGCTCACTTCATGGCGGCTGGGAAGCAGAGAGACAGAAAAGCCAGAGAAGAAAGGCAGGGAGCACATATCAGGCCCAAAGTCATGTCTCCAGTGTCTTCTCCCTTCCAGTAGGTCCCATCTCCTCTTTCCAGCATTTCCCAGTAATGCCATTAAATTGTAATCTCATCAATAGATTAATGCACTGAAGAGGTGAGAGCCCACCTGGTCCATCCCTTCTAAAAGCCCCACTCCTGAGGATATGAGATTTTGGGGGGATCTAAACTGTAACAAGTATCCAACTTGCCTTGTGAAAGCTCAAACAGGATCAGCTTCCTGAGCTCAGTACTAAAAAGAAATCTCTTGTTACCTCTTACTCTCCTAATACTCTCAATACTTCTGACACCAGATTTTGATTTCTGCACACTGAGCAATTTGTTAGTTTTCTGTAAGCAACAAGATCTGTGTCCCACAGTTTAATTCAACTCTGACACTACCTAGAGCTAGTACAGACTCTCCAGGTGAAAGGCTCAGTCCCAAAAGACTGCCCCTGCTTCCAACAACAGTCCTGTCTGGTGGGTCTCCAGGTTACCCACAGCTGCTGCCTGACTTGGCTATCAGTCAGGGGTTCCCACAACTCCTTCCTCAGGCCTAATAGTTTGTAGGATGGCCCATAGAACACAGTTTACTGACTAGGTCACCAGTTTACTGTAAAGGGAAACAACCCCAGAACACCAGATGGAAGAGTGTGAGGCTTTCTTCTTCTCCCTCTTGGGGGCATTATCTCCATGTGTTCACCACTTGGAAGATCTCTGACTTTTACCTTTTGGAATTTTTAAGGAGGTGATATTACTGCCATGGCTGGATAAATCATTGGCCACTGGCAATTAAATCAGTGTGATAGCTAATCCTGATTGTTAATTGGCTTGAGAGACACCTAGGATAGTAAAGCACACTTCTGGGTGTAACTGGGTGTGATGAGGATGTAACCTTGGGGGATAGTATCAGGTCCCTGGCCTCTTCCTCTTAGGCTTTTTCTCTGCTTCATGCTTCCTAGATGCCACAGATTGAGCAAATTTTCTTTGCCATGACTTTTTTGCCTTGGAGCCAACTGTACATGGACTTACTCCTCTGAAACCCTAAGCCAAAATAAACCTTTCCTTTTTTAAGATGTAAATGTCAAGTATTTTGTTCCAGCATATTAGACACTTTCCTATTGTGAAGAGAAAATGCCTGACAGCCACAGTTTAGAGGAAGAGGGGATTATTTTGGCCATGATTTCAGTCCATGGGTAGCCAGCTCCAAGCCAGAAATGGCGTAGTTGGAAGGGCATGGCAGAGGGTAGCTGCTCATTCATGGTAGCCAGGAAGCAAAGGAGAAGGGAGGGGCTGGGACTAGCATACACCCTTCCAGGTCACACCCCCCAGTGGCCCACCTCCAGCAAGGGCCCACCTTCTAACAGCACACTCAGCTGATGAATCCACTGATGAGCATAGCGCCCCCATGACCCAGTCACCTTCCAAACACAGAAACCTTTCAGAATACACCATAGCACCCGGAAATGAAAAGGTGACAAATACAGATACATCCAATCTCCAGGACCTTTTCCCTATTTATAGGGTCAAAGTATTGGGCAACATTGTAAGACCCTCGTCTCAAAAAAGAGAGAATTGCTTGACATGTTCATGCACCCCTGTAATCCTAGCTCCTCTGGAGGCTGAGACGGAAGCATCAGGAGTTCAAGTCCAGCCTGGGCAGCGTAGCAAGACTTAGTTTCATAATAAAAAGGATTGGGCTGTTGCTCAGTGGTATAGCACTCCTTGGTTCAATCGTCAGTACTGGGAAAAAACCCTAGAAATTCCTTCCAGAGTAGATATTGTTGAATTGTACAGTAGGAATGAACAATAACACACTGTATATTTCAAAATAGCTTGAAAGAAGGGTTTTGAATGTTTTAGCCACTGAAGCAGTGTTTCAAATAATGGATATAATAACCTTGTTCTAATCATTACATATGTGCAGATATCAATGCATCACACTTCATCCCATAAATATGTGAAATTGTTGGGTCAATTACAAATAAATATGAAGAAAGAAATCTGATATTTTATTTATAAAAATATACACCCTCCAGGACCATAGTAGCTATTCTGGAGGTCATAATAGGCCCATTCATTAAGCAGAACCATTTGGAAATAAAGATTCTTCAAGACCTTTTCCTCCTTGAGAATCCTCCAAATTACTTGGATTTATCATCCTAAACAATTATGGGAAGCCCAGGTTTAAGTAAAATTAGCAAAATATACAAAATAAAACTGTAGATATCCCTTTGTTACTATTTCCCCAAATTCTTCTATTATGCATTGTAAGTGAGAAAAATCTTAGAAACCTGTATTTTCAGTGCTTTATATGTATTCAGCATTTCTTGTTAAAAGTAGAAAAATTTAATTTTATGTGATACATATATATTGACTTTGTATCATACATGCACATATATTTTATGTGTTATTCTTCATATGGTCCTCAGAGCTAGACATATGGAGCTAGACATATACACACAAACATATCTATGCACATACTATGTATATATAGTGTGTGTGTACATTTTTACATATGTATGTATAAATGTGTATGCATATGTACATATCTCTGAATAGTCTCTGATATTTTTTATGCCATGAGTAAACACAAAAGCCATAGATTCCATGATCCCATATCTTAACAGATCTGTGCTGAGAAATTACTGAGGCATACCTGGAGCTCTTAATAAAAATTCCAGAAGGACAACTTATGGGACCATAAAAACATTAGAAGAACTCCTGTGATCCCTAGAAGAGACTGATACTCTCTTCAGACACGTTAACAAATTGTTAGGTCTGTTTCCCAAGACAGTATATGAAGAACACAAGGAAGACACTTCATTAATTTTAGAATCAAGGAATGTCTTTAATTTAAAAAGTTTCACCCCAGATTGACCATACATTTTATCCATTAAACTTGGCTCCAGATGATTCTGGGTTATGTTATTTTATTTTTATTTCTTTATTTTTTGGGGGAGTAGCGGAAATCAAACTCAGGACCTTATGCTTGCGAGGCAGGCTCTTGTGCTACTATCTCCAGCCCAATTTGGGGTCATTTTCGAAAGCTAACTTGTTCTCAAAGGAAAATGAGTTACTAATATTAAGGACATTCAAAATGTTACACTTTTAATGTTTTCAAAAATAAGTGTTAAAATAACTTTCAAACAATGGAAGTAACTCTAGAGAAAATACATATATGTGCACACACACACTCATTTGTGAAGGGGCCAACACGCACTTGGATATGTTTGTATATGATTGGTATTTTTTAAAACTAAGTGCTCAAGGTATTTGAAGATCATACATTTATTAAATTCATTTAAAAATATAGGTGTGAAATTTTTTTCACTTTTGGTTGCCAACCAGGTTATTTTAAAAAAGCTAGTTCTCCTTGACCCTCCAGAATAAAGCAAGTCCCTGTATCTAAGTGCTAATTATAGCAAGTACCATCATATACAATGGATCTCCTCTGTAAAACTTAGCAAAACTACAAAGAATAATGTAATTGTTAGTTCAATATTTTTCTCTCTTATTGGAGTGTCAGCATCACAAAGCAAAGCCCATCTCTTTTGATCTGTTTTTCCTTTGTTAAGAATGTGCTTTGCATATAAACACTTAATAAACACATGATGATTAAAAAAGAAAATTATTCAGTTACTGACCTGAACCTATCAAGGTAACTTAGTTGCAGAAAACAGAATCCACAACTTTGTGTGTGTGTGTGTGTGTGTGTGTGTGCACGTGCACATGCGCATGCACATGTGTTCCTGCGCGTTCCTGCGGTATGTTTGCACTTTTGTGTGTGGTACTGTGGATTGAACCCAGGCCCTCTGGGTCATGCTCATCCCTGGCCCTTTTTTGCTTTATTTCAAGACAGGGTCTTGCCAAATTATAAATTGCCCAGGTGGGCTTGAATTTGCCAACCCTCTTGCCTCAGCTTCCCAGAGTGAATTATAGCCATGTGCCACCGTATCAGGCTAGAATCTGTAACATTTATGCTTCCATCCTTATTACAGCTCAAGACTCTTAAAAGTACAGAGCCCCTAGTTTAGGAGCTATGATTATGACAAAGAAAACAGGTGTGTTTATCCTCTGCTGGTTCGTGTAAGAATTAGCAAATTTTTCTACAGAGAAATTTGATAATACATATCACAGTGAACATCTTTTGATCTAAGAATTTGTCGCTGAAATAAGAATAAAATGTGGATTCTTTTAATAGCCAAAAAAATGTCTAATAGTATAGACACTTATTAGACTTCCCTTGAGATCTCTCTGGCCTCATCTGCCTCTTTGCCACCCATGTCCGTGGTGATTCCCTGCACAGGTGGGATCAGTGGGTCTTCCCCGTGTGGTGTAGGAGCCTCCTCATCATGCTCTGAACAAGAGTCACTTCCAGGGTGCAGACTTTTGGAGGCTGATGAATAACATCCTCCCACACTAAGGATCTTGCTGCCTGGTGCTGTGGCTTCTCAAAGGAGAGCCCAGAAGAATTAGGCATCACTCACACCCGGTGGGAGTCAGGGTGGTAATGATCCCTCCTGTTGCCTTTGTATCCCTCTTTGCTTCATTCTCTTGTTCCTCTTTCTGGGCAGGGGGGGTTGCATTCCTACGCAAAGTCTGCCCTGGCTTCTGCTATCTGGGGGAATTGAGAAGTTATTTCATTGGCTGAAGAAACTGTGTTATCTCTTTAATGGATACAGGTATGTGCGGTCATTAAAAAGGACTGGGAAAAGTAACAGGTTTCTAAATGAAATAATGGTCACAACATTGGGTGTCTAATATCTTATTTTTTTAAAGCATAGGTATCTAATCTCTAACATGTGAGCTAGATGCTTAACTAAATCATAGAGGGCATTTTCTTTGCTGTACAATGTTTTGTAAGCTTTCTACTCTCATAGTGAATTTTTTAAGGGAAATAATCAATTGGATATATTTTAGTAGAATTTTAACTGGGAAATATAAAAACTTGTAAAAACTACAGCCAAGAATAATAAATTTAAATTATCTGAAGGGTTGTGAAACTTCATTAGAAGTTATGATATAAGTAAGCTTTATAGTATTTCCATGGAGTATGATGGCATATAATAGGAATTTTGAAAAGATTAGAAAATAAGTAGCAAGAAATGAAAATCAAAGTGATACAGAGGAGGCTGTGATGTCTCCTGATGACAATACAATGGCTATGACAGAGTCTGTGCTTTTGTAATAAAAAAAAATAGATTTGTGTCCTGGACGCTTAATTACTCGACACATAACTAGGCAACTCAAACTCCCTCGGTTTATGTTGCTTCTTTTTAGTAACTGGAAGTAATACTGAATATTATAGGATTGTTATGGGGGAATTAACTAGATGCATTTAATTAAGCAGAGTGATGTCCATATAGTAAGTACTCAAAGCAACTGTTATTTATTCATCTAACAATATCTGAATAAATAAGCCTGTTTACCAAGCTAAATCATACCTAACTGCTACAAATGTGCTCTAAATAAGTTAAAGCTGATACTTCTTAGATTTGCACCTAAAAGCCAGTTGCTGGTTGTCAAACCTTGACTCACAGAAGGCCGTAAGGGACCTGGAAATCCTCTAACTTGCTTGAAGATGCTTGGGCAGATATTTGGCCATCTTTGACTTTTAAAGTCACTACAAGTTATTATCAGAGTTCATGTGTAGGTGTTTCAATAGCTGTGAGTCTGAAGGTACGAGCCAGTCATTGGAGAGCGCCTGGCATTAGAAGTAAACTTATCTGTTACTCTGATTTCTGCATTCGTGTGTTCCTTCCTTTGGACCTTGTTCTGCATTCTCAAGCAGAGAACAACACAGAGCTTTACTGAGAAAGCGTTGCAACACTGAAGTAAGAGTGGCCACAAAGGTTTTAAATAGTTTGTAGAGAGTAAGTAGCTACACAAGGTCTTGTTTGGAACTTTTCACCCACCACTCTGCTCTAGTTGATCCCCTCCAAAACATTTTCTTTAGATTATGGGGATACTCTGCTCAGTTTTGTGGGGGATTAAAAAAATAAAAACCAAAACAATGTGAAACAACTGGTAATATAAACACATCCCAACTTGCACAACTTTTCATCACTGGAACCCTGTGAACTTCCTTAGCTAAGATCGCAGCTGCCGGAGCAGCAGTGAAAGCAAAGATTACTGAATTAACACAAAATATAATGTGTCTGCCCGTGTTTGTCAGCATGTACTTTGCAAAGGCTTTCCTTGTATTTGTTTAGAATGCGTCTTTGGAAATTCTTTGCAGTGTATAATTTTCTAAATAAGGACAGAATAGACATTTTATAACAGTTTAAATGGCAAGCAGTAGTTTAAAAAGAATAGCACTCTTAATTCTTTTTCATTCTTCTGTTCACATTCTTGTGATAGACTACAAATCCGCACTGAACCACACTGGCAAAAGTGAAAGTATTCAGTGTTTGCTGGGCCATACTAGGTGGATCAGGCCTTGCAGAGAACGGAGTCACTGGTATCTACAGACATACGGTCTACGTGTCACTCTCTATGCTGGTTCCAATACTACCGGTTTTGTAGTATCAAAATTCCCAAACTACAAGAAATTTAGAGAAGACTTAACATCAGTACTGCCCAAACTCTTTAATGAAACTGAAAAGTAAGCAATACTTCCAAATTCATTCCTGGAAGCAAGAATTACCCTTATAGCAAAACCAGAGAAAGACCCAACCAAGAAAGAACTACAGGCCAATCTCTCTAATGAACACGGATGCAAAAATCCTCAATAAGACACTGGCAAACAGAGTGCAGCAAATCATCAAGAAAATTATACACCATTACCAAGTGGGATGGATTCATACCACAGATGCAGGGATGGTTCGACATACATAAATCAATAAATGTAATATACCACATTAATAAAACCAAGGACAAAAATCATCTGATTATCTCAGTAGATGCAGAAAAAGCTTTTGACAAAGTCCAGTACCCATTCATGATAAAAACCCTACAGAAAACTGGAATAGATGCTCTTTATCTCAATCTGATAAAAACCATCTATGACAAACCACCAGCGAACATCATACTAAATAGACAAAGGTGGAAACCCAGTACCTGTGCTGTCCTGTCATTTCAACTGTGCAGTGATGGATTTTAAATAAAACAGAGGCTAAGTATATGTGTGTTGAGAGGAGGAGCAGATTGTATGGACAATTGCCCAGGATTTATTTTCTCTGAAAAAGCATATAGGGCTTTGGGATAAAAAAATGATTTTTGCTAAGGAATGTGATATAAAAACAGTATAGATGAAAGATCTGTTTTTCACTAGAAATATAAGCCATCATATTGATCTCATTGAGGTAACCGAAGAAGAAAAAGGTTTGGTTTTTTTCCACAAGCCAAAAGTAAAATTAAAATACAATCAATGTATGGGACTTATACCATTTGCTTCCAAATAACTTGCAAAATACTCTTGTCACCATGGTTGGCAAGAAAATTCATAGTAAAATTAAATTCAAGTAAAATTCACAGTAAAATTAAATGTGAAGTTAATAAATTGCATTATTTCTCTTGTTCACTTCACTTTGAATATTGAGGCCAAGTTTAAGCAACACTTTGATTTCTGCATTCATAAATATGACTTTTATTTTTGTTTCAAACAAGCACCTTAAGGATATTCTCTGATTTTGTGAATAAGTATTCACTTTGTAAAATACTTTTGCAAAAGACCATCAGTGCAAAAAGATAAAATGCACCTATTGAAAGCTAAAACAAATATTCTGTATTTTTTTGTTTCCTATTAGACTTCAGCTTACTTCCTGTTGTGAAAATTCAGTGGCTTACACAGTGCTAAGATTTCAATTTTCATTTTAAACGTTTACCCTTTTGCTTAAATCTTAATGTAGCTACTTTAAATATATGAGAACTTGCATTTACATATATGCACATTAATCATAAAACAAAATGCTAATCAGGCCAACCTGGTTTCCATGGCAATTTAGCTATTCATCACAGAACCTTAGAATAGTCGCTGGGTAAGTGCCAGACACTTGATCCCTCTAACAGAGGGGAATTAGTTACTAATGCATACCTAGCACTATGGGAAATACTTGGAAGCTGTGATAAAAAATAAATAGGAATACAAACCACTCACTTGAGAAGGGTTTATAACCTACTTCAGAGACCAATTCAGGGAAACGGAAGGAAAAAAAAAAAAATATATATATATATATTTTTATATATATATAAAAAGCAAGATGGGAGAATGTGGTTTTAAAGCCTTGATACCATGGTGAAAGATTATGCTTTTAACTCTATTACCTGTGTGATGACGTGCGCTGGATTCTAGCATGGTATGATTAGCTTTATACATCAATGACCTTACTCCTACAGGGACTTTTCACACTGCCAGGCAAGCCAGTCATCCTTTCCTACCTGTTCAATCCTTCCCATCCTTAGATGACTGTATCCTATCATCTCCCTTCTGAAGCCTTTAATACCTCTTCCCTATTTTTGCTTCTACCTTCCTACTCCACTAAGCACCGGAGACAGATGATGTTCCCTCCCCTCACTGACACATCTGTGTTGTACACTCTGCCTTTGTCTTTACGCAGAGTTGAGCTCCCTGCCTCTCAGGCTGGGTCTTCTACTTGTGCCCTGGATTCCACCGTGTCCTGTCCCAAACAGGGACATTGCAATTCTGTCCTTTCACATATTTTTCTTTTCTGCCGCATCGTTCCCACCAATAAGCTGTTATTTCTCCTACTTTAAAGGGAAAAAAAAAATTTGCACCACTTCTCATACCATTTCCACTTTGTTTCTTTCTCCCCCTTGTAGCAAAATTCCTTGGAGAACTGTCTACACCCATTGTGTGCAGTTCCTCTGTTTGTATTCTTTGTTTGCTCTACTAGGGCTGGTATTTTCAGCACTCTATTGAACCGGATATTGTCAGCGGTCGCTCCTGGGTTACTAAGTCCACATGGCCTTGGTTGGCCTTCCTCTTCTTGACCTGGTCGCAACACTGCACACAATTGATTGCTTCCTTCTCTTGGAAAGCTTTCTTTTCTTGCCTTCCTAAAAACTATAGCCCATGCCAGCGATGGCAAACCTTTTAAACCTCTCAATGATTTTGTCATTTGAGATGGGGTCTTCCTAAATTGAGCAGGCTTGCCTTGAACTTGTGATCCTCCTGCTTCAGCCTTCTCAGTTGTAGGGATTACAAGTATGCATGCCTGGTGAGTTGTTTCTACCCATTAACTACTGTGAATAATGCTGCCATGAACATGAATGTACAAATATCAGCACAAAAAAAATAAAAACAAGTAAAGCTTTCAGTGATACACACAGCCCGCTGCTGCACTTGTTGCCGCAGATCACCACCGCTGGTCCACGTGGTCCTTCTCTTTACTGTTGAGCCTTCTGAGCCTCTTTTGGTAAAGGGCCCCATGTGTGCTTATTTCCTTGGCAATCTCATCCACCTTGTGACTTTCAGCACCATCAGTGTGTCTAATCCTTAATAGCTTTGTACCTCTCACCCAGTTCTCTTGCCCAAACTTTCAGATTTTGAGCACTCTGCTGAACTCTACTCGGATGGTTCATACAATCTCAAATTTTACATGTTCATTAGGGTTTCTAATTTGTACCTCCTGGTCCTCTGAACCTTTCCAATATCACTTCATAGGTGTGCCATCCTTCACACTGCCCAGACCCAAAGTATTTGGTGCCCTGGTCCTTTTTTTTTTTTTTCTATGATTTCTTTATTTAGAGGCAGATTCTTGCCAAGGCACTAAATTTCTTGTGATGGGCTTGAATTTATATTCCTTCTGCTTCGGCCTCTCACAGTGCCGGGATGACAGGTGAGTGCCACCACATCCAGCTTTCATTTTGCTTATAATAGTAGATATTCTGCCATTAGCATATTTGTCATAAACTTTGTATTGTAAACATTGCGTTGTATCTGTTCAAATTATCAGTTTCACGATCAACTCATGAAATCACTGTTTAGGAGGAAAGCTAGACATAGTACCATGAATTTATGATAATCTGTTTATTCTACTTCATGACCAAAGATATTTTCAAAGCTAATTATCTTCTGCTCATAATAATTGTGTTTTCACAAACTTAGCGATGGTGATACTAGAAGGTTATGAGGAAATAAAAACTGCTTGCATTGTAATCTTTAAATAAAACTCTCAGACCAGGCCTCTGACTAGCGAATTGAGTTTCCCTTGGATGTGAGAAAACACAAGTCCCGCGGCTATAGAGCTGTCCACAGATATCCTCCCAGTCTTCCAGACTGGCTGTTACCTGCATATCTGCTGAGGACTGGGTCTAGGCATCTGTGTCCAGGCAGAGCGCAGCATATGGCACCGTGATTGAGGATGGTAGAATAAGGGTTAGAAGGCCTGAATCAGCAGATGCAGGTGGAAGGCAGAAAGCTTGAGGGATGTGAACAGATGCTTCAGGAACATCCCATTGCATCTTCAGCCCAGAATTAGCACTGGCGAGGAAGAAAGTGATGAAACCAGGCAGTATGGACCTTCAACATTTTCAAGGTGACTGAGTGGTTGTAGTTGTAAGTACAGTCATCTCTCGGAAGTATCTACACTAAAAGCTCTAAACTGAGTTAAAGAAAGAAAGAAACAAACAAACCCTGGGAGCAATTGCAATGGCGCCATGCTGATGGAAATCAGAGAACCCTCGGTGATACCTGCAGGGGATGTCGAGCTGACGGGTCCATGGCTGTTAGGGAAGAGATATTTGGAGAATGAATTTTGCAAAAAGTAATCAGCTTCGAAAACAAAGCTATAATGCCACCAGAAGAACTTTAAGGCTAGTTAAAAATCCTTAAAGTTGGTCCATGAAACATTTCACTCTCAGGAAGTTTGCAGGACCTGATGCTGACTTTCAGAACTCAGGAAGCTATGCCCTTTCACAAGAACTCCCTGTGACAGGGACTCCTGCAGCACTTTTAGAAGCCTTGAAACCATGTATATTTTAATATCTCCATTCTCACTGCTTAAAATAAAGCCCCACAGCTTGCAAAAAATGTGATCCAAAGAAAGAAAATGTATAGCCAAATAAAGATCGTGATTTGACGCTGCTGTTGATTTAATGGACCTCAAATTGATTAAAGTATGTGATCTTTATAATGAATACCTAGAGTTCCAATGGTGAAATTCTTTTAGTGTGAGACAGCAAGGCAGATTTGGACCTCATTTTTTTTTTTTTACTTAACCCTATTGGGGTTTCTTTGTTCTGTTTTTTTTTTAGCATTTTGTAAAATATAACTTTGGGTCTTCAAAATTTCATGCAAGCATAAGAATTGGGACTAATGTATCTCTGTAAATGAAAGGCAGTCTAGCTAGTAGTGATATGTCTGTCTGTCTGTTTTCCATCTGTAATCCTCGCTATGCAGGAGGCTGAGGCATGAGGATGGCAAGGTTGAAGCCAGCCTGGGCAACTTAGCAAGACTCTCTCTAAATAAAGGCTGAGCGTGTACAGCATTTGTGTGGTGTACATGAGGGGCTGGGTTTAGTCCCTAGTTAAAGCTAAGAAAACAAAAGCAGTCGTGCTGAAAGACCCCCAGTTTTGGAGTGAGATAGTTGTATTTAAGACTCTCTCCATTGCTTACAGCCTGGGAAAACTTTTTTTAAACCCCGGCTTCCTTAACTGGGAAGAATGGTTGCTGTGGGGAGTAAATGAAATGCAACAATCTATGCCTAACAGCAGCACACTGCTTGCTCTTGGCAGATGTTCCTAAAGGCACACCTTGTAGAAGACACATTCAAGGTGAAGAAGAACCTGGAAGGGGAATAAAAATATTTTAACATCTGTATCATGCACTCATTCTCTTCTCAAGACATATTAATAAAAATAGACTGATGATGCTTGGGTGAATAAGACAGCCTTAGTGTTTTTAAAGCACTTTAACTTTATTGCCTGAATAATGAGATGCTACTCTCCTTTAAACTTCTACTTACTGATTTATCTTGATAACCCGTTCAGGTGGACTCCATGGCTGATGTGTAGCAAACTTTTAATTCTCTGTAACAAAGGGGCCAGACAGCATGGATGATTCACCGGTCACCCTAAAGCTGTGTAGCATCTGCCCATATGATGGAAAGAAGTTACCTAACAAGGAGTTGTTTCCCGTTTACCTTGGCACTGCACAGGGAGAAGTACTGGAGAAAACTCTACTTCTACGTCACATGCCTGGTCCTCCACAGCTACAAAACAAGTTGGCCAGAAATCTAGGTAGACGCACACAGCAAAAGCAGGCTCAGGTTATGACATGGGCCTGAGAATAAAGCCCTTAAGGCACTGAAGGGGTTGAATGAAAGTAGAATTTGGACAGCACACTATATTCAAGTTTAGATTCAAGTACAGCGGTGCAATGGCCAGCTCTGAAAGAGACAAAGGGGTGGGATTCATTCATGTCACAAGAATCAGAGCCCCAAATGTTTTATGATGGCATCCATGACAGTAAAACAGGACCACGTCCCAGGGCCACAGTGCTGGAAAACCACAAAATTCTGATAGGCTTCTAAAACAAAAATGCATTTCCTGGTGAGAACAAGATCAAGACTTCTGCATGGTGAGAATAAAAATGTCCTGTATTGGCCTTTGATCATACTGAGATGGGGCCAGAATCAAAGACAGCAACTTAAAGCAGGATACACTGGTCAAATAGTGGTTTCATGGGATAAAAATTTAATGATCCTTTAAGGAGTGTTCCTTTGGAACTTCAAGGTAGCTTCTCTTACAGCCTCAATATCTGAGGCTTTGTTGTATTATCAAAGAAGATCAAAATTAAAGAGAACACTGTAAGCAAAATGAATACTGGAAAACTTTACCATTTTCTCACATCCTACAGCATCTGAAAGAATATACTGAAGTGAAATATCTTGGCTATGATATGATTTCCCATGAATCCAATGGAAGGTATTAAACTGTGTTAACTGATCTGAAAAGCATGATAACACAAAGAATTGATCTGCACTGGTCCTACATAGATGAGAAATAAACTGGGTGTGGTGATGTACACCCATAATCCAGCACTAGGGAAGCTGAGGCAGGAGACTATATAGTGAGTTCAAGGCCAGCCAAAATACATAGCAAGCCCCTTTGTTCAAAAAAAAAAAAAGAAATATGGGGAAGCATTTACTTAAGTACTTTAGCAAAATGTATCACATGAAAAATACTACATTAAAAAGTATATAAAAGTAAATATATTTTGATTGTAGTTCTGGGAAAAAATTTTATATATTTAAGGAAATGCCAAAGAAACCATGGAAATAGCATCAAGATTTCCAATGCTGAAACTATGAGCTCTGTGTGTGTGTGTGTGTGTGTGTGTGTGTGTGTGTGTGTATTATACATTATATAATCTATATAGTATCTATACAGTACATGTAATATTTGCGTGTGTGAACAGTTATAATGTCCACATAAGGACATTTATAGCATTAAAATTGTAATGAATACCAAGAGCTGGTGCAAACAGTAAAATACACTTCACATCCACCAGGCCGTCATGCAGAATTTGGTCTTCCCTTACCAGTCTGCAAACTATGGATGGGCCTGAGTATCTTCAGGCTTCTTAGCTCAGTCTCCACCCAGACAGCAGCAAGGGGAACAAATTAGCTCCAGATGATTTGGAAATAAAAATGGTTCTTCTCTCTTCTGACCACCCCCCGGGTCCTCCCTGACAGGTCTACATGAGGAGTACATGGACGATGGAGAGACCATTCACAAGAAATCCATCTGCCCCTGACATACAACACAAATGCCAGTGGGGACAGTATTACTTTCCACCATTTCTGAGCTCACTTATTTTTTCATCTTTTGGATAAACACACAACAGCCCATAGAAGACAGATGCTTTTGAGTGAAATCTCAAAAGAATCAAACGATGAAGGATACTCGTAGCTTAATGAATCAAGGAGGAAAAATAATAGAATAAAAAGTCATTGCGTTTTGAATGCCCTGCAGCCATGAATAACAGTTACTAAACTTGTAGAATATATTCCCTCATTTTTCTTTCATCTGATACTATGTGCCTTTGAGAATTCCATCATTAATGACTAATTAAAATTAGAAGTCTGAGAGAGGTCAGGAAGCAGTTTGTGTCTTTCCTATCTAAAGCAAAAACAAAAAAAAAAAAAACAGAAAAACACCTTGGGGTATTCATGTTTGTGTTTCCTGATCTCTAGCAGCTACAAGCTGTTCTGCTGTAAACACATACTTCAACAGTTCATCTTCACCTTCAATACTTGTAGCGCTTTCAAAGAGAACAATGGCCTTTCTCTAGTTCTCAAATGGGTGGCCTGTAGCAGAGAGCTGTTCGATGCACTGTGAATACTAACAAGCTGTTTTGTGATAAAGAACCAATGTGGGAAAAACAAGGATGACAACAGTTTCTCCGTGTATCTTTGTATTTGAGCAGAGAGAAGGGAAGGACGCTGTTGTTTCTGTTCTCATTTCTTTTTCTCCTATTTTTTTCTTTAGACAAAACCCGTCGCATTTGCAGTTCGGACAAATGTCAGCTATAGTGCAGCCCATGAAGATGATGTCCCGGTGCCAGGCATGGCCATCTCATTTGAGGCAAAAGATTTTCTGCATGTTAAGGAAGTAAGGAACATAACTTCAGTTTCCCTATGATTTTTCACCTTGAAACATCATTTCTTATTTCTTACTTCTGTGAAACAGCACCACGGATAGCTGCAGCTGTAGGACACACTAAATCAGTGGCTCTCGACCTTTTCTGATATAAATATACATTTTTAAAGTAGAAAGGACTCATAGGCTTCTGGCAATAACTTCAGGGTTCCCTTGGGCTCTGTGGCCCAGAAATTTGGGAACTATTAGAGTAGACGATCCTTTTTTATGCTTAACCTGTACTTTCATTTTTTTTTTTTTTTTTCATATTTAACCTTGACTATGTGTGGTTTTCCTGATGTCTGAAGTTTTGCCATTTGGGGAGGGTTATAGTAAATGCAGAGTTCGTGACTCTTCTTTCTGCTGACAGTGTCTAGACTCTGACTACTGGTGCCCGTTTTCCTCCTCAAATGCTAAATTTCAGGGCTGGGGATATAGCTCAGCGGCGCAGCGCCTGCATGGCAAGCGCAAGGTCCTGAATTTGATTCCATGCACCAAAAAAAAAAAAAAAGCTGAATTTCTCCAATGAAAGAGAATGGTAGTAATCAGAGTCAATGAGGTAAGAAATAGGTACCAGAAAAATTCCTTTTTCCCCATGTCATAATTTTCTATCTTTCAGTTAACAATGACACAATGTCTAAGTTGGAAAAATTCACCCTCACTTTATGTTTGCAGTCAATACATGCCAAATGTCGGCTGTGTGGAGCCCTGTATTGAGTGACAGAAATCCCCTTGAGACAGTGTTCTCTGTATGTTTGCATAAGTTTTTTCTTGGACCTGGAGGAATTTCTAACTGCAGCACCTTGGGTGGGGGTGATACAGCACAGGGAGCAATGTGTACATTTAAATGAGCAGTGCATGAAAGGCTATAAATAGAGGAAGTGATGATGTCAATTACAAGAGCCTGCTATGACATTACAGTGACTTTTAGGAAGAGTTAATGCTGGCTGGATGGCAAAGAAAGAAAAATGCTGTCAGCAGTGACTGTGTGCCTCACATGTTGCTTTGTAACAAAAAGTTAAGGTTAATCCAAGGGCTCTTAATGGCTGATTCTTAGAGGAGGACCTCTTTCTACCACGGAAAGAACACAATGAGTATTCTTTGCCATGTTCAAGAGACTTATTCAGTTGAAGAAAATGAAATCAAATAGTATAGATTCAAGGTGAATATTATACCAGCAAGAGAGAAATTGTCGACATCAACATAAATAAAAATCATCAGTGAACATTGCATTGTTTTTTGTTGTTGCTGTTGTTGTTTTGTTTTTTTCATTTTTCTTCTGGTACCAGGAATCGAACTCACAACCTTGCGCTTGCCAGGCAGGCGCTTTGCCACTGAGCTAAATCCCCAGCCCCGAACATCGCATTGTATAATTATAAAAGTCACAAAAGCAAGTTTTGTTGTGACATGGAATATTTTCAGGTAGATTTCAGGATTTATCTCACTCTTAATACTTCTAATTAAACTAATCTGATTATATAGAGGGGGAAAGACCTCTGTTAACACTTCAATTCTAACAGTATCTTATAGAAAGGGCTCGTTCTCCTCCTGGGGATAGAATTCAGCCTGTCCTAAAGGCAGTATTAGCACAAAGAAGGAAGCAAAACTCTTTCCATGGATGGCTGAGTACCCTAAGCATCTCATCCTTATGTGATTAAACTCACCAACCCGAGAAGTTTTTGAATTATAATATGTGAGGCAGAGTTCACTGCAATTGCCACACTTCTCTCCAGTGCAGATGGTTCATTTAAAAGAAAAATGTTTCAAGGATTTGAATTTCTGTGCACTGACTTTAAATACGTTTTATTTTCTGTTTAGAAATTTAATAATGACTGGTGGATAGGGCGATTGGTTAAAGAAGGCTGTGAAATCGGATTCATCCCAAGCCCAGTCAAACTAGAAAACATGAGGCTACAGCATGAACAGAGAGCCAAGCAAGGGAAATTCTACTCCAGGTATGAGCGCAATGTCAAGCATTCATGTAAAAGTTCCGGTTATACCAACATTCCTTCTTTAACTGCTGTCTGCACTGTTCTACAATCTTTATCATGTATTTAAAAGTAGACTGGTGATGGGATTTATTGACAACCTCACAAAGCCTACATTTTTTAAAACTCCATCCCAGTATCCAATTTCCATCCCTTTTGGGAGGAATCCGATGAATTATGATCATTAATGAAAGTAGCTAAGGTCATAGAATATTACACTGCCGCTCCAGTGGAGAAGAAATTCTACAGTCCTAATCATTTGCTGAAAGGACTCTGGCACCGAGCAGCCCTGGTGACTAATCCCAGTGTCTGTAGCTGCCTGGCATGGCAGGGAGACATTTTAGAGATGACGGCTTTAAACATCATTGGCAAATAGAAATTCTTGTCATCTGTTACTTTCATTTTCACCTGGGAGACTCAATTTTCAGGTTCTATCTACTGCTAAGCACTTAAAGACTTAGACGAAGTATGAAATAAGTTAATATTTCCTTTGCAGAGAGTTATTAGATGAGTTCTGTAATAGGCTGGGGCTGAATAAACCTTCCTAGGAGGCCGGAGGTTATTTACCTTTCACTGACTCACTAGGACAACCACTCACACCTGTAGTAAATTTTCAACTGAACCCTATGCAAACAAGTTCAAGGATGTGGGAAGCTTCTCTCTCCATGCAAGGATGAAATACAGGCACGATTTTCTTTAATGTGAATAGCTAGGTTTGTTTTTTCTCTGGTTTATATCTTATTTGTTTATATTTGTCCCCTGCTCGATGATATTTTTATGTTAGCAGGGATTTTTTTTTCAAGTGTCAACAAATGAATGAAATAGAACATATGTTATAGTTTGGAATTCCTCATTAACTAGTATTATATAATTGCCAAGCTCATAAGATCTCATAACTTGCCAGGAGTGGTGGTGCACCCCTGGGAGACTGAGGCAGGAGGATTGCTGTGAGTTCGAGGCCAGGCTGGGCTACAAAGTGAATTTAAGGCCAGCCTGAACTGCATAGTGAAACCCTGTCTCAAAAAGACAAAAAAAAAAAAAAAAAAAAAAAAACTCAACTTATTTTAGGGAACTGGGTTACTCATACTCTGGTTTTCTTGATTTTATTTTGTTTCATCTTTTTATCCAAGCTTTTGCCCAAGTATGAAAAATACTTTTCACAGGTTTTTACATCTGTCTCCTAACATTAAAAAAAAATTTTTTTTTGAGGACATAATCAGTCTGGCAGTTTTTTGACCTTCTGACAGATGCATTATAAAAACTGAGAGAAATCAGAGGCAATATAACTGGGGAACATGTAAGGATTTGGCACTTTTATAGAATGCAAAGTCAAGGACGAATCTGTATCCTGAACATTTTAACTGCTAGCAAATTTCACAATTTTACACAACTCAGATAATATAAAATTCAAAAAGAATATAAATGCAAACTCATGCTGGAACTGAAATTAGACTTATACTTTATAAAAAGAAAAAAAAAAAACACTTCTGAAAGAAAATGTTTTGGTCCCGATGTGTCCTTACATAACTGTACAAATTAATTTCACTTTTTTATAACCATTGTCTGTTGTCCCTATTACATGAGTGTATTTTTTAAGAACCTAAAAAAGATATACAGCCTTCCTGTTAGTTGTTTATTTAATAGTTTTCACATTTGTTTGTTTTATCTATTCAAATGTTAGAATAGTAGCAATTAAATTCAGCCTGTCACAGACAGCAGAACTTACATTTTCATGCTAATATTCATCTAAGCATAAATATTCCCCTTTGATGCACAGACACTGTGAGAGATTTTTTCACCTAGACCCTGGTTCACCCATGATAATAAATAGGCAGTGCAGTCATCTCGCCTGAATTAAATGACATTCTTTGAAGATACTCCTTACCATCATCACATGTGAAGGGGCCATTTAGTAATATTTATGGAGCCCTCTCATACACTGATAAAAACCAGAAGCGCTGTTGTTCTAGTACTAATTTCAAAGTTACTGAGCACAAAAGCAAACTTCAGAATGTAAATTATAGTTCTGAACTATATGTTCTTCAGATCATTTCTAGATTAACTAAGTTTAGTCTTCCATGTTAGTCATGCTGGAGATGGATTCTGACTACTCTCTGTTGGTTAAATCATAATATATTCTGTTGTTGTGTTTCTTATATGCCTTAAATGTTAGCAAGCTTCGGTACTGCTATGTTTTTTCTTTTTTGAATTTAATTAAGTTTATTGGTACATTTTAGGTATACATAACAATCACATTCATTATAGGGAATTTGTACCTGTACACGATATAACTTGATTCTTTTTTTTCCCATTCCCCTACCCTCCCTTCATCCCCTCTTCCCTGCCCCATCACAAAGCTGTTTTCATTTTATCATTCTTTTCTCATTTTTTTCTTTCCCCTCCTTCTTTCTCCCCTCCCTCTGCCTAGTGCTATGTTTTTGTTTTACAGGTTGCCACGACAGTTTAAATACTTTCAATCTTAGTATACTAAAAATGGTCAAGGTAAAACAAAGGCGCCGGAAGCACTAAGCTTGGGCGTTAGCCGCAAGGTTCTGTGTACATTGTCTCAAAGGGCCTCTAAGAGGAAAAAAAGCAAAGGAAATCTCCCTTTAGCTTCTGTACCTGGCCAGAGAATTTATGGCTGCAGAAGTTATCCAAGTTCTCTTCCATTCTGTCAATCTCTTTGAAACTTAAAGCTCGCATTTGAGAACAGAGACTACCACATAACTGGTTCAAGTACGCCAGGAATCTCCATCACAACATTTCTGGTTGCTTCCTTCTAAGAAAGATAAACTTACAGTTGAATAAAAACATAATGAATTCTCATGTTTACTGAGCAATACACATGTTCTTGGACTGGAAATAAGAATCAGATTTAATCTGCTTTTTGCTTTACTCCAGTAAATCAGGAGGAAATTCATCGTCCAGTTTGGGTGACATAGTACCTAGTTCCAGAAAATCCACACCTCCATCCTCTGGTAAGTAGGTGATAAAATGCTGACCAGTTCCCACTGCATTCCATGCTTTCCCTGGTTTTACTTAGTCCTGTGAAGTTACACCCATGGAAGGGCTCTGTAAACACTACAAATGTTAAAATCAGAAAGAGATTTTTTTTAATGAGAAATAAAAATGCCCACCTAGAATTAGAAACAACACGGATAAAATTTTTTCTGGCTTTAAAGACAAAATAATAAAGGAAGTATGCCAATATGTTTACTCTAAGTTGCTGTAAATGACCAAAGTGATAAATGTAATTTATTCTTTTATTCCCAGTCCCTTTCGTGGGCCCGCACACACTGCTCTCTGCAATAAATGGGTGAATGTCCACCAAGCATTACAGTGCAACGAGAGGTACAGGCTGTAATGTGAAATAAAAAGAGAAGTGGGATTTGAACTTTAGGAAGGTGAGGAATGAAGAACCAAGAGAAGGTGGACTGACTGGGCTGCTATAAGATACACCACAGAGGCTCTATGGAAGACACACAATGCATAGAAAAAATTTTAAAAAACAAAACAAGCCAGAAAGCACTGTGGGAAGAATAACTACTCCCAAAAAGCAATATGTTTACCCAGGTCTGCTAGATAAAAGACACCCAGTAAACTGGAATTTTCAGAAAACAACTAGTTTTTAGTATAAGTACATATTACATGGAAAATACACTAAACATGTACTAGACATACACTAAAAATTGTTTATCTGAAATTCACACTTAATAGCATTTTCTTTGCTAACTCTGGCAATGCTAGCGTTTTGTGTAGCACTTGGAGTTTCGTATAATAGGAAACTATCTCAACATGCAAGTCTGTGATTATGTCTTAGTTTGCCAAGAGATGTAATTGGGAGTCAGGGTAAGGGCGTAAGGATTGGCTGCCACAGAAACAGAGCAAATGATTTGGATGTGATTCTGAGGAAGCTAGAAATGAGAAGAGATAAAAAAAGAGAATTATGTGTCTGTAGAGAAATTAAGGAACTAGCCATACAGTTACTACTGTGTTTTAAAAACAGGGTTCTTATATTACTAGTAATTGCACATTGCTCCTAAATGTTGACATCTTTTAGAAATCAAAGATTAGCAAGACTGTAGTAAACATGGCAAAAACTGCAAGACTTTCTAAGTAGACAGAATCAGAGCACAATAAATTGGTTTAGGATCCATATGGATCTCAAAAACTGTAATCTCGTGACACGGAGCAGTTGTAAGCTTCTCAGAGTGAATCAAATAGAGCTCTGAAAGTGAAAATCGAAGCCCTGTAGTAATTATGTGAGGTTTACATCTTCCCTTGATCATCAGGGAGCAGGTATTCCCTGAATAGACAGGGGAATGGTGCCAGATCCTGCGCTTCTCAAATGTGTGAAGCTGCAGGGATTCCTGTATAAACTTTACACATTTCCTATGTAGCCAGAAGTCTGTCTCCTGGACTTCTAGGGGCTGTTACTAGGCTGCTAAAATACAAATGTGCTACGTCACATTGTGAGAGAGACGCCCTTCTGTGGACCCCTCAAATTCTTCCATTTACTCTAAATGTGCTGTAGCTTTCTGATTGGTTTAGCAATATAATGAAAAGAGGTATTCACATTTTGAAGAATAAATTAGTGTATATGTAAAACATTTCAATTTATAGTCATATTTTTATCTTTGGTAAAAATAAAGTGCCATGAACAGTTAATAGAAAAGTTGTACACAGATACAGAATTTAGAATAAGTTCTCTGACTCCCAAGAGTCGAAAACACTTGTGACTGAATGGGCTGGAGATACAATCACCTGCAGAATGTGTAATGTACACATCTGGTCTCTGATAACTTTTGTATGGATAACTCAGCTGATCTAAAGGAAAACTAGAAAATTCAGAGTGAAGTCCTCCCCAGTTCACTTCCAGGGAGTACGGGCTCATTAGTAATTTTCATGTTTTTTGTTTCCCAGAGGCTCTATCTGTAATTTGGATTTCTCAAGGATTTGGGCAAGGAAATATTTCCACTTTACATCTGGGTACTGAGGGAGTAACCGGCTGCAGAACATGTACCCTACACCCAGGCACATGTGTACACGTCACCCCCAAACTTGGCTCAACTGGACCCACGCTCTCAGATTAAACTAAAGTTTAGATTTCAAAAAATATTGCCAAGGCTCTCTAAAAACAGACAGATGATGCTAGTTAGGAAGAATCGAAAAACTATTTTTAAATATATATGAGTACTTTCTCCCAAGTAAATACTAATTTTTGCTAAGGTATGGAATGGAATTATAGGTATGAAATTAAAACTGGTAGTGTCTTTTAGTAAAAGGAGAACCATATGAATCAAATAAAGTGTACAGAAGTCTGAGAGTTGATAATTTACAAACTTTACCATTCCAGGATCCTGCCCACCCTGGGGAGCCTCAGTTTCAAAAAGGCCTTTGCTGGCTGTCATGCCCCACCCCTTCTTTGCCATGCTGGGTACTGAACTCAGGGCCTTTGCTCCACGCTACACCCCAAGCCCTTTTTTAGGTTTTACTTTGAGACAAGTACTTTTAAGTTGCCCAGGCTGGATTCAAATTTGTGACCTCCTGTCTCAGCCCACCAGAATCCTAGGATTATATCCATGCACTGCCATGCCTGAGGAGTCCTGTCCCTTGAATTGTGACCTTTATAAGCCCAATGAGAATGAAAAAGATAAAAATATGTGGGAATTTATCACCAGGAGGGAAACATTTAATGATGGTTAAGACCTGCTTCAAGAACAATGATATAACGACCCATATTCTCTGCTTCACGTCCAGTGAGGTACTAATGACATGCCTCCCTTTGGAGACAGCCATTCCTCAAGACTTTCTCCCCAGACTCTTCCCAGGCTAATGTGGTAAGCCCCCTAAGGCAGCCTTCCGACATGAGTGAAGAGTTGGCTATCATGTGGTATAAAAGCCAGGGTGGGTTTAACCCCCTGGGCTCATTTGATGATGCTTACCCTGCACACCACCCACTGAACCTGTCAGCTCATCAGTCCACACAGATGAGCACTTAGTAGGTAAGCCTACCCAGACACCTGGAGTTAATCCAGCCCATTATCACCTGAACTTGGCGGGAAATGATACCTCATCTGTTATGCAAGCCAAGGCGGTACTTGCAATGTTGTGCAAACAATGCCAGGTATTCACTCCATCACAGGTTTCAACCTAATCAAAGGAAAAAGAACAATGAAATACCAGAGCCTAGTATACAAAAGACTGGATCATGTAATATCCATAACTGCGAAACTGAAAAACTAAGGTGATACCTGCCCGATGATTTCCTCATCCTTTGGAAAGGTTAGAAGAGGCTATCATGAGCACCAATTCATGTGGGTATCGCAGGGAATAGCAGCTGTTATTCCAAGTGCTAATGTGTTCCTTAAATCCAGTTGTACTGTGGCTAATAGTGGAGCACTAACATGTAAATAATGCTTCTCTAGGGTGAGTGAATTTTTTCTTCTCCCTGACCAAATCTTTTTTTTTGGTTTTTCTCCGGTACCGGGAACCGAACTCACGACCTTGCGCTTGCGAGGCAGGCGCTTTGCCGCTGAGCTAAATCCCCAGCCCCCCTGACCAACTCTTAAAGATAAAGTAATTTTCCAGTAAGCCCAACTTTGTGACAGCATCCTAAGTCAGGGCCCTCTCGGGGATGCAAAAGAACTGAAAGCGAGCACCCAGGTTGAGAAGGGCTCAGACCCGGAAGGCTGGAAGGTAGAGGGACAAGCGGTCTCGCCAAGGCAGGAGAACTAGGTTCTGAGTCCTGATGCTGCTGAATTTCTGCCAAGAAAAAGTCCCTTACACTCTACAAATTCACCCGCTAACTCTTAAAAATAAAAGGGATGAAGTTGGTCTTTAAAATATTTCCATCTCGGATTTTACATGAATGAAATTCTATGGTAATTGCATGTCGAAACGTTTTATAAACTTCGAAATGAAATTTTGCAGGTTTTTGTCACTGACCTTTCTTTTTCTAGTACTAGAGACTGAACGCAGGTCCTTCACACTGAGCTATATCTCCAGCCCTTTTTTATTTTGACACGATCTCTTTACATCACTAAGTTCCCCAGTCTGGGGGCGAAAGCCCCTTCCTCATGTTCCCCAAGTGCTGGGGTTACAGGCATGCACCGCCACGCCCAGCTTCATGCATTACTTTTTACGAGCTATATTTTCAGGTTGAAAGATTTCAAAAGGGCAAGCATGTCCAACAACAAACCTGAAATCTTCATTTTACAGATGAAGACATGAGTAGCATATCTTGTTTGGTTTTGATGCCCTCCTACTCTGCCTCTTACGACAGCCAATAGTTTCATAAATCATCAGAAGTCCTCTTCTGTAGCTTTATTAGACTGATTTCGTTAGATCCTGTTTTCCAATGATTTTGCAATCAGGTCTGTCTGAGTGTACAGATATCACCCTAAAACCATTTTAATTCTGTCCATCTAGGAATCTCCCCTCTGAATCATTTGCCTGGGGTATGGTTCCTTTGTGTTACCTGGACCCGAGGATTTTCTAGACCCTCTTTCCCTCAAATGTCTGTTGCAATTTTAGTGAATTTTTCACACTGCCCTTATTTTCACACAGAATCAAGAAAGATGAGCAATCTGAGGCATGTTGGGTTAAAAGTTTCCAATGCCTTCTATCTAAAAGCTGGGCTTAGGTATTATACTAAGGGAAGCCAAATGAAATGTATGGTACTTTCTATACAGTGGATATGGAGAATATCAACATACTTGAAACTACAAATTAAAAATGCTCCTTTAATAATAAGAAATTTACACAAAACTGAATTTGCTCAAACACCATGTGGGTATCTTTCAGTTCTGTTAGATTTTGATTATACTGCATTCTTAACATGTTGTATCTGTAGATTTTTGCTCTCTTGTGTACTATGGTAAACATTCATGATGGATCTTTTACAGTGGTTAGTGTATTTGCTTTCATTTTATTTTCTTTATAACTGTTTTTTCCTCTCCTATCCACCTGATGATTTTTGAATTGTTTGTCTATATATAGCTGTAGACATAGATGCTACTGGCTTAGATGCAGAAGAAAATGATATTCCAGCAAACCACCGCTCCCCTAAACCCAGTGCAAACAGTGTAACGTCACCCCACTCCAAAGAGAAAAGAATGCCCTTCTTTAAGAAGGTAACACGAACTTCCCAGCTCCCGTTGTCCACCCGCTCCACTGCACTGCGTCACATCTCTCGTCCTGTTGACTGTCTGCGTCCTTTGACAAGCCAATAACACGCATGCTCTGTTATTCTTTGTTTCTCTTTCATGCTGCTGTAGCTAAGCAGAAGCAGAAATCGGTAAGTTTACATTGACATAAGCTGTGTTTATCCTGCCACTGGCATCATTAGCATGAATTCCTAGTTTTATGAAATACAGTCATTTCCGTCCTAAGAAAAGAACCTATCAACAGCGAATTGAGTCCATGCATTTCAAGCCGACTAAATTCAGTGGGTGACCTATTAAAATGTCATTACAGTACTTAGCCTTTTTGATGGAATAATATCTACCACGGAGGGAATTTGTTTAAACATTCAAGGATTCCAACACGGACAATTCCATAGAATGCACCTCAATTGTGCATGCCTATTCTGTCTGTCTTTGTCTTTTCTTCCAGAAATTTAACTTATAATCAAGCATATGAAAACAGTTATTAGATTCTGATTTATGATATCCAGATACATAGCTTGTACTAAAAAAAAAACAAAAAAATTCAATTTTTAGTCAGTATTTAAACTTCTAATCCACTAGGTGCAAAATCTGCAGATGAGCAAGACCAGTGGAAAACTGCAGGCTTGTTTTGGCGGTTTACTGTGAGTTTTTCCTATTGTCATATATAAATACTCTCCCAATGTTCTTGCTTTCTCCACCAGTCCGATTTCAGCATCTCACCTGTTGGACAGTGGGGCCGATGGCCACGGGTACAGCCTTTGCCACTGGCCAACCCAGATGCTACACACTGATGCCACGTATCCCCCACTGGAAACTGCAGGGCATTCCCGGGCTCTGTTTACGCCAGAGAGTCTGTTTCCTCCCGACATGTTTTATAGCGTCAAAGCATTATGTTTTTAAAGAGACACCCTCCCCAAATTGTTTTCCATATTTTTCCTTCTTTTATGTATGACTTTCCACAGCTATGATGCTTTTTTGTTTGTTTGTTTTTTGGTACTGGGAATCGAACTCAGGACTTTGCGCTTGCCAGGCAGGCGCTCATGCCCCTGAGCTATATCCCCAGCCTGATGCTGTCTTTTACACTCAGACTTTCTAATGCCATCAGGTCTAGGACAATGATAGGTATGTTCTGACACATACGTAGGGTTAAGTCTATCCTCTATCCCAAAGTTTCAATATCCGATGCACTTCTCCCCTGCAAACAAGTATTTTTCTCTGTGGAACTCTAAGAACACTAATAAGGTGTCAGCTACTGAATTCTAATTTAACATTTTTGGCTTTTTTTGTTCTTCAAAGAAGTAACAGTTACTTTAAGAAGGGAAGTTCTCAGAAGTCTAGGCAAAACTTACAACAGCTGTATTTCTGTGTTAACACAGAAAGCCCGAGTTACTATTCATCCACAGCAGTGCATCCATCTGTCTGGCCCTGTCTTCTCTGTGTGTTAGCTGAGGTTTGCAGCTAAGTGACTCGTAGTATGTCCATAGGTTAGAAAACCAACACCGCTAAGTCACTCTGGACTTCACAGAGCAGAGACAGCCCCTAAAACCATGTTACTCCAGATGCTGCTTTGAAGCTTGTTTACCCTTACATTTCAAACCCTTAGCAAAGTCTATTACAATTTTTCCACTAGATAACCTCAAATGAACGAGTTATCAGGAAAGGGTAGATAGAAAATAATGTCGTGATCAGTAAGGCACAAAACACCAATATTCCATCAAATAAGGTAATTTCTGTAGCTACCCTATTAAAGAAGCTGACTGGTTACCATCATGGGTAACCCTTACTAGCTGGCAGCCACAGGTGAAAGGAACTAAAAGATCTATCAAATAATGTATGTAAGACTCAAAGCCTTGAAATAAAATTTCTTGGTAGCTGTTACTAAAATGCATGCAGTTTATATTCCTCATTATGATGGTGGAAAAGATATTCATACACTGCGTTGTTATAAGGGCTTGGCTTCTAAATATTTTCAAAATGATCTCAGGTGGTGTATAATGTAATAATTGAATTAAATATGCTTATGATGCCTTCGGCACTGGTATGCATTCTTGTTATTGATTATGTGGTAAAACTTCAATGCAGAATTCAGAAAAAAAAAAAAAAACAGTTTCAATGATAAGACTGTTTTCTGTGTTTTAGGTTGCTTTTACAGTGGTGCTTGTGTGGCATTTGTGCTGTCACTGTATTATGTCTGTCCTTTAATTTTTTGTTCAAAAATGTATTCTCCCTTTACTGTGTTAAATAAAATTAATTTTGAGCACTAAGTAAATTGTTCAGCAGTGAAATGTGACAGCACAATTATGGTGTTATTTTTCTCCCCTCTGACCATATCGCTTACAACTGTTGGTGAAATTGCAGACGGAAGCTTCTGAATTTGAACTTTTTAAATTCCTCCTATAAGCAACTTAAACGCTTACGAAGCCAGAAAGTTAGGAATAGGCAGGTTTAAGCATTAATGAAATGTTTTTCATGACAGACTGATTCAAAACTTATCAGTTTATCAAAGTTTTTAAACAGTTTAAAAAGCGTTTTTCTTTTGGTGCATGTGACTCTTAAAATATGTTTCAGATACTCCTTAATGCAGAAAGAGTTATAGAGAGCATACAAATAAGCAAATGATCTACTTATCACAGTGTCTGAAGCCATGCCTGTCACTCTTCTGCATTTAAAAAAGATTATTTCTTGGTCCATTTACTATTTGCTAAGGCCGGGCATGGTGGCCCAGGTAATCCCAGCACTCTAGAGGCTGAGGCAGGAGGATCGCCATGAGTTAGAGGCCAGCCTGAGCTATTCAAGGCCAGCCTGCACTACACAGTGAGACCCTGTCTCAAAAATATATGTATTTTTTCTAATATCAAAATAGTTTTAGTATAATCAAATTAGGTATTGCCTAATTTTTTTCTGGAAAAATTTTATCTGGAGTCAAGCTAAAAAGTGTTGATGGTTTCATAAATAGTAACAACATTCAGCTCCTTTCCCTGCTCTCCAAAAAAGAAAGAAATTACTGGAGAAAGACGTGAATTAGTTATGTAACAGAAACACTACCTAAACTATTTTTGAGACCATAATAGTTATGCAATTCTATAGTGAACAATTCTACAGTTCTATAATTGCATTCAGTGGCATTCTAAGGCCACTGAAGGTTGGTTGACTATTACACATGAAGCAGCTTTTCTCTAAGAACATAAACCTTATATTTTAAGTCTTTAAATGCCAGCATACAGAAACCAGAAATCTAAGCGCACTAATCACGAAAGCTATGAACAGTGAACATGAGCACTGCTGACTGGAATAAGCGTGCAAGTCAATTTAAACTCTCACAATAAAATATAATTCTCAAATATTTGGTTGTGAGAGTCCCAGTGTTTTGCAAGGTTTTAGGTTTTATGCAGGTAAGACAAACATCTAAGATGCAAAGGTAATGGAATCTTTCTTTCTTTCATAATTAACCACGCCAGGGCTGATCATCGCAACTCTTCAGAAAATCCACACGCTCTTGAAAAGCAGTATTAATCTTCAGTCAAGCCTAGAGCACCCACTCTGCATGAGGCATGTTTCTGTTTGTTTCAGCAACTAGTTTTTGTTCAAAAGCAGCCCGGTCTGCTTTCAGAATTAACTCGGACCGTAGTCTTTCTTGAGAAGAGCAAGAAAACTACAAACCATTGAGTTACTAGAAAACTTGAGGAAAATAAATCCACCAATCCTTGATTGAATTTGCTGGGCCTCATATTAAAACAGCGTTCAAAAAGAGTACCACATTATACGTGAAACATTTTAAGTTCCCTTGGCCTGTGAGATGTCTAAAAGTGTCTCCTCTCTCTGCAGACAGAGCACACTCCTCCTTACGACGTGGTACCTTCCATGCGACCAGTGGTCCTAGTGGGCCCGTCCCTGAAGGGCTATGAGGTGAGTAGCTGCTCCCTGTGGCAACAGTGACTCCACCTTCCACTCTTAGCCCTTGAATGGAAGGAGGTCCTAGGAGCCAAGAATGCTGGGTTTCAAGCTGTGGTATACACTGCTTAGTGCTTTGTCTGTTACTTTAGAGATTTCTGCTTGCGACAGTTTACTTGGTCCTGGAGACAGTATCAAGTAGAGAGTGACTGAAAGCTACTGCATCGTAATTTTTTGTCACTACAACACAAGTTTGGAGACTTTTGCTTTTTTAATTCTCATTTCATTGGAACTCAGCAACAGAAAAATACGGTAACTTTACATGTGACTTTTTCCAAATGCAAAGCTTAGTTTTTAAAGTGTCCTTGAGATAAAATTTGCTTATTATAAATAGTAATGTTTTATCATAATCAATAATTTTTTAACATAATTTATTACTTGCTTAATTCCAGGTCACAGATATGATGCAAAAAGCATTGTTTGATTTTTTAAAACACAGATTTGAAGGGCGGTGAGTATTTCAGAATGCTGGATTCATGGATTTTTTTTTTTTCTTGGAAACAATAGAGCTCTGGTTGGGGACAGGCACGTGATTGCTCTCAAGAGAAAAATCACCCTGTGGCTTCTATGTAATAACAGGAAATAAGTTTCATTTGTTCAGCCTGGTTCAGTAAATATTTGTCGTTTTTGCTCTGCGCTTCCTCAGCCCTCTGGTTCTGCACCTGTAGGCATCAGGTGAACACGGCCACGAACCAGCCAACGCTCAATCCTTGACCCACTGGTTTCGTATTCCTGTGGAACATCGTAACTATAGATCCCTCTTCACTCACTGTCCCATTCTTCCGAAAACCTCCAGACCATCTCCTCTTGCTTGCATGCACTGGGCAGTTCTTTTGCCTCCATTATGTTGTTCTAGTGATGGCCAACTCCCAACCCCAGCTATGCGGGCCCTAGACCCCATCCCGTCTCCTCTCCGTGCAAGTTATCTAGGCATGGCTGTCCTTCCCTTTCTTTACCAGTCATTCTGATTCTAATGGAAATTGCATCTGCATACGAAAGTGTAGCTACTTTCCCTCACATCTGACTTTCCATTCCCCTTCAGCTCTCACATTTTTCTTTCTTTACAGCGAGACTTACTGAGCTGTACATGCTGTACTTGTTTCTGAGCACTCCGTATGTCTCCTCCAGTTACACTTCTACCCACATTACTCAGTCGGATCTAGTTGTCATCACCAGCGGCCTTCACGTTGCTAAACCCCCAGGGATGATTTCTCAGTCTTTATGTTATGTGTCCATGAGCAATAGAAGACAAAATACTTTTTTGCTTGGTTTCTAGAATTATGCTTTCCTAGTTTTTGCCCTTTGGCTTTTTCTCCCTTCCTTCTACAGTCACTCTTTTGGTGTGAGACTTTAAATACCATTCCTTTGCTGGTCTCTACTTAAATTCCAGACACATACATCCAACTGCCCATTTAATATCAGCTCTAAGATGTCTACTGAACTTCTCAAATTTAGCCTCCAATTTCTCCCCTCTAACTGTATTCTGACTGCTAGAGAAATGCAGTGATGCTGAAGCTGCTGTGTCTGCCTATGAAGAGCTCATATGTAAACCATAAGTCGAAACTTCTGGCAGTAAAATAGAATGTCTGATACAAAGATGGGCCATATCAGGTATGCCAGGCCAACGAGCTTACTCTGAATCCTCCCCACATCTCCTTGTCCAAGCAGGTCTTGAGGGTTCTCCAAGTGCCAGGCACTGTAAGAAGCAAAAACAAACAAGGACTTTGGCTTCAGGAAACTTACAGTCTCCTGAACGGTAGCTTTGAATAAAATGAGCGACAGGTAGCATAGTAAAGAATCAGGCAGCCCCTGAAGTATCAGAGCCATCACAGGAATCCACAGAAACCTCAATATTTAAACTAAGACTAGATGATAGAGTATTTGAGAACCTTCAGGTGGCTCCTATTGTTGCTGTGGGAAAATACAGAGCTTTTAAATTTCCGACCCCATGTAAGAGGGGCGCTGTTTTCCTCTGGAAGCTTCTAGATTTTTCCTTTATGTTCCCAGTGTTAGGAAATTTATAATAAGCCTTAGTGTAGATTTTTTTTAAAATCATGCTAGATGCTTTCAATTTGAAAAAACAAACCCTTCCTTGTGGAATTGCCTCTTCTTTTTGGTTACATTATTCTCAATCACCCCTCCCCTGTTCTTTGGATTTGAACCTCTTGGTTCTTTAATTTTCTTAGCTTTTTTCTGTATTTCTTTGCTTTTTTTTTGGTTGCTGTACACTCTTTTGGAGATGTCCTTAACTTAATCATTGAAGATTGCTGTGCTCCTATTTGAGAACGGGACATCGAGTGATGAATTGAAAGAGCATAATTGAACCTGATTTTGTGCTTCCCTGTCAGTCTTGCTGGAGAATTTATATAGGCAACCTCCAGTATACATTATGTTGGTCTTTACTGCTTGGCAGTCAATTTCCCCAGCATCTTCCTTTCTGAGCCCTATAGGATATAACCATCTGAGCCTGGCTACCAAAGTTCTAGGAGGGGGAAGTTCAACAGTCAGACTCCTTTTTACCTTCCATCTTGAATTCACTGTCCCCACTCGGCCTCGCGTGCCCTGGTCAGGGGCTTTCTGCTCTGCTGCCTTTAGATAATAAATCTATGGGCTGTATTGGACACAAAAAGAATTATCACCTGGCTACCTGATGTTCTGGAGGGGTCTTTCTGATGCGGACTTCTAAATCAGGCCTCTTGTTTTGGGTACCTTCACCACCCTCTTTGGAGATATTGTGAGCCTTCCAGTTGATTTCACAGCTTTTCGTACTGCCAACTTGCATGGGCACTGAACATTCAGCATCCTCCAGTACAAGTCATTTATTATTTCAGCTCCCACATTCTACTGCTCTCATGTCTATCCTACCTAAAAAGATCCCCTCAGCTACTGTCTCTCGCAATACCCTGAATGTTCTTTTCACAAGTCAGTAGAATCTTTAATCACTTACTAATCTGTCTTCCTTAGTCCTCATGTCTGAGGGAAGGCTACATTTACCTTTTATTTCTTTTCATACCTGTAATAACATCGTAGCACTGAATTATGGCACAGCGGCTAAGGGTTGATATATATATATATATATATATATATATATATATATATGGTGTCTGGGTTCAAATCTTAGCTACATCATATAGTAAATATAGTGTCTTGGATAAATAACCTACCTGAGGCTCATTTTCTTCATCAGTACAAGTAGATTACTCTCTCTCTTACCTATTTGGGGATGACTTCATCAGATGATTCAAGTAAAGTGCTTAGTACACAACTGGCATCTTGGTATGCAACCAATGAATGCTGAGGCTGGTGTAAGATAAACAAAATTCAATTCTTAGGTGTCCTAACAGATGCTTTGAAAATATATGTGTGTGCATACTTATATTTGGGCACATGCTTTTGTCCTCTTTTATTAGATTAACAACCAGAGGGTCTTCTTTTCCTTTTTTTCTGCAACAGGATATCCATCACAAGGGTCACCGCTGACATCTCCCTTGCCAAACGCTCAGTATTAAACAATCCCAGCAAGCACGCAATAATAGAAAGGTCCAACACAAGGTCGAGCTTAGGTAAGTCTGCGCAGCGCCGAGTTTCAGCCTATTTAAACATTCCTATCCTAAAGGGGACCATGAGATCTATCTAGACGGTAATCCCATGTGCCACAGTGCAGAAGCAGCAGACTGTCGTCCGTGGCTAGTGCCAGCTAGTCTCAAAGACCTCATGGTGTAGGAGGATTTGCGGTAATGGTTTCAAGTTCAAAATGCTTATGCTGTCAGGCTGGAGGTTGTAGCTGTAGTAGTGTGTTCTCACTAATGTGAGATGAGTACTTGCATTATGTCAGTCATGAAATCATAGTGAGGAAAGTTTTTGTCTCAGAGGAAAGACACAGACAACAACTTACAGTGACAGAGAGTTGGTCGATAGTTGAAGAAGTAGCAGGCCAAGGCACAGGGTAAGCTAAAGAAGGGGGTATAATTTTATAAAGGAAAGGCCTCTCTTTATAGGAAGTGGCATTTTAGCAGAATGATCTAGGTTACAGTGCCAAAAACACTTTCTTCAACAGGACTATAGAAACTACTTACTGACAGCCAGTCTTCTTTCACTTACAGCCCCCCACTAGCCCTAGATTAGTTGGAAGGAAATCACACATATTTAACTAGGCTTATTAGTTAACACACTATGAATACATAAATTAATAGTTGATTCAGTCAGGGTCCAAATGAAGTCAATACATACCTCAAAGGTCTCTTAAACCTTAGATTTTCAGAAGTCTTTTTTTCTGTGTTATTTTTTTTTTTTTTTTTTTTGCTTGAAGAACTGGGTCACTTATTCTGTAAGGTCCAAATTTTGCAAACTGCATTGCACTGGCATAGTTCTTAATAAACAAAGGGAACAGAGAATCACATAAACTGGTAAATTCAGAAGCGTGATCAAATTTATTTTTTCTTTTAGCAAGACTGTCATGGGTGATATGGAGCCAAATGTTATTTTAAAGCCAGGATCTCAAATACTTAGGGCCCTGATTTCTTACATTCATCCAGGTAAATAAAAGGACTCTGTAGTCACAGCAGACTGAGATGAACCATTAGTGACTTGCCTTTTATAGAATAATATCTTAGTTAAAATTATCTTCAGGAATCTTCTGGCATGAATACCAGTGCATAAGAAGAATGAAAGCTATTCATAGGTTCCAATTGGCTGACCAAAAGTCTCATGGAACTGACCCTCTAAGAGTGAAGTATGAACTGCAAGCTACACATTACTCTCTATAGATCGATTATGCTGCCAAGTACAATGGCTTCTGGCTACTTGGATTATTAAAGTTTTAAAACTTGATTTGTTCATCCATACCTGCTACACTGGAAATGCAGTCCAGTCACATGTGGCTATAGGCAACCATAGAGAATATTCAAATGGTACCATTTTGGAATGTTTTGAAAAGATCACAGAGCAGGAGATAAACTGAATATAACTGTCCTGGAGCACAAGTAGAGTTTTAAATGTTCAGTACTAGGTTATCTATAAATTTTACAGCTTGTATTTCTATAGTGTCGTTTCTAGCATCTAGCTGCCCTTTAAAACATGTATTATAGGACTATTCCTTTGCTGGTAGAAAATATGAGAAGTGATTTTAGATAAGTTTTTAATAGGCAGCCTTCACATCGCCCCTGTTTTACATTGTACTTTCAGCTTGATAATAATAACTTGACAGAACAAATGGATACAAGTATAGACAAGCTCAGGCAGTAAAGAGAAAGCTGGTCATGGTTGCTAGGGAAAAAAGGTGAGAAACACTACAAACATATCTGAAATAGTTCCATAGAATCAAAGTTTTATGATATGAAAAATTAGTCAGCAGAAACGAAAAAGAATGTAATTCTCCACGTAGCACAATAAAAGGAAAATTTAGAGCTGGCTGTGAGAGATCAATTGCTTAATTTCTAAAAGAGTGAACTAGCGCTTTCTAAAGGATACCTTCCAGCAATGTACTGACTGAAATATTAACATAATGACTGACCTTCCTGTTGAAGCATTAATTATGATACTTTATCTCAACCTAAGTAAATGAACTCCGCTTAACTTTTTACAGCGGAAGTTCAGAGTGAAATTGAAAGGATCTTTGAACTTGCAAGAACACTGCAATTGGTAGTCCTTGATGCAGATACTATTAATCATCCAGCTCAACTCAGTAAAACCTCTCTGGCCCCTATTATAGTCTATGTGAAGATTTCTTCTCCTAAGGTAAGTAGGGTTGTTACTGTTTGCTCCATGTAGTCAGATGTTACTAAAATGTGTTTTATGTTCTGCTTTCCAATTATAACAGGCTATGCCTTATGATGGATGTATAGAGTTTGAAGAAATGGATATTAGTCAGGAATTTTTAAGACTAATACGAACAAGGCATGGTTAGTTTCATGGCTTAGCATGGCAGTTCTTATACTGCAGTCCCTGGACCCCTGGAGGATTCTGAGATACTTCGAGAGGGTCCATGAAGTAAAGATGATGTCACTGATAATGCTAAGATATTATTGCTTTTTTAAACCATGTTGACATTTGCGTGTAAGGTCCAATGTTGGGTAAAACTTCTAGGGATCTACACATGAATCAAGACAGTGGTACCAACAGGCACTAGTAGTTATATTTTTACCAACATCATGCCCTTGCAGCGAACAGGACATTTTAAAAGCAGAGCTAGTTTCACTGTGGAAGATCTGAAGGACTCAATAAACCATTACTTTCCAAATGATCAGTGAATGATATGCTGAATCATGCGTAGCAAAAGGTCCATTCAAATTTAAAACAGACCAGTGGAACAGTCCCAGTGAAGTAGTAAAATTGATGAATTTTTCAGCATTTTGACTCTTAAATATGAGCCTTTTTAATATTCTGGGGAATAAAATAGAAAGCATACATTCAGGTATACCTTTATGCTGCCAGCTTACTGCTACATAGAAAAAACAGCCCTGAAACTAAATTCCAGTGACTTGAGTATCTATCCGGCAGCTATCTTCTCGAACAAAACGAGCTGGTCACTTCAAAAACAAGAAGAATTTATTGCCAGTGATACCATGTGTTAATATTATATATCACAAAATATTTCAACATTTGGAAGAGCTGAAGAACTCAGTGAACTATAACTTTCCAGATGATATTATGAATCATGCATGATAAAAATTCACTTTAAGTTAAAACAGACCAGTGGAAGAAAAGGACACTGGTATAGCTCCAGATTCATGCGGCAACGCATCTTTCAGGAAGTAACACTTGTAATTTAGTACAGAATCAAAAAGAGTATCAGCATCTTAAAAGGTACAACTAAAATATTCCTCCTTTTCCAAATACACATCTGCAGCAGGCTGGATTTTCTTTGTATGTCACCCAAAACAGCACACTGCAGGCTGAGGGTAGGAGTTGCTGTCTATTAAATCAAGTATTAGGTGAATAAAAAGCTCTAGTGTGTTTATGCAAAGTATTGTAATAGATTAATTTTAAATGGGTTACTTTTTAAATACTAGTATGGTAAATAATAGACATGTTGTAAAACAAAAGCTCTTTGGGTTAGTTTTTTAAAACCTAAAGGGGGCATCACACAAGTTTGAGAAGTGGTGGGAGAAGCTGTATGGAAGCGCTTAAAGCTTGAAACTCAGATTTGTCAGCATGCTAATTTTGTAGAAAACTTATACTTTGTTATTATGTAGCTCAACCTACTGTAAACCATTTGTACTATATATAAAAAGGAGCCCAGATACAGGAGCCAATAATCTACCTTGTAGTTTACCTGAGTACAGGTAAACTACAGATGTTCCTCTGTTAAAAACTCCCGTCTTTTGCAGGTTTTACAAAGGTTAATAAAATCTCGAGGGAAATCGCAAGCTAAACACCTCAATGTCCAGATGGTAGCAGCTGATAAACTGGCTCAGTGTCCTCCAGTAAGTTATCTCCCTATAGGGTAGAATCCAGCTGAAGAGATTAGACCTGGCATTTCATTTTGAAAAATGAACGAAAAAAGAATTCAAATGCCTATCGGGGAGAGAATCCTCATCACTTAAAGTGGCATTCATTGCAAACAAGTAGATCGTCCTGCCTGCTTCTGTGGTCCTGTGTTTTGAGCACAGGAGACGGCCACATGGGATGGTGGCTTACAAAACATGACAGGTACCCTGTGCTGTCCTCAGCTTAATGCCTAATAGAAGAGGGGAGTTTCACAAATTTGATTTGTAAGATGGATCTCCTTGAAGACGGTTTATTATTTACTTCTAATCTCAAGGAGCAAGTTGCCTGTCCTTAGTAACTAAGAAACTGACTTGAGCCCATGTAAAAACAAAATTGTGAACAGTAAATTACTCAGATTCTTACTTTTGAGCACATTTTTAATTTTAACTCATACTTACAACTTTTTTTCAAGCACAGCCATCTCAGACTATAAAAGTTGTGACTCTTATCAATCTGATTGCTTTGAAGTACGTTAAAATCTATCATAAACTCTTTCTAAAATCTTGAAAAGTGAGGCATTGTTTCCTAATGAACTACTGTGAAGTTTGGACCATGTCAGATTGTCAAAAGTGTCTGCCGAATTTCATGTCCCAGTTGTGCCTCATTAACTTTTGAATTGTGTCGAGAACAGGCTTCTTCCTACACTGTACAGATTTTCATTCTTTTTCACATCTCTTTTCTACCATAGTCTCAATGCCTTTTTTTTTCAGCACTGATAACGTTTTTTTGCACTGCCAAGCCCTTAGTAACTATTTTGACACCTGTTCACTTTCTGGTTAAGCATTTAGTGCTAAGAACAATGACATGTGGTAACACTTCAAAGCTGCCTAAGACAGTCGCTAACAGAGCGAAAGCCGAACACGTAAGCAAGGGCAAGTACAAAGGAGTGTAGCTCATGACCCCCGAGCTCCGCCGCCCCTGCTTTTATGGGTGAGGGGCAAGGTGGTGGGAACTCAGTCCTGGCATTAAGTGTGCTATCTGCAATATTTCCCACCACAGGAGTTGTTTGATGTGATCTTGGATGAGAACCAGCTTGAGGATGCCTGTGAGCACCTGGCCGACTATCTGGAGGCCTACTGGAAGGCCACCCATCCTCCCAGCAGCAACCTCCCCAACCCTCTCCTTAGCCGCACATTAGCCACTTCGACTCTGCCCATGAGCCCCACCCTAGCCTCTAATTCACAGGTAAGGGCATTTCCTTCCAAGTCTTCACAGAGAAGCTAGGCTGCTATGGATCACACCCCTGGGTTCCAAGCCCAGCCAGCCACCTTGCTGCATGCTCCAGTATCTTAATGGTACCCAAGGGGCGACCCATATCCTGAGTCACTGGGTTAACGATGCTCACTATATGTTGCATACCTCTAAGAAAGCACCCAAATCAAACGTATGACAGACTTTCAAACTCACAAACTGTGTGGTCCTTAAGACTGCAGATGCCTGCATTCAAGGCCTGGCTCCACCTGTAACTGCATGTACAATTCTAGATGAAATTACTTCCTGCCTTGTTTACTTCAAGAACAGTAAGGACAACCTCGCAATAATTACAACCTGTTGTGACAGTTTCATCTTTTGTCTTTTTTCTTGAGATTACCTCATCTCCTAGGTTACTGGATTAAAGAGTTAGTGTATGTGAAGGTCCTGGAACAGCGATGTTCCACGTCCAGTGTCATTTAAGCATTTCATTTTAATTGTGGTTTTTGTTAATCTCCCATGCTCAAGCAGAGGTAGGTCTCCTCATGTAAGGAAAAATCTCAGACCTGTCTATTTCAACCACAAGAGAATGTATAAAAGAACAGTATCCCCTCTTCATTTATTCTTCATAATAAAATAGGTTCATTACTATGTGCACTGTTTCAGGCACTTACAAACTCAAGTCCAATATAATACAGTACAAACCCTATCAATGCCACTGGATGGTATTGAAGGCATAAAGCACCTGAGCTTGACTAGACTCCATGTCAGCATCTCAGATCCTTTCAAAGGACTACACTTGAATGTCTCTGCACTCTGACTTCTTAGTTCTTGACCTTGGTTAAGCCCAGCTGTGTTTCTTTGGTTACCAGGGTTCTCAAGGTGATCAGAGGACTGATCGCTCGGCTCCTGCCCGGTCAGCTTCCCAACCTGAAGAAGAGCCTTGCCTGGAACCTGTCAGAAAACCCCACCACCGCTCCTCCTCCTCAGCCCCACACCACAACCATCGCAGCGGCACGAGCCGAGGCCTCTCCAGGCAAGAGACATTTGACTCTGAGACTCAGGAGAGCCGAGACTCTGCCTACGTGGAGCCAAAGGAAGATTCTTCCCATGAACACGTGGACCACTATGCCCCACGTGAGCACAACCACAGAGACGAGACCCACGGGGGTGGTGACCACAGACACCGAGAGTCTCGGCACCGCTCAAGGGACATAGATCGAGAGCAGGACCACAATGAGTGCAACAGACAGCGGAGTCGTCATAAATCCAAGGATCGCTACTGTGACAAGGATGGAGAAGTAATATCCAAAAAACGGAACGAGGCTGGGGAGTGGAATAGGGATGTTTACATCCGCCAATGACTTTTGCCTTTTTGTGTTTTTTCCCCTTTGAGTCTTGTATAACAGCACCCTCAAACAAAAGCTTTGGGGTCTACACTGCAAACATGTGACCTGTCTTGTATATTTTGTACTGCTGTTGCTTGAAGAGCAATAGCATGAAATAGAGTATTAATATACATTATTTTTTTGGTAAGTGCTATAGACATCGGCCTGGTACAGCTGCAGTCCTCTGGCTGTAAACTAGACTCTCCAGAAACTGTTTGGGTTAGCTGCCACTTGAACAAAATCTATTGCCATCCAGACAATGTTAGTGTTTTAAGAAATCTAGATGTATCCAGCCATCCAGAAGCAGCACAGATCAAAAGTGGAATTTCTTTGTTTCTCCAGATTTTTAATACTCAGATACCTGATGGGCACATTCAGTCATTCATGGACCACTGTTTTTTGCTTGTACCTCTGGCTGACTAAATTTGGGGACAGATTCAGTCTTGCCTTACACAAAGGGGATCATAAAGTTAGAATCTATTTTCTATGTACTAGTACTGTGTACTGTATAGACAGTTTGTAAATGTTATTTCTGCAAACACCTATTATAATTATATATAATATATATACATATATATGTTTGATCACAATATTTTAGAGTCTTAATGCCAAGTCAGCAGATCTGCTTTATGAATTACAGGGACTAGAGATGCCCACATTCAGGAAATTTGTAATAACATTGTCTAGACACTATCTCCACTCTACTAGAAGGTCTGTACATACTGTAAATATGTGTGATTGCTTGACTTGAAAAAGTTTGATTTCTGAATGTTATACCATCCTTGTAAGTTTATAATTTTAACCATAAATTATGGTAAATATAACCAAATTCCAGAGATTGTTCTACTCCATACAGCTCACACTGATTGTGACAAACACGTTCTTAGTAGCTGGTGTCTGTTAGAGTCACAGCACTGGAACCCGTTGTATGCACGTGCGTGTGTCTGTGCGTAAGCGTGTGTGAATGAGTGGAATGCTGAAGGTCAATGAGGAGACGAGAGACTGAAATGGAGGATTGTGCCCACCTGCTTTGTATGGACTGTGCTGTATGTTGCTTTGATAATCCACTGAGCAGTCAGGGAACGCGAGGAAGCTTGCTGCCAAAGGTAACTAGGAAAGCGTTCATCTGCTGCCTCCTTGTCTTTGCTCCTAGAGAGTAAAAATCCAGGCAATTTGTACTGTGAGTGTCTCACTGGAAATGTACAACCTTTGTGTGTTTGAGTATTTGTTTTAGTAAGAGACGTTTACACAGCTTGTGGAATTATTTCGTAGGAAAATAAATTTTTATAACTTCTCCCACCTCATTTTCTAACCTTGCCTACTGTTCCTGTTGCTCATCTCCCCGTGACCTACTGTTCCTCCCCATCCCCAACCTGACCAGTTTCCCTGTCTGTCAGAACCCAGAAGTGCTGCTTATGACATTTCTGCTCGTCAGATGTTATCAGGGCAAAATGGGGGGACTTGAAGTGAATCAAATGTTAAGAATGTTTTCCTACATGAGACATCTACTGTGAAGGGGAACCTGGAAGACACTATTTCCATTCCTCAATGGCACTGCTATAGGAAGTTTATGACATCATCATGCTGAGACTAAAGCTAAACCCTTCTCCGTGTCTCTTAAGTGTCCGATTATGGCTGGATAGGTAAGGCAGTATTAGATATGCAATTACCTACCACTTGGAGCTTGATCCCGGAAAATGCCTCTCTATAACTGCCTAACTTTCCTGTGTATTGAGCAAAATAATAGTTATAATAATTACTTTTTGTCTTGCTTTCCCTGACTATCCCAGGTTCTTGCCAAATATTCTTGGACTTTTATAAGTAAAACTATTCACATTTAATGATTTCCCCACACCCAAGAAAATAAAGTTTTACAAGTGAGTTATATAGTGTTTACCAGCTAATGTATAAAAAAATTTCCCTCAGAACCAGTTATCTCTGTACCGTAAGAAATTATTTACAGAATATAAAATAATCATTAATTTTGGACAAAGATTTTTGCCCCATCAGGAAACCATAAGCATATTTCAACTAAAATTGCTTTTATAAAATGTTTTGTATAAACTCATCATGAGATGTTGATCATCAGTCCAACCCTTTTCTACATGTTGTTTCATCCTATCTAAATAAAACTAGTATTTATCCTTCTTGCTGCTATCATTCTCTTTCAAAGAGTAGTGCTAACAGAGTCCATCCTTTTAATTCTGTACCTGATTCTTAGCGTCTTTACTGCGGAACATGTTGCTAGTACAAACCAGACTATTCATCCAATAACTACACAGGAGGATTTGATATAGAGCATTTATACCAGTATATGAAAATGATACAGTGGGTAAATGTGTAAATGGTATGTAGTGAATCCACAAAGGAAGAAAGAACCCCCAGGACTTGTGGAATGATATTCAGTCTTTTCACAGAGCTTAACGTATTCAGGTGTAGAAATGTACTTAATGGCTTACGATACCCACCAGTTATCCCCATGCTCTTTATTTCTCATTTAAATTCATGTTACAAAGAGGTGCTGCTAAATGTAGGGTGTCTTAGTCATACTGTACTTGGGGACAACGCCACATTTAACATGGTCTGCTATGCACTCCTATTAAACATTCACTGTCAGCTACACTGAACTGTTTAACAAACCTGGTTTAAAGTCACGCATATAAAACAAAGAGCTGGCTTCTGCACTGTTTATTAGTAGTATTAATTGTCAACTTAGGAATGACCCTTAGATTCGGAATGTGACATATTCTACGTCTACTGCTGGTGGTGTATCTCCCTGACAAGCTATATTAGCCAGCTGACATTCCTTCAGTAATCTTCTTTTTCTAGCTGACTTCGAAAAAAAGAGCTCAAGGTAAGTGAAAGACTTTTTAAAAATATGTGCTACAGTAATCTTTTTCCCACCTTATATGTGCAACAATTTTTTATTCATATTTGGAATTTTACTCATTTTTAAAATGAAGTCCACTCCGATGACACATTTAACTCATCCTTTCTGCTTTGTTCTCATGCATGGGCACTAGTTGTGCATGCTCTAATGTCACTAAAATAGGAGTGTACTGTTAGAGAAAGCAGCCAACTAAGATGGACTCTGGGTCAGTTTTAATTTCTGAAAAAATAAAAGTATATTTTTCATTGTTTGTACTTCGCTTTGCTTCACTTTAAAATGTGACACAAGGTTTTGAAGTAAGATGTACTCATGGTTGAATTTAAGTATTTTTCTGTTCTCCTACAAATATCTATATTAAAAGTAAATACGTAAAGAGACACATTCATTCCCCGTGTTTCCCTGATTTTGCCCTTTAATGCACTTTTCTTACATTTCCGTGCTCCACGAGTATATGTTTCATTTTCTAATTTGTTTACTTTCTGTCACTGTTTCTAGCAGTCAATAGACGCTGCCACAGGAAAGTTATTTTAAGCTGCAAAAGATTCAAGTGATTGCTTATGTCCCTCACTCTGCCTCGGTCCAGTAAGTATCATTTGATCAAAGAGAGGCTGTGTCTACTGTGGCACTTTTGTTTCAAAAATGGAGATGAAACCCACTGAAAAGTGTATTAAAGAAAAAATTTTAACAAATTTTGTTTTGTTTTAAATATGCACATATCTTCCTGTTTTGCTAGCAGTGCTCATAGCTTCATGTTTACTGGTGTTAACCAAAAATGGACAATAATACAAATTTGCTGCCAGGCTGCTTTTCCACTGTTTTCTTCCCAGCCTCGCACATGAGAGGAAAGAGATTTGGTAGTTTCTTGTAATACATTTACAATCTGAGGAGGTCTGCTGAGCTCTGGAAACCGAAGTGCCACAGGTAAACACTTTCTGTTTAGTCAAATGACATTTATTGACATTTACAGGCAGGGTGAGGCATGTAGAGGAATCATCTAAATCTTATGAAGCTTGCAATAACTTTTCACGCATGCTATTAAAAAGAGAAAATAAAAGCTCTCTTCATCCAGGATGCTTTCAGAGCATGGTGGTGGGGCTCCAGGAGCCTGGCTGGTGAACTCACATGGCAGTGTCTTAAGTGGCATGACAGCAGAAGATACGGATACTAGGGGTGTAAGCAAAGCTCAGAGATTGGTATACAAGAAAGGCTCTCAAAAGATCTTATCTCACATACAAGACCTTGCGATCTTATGGCGACAATAAATGGTTGAGATGTTCCTAAAGAAAACCTATGACGGGGCTGGGGATTTAGCTCAGCAGCAAAGCGCCTGCCTGGCAAGCACAAGGTCGTGAGTTCGGTTCCCGGTACCGGAGAAAAACCAAAAAAAAAAAAAAAAAAGAAAAGAAAACCTATGAGGAAAAGAAAGAATCAAACTAGTATTAGGCAACTAATTTAACTGTCCACTTCATACACCCAAGGCCAGGCCAGTAATCTGGGGAACTTGAATGAAAACCAGCAAAACAGTTTGATACGTTTAGTCTTTAATCTGCAAGTGTATTAGGTATTTTAACAGATCTTACCTAAAAAGCAGGCAGAACGGATGAATGAACCCAAGGCTACAATTAATTTTTTTAAAAGCAGACACACTGTCTACCATAGAGAGATGCTTGGCCCTGTTTGTGGCTTGGATGATGTTCCCATTTTGTCTGAGTTTAGATTTGATTAAAAGTGGATTTTTTTAACTCTCATAGACACACAGTCATCGTGTCTGAGGCTGGTGCTCTGAGAAACTTTAACACCAAGGCCAGCTGTGAGTGCCAGGACAGTTCTGAGTCGGCAGAAGCTGCTTTTTCTCATTCTCACTGAGCATTATCTAAAAACTTGCACAGGCATTCTACCATAGGCTAAAAAGCACCCAAAAGTAGAAGATTTTCACTTTCATTTATCTACAATTAAGGAAAATATTCAACTTTCTGGTTTCAAGACTCTCATTTAGAAGAGGTCCAGACTTCATTTAAAAGAGGGGTAACATACAATAAACAGTCAAGTACAAAACTTACCTCAGTTATTGGCACGCGGTAAATATTATACTTCCCAGGCCCCTAGTTCTTAAGAGACTTAGGAACAGAAAACAACTTTCTGTAACCATATTAAATACTAATTTTTAATATGAAAATATTATTCTTTATAAATTAAAACAGTACCCCAAGTAAAAATGTTACAGGTATCCATAAGTAGCCCCTTTTCTTTATACTCTACTGAATTAGTTTATCCCGAATGTAATTTCACAACCCCCGCCCTTACACACAATTCCTCTCTCTGATCACTGGTGAAACCACAGGCAGCCTCCTGTTTCCTTAGCAACCATGCCATCACAAGTTGGCCTGACGACACTTTGGTTTAAGGGTCGTGGAAGGAACAGAACAGAGAACAAAGTTGTGGAATCTTCATTTCTGCAGATCCTTCTCTGGTGTGCTTTTCCATTTTAGAAATTTTGCAATAAAAAAACCTATGCAATCCTTATTCGCCAGCCGGATCATGTCTTCCGCGCTGGCGTCTCTGAGAGCGTCTAGGTCCGTGTCCTGTGATGGCACAGTAGATGGATCGAACCGCTGCAGTTGTCTCAATTGTTCAAGTGATAAGCCAGCTCCCAGCATCCCTTCTCCTCCAATTTGTGGTTCCTATTGGGAGAAAAATAACTACGGATGAATGCTGCCCTGTAGTTAACAGTTAAATTAAAAGATAAACTGAAAGCTGGGTGTGGTGGCAGATGCCTGTAATCCCAGCACTCTGGAGGCTGAAGCAGGAGGACTGCTGTGAGTTCAAGGCCAGCCTGGGCTAGACAGCAGCAAGACCTTGCCTCAAAAAACAAAACAAGATAAATTGGGTCATACCCATCACATCTTCCAAAACAGAAAACTGAGTAAATGCTTTTACTTCTGTGGAATGTACATGCAGCTTGGGAGGAGCAGGGCAGAAAAACAGTACTGTGTGGCCCCCGATGAAAGGAAGACCTTTTACGTCCTACATGCTTATCAGTACTGGGTGACATGACAAAAGACCTGAACTCCACAGTCAGAAACACATGAATTGAAACTGCAGCTCTGGCAAATTTTAGCTGTGTGACCTTAAGCGAGTAACTTTACCTAAACTCATGTTTTAAAATCGTAAAACATAAAATGCTCACTTCTGAAATTTAAAAAGAGAGATGATAGCATGCTTGGTATACAGTAGGAATGCAGTAAATAGAACATTATTATCCATAAACAACAGATAAAAGGCAACTTTACTTCACTCATCAAACTTCTGAAAAAAGTTCTTTAAATATTGAAAATGCCTTTATCTGACCCATGCCAACTGGATGATAAAAGCTTTTTTCATTTGGTTTTTTGTGCCCTTGGAGAACAAATATCAGAAAAGGATGCATAAATTAAGGCTACATCAATTAGCTTTGGACAATATAGAATCCAAACAAATTGGGTAATACTTGCAAACCACTACTGCAAAAGATCCATAATCCTAATTTAAGTCACCATTCACAGCCACATGTTTATGTATTAATAAAGACAGGTTTTCAGATATATACTTAAGAAAACAGTTTGTTAACCCACCGGGTGAGGAAAAGACATTTCTTTCAGGTACAAATTCTAAGTGAATTCTGAAGTCTTCCTTTCATCTGTCACTTCTAACACTAGAAATCACTTCTGGCTTCTAATTTATATACTCTAATTACATACTGGAATTCTGCACTGGAAGTTACTGAAGTTAGACATTCAGTGTCTGAATGAACATTAAGCATTATTATAGATACAAACTTTAAGTATTATGGGTTAAAACTAAATCATAAATAGTGTTAAAAGTCCTAACAAGATTAGATTAGTGCTAAGTATAAGAAAGCTTCTTAAATGTTAGATTTTTATACAATAAACTGCTCCTCACCCCCTTTTTGGTCTTTTACCGTGCCAGTTAGTGAAGTATGTTTGGGCTTTGATATCACCTGAGAAAAATGCTTGATTTTTTCCACAGGAGAAAAATGTGGGACTAGAAAGGAGGAAAAAAGGCTTTGAAAACAAAGTGCCAAGTCCCCTGAACAACAGCTGTTAGTGGAATAAACATGTAATAAAACTCATCCAAGCTCTGTGCCATTTTTGCATAATGGCAAAATATAATGAGGGAAAACAGTCCATCATCAAGATACGCAAATTCCCCTTCCCCTTGGCTGTCTAAAAGAGATCTAAAAGGAGAAATATTCTTGTTTACTACAGTATTTGCTTCAGAAGCAAATTCACATATTTTGCCACGTAACACCCCGTGTTACGTTTCTGTGATTTGTCACACCGCACACAGAAAAACTGAAACTCCTCTTACCTGGGGCTGAAGCCGAAGGCAAGGAAATGTGCCGAGGGCCCAGGCAACCTGCTCTTCGTTTTCTGCCAGGGTTATGGTGCACGTGCTGTAGACCAGCAGGCCTCCTGGCTTCAGCAGCTGGACTGCCTAGAGAGAGCTACGTCAGTCGTGTATACCACAAGGCCCAACAAGTGAAGGGACTTTACAGCATAACGTATGGCACCTTACAAGTATCTGAGAGAAATGAAGTGATGTTCTTCTCTATGGTTAGTAACTAGAGCACAACACTCACGTCCCAGACTAGGTGCATTTCCCTGCCTTAGAGCTCTCGCACTCCATGGACCAAGATTCTCAAATACAACAGGTCCACGCAGATACTGACCTTATTTCAAAAATGAACAAATTTACCTTGCTAAGCCAGACCTTCTTCCTCATTTCCATCTCGTATTCAGCTGCCTCAACACTTCCTGTCCCAAACAAGCTGCTGTCTTCTTTCTCAAACCCACTGCAGTAGTCTTCCCAGGCTTCCCAGACGGCCGGGCTCCAAACCTCAGCTTCCACTTCGTGCCTCTCTCTCGTTGTCGTGCATCAGCAAATCCTATAGCTTCTACCTTCCACACACCCAGACTTTGGCCGCTTCTCACAACTGCCGCTCTTATTCTGGTGCAACCCTCTTTCCTTCTTAGAGTACTCAGACAGGCTCCTACCTAGTTTCCTTCCTTCCTGCCCTCTGCCACGCATTCTCAATGCAGCAGCCAGAGCGCAGCTTCCGTGCTTGCTACCTCTCAGCCCCACGCACTTCCGGTGCCTTTCCACTGCAACCCCGAGTCACAGCCAAAGCCCTCAGAGAGGCTCCAGGCCCTACACAGATGAGCCTTCCTGCCTTCGGACCTCCTCCACAGCACCTCTTGTTCTTGTTCACTCTGGTTGCGAGCCCCTGGCCGCCTGCTGTCTCTGGATCACGGCAAGGAACGATCCCAGCTCAGGGTCTTTGAACCAGGCAGGCACTCTCATACTTCTCTGCTCTGCCTACTCCTGCACAATCTTATGTTTGCTCATACGTTGCCTTTGTGGCAGTGTTCTTCCTGAGCCCCTGTGTAACATCCCAAATATTCCACTCGAGCACTCCTATCACACTTTCCTTTCTCCGGCTTTCTCTGTAAGTCCACAGCATTAGCGCCTTGCGATAGTCTAAATGACTTACTCATCTGCTTACAACCCCAGATGGAAAACCCAGAAAATAAAGGCATGGATCATTTGTCTGCTTTCTGACATCTGTCATAGCACAACGTCTTGCCTACAGAAGGCACTCTGTATTTATCAAACAAATAAAGGAAACAGGAAATAAGGTGCTAAACTAATGAATCTGTTTCAAATACCTAATGTTCATCTTTTCAAATTCCCAGATTTAATTTTTAAAATTTCAGTATGTATATCTGTGTTTTCTTCACACACTAGAAAAATTTAAACTCTGTTATTATGTGCCAGCTACTTGGTTAAATATTTTTCATGGATATTCTCTTATAACAACCATGAGGTAATATTACTATTTCCAGTGAAGTTCCTGTTAGGTCAGTCGTTATCCTCACTTCTCTGATTTGGAAATCAGTGTAACTACAGTCTCTTATGTGAAGAAGCCATGGCTCAAATCAAGATGTGTCCAACTATAAAGTCCACATTCCCAATCAATTTCTACTCATCCAGTGGCATACCCACTATACTCAAGTTCTTTCTCACAGGTCAGATGTTCCTTTTTATTGAAATCATAAATATCTCTAGTAGCTTTCAAAATTTCCTTTTCTGCTATGACCTAAAAAGAACAAAAAACCAAGTCCCTTAAAGAAGGATCTTAATTTTACTCTTCAGTCAAAGTGGCTTGCAGCTGTAACACTTCCTGTTTGCTGCTTGCTGCTTTAACTCTAAGGATGTTTTCTGACTACTACAGAAAAGGTAGTTAAATAATCCACAAGGAGTGCCTACTTTTGTTGAATGGAAAGGAGGAATGCACAGAAATATACCCAAAACTCCAGAGACAGAAAAATTAGAGTATACCCATTGTTACTCTAGTCTATGTATTTATAATTGAACGGCTGAGAAGAAATAAATTCCTCTTTGATCAAAGGCTGTCTCTACTTAGTGAAATCCAGAGTCGTTTTTGCAAGACTTACAGAAATCAAGTGTTTTATCTGCGTTTCTTCTGACACACATTGGAAATCAGTTAATTGTGCAAAGTCTTTATGGCCCTTTTCCATCTCCACTGGGTACTGTTATTTCCTACTCTCATCAAGGTGTTTGCAACTAACAGACCTCCCACATTTAATGTGCTGGATGACTCGGGAACCCGATAAGAACAATTAATTT
>NW_004955429.1:9589853-9633911 GCF_000276665.1 Chinchilla lanigera | reverse complement strand
ATATATATACATATAACAAACCTCATCATTTTAACCATTTTTAAGTTTGTAATTCAAAAGGCATTAAGTACATTGTACAACTACCACTGCTATGCATCTCCAGAACTTTTTCATCATCTCAAATGGCAACTCTGTAACCACACCACTAACCCCCTAATGTCCCATTCCCCATCCCTCGCTCCCAGGTGACCTCCAGTCTACTTTCTGTGAATTTGCCATGCTAGTGGTCTTATACAAGTGGACTCATACAGCATTTTTCCTTTTATGTCTGGCTTGCTTCCCTTAGTATAATGCTTCAGGGTTCATCCATGTTGATGCCTATTCAGAATTTCACCCCTTTTTCAGGCTGAATAATCTTCCACATATGGCTATGTTTATCTTTATCCATTTATCTGCTCATGGACTCCTGGGTTGTTTCCACTTTTTAGCTACAGTGAATAATGCTGCTCTGAAAGACACTGCTCCCAGTGGCTTAAACTTCAAACGACCCCAGGTCAACATCCTTCACAGCAAAAGATCATCACATACCACAGAGAAGAGCTTTCGCTGCAGTGGTTGATATGACATCACTTCCCTCAAAGTCCAGGTATAAGCCATGTTTGGTCTCTGTCCCATTCCGCTGCAGGGTGCATCAAGGAGAATTCGGTCAAAAGATTCTGGTGAGAACGGAGGGGCCCCTATACAGAGAATCATAAAAATATTTGCCATTTGTCATACTGGTTTAAAATAGGAAACTCTTAGATATAAGCAATGATCAGGAATTTAATGTAGTGATTTACTAAGAGCCTGTCTCACAATGCGTAATAATAAAAGGGCTGGGGATGTAACTCAGTGCCAAGGCTCTGGGTTCAATTCCCAGTACTACCAAAACCAAAACCAAATAAAAGTATTATTTGGAATTTTAAAAAAAAGATAATCTTCCCCTTTGAGTGGGTGGTAAAGCTAATACTGACATATTTAATATAGATTTGATGAGGTTTAAAAATGTGGGGTTTTTTGTAGGAGACAGGATCTCACTATATAGCTTAGGCTGGCCTTGAATTCACTGTGTAGCCCAGGCTGGCCTTGAATTCACAGCAATCCTGCTGCCTCAGCCTTCCAAGTACTGGAATCACAGGCATGCGCCACCGTGCCAGGCATAAAACCATGGTTATTATTGTTGGGGGTTATTTTTTTTTAATACAGTGTAAACGTAGACCCAATCAAATGAGACCCTATACTCCATGCATTAGAAACCACGGTTCATCAGAGCCAAGACTGAGAAATAATTCTAGTTATGTTGAAAATTGATTTCTCTCCGTAATTCCTACTGCAGACAGCTCCAGAAAGAGAGTCCGTTCGGCTACAGTATTCACACTGGTTCGTGTCCTGTTGCTCCTCGGTGTCCTTGTTGCTCCCACCATCGCTCTGGTTGTGGACTAGAATGAGCCTTGTTTCAGCCTTTTACAAGGAACCCTGTGCATTCACTGGAATAATTTTTGCAATTATTCCAACTGCAAATTCACCCAATTCCCAATTCCTGGTCTGGAGAAGTCATGCAACAAAATGGTCTGTGCATACCTTCCTGTCATCCAAGCAAGACACTTTTGTTTAAAGCCGCTTGATCCTACAGAACCCACAGCACCATTCCAAACTTCACCCTAGTGCCACCTTCTGCTTTTTACTGATCGCAAAGCTATGAGACACAAGCAATTATCAATCTATCTCATCTCCCTCTCTAACCATCTTTGTTCTCTTACCTATCATCTCAGAAGAAACGCAAAGATGTTATTTTTTGGACATATACTGGTAAAGTTCTCTCGAAATACTATATCAATTTACCCTTAAATCATCATGAGTGTGCTTGTTTTCCCCAATCTTCATCGAACCTGGTTTTTATTTTATTGGCCATTTGTGTTTTTATCTGTACATGGGTATATCCTCTGTCGGCCCTATTTCTACTAAGACCTCTCACTGACTAGCAGAAAAGACGCAATGAAGAGGATAGCGGGGACAGTTTTACATTGTTCATATCACCTCTCCTTCAACCCCAAGCAGCACAGAATACAGAGAAAACTCCTCTGCCTGGGGGAAAGAAAGGGAAAGTGATCAATAGGATTTTAACCCCAATTTCAGTAACAGCCCCATCCTAATAAAACCAAGTATCTGGCAGGACCTCACAGCCCTACCTTCCAGGCCAGTCCATGTAGCCCCACACCCCCAGCATGCTCCAGGAGGCCTCAAAGCTGAGTCCTTTGCAGCAGATCCCACTGCTGCACTGCCCTCACCAGGGACACCCTGGGGATCTAGGTTGCAGTCTGGCTCCCAGAACCCAAGTCACCCTTATGGACCTAGCCACCAAGCCAGTACCTGGGTACCCACGCTCTAGACCAGATTTTGTGGATTCTGACTCCAGGTCAGTCCCCACAGCACCAGAGTCTAGGGCAGTCACCAGGGTTTCAGGGATAAGATGAATAATCATGATCGCAGATGTCAGACTAATCCCTACAAACCAGAATCTGTCTGCTCCCATTCCAAGTCCACTTTCATGGACCCAGGCTCCAGGCCTGTTCCAGCAGACCCCAAATCCAGCCCTGTCCTACTAACCCCTGGTGCTAGGCAGGACCCCATAGGCTGAGGCTCTAGGATAGTGATGGCGAACCTGTTAGAGACTGAGTGCCCAAACTGCAAACCAAAACCCACGTATTTATTGCACAATCTCAACACTCCAATTAAACCTGAATACTAAGTTTTAGTTTAGAAAAACAACTTGGCTCGCATGCTGACACGGGTCTGCGTGCCTGCTGGGGAACATGTGCTACAAGTTCCCCATCAATCCTCCAGGAGCACTAATGTCAACTCAAACTTCAGGCCAACCCTAGAGATCTAATCCAAAACCCCTGACTAAAGGTGCAGGCCCAACTATTGACAGATAAGCCCCCTGGACTCAGGAATCAAGATTATCTCAGCACCTGACTATAGCCTGCAGAATAAGGATCAGTCACCCAGTGCTACATCACCTAAGGGAAGCACATGTGGTTATAGGCTCCCCCTACTGCGACACATCTGCCCAGAAAGTCAACCCCAGTGGACCCAATCTTTACACAGGCTCACCAAAGGTATCAGGTCACCCTGTCCAACAGCTCCAGCAGTGAAACAGCTCACAGACAGCGCAACTGGGTTTCCCAAAATGGACAGATGAGCTAGAAGGCGTTCCTACCCAAGGCAGCCTGCAAAGACCGTAAATCCCTGCTTCCTGAAACAGGCAAACACAAATCCACAGCTGCAAGGATTAAGAACAAATCGAGAAACATGGCACTAATAAAGGAAAAAAGCAAAAAAAGCACCAGGAACTCACCCTCAAAAGAGGCAGGTTTAGGAGCTGGGGATTTAGCTCAGCGGCACAGTGCCTGCCTGGCAAGCACAAGGTTGTAAGTTCGATTCCCGGTACCACAAAAAAAAACACAAAAAAAATAAAAAAATAAAAAAAAAGAGAGGCAGGTTTAGGAACTACTAGACGAAGAATTCAAACTGATACCATGGAAATATAAAAGATCATAAAAAAACTACTATAAACAACTATACACCAATGAACTGGGTAACCAAGAAGAAACAGATTCCTAGACACAACAACCACCAAGACTGAATCATGAAGAAACAGAAGATCTAAATAAACTAAGCCTGAATCTATAAAGAAAAGCCCATGACTTGATGCCTTTACCAATGTGTGCTACTAATCATTTAGAGAAAAACTTAATATTAATCATTCTCAAACTCTTCCAAAAAACTGAAGAGAGAATATCTCTAAATTTATTTCATGAGGCCAACATTACCCTGATAAAAAAGCCAGTCTAGAAAAAAAATTACTTCAATATCCTTGATAAACATAGATGCAAAAATCCTCAACTAAACATTAAAAAATGGAATCTAGCAACATGACCAAATGGCATTTACTCCAGGGATGCTAGCACAGTTCACATACGTAAATCATCACACTACCTGATTTCCAAATACACCACAAATGTACAGGGATCAACACACCATAATACAGACAAAAAGCCAGACATGTCAACCAAGCAAACAGGACAGTGTCAAAATAAATCCATGCATGACAGACACAGTCAGACCTTGGTACTCAACTGCTTTGAAATGCAACAGATTTGGGACTCAATGCATTCCAATACCTCCGTCCTTTCTAGCCAAAAGAGTCTGTTTGGTACTCATCATTTCTGGTATTCACTGGGCCTCCTGGAACCAATTTAATGTACTTAACCAAGGTATCATTGTAATTGATTTTTGATAAGGGTGCCAAGAATATACAATGGGGGCAAGGACAGTCTCTTCAGTAAATGTTGTTGGAAAAACTGAATATCCACATGTGGAAAATGAAACAATCTTTATCTCATACTATATATAAAAGTAAGTTCAAAATGGATTAAAGACCTGGAAAATGTAAAATACAATAGAAGGAAAAAACAGAGGAAAAAGTCAACACCAGTCTAGACAATTGTTCTTTCAGTATGACCCTGAAAGCACAGGAAACAAAAGTAAAAATAGACAAATGGGATTACATCAAAGTAAAAAGCTTCTGCACAGCAAAGGAAAAGTCGAGACTCCCACACAATGGGAAGAAGTATTTGCAAACTATACACATCCAGGAAGAGTCCACTGCTCAAAATACATAACAAACTCAAATAACTGAATAATAAGAAAATAATCCAATTAAAACATGGGCAAAGGACAGGAACATTCCCACAAGAAGGCAGTGACAACAAGTACAGTACATCAAAAGATGCTCATCACTGATCACCAGGGAAACGCTCACCAAAACCATCATCAGACATCCCCTCACCCATGGTAGGACAGCTAAAGAGCAAAGATAAATTGGTGACTGCTGCAAGTGTTATTGGGAATGTAAATCAGTAACACCATCAAAATGATACAGTTCCTCAAAAAAATAACAATAAAATGACCACATAATCCAGCAACCCCACTAGTAGGAATATATGCAAAGAAATTTAACTAGATATGCCAAAGAAATACCTGCACCCCATGTTCATTACAGCATTATGCACAATAGCCAAGATATGAAGTCAACCCAAATATCTACCCACATAGATGAATGGTACAGAAAATGCAATACATATACACAGGTGCACTATTCAGCCTTTTGAAAAGGATATTCTGTCATTTGTGACAATATGGATGAATCTCGAGGTCATTATGCTGAGTAAAATAAGCCAGGCACCAAAATACATACATACATACTGTATGATCTCATTAAAAAACTCAAACAGATAGAAGCAGAGAGTAGAACAGGGGTTATAAGAGACGAGGAGAAAAGGCAAGGAACGGGGAGGTGCTGTCCAAAAGGCACCAACTTCCTAGACAGGAAAAAGAAATTTTTGAGATCTACTGCATAGCCCAGCAACTGCACTTAAGAGGAATGTGTATTTCAAGACTGCTAAGACTAAATGTCAAATGCCTTACCACAAAAAACAGTAATGGATGTGCTAACCAGCTTGTTTTGATCACGCCACATTTACATATACTGAGTATCGAAACACTGCATGGTAAACCATAAATACATACAACTATGATTTGTCAATTAACAATAAAAAAAATTTAACTTACCTTCTGCATCCACAATCATATCAAGTTTAAGGGCCTTTGTTCCATCAAAGCAAAATGCTTTGATGGAATTCAATCCTAACAATGAAGCATTCTGCTTTATTTTTTCTACTTTGCTGGATATTTTATCCAGGGCTATCACTTCTCCCTAAAGAAAATAAAATTTAAAAAGCAAAGCATAAATCCAAAGCAGCCATGAAAATACAAAATTAACTTGGGGAAAAAGTATGGTCTTCCCCACGTCCCGCCCACTTGTACTTTTACAGCTGTATTCCTTCACCGAGTATGTATCAGACTCACACCAAAAACTGAGATTTTCCTTTAAAATAGTATTCTTGTCAGGTAATTAATCTTCTTACAGCTAGCTTCTTTTAATCAAAAGAAATCAAAATTTCAAGAAGTATTTGCAACCCACTCCAACTTGAAAAGCACCCACTGAAAGCAAACATTAAATATCACCTATTTGATGTGATTGCTCACCCACAGAAGTACATGAACTAGTGCCCTGAGACATCCGACCCGAAGTGCCTTTATAGGCAAATGAATGTCATTTGTAAAATCAGCCCTCTTTTAATATTTTGAGCTATTCACATACAATTACTGTGAGTTCTGGCAATTAAAGCCAGAAAAACAGAAGCCAAAAACCTGCATATCTCAGCAAAATATTCTGGCATAGTATTAAAAAAGTTAAAAACAAATCACCATATATGGTAAACATGTCAGTAAAGTCAAAGTCAAGAAAGACAAGAGACCACAACTGAGGCATGCGTTGTTGACATTTGTGTGGTATTTTAAACATACTACGCCACAATATTATGACGTAAGACATTAGATTGTTTTTTTTTCTTGCTTTTGTTCCACGTATGTGTGTGCACATATATATCATCCTCATATGATAGATACATCAAATTTTCAGCTACACAAGAGAAATAAACGTATAAATAAATCTGCTGATAAAGAACATTTGCTGACGATGCTCCCACACTGTGACAGACACTGCCTGGGGCTCAGCCTTGTCACCTGTTTGGCCGTCGGGACCTTGGTCAATGTGACGCAAGCACAGGGCTCAGCTTTGCTCTCTGCCGTCACCAGTCCCCAACTACAGCCCTCTCCTGGGCTCACTCTCATGTCCTAGCAGGCCAGACACGGAGCAGAAAGGCGAGGCATTGTCACAGTTGTCTCAGTTGAAGTCACTTTAGAAAAGTGAAAACCATACAAACCCAAGTGCATGACCCAACCCAAAATGGCCAGCACCGCCTCACTAAGCTGCAGCTGGCTAGGTACACAGCAAGCCCAGGGGGCGTCAGCTGAATCACACAGACTCCTCAGCCTAACAACTGCTTACGTGTGTGCTACTAGGGTTATATTTTTTACACTGCATTACAAAGCCAGCTGGTTGGAAAGACTTCTTACGAGAGAAAATAAAATGACTTTAAGAAACGAGAACAAATATACCATACAGGGGGGTTACTATCACTTTCTCAAAGCATATCACAATCTAATTTAAGCTTCCATATAGACTGAAGAAGGGTTTGCATTAAACAACACAAAAATGGACCTTTGTATTTCATGTGCTTCATTTTATGCAGATGGGCATTTAAGGCATTTTTCTGTCAAGAGTTTTTCCTGCTACTACTTCAATTCTTGAAGTATACCTTTTTCTATATTGCTTACTATGTAATACCAAGAGTAGGGATGCCTCAAAATTTAAACAAGTATCTTTTCCTATTGGAGAGATTTCTAAAAACCAAGGCTACCTGTTGAGATTGTATGAAGGCTACTGCAAATTGCGTGGGTAGTGATTATACAGTACCTGTATACATAGTGAATGTGTGTGTAATGCAAAGGTAAGTAGTGCTGGGCCTTCAATTTATTTACTGAAAATATGAATCTTTAAATATATACATATTTTTGGTTGTAGCACTGAATGTTTCAGAAATTCTAATGAAGTTATGTACTAAAGTGTAATGAGAATTTTCATCAAAAGTCTCTGGATAATTAATATGCTAATAAAATGAAACCTATAATTTCATCTCAATGACAGATGCTTCTACTTTTTTCAATGGACTATTGCTTGCAAATCCCTTGAGATTCTTAAGTATCATCAAATGTAGATCAAAAATAAATTTGGCACTTTGGGGGTGACACTGTCTTCTATCAAGTAAATCAGCAAGAGCAAAAGGGCTTTCGGAAGTCTGATGGAGGTATGGTTTCCATGTCAAAGTCTTGCCTAGTCAAATATTTTCTTATCTGTACGTTAGCATCACAAGCATAACTTCTGGGTTTCCTAGGTTCCTAAGACTTCCTGCCACTGTATAAATGTGAATTAACTTAGAGAAGCAGTAACTGTTCCAGTGCCTCAGCCTTTTCATGTCCTTGCTGCGGTCTTTACCCATCTGAGAGTCTGGAACGCATCACAAGCAGGACTTTGTACACATACATCAATTCTCATGCTCCTCTCTCTTGCAAATACACATGATGAGACCACATGACTAAATAAGTTATTCAGCAAGTTCATATCTACCCCCACGCAGCCAAAAAGCTTACAACCATCCAACTAATCCCACTATAAACTCCTGACAGATACATTTGTGAGGCCCTCTGTAGAACTGGATTCTTATGATGTGTTCTACTCTTGCTTGCTGACCACCTATGTCCATTCCCATCCAGTGATCTTGTTTCCCATTTCACTGAGAAAACCAAGAACTTTGCCTTCTGCCATGCCTACCTCCCCAACATTTGCATCCATCGACTCAGCCCTCCCTCTTATTTCCACGGATCACTGACATGTGCTAACATCTGAAGCCACTTGTGCATCAAATATTAGCCCGTTGCACCTGCTCAAGGACATTCCGGCAATTATCCCCTGTCCTTGGCACTGCCACATTTTTTTGATGTATTACTCTCATTAGCATACATTGTTATGATTTATTTGTATAAGTCTGTAGTATAGAACATTCACAACCTTTCTGGGGAACTGCTACATGTACATAACACGTCTTAATCCTTTTTATCTCGCTTTTCCCTTACCTCCATCTGCACTGCATCCATCTCTTGACCCCCTTCCTCCTTTTCTACACAGTCTGTAGTACGTAATGTTTATATTCCTTCTGGGAAGTTGCTGCATATACATGGTACATCTTAATCCCTTTTCCCATGGCCTTTTCCTCCCTTCCCGAACTCCTTCCTCCATAACTTGACCCCCTTCCCCTTTGAGAAAGCTCTATCACTCGTTATTTCTCATCTTAAAACAACACATACTTCCCGAGCCCCATATCGCCATTTCTGTTTTCTGGGATTTCATCTACCCCTAACGGCAGTTGTCTTCACTCACTCTTTGGTTTTTCTCCTTCTCAATCATGCATTTAAACTCATCAAGGACCTTTAACGTACTGCTAAATCCAGTGGGGGTTTTCAGTCCTCTTCCTTCTTGGCTTATTAACATGTGACAAGGGGCCTCGCCATCTTTTTCAATCCCTTCCTCACAAGACTTCCAGGTAAGCAAACTCTTCTGTTTTCTGCCTGCATTGCCTGCCATTCCTTGTAATTTCTCCAGCCGGTGAATGCTGGTATTCACCACTTATGATGCTCCCTCTTCGGAGCTCTTCCACTCTCTTCTCCATCAGCCTGTCTGAGACCACGCCCCTGGACTCTAGACTCCGTATACTGCCTGCTCATCCAGGACTGAATCCAGGGCCGAGCACACACTAGGCAAGAACCTACCATTGAGCCTCACCCTCAACCCTGCAATAACGTCCGAACACAGAGAACTCCAGCCTACAATAAACAACTCAGCAAATCCACACACACAGGAAAACAAAGTAAAATCGAAACTACAATTACCAAAAGTCAGACTTATTTAAATTCTGTGCTCATGAAGCAGGCTTTAAAATTAAGCCAGATCATAAAGTTTATATGATCCTCAAGAGACACATATATTCTATGTACATGTATATACATTATCTATGTATGTGTATATATTACTTGCGCTACCTATTGAGTTCAAAACTAGCCTGGACTACATAGTAAGATCCTGCCTCAAATAAAAAAAAAAAGTCTTACAACAATCCTTAAAAATAGCAATTATCTTTTTCTCTTTGTTTTGAAACAGTGTCTCCCTACACAGTCTGGTCTAGCCTTGATCTCTGTAGCCCACACTGGCCTTCAATTCACGGTAATGCACCTGCCTCGGCTTCCTGAGTGCTGGGATTACAGGTGTGTACCACCATGCCCAGGTATAAATGGCAATTATCTACTGAACTTAAGATAGAGTGACTGACATAACTCAATAGTCCTCACTTTGGCTGAATATGAAATAAATAGGATTATGAGTAATATATAGGTCCACCTTCACCACTGAAATATGCAATATGCTGACAGTACTTTCCTTTGGAAGACAGACTCACCTGGTCATGCATTAGTGCTGCAATATGTGTTGTTTTACCTCCAGGTGCTGCACACATATCTAGAATCTTCTCTCCGGGTTGAGGATTCAGAACACGAGTTACTACAGCAGATGGTAAATTCTGTAAGAAAAATGATACAATTAAGTTTCAATGACTCTAAATCAATTTTAATTTCAGAACAGAGAATGTAAAGAAATCTTTCAAGATAATTCAGTACGGCATCCTCAGATCTGCTAGAGGTTTTTTTTTCTTCTTTTTTTGAGACACAGTCTTGCCCTGAAGTTCAGGCTGGCCTTGAGGTCACTTTGTAGCCCAGGCTGGTCTCGAAATTGCAACGATCCTCCTGCTTCAGCCTTCCGAGTGCTGGGATTTCAGATGTGCCCCACCACGCCCAGCTAAGCAGAGTTTTTATAAATATACTAATGTCAAGAAATTCAAAACTTCCTAGAGTATACTCTGAGCTCACGAGACTTCCATAACACACCCATACATAAAAACACAGGACACATGTTCTACTCAATTCACTCAACAGTCAATTGATGGCAATTTTCTACAAATGAATTACCATCATCATCTACAGTAGTTCTCAATCCTGACTACGCAATAAAACCACATGGCGAGCTTGGGAAAAAAATCTGGTCCTCATGCAGAAAAGTTACATGAGGATTTCCAGCAATGGGGTTAACAGTGGCATTTTAAAAATCTTCCCCGTGATTCTAACCATCACTAGCCTAGTGTGTCTCCAACTTAGCTGCACGATCACCCAGTGAAGTTTCTCAGTGTCCCCACTCAGGCCCTATCCAGGAATAACTGAAACCGTTTCAGATGACAGGTCCCATACAGCAGGATTCATTTAGTGCCCCCTTGATGGTCCACCCTCATCTGACTCTTAAATCCACCATTTACAGGAAAACGGGAAGTTAGAAAGTTCAGTTTTAGGGATCAGTTTTTTTTCTTCCAGTTCAACTACAATTATAGATACACAGTCAGCCAGAAATGACCTATATATCTGGGTAAGTGGCAACAGGACCTTAAGAAAAATTCTAAGAACAGTCATGGTCTAGATATCTTGAGTTTGTGGTCCCCACACTTCCTGAGAAGAGCACATCCTACCCCCTTGCAAGTTCCCCCTCCTACTCATGTCACACCTGCCGGTCCCACGGTCACACCTTGGGACGCCAGCGCCAGGTAGAGCTGTGGTGGCCCTGTTGATCAGTCAGGACCTGCTGACTTGTATTTGTATTGTGCCTTTAAACTCCCCTGAGGGATTTAGGTTGCTGTACTGGTTCCAACCAGACCCACAAACTCATCCTCCTGGCATGAGGGCAGAGACTCACAGCTGATTGAAAGAAAGCTGCATTAATTACCACACCCTAGCCATCGCCCAAATTCTAAGAAAAAAAAAAAAACAGAAAAACCAACTGTAGACCTCACTGCAGTAGCCATCTCTGGCAGGTCCCTGCCTCCTTCTTGAGAGGGTATTTATTATCTGACCTGTAACATTTAGCCTGGATTAGAGTGTACTGTATCTGAATAAATATGCTTGCTACCAACTCCTCCCTTTTGACTCTGTCCACTCCTGCAGACTCCCCTGCCAATCCTCCCAGGGAGGAGTCAAGAGCCCCGCCCACCAGGATCCCAAGCACTCCAGGCTGACCCCAACTTCCCAGTAGCAATAACTGAAAACAGCTGTTACAACTATTTAAGCCTCTGTCTCACTCTGACTTCCACTGTGAAGAACACCTAAGATTTTCTTAATTCTGGGGATTGTGTTTAAGCTTTCTAAAAGTTTCCTTTTCAATTTTTTTAAAAGACCCAAATGATATTACAGCTTAATGAATTGTTATGACTATGTACAACACTCCCATTAACTGTAAACCTTGTATCTCTGGGCAGCTTCAGGTGCTAAGAATAAAAATAATACCACTAGACCCTCACCATGTCCTCTGCTCCTCACCAAAAAAAGAAAAAACCTCAATGTAAAGTTTTGTACCAGCTGTTGAAAGCAACAAAAGATACAGATTTCCAGGGAGAATGGTTTTTCAGGGAAAGGCAGGGAAAACACCTCAGAAAAGGAAGAAGAAACCCACCAAAGCAAATTTCCTTGAGATTTCCACACTTCTATACAGCAGCTTCAGTAATCACAGTGAACAAAGAGCTCTTACCTGTCAACTCTTGTGTCTATCAGAGTTTCTTCAGAGTATAACTTCACAAGTTCCCTGGTGACTGAACATCAGTCAAGAAACTGTCAGTTTTCTTAAGCTATAAGCCAGTTCAGGGGTCAAGAGACAGGAGAGGAAAGGGAGGTGGGGAAGGGGGTGAAAAAGGAATGAAGAGTGCTATGCACATGGACCAACTCCACACAAGGAATGTAAACGTTAGAACCGCAAACAGGTAGTAGTAAGAATTAAAGTACACACACAAACACCAAGCTAGCAAAAAACAACAGCATACATTACTAAAAACTGTCACCCTGCATGAAGATGCAGTTCACAATTGGAACTTCTTAAAATATACTTTTAAAGATCCTTTCAAAGCTACCAAGGCAAGCTGAGCACGGTCACACACACCTGCAATCCTAGCACTCTGGAAGCCTGAGGCAGGAGGATCCAAAAGTGCAAGTCCAGCAGGGGCTAATGATAATTTCGGGAGACCCTATCTCAAAAAAGGGAAGGAAGGTGTAGCGATGCACACCTGTAATCCCAGCATTCAGGAGGCTGAGGCAGGGGGATCAGTGTGAGTTCAAGGCCAGCCTAAACTACAAAGCAATACCCTGTCTCAAAACAAACAAATAAATAAATAAAGTAAAATAAAAATAATAAAAATAAAAAAGGGGTGGGGATATAGCTCAGTGCGAAGGCCCAGAGTTCCATCTCCATTACTTGGGTGGGGTGGGATAGAACAGCATCAAAGTGAAACAGACATCACAGACTTCTCCACTGGCCAGATTTCACACAGCAAACAAGAAAGTAACGAACAAGACATCACTTTGACTTCAGCTGCAACTTTTGTCTGAGAGAACCAACTGTTTCATTGTATGCATAGCCCCACTTACTGTCCAGCTCAATGAGACGGAGCAGGGGTAATTTTCCTTCCTAATGAAGAAAATCGAGGGAGGAGCACAGGAGTTAAGCGGCTGGTCTAAGAACAGTTTTAGCAAAACAAAGAACAGGAAACAGTCTGTAGTCCACTACCTTGCCAATAGCCTAGGGTGAGGGAAGACCTTATCACCACAAGCAGCTGGAACAGCAGCCCTAGTTTTCTTATTTGTAAGAGGTGATAAACGCAGCAACTTTGGGGGGAATGCGGAGTGTGAAAGGCAGGAAGTCCCTTGTCGCTGGCTCTGTTGGTACCACATTCACATTGCCTGGCAGCCCCAAGTGTTTATCTCTTCCAGAGAAATCTGTTCTCTTACAGACTACTGGGTCTTTTTAAAGTCAGAGGGACTTTGACAGTGCATCAGTTAGGAATACCTTTATCTTGAAATTTTTCTTAAAAACTACCAAAGATTCTTGCATATTATTCCATCTCCAACAGGAAGCAGGTAAAAGTAGTAAGTCTAAGCTAAGTATAGGGCTCATCAAGCTATTATCATACTAATAAACATTCCCTGCCCAAAATAAATCATCTCTACACAAGTCCTACTCTGTGCTTTTAAAATTCAGAATCAGGGGGCTGGGGATTTAGCTCAGCGGCAAAGCGCCTGCCTGGCAAGTGCAAGGTCGTGAGTTCGGTTCCTGGTACCGGAGAAAAACCAAAAAAAATAAATAAATAAAAAATAAAACTCAGAATGGTTTTATTCACTTACTCATTAAATTTATTTATTTATTTATTTTTTGGTTTTTCTCCGGTACCGCTGAGCTAAATCCCCAGCCCCACTCATTAAATTTAAAGAACTCCTATTATTGCATACACCAGACACCAGCCTATGCACTACAGTTAAAAGGAGCTGCCTCACAGAGGAAGGAAGTGGAGGTGCACCTCCTGGCTGCACTCATGTCCTTTCTATTACAAAAATAGAAGGAAGAGAGAAAAAGAGGAGGGGAAGTAGAAGAAGAGGAAGAAAAAGAGGACAAAGAATAGAAGCAGGAAGAGGAGAGTGAAGGGTGGGGGATCCCCAGTAAGTGATTAGATGCATGCCAAACTCCTCGAGTCCTGAAGGCCAGCATGAAGGACCTGTGAAGTTTGTGAGACAGCAAGACTGTGCAGATGAGACCTGTGAAAAACTCTGAGTATCCTCTATACTAGACCAAATCAGGCCCTGAAACTACAATGGAAATGTGGAGTTATGGTTACCGTCAGCTTCTTGATTTTAGAAAGGTGAAGCATAGACACTGACATTCAAGAGTAAAAACAAGCTGGGCGTCTCAGTAAATCCAGCACTTGGGAGGCTGAGGTGGAAGGCTGAGGTGGGAGGGTCGCCTTAAGTTTAAGGCCAGCCTGTGCTACAAAGGCAAGCCTGAACAGAATAGTGAAACTCTGTCTCAAAAAAAAAAAACAAAAAACAAAAAACAAAGAATTTTCAATGTGCTACTGAAGGGTCAGTGTTTTTTCAAAGATTTGACGCTCTCAAAAAGTACTCTGATTTAGATGTGTATCAGTGTACTTATGGTGATTGTTTAAACTAGATCCCTGGCCCAAGATGACCGGTTTTTGAGTTTGCGTGAAAAGGCAGTTTGTTTATAAATTCTAAGTGAATTCTATTACCATTACATGTAAATGTAAAACTTCCTATTTGTGAAAATTCTCATTCATATTTTTGTAAGAATCAAGGACAATAGGGCCAGGGATATAGCTCAATGGCATAGCACCTGTCTACCCAGTGCAAGGTCATGAGTTCGAGTCCTGCTACCCCCCCAAAAAAGAATCAAGGACAATCAATAATAAGGTTGCTACATTCTTCTTTAACCTACTCTTCTGAACATAGACTTGCAACCTTTTCTTAAGCCAGCTAGGATCACCTGGGTTTGGCCTGCATTGCATCAAGTGAGATTTTCATGAATCAGGTATCACCTAGTAGAGAACCTGGGGGTTCTAAACCAGTTTGCAAAGGGAGATTTAATACAAAAAATGAACTCCTTTCTTACATCAACTAAACGCCTGGCACAGAATCCCTGTAAGATTGCAAAAGCAGTGTGTGGGAGGCTCAGGAATATGTGACTGCCTGGGGACCCCTCTCTGCCTGCTCAGGCTGGGCCCCTGAAGGCACCTCACGGCAGCCCTTCCCAGGGTCACCTGTGCAGCACTCACGTCAGGTCAAGGGCACAGGCTCAAGGCCGGTAAGACCTAGGCTCAAATTTGGGCTTTGCTGATTTTCATGGATGTGGCACTCAATGAACCACTCATTTACCACTTGAAAAGGACTAATCGCCCACTGTGTGCTTCGCGCTCCATTTTTCTAAGCCCCCATTTCCTTATCGATGAGACCAGAAACCTGTGAGGAGTGCAGGAAACAGTGAATGTAAAACACACAGCACAGTACATACGCTGCATTAAGCACTCGCAAACTGTTAGCTGCTACTGCCATTATCATCTCTAGTAAGTTTCACAGGCCAATGACTGGACATCCAGGGAGACTACATAAACAGTTCCCGTGAGGGAAGCAACAAAAAGTTAAACTCCACCCTCAGACACAAAAGTTTTACTCCAACAGTAAAGGCTTATGTCTTTGGTATAGAATGGCAAAGAATTTTTTTTTTTTTTTTCATCTTTTTTGAGACAGAGTTTCTCTATTGAGTTCAGGCTGGCCTTGAGCTCACTTTGTAGCCCAGGCTGCTCTCAAACTCACAATGATCCTCCTGCCTCAGCCTCCCGAGTGCTGGGATTACAGGTGTGTGCCACCACGCCACCCTGCTGCAAAGAATATTACAAATTACAATATGTCTCACAATTTATACTTGATGAAGTACTCATTAACTGATTTTAAGATTAAAGGGGGGGCTGATCCTGCTATAAGTAGCAAGATATGTAAAAAGCAAAAAATAAATGGCACTGTACTAGATTTTTTGCTTTTCTAAACTAGATACAGGATAAGCAGTTATATGACCCTTTATTTTGCAACAGGGAAAAATAATATTGCATTCATTGTTGCTAATGAGAAGGGGTGCAGATATCTCTAGCAATGATTCAGGGCTATGTTATCAAATGATCACAAGTGCTTGAAAACACATTACACAACCAGTAAAAAACTAAAGCTGAGCAAACAGAATAACCACAGAGGAGTTGTACGAAATTATGAATTAGGTTATATCACTAACATGCAGTTAGGTGATAATAAACATAAATTATTTTCCATTCCTGCACCCCAGAAATAATCTCTGCATTGGTAACACATCTTCTGGTTTAACGGTGGGGAAGAGAGTACGTGCACCTGGTCTGTGCTGAGACTACCGATCACTAGCAGCATGACTGAGGCCGGGAGATAAAAGGAAGTTAGGGCACAGATCCTGGGTGGTGAACTAAAGTAAACTAGAAGTCAGGGCTTAAGTGAGTTGATAAACAAAGGGCTTGAATAGTTAACTTCAGTTGATTAAACTTGAGTTTACTATTTGATCTTTAGTATGGCTAGCCAGACAGGTCACTGGATTTCTTTCACGAGACCGATCTCTGGTTACATGGAAGCCGTGAAAGCTGAGGGGGCAACTGGGGGCCATGGCCAGTCGACTCCCTGCTGGAAGCCCCAGGGCTCCTCAATGGAAACTGGGTCCCGGCCGCCCCACAGGGAACCTAGCAGAAAAATCTCCACTTGTCTGTTGTCCCCACCTGCACTCCTCCGTGAGGCGAGGTAAAACTCTCTGTGATCTCCTGGTGTCCTCTGTCCCAGTGACCTGAGATGACACTGTTAAGAGGCTTCTCTTAAGCCTCCATTAAGAGCTCAGCCACAGGTTTGGACCTGTCTCTCTCAGCTAGTCAGATAAACCCCCTCTTCAGATGTGGTTTGAGGAGATGCCCTCATGCGGCCTATGTACAGGCTTTCTTTGGATTGAGAGATAGTCCTAACTTCCGCAGGACACGCTTTCTAGATTCAGCCTTGTTACAAAAGGACAAAACTTCAAATCTGGTTTTGTAAAAAGAAGAGACAGTAAACACATATTCCATCTAATAATCTATGGCTCTTTTCTGTGATAAGATACATTCTATACAAAAATGAAAGTTTAAATATACAGTGCTTTAAAAAACAACAGCCCGTGGTTCATAACTGATAGTATCAACATAGTTGCTGTGCTAAAATGTTGTTTTGCTTTTGATTTCAAACTCTCCCTATAAAAACATCATACCTATTATCTAAAACTATTTGATAAAAATTTGACTTCTAAGACAATCATAATTGCTCTCACTTCAATACTGGTGCAACTGACTTCCGAGGTGTTCAACAACTAAGGCTCTGAGACCAAAACCAGTCGTATAACTGCGCTAAAAAATAACCAATATTTTGATTCTGGCCCTCCAGGGTCAACAAGGGCCCAGGATATGAGGGGGCCTTTCTACAGGATCCTACAACTTTGGTGAGTCACCCAATCTCTTGAGCAAGGAGCCCACTAGACCCCAAAGGACAAAAGTTAACCAGTATACATCACACTAGAAAGACGGTCACTGAAGAAAAATATGTTCCCACACTTCCACGGAGAGCCACGTGGTCTAGCACAGACCGTGACTCATTCTAGCAGAGGAGCTAAGAGCTCTGCACATGACTTCAAAAGTAACACCCAGGGAATCTTAACTGACCTTTATATACACCGTAATGTAATTCTAATTAATACGGGTCTCACTTAAACTTGGTCTTAAACACCCAACAAGAAAATATAACCAAACAATATAAAAATATTAATAATAATTTAGGGTAAATGTACAAAGGGGTTCCAAGTCCTATATACTGGCCTCTGCTGACAGTGTCCAGCTATACCTGCAAGTTATTATTATGGTTCAATAAGGCTAAGAAGCCACAACAATAGCTCTAAAAGTTCAATACAAATCTTCTAATTACTTAGCTATGACTGTCTTTCAAAAACACAGGGCCTTCTACAACCTTACAGCTAAAAACTTACATGCTTATATAAAACTTATTATCTTTAAATAAGACACATCAGATAAAGAAAAAATGTTGCTTTTAGGCCAATCACTCTGGTATAATGGGAGATATAACATAAAAACTAGCCAACTGTGCTTCAAAAATCCACCAAAAATCATCTAGGTCATAGAGGTCATGGTCAGCGATCTAAAATTTGGCATTCTGCTTACTCTCCCTAACAGGATCAATATTAATGCTTCTTGTAGCCTTCATATTTGGATCATGTTTTCTCAGCTGCTTAATCAAATTGGTTTCTTCTCCCTTGACAGCTTTTAAGCTACAAATAGTGATGCAAACAGACTCTCCAGCAAGTGTTCTGCCTGGCTTTCATTCAGGACCTTTAGACAAGACTCACAGTAGTGGGCTCTGTTACTCCCAGCAATGCCCCCTCTCAGCAGAAGTAGCTTGCAAGACCCTTCACTGCCCACTGCACCCTGAGAGCAGCCCGTGTCACTACTGTAGAGGGGGGAATAAAGCCAGGAGATAGGAAAATTCAGGCAGTTAGAGCACTGCTCCTGAACAGTTAAGAAAAGGGAGGGGGCACCACATAAATTACCATACCAAAATACACTATTAGGACCTAATGAAATGCAAGAGATGAAAACTGGGCCTTTAACCAAATGAGAGAAACCCTGAAAGAAATAAAACAGCTTGCTTTCCAGACATCAAAGGCCTATCCACAACCAGGAACATCCTTGCTTTCTGTCATATACACCGGTCCCCAAAACTGTATAAAAACCCAATAGACCTAAACATTTATGATGTCCACCTTATGGAACACCCTTCTCCAACTATCAAAGAGCTTCTCTTTTAGTCTTTCTAATACACATGCATTTGGATTCCCTTCCACTTGCTGTTTGCTGTTTTGTCAACTTCAGTCTTAGCTGCCCCAAAACAAGGTCACGAGACCAAGATCCAATTACAGTATTCTTCATCAGACAGTGGAAACACTACTTGTATCACCTAAGCAGCAGATTAAAAAAAAAAAAAAATCAAGTGCGTTATGTCCATAAATGTACTTCAACTGGGAAAGAAAATGACTTCTTGTCACAGCAACTGGTACCTACTGAAAAAAATGTGATAACAGTAAACCACTTGAATCTTACACAGAATTACAAATGGAACATTTATATTGACATCAAATGTGTGCATCAGTCAGTAGTAGTTTAAAAGTTAATGTGCAAAAAAGGAATACTTACAGAATTTTCTCTAACCGAAAGTAGATCATAATGTACAGTACCAAAGAAAATCATAAAAATGCAGTAATATAAGGGGAAAAATTCTCTGAACTGCATGTTAACGTCCCTAAATACTTTACTTTTATAAATACTTACTTGTAAAAATAAGTAACTGGGCAGTACATTGTCAAACGAGGGGCTCAGATATATTGGTTCCGTCATTCTTACGCCTATACCTCTGAAAAACAGGAAACCTAACATTAATCCCTATCAATTACACAGCACACACATCTAGAACATACCCACATAGCATGCCAAATATACAGTGATCTGGCTTTCTAAAACCTTTATCTCCATCTAAATACTTAGAACAGTCTTGTGAATCCATTTTGGATGTTTCCTCAAGGAGAAGGCATTAGAACTAAAACAGATAAAGTGACAAAACTTTCACTTAGGCCCAAGAGTTTCTTTAGAATTCTGGATAAATTAAAAAGCAAAGAACATGTGATTACAGATTCATTCTAATCCTTCCAGCAGCCAATCTATGATCACTGTTAATACCTTTCCAGTCACAAACATTTTATGAGCACTGAGTTTACAAGGTAGTATACTAGGTACTTGTATGAAAACTGAAAAAAATACCTAGACTCCTGCTAGTGCTAAGCAATGACAAGCACAGTACTACTCTCCTCTCATCTTTCTTTTTTTTTTTTTTTGGTTTTTCTCCAGTACGGGAACCGAACTCACGACCTTGCGCTTGCCAGGCAGGCGCTTTTGCCACTGAGCTAAATCCCCAGCCCTCCTCTCATCTTTCTACGGAGTAACTGCCCAGTGCTGACACAACTGGAAGACGATCTTTTCCACCTCTGTCCCACTTCATGAGTGGCAGTGCTGCTGATAAAAACAGGAAGAGCCGGGCCACAGGTACTCAGTGATAAGACCCGCACTGCAATCAGAGGTAACCAGAGACCATCAAGAGAAGGAGACAGCATACACATATTGTTAGAGAATGCCAACATTTTTTGCTTCTAAGTGGCTGCTTTCTCCTCCCACCAAAAAAAAGAAAACAGAGCCTGGCACCTCAGTGAAATTCCTATAAGCCTAACCACGTGGGAAGCTGAGGCAGGATTGCAAGTTGGAGGTCAGCCTGGGAAACTTAGGAGAGGTTTTTGTCTCATAGGAAAATGAGAAAGGGCTGGGGATTCAGTTCAATGGTAAAGCACCTGCCTAGCGGGTATGCAGCCCTGGTTTCAATCTCCACTACTACAAAAGAGAGACAAAGAGGAGGGAGGGGAGGGGAGGGAAAAGATTACTCAGCACAGTAACTGTAGCGAGGACATCCAGTAAGATAAGGACAAGAAAAGTTTTTTTGGACCCCCCCCCACTGGGAATTAACTCACGACCTTGCCAAGGACATGAAAAGTATACCACTAATAATGACTAACAGAGGCAGTCAAAACGCCAGTTCCTTAGTACACACCGAAAGACAAACAGCGGTACCTGCATAATCTTCATAGTCACAAAGCCTTCTAAGGAGAACAAATCAGTTCTTGGCTACTGGTAAAGTATTGCTGTCACCGGGCTGGGTCTGAGGGTCCCAGAGGCTGAAATAAGGAGCTTAACTCATCCACCCTTTTAAAATAACTTTGTAGATTACCTGACTGTTGTCACGGAAAAGGAATTGTGAGGACTCATCAGTCAAAGAGGCATGAGAAGGTTTTATTAGAGGTAGAGACAGGACGCTTTCAAGGGCAGAGCGTGGGTGCTCAGAGAAACGAGGCAGTTACCAGCCAGAGCAGGGCTCATTTAAAGGCTGTCTTCAGACTGTGATCCAGGATGTGTATTCTCACTGTCTGCTGGGTTACAGCACTGGCCACCCACTGTAGAGGGGTTTGACGTGGAGATACGCTGCTGGAAGTTAAAACATGCTCTCTCCAAAGCAGTGCTTTTGGGGTTGGAGGAAGGGGAAATCTGCAGAAGTGTCTAGCACCTGCGGAATTCATAGGTTATTAAAAAGGGCCTTTAGAAATTTAACACTAAATTAGGATGGAAGGAGGGGTGTCACAAGCTAGGGCGGCCTCCAGAAGCAAGAAAAGAGCTTGTCTTGAAGCTGTAATTTTTCTTTTCTTTTCTTTTGGTACCAGGAATCGAACTCAGGACCTTGCATTTGCCAGGCAGGCGACACGCCACTCTTGATTTCCTAGTCTCCTTTCAACCTAGTTTTATTTCTTCTGCCCTCACCTCACTGCTATCCAGATCCAATGTTCTGTTTCTTCAGAAGAATTAATTTCAGTTACACAGAAAAATTGCTGCAACATGGGAAAGTGATCAGGGACACAGTCCAGCTCTGGTCAGCTAAGTGAAGAGTCCTTGGCATAGTTCTGTCAGCTGTCTACAGCACTCCTAAAACAAGCTCAAGCAAGTAAAATATGAGCCTAGTTTGCCTATGGATTTATTCACAGCCACAAGGGAAGAGATGATTTAGAAGTAACTATATCTTAATTTGACTTGAACAAATCCAAACATTCAGTTTTGACCATAAATTCTTACATGAGGGCTAGCTTTCTGATAAAAACATTTTTAATTTATATTAAAATTATAATTTTTTCTAATCAAAATGTTTAAAAGATCTAAGTGAGTCATTTCATTCATTTTCTATCAATATAAGCGTCCATGTTCTTCAAAGATAATTTTTTTTTTTTTTTTTTCTTTTTGTCTTTTTGAGACAGGCTCTCGCTATGCAGTGGAGGCTGGCCTTGAGCTCACTTTGTAGCCCAGGGTGGTCTCGAACTTGCAACGATCCTCCTGCCTCAGCCTCCCGAGTGCTGGGATTACAGGTGTGCACCACCATGCCTGGCAAAAAATTTTCAAATCATTAAAATTCAAAAAGGACAAGTAAAATCATTTAATAATTATGTTATCACTAGGCTTAACTGGGCTTTTTAATCTCATCATTCACCTTTTTTATTTTTTCTTTTTTGAGACAGTGTCTCACTGTGTAGTTCAGGCTGGCCTTGAACTCATTATGTACCCCAGGCTGGCCTCGAACTCATGCGCCAATCCTCCTGTCTCAGCCTCCCAAGGGCTGGGATTATAGGCATGCACCACTAGGCCCAGCATCCTTTTTAAACTAATAGGATTTTTTCAAAAATCATAGAACTATGAATAAAATATTTTTCCAGTTGAAATTTATATTAAAGATTTATTCATATAATACAACCAGATACACTTGTACATTGTTTTTAACCTTCTTGATCCATAGAAAGCATGTTTATCTTTCCCATAACACCAGTGACATACTTTAGTTCGGACAGTCCACTGAAGATCTCTTTGCGGCTTAGTGCAGAAATCCCATTTCCAAGAAATACTTTGGTTCCATCAAACTCTCTGGCTCCTTTCTTACATTTCCCGTTAATATCAGAGTATACAGAAACAACATCTCCAGCTTTCATAACTACAGGAAAAAAAAAAAGTTATACTAATCTGCCCTTTGGCAGAAGGACAGTAATCTCTTAAGTAGAATGGGATTCTCTCTGGACATCAAGACTGGACAAGCAGTAGTTCAAACCTGCTCATTAGATGGCTATGAGCAAAGAAACAAGTTACAGAAAACTTTATGTGCATGCCTAATTTATTAATCCTTAGCAGATAAAGTCCTTATTGGCTATATTAAATGCAAAGCTGGGAAAACCCCTAACAAAAGTAAAACTGAAAAGCATCTCAGATAAAATATAACAAACTTCCCATTTGGTAATACACATGAATTTGAGAGAACCCCAGGTTCCTGGTACCGGAGAAAAACCAAAAAAAAAAAAAAAAAAAAAAAAAAAAGAGAGAACCCCAAACTTTACGGTACTTACAGCTTGACGCTGACACAATTCCTGGAACATAGACATGGGCTCCTCTTAACACCGCGTTGCCACACTGGGCTCCGACCACGGCTTCACACGGCCGCTTTTCTATGTTCTTTCTAGGAATGGGAGGAAAAGAGGAATTATTGAACAGACTCACACTCCGCCACTGCAGGACAGTTTTCCAAGGTTTCAATCTAAGCTCTACATTAATAACGTTAGTCTGGATTTTCATGAAAAACTGAAGAAGAGAAAGGTGGAAAAAGAGCACAAATAGAGAAGAATAGTTATAAAAGGGAAAAATGGAAGAATGGGCACTTGAAAACTTCAAAAGAGGTCCATCTGGTGGAAGGCAGGAGAGTGGCATAAGAAATTGGTTACTTAACAACCATTACTTTTCCCAGGATAACACAGAAGAAAAAAGGGTTTTCACTGCTTTCAAAGACAAAACAGTAAAATACACAAGAATTACAAAATTTCTAAAGTGATAAATTGTTACATGATAAATTATGAATGAACTGTGCTCCATTTTCTTTCATTATGTCCAGTTAGCAAATCTCAATAAACTTAACTTCATGGTATGCAGTACCTTAGGCCCATCCATTCACACTGTTGCTTTTCTATAATTCATTCATTCATTCGTTACTAGGGATTAGGATTTTGGCACTAAACAACACACACAGCCATTTTTAGCTTTCTATTTTGTGACAGAATCTCACTCAGTTGCCCAAATGGGACATGATCTTGTGATCTTCCTGCCTCAACTTCCCCTTGGGCTGGGATTATAAGGACATGCCACTGCGCCTATCCATGCCTACTTCTTCAAGAGGCACAATCCTCCAAGTTGTAAAACACATCACTGGGGCCAGGGATATAGCTCAGCAGCACAAACGCTTGCCTGGCAAGCACAAGGTCCTGAGTTCAATTTCCGATACCAAAAAAAATGAAATGAAACACATCACTGTCTCTTCTCACCTTGCACTCTACCCGTTAGCAACTCATGATTTCAATAATCACTTAAAATATAACCCACGGAGCAGGCGTGGTGGTGCATACCTCCAAGCTACTCTGCAGTATGAAGCAGGAAGATTACTTGAACCTACAAGTTTGGGCAACATTAAAAAAAAAAAAAGCACAAAATCTATGTTTAGTCTTCTAAACTCGAAACTGACATTCCTGACCACCTGCAGGTACCTACATATTGATGTCCCACAGCTACTCAACAAGCTGAAACAGTATTTCTCTCTCTCAAATACTTGGAATGACCCCAAAACTTTCCATTGCATGCTTCCAATTCTTAATGAGGTGTCACTGTCTACTGACCTAGCAAATTAGAAGTCTCAGAACAATAGTCCAATGGTGTCTTCTAAAATTCATGCATTAGAAACCTACTCCCCAATGCTACAACACTTGGGAGGGGTTTAGGTGAGGTGAGGAAAGGCTCTGCCTGGACAGTGAATTAATGCTGCTACAGAAATGTGTGCCCTGTCTCTTTCCTTACATCCTCCACCAGCGGAGGACACAAGAAAGCTGCCACCAAGTGCCTGTACCTTGATCTTGGGCTTGTCCACCACCAAAATTGTGAGGAATTTGTTCTTTATAAATTACTCAGTCTCAGGTATACTGCTATAGCAGCAACAAAACAGAGCGACACTCAGCATAATCTTCAACCTCTAATTCCTAAACTTAGACACTCTCTGAGTCACTGGACCATGCTCTTATCACTCTGACAGTCTCCTGGGCCCATCCCCTGACAGACTTGCATCATCTTTCACCTATTACTGGACAAACTTCCTGCCTTTTACCTGGATTGGTCTCAGATCTTCCTTATGCCTCTGGGGTTCTGCAGTTTCACTCTGAAGAATCAATGTATGGACTGTTTTACTTCCAGACTTGTAGTTCTAACGTTTGTTTTTCTTCAATTCTGGGAAATACTTAATCATTGCATTGCTTTATTACTGTTTTTACCCCATTATTTCTATTTTTTATATCTGGGACTCATTAAAAATATGAAGAAACTTTTCTATTTTCCAGTACTTGATTTCACTTTCACATTTCTTTTTCTCTGCTGCATTCTAAATAATTTCCTAAGTCAACAAATACAATAACTCTATCACTTAGGTCTAAATTTAACCTGTGGAATGTTTTTAATTTTAATGACTTTTTTATTTCCATAAATTCCCTATCAGTTCTACCTGTCTTCCTCTCAGGTCTTTCAGGTTTTGCTTTTAAGAATTTAAGAAAACTGATTTATGGCCACTACCAGAGAGCTCTATTTATTAACATTTTGTGAGAAATCTACCTCTATAGTTTATTGTATGTGCTGATTTTCACTCACGGTGCTTTGATTCCTCTTAATAAATGAGCCAGTGTGTAGTTTGGATTTAAAGTGTACTGCTTCAAGCCAAGCACGGTGAGAAATGTCTGCACTTGGGAAACTGAAGCAGGTAGACTTCAAGTTCAAGGGCAGCATGGGCTATATATTCTGTCTTCACAAAACAAGGAGAGAAGGAGAGAGGAAGTGGAAGGAGGAAGAAGGGTGGAACAAGACAGAGGAAAGAAAAGGGAGGAGGGAAGAGAGAAGGGAAAGAGAAGAGGAAGTGGGGAAGGAAGGGGAAAGAAAGGAGTTTACTGCTCCAGGATGGTTCTGTTTGGTTTGTGCGAAGTACCTCAAGAATTGATATGGGACCAAATTTTCACATCAATTTCCTAGAAATTTACAAATTCTTGTAAATTCCAAGACAACCTGAGTAGTAAGAGTTTGGAATTAACACATTTATGATGTGCAGAACCATAGTTCTGAATTTTTAGAATTATTTTTCTTCAACCTATACCCAAAGAAAAAAGCCCCACTTCCTCACTATACCCTTATAGTGATTGTTACACACTTCTTGGCCCTTGTAGTCACATCCTCTTGTCAAAATCAAAGACCACACATTTAGAAAACCAACCAGCAACCTCCTTTCTAATACCACCAGCTCTCAGCATCAGTTCATATGCTTACTACTGTTTTTCTTTGGTTGTTTATTCCTAATGCCGAAATATTTCACTTACATTTTTCATCACTCAGCTATGCATTTTATGGTCTATTTAGCATTCCTTGGTATATACAGAAGAAACATTTTCAAGTTATCTAGTTTACTGTACTATGGGAACCAAAGGAGTGAAAGAACTTCCTAACTTGTCTCTAGTTTTCTAATTCAAAACCGTAAAAAAACCACATTTAATACCACAACCTACTATACAAGACATGTCTGTGGACATACTCTTAAAACAAACATTTCTGGAAACAATTCTTTTCTTTTGGTCTTTTTGAGACAGGATTTCACGATGCAGTTCAGGCTGGACTTGAACTTACTTTGTAGCCCACGCTGGCTGAAACAATACTTTCTCTAAGTGAATTATAATAACATAACATATATGACTCACTTTATAAAATGATCATTAAAGACCATTAAGTTGATTTTACAACCCACTACTGGGTAACTATTACCAATATATTTCTAAAATACAGATCTAATCATCACTGTAATAAAACTATGACTCCTATAGTATACAGCAGAGGGATTCCTTAGTATTATATAAGTACCGCCCGCTAACCGATTGCACCACTGGAGCTTTGGATTCCTTAGTTTTAAAAAGTCCTTTATTTTCCTTTAGAATTCACAGCCTAGCTCTTCCAACTTCCACAATCTAAACTTTCACTCATCCTTCTGAAAACCAGTTCAACAGCTGAATCTGATCAGTTTTGCCATGAACTACCTTACCTCCTCATCAACCTAATTTCTATTTATCTTCCTCCTAGTCAATTAAAAGAATGTCTACTTAGAAAAAATCTTTACCAATTTCTGTGTACTCATCCTTCCCATTCTATAATCCACTGGCATTTAATTCATACTTCTGCTATGGCAATCGTAACACTGTGACTTGTACCAAAGTCCCCTGCCTTTAGACCGAATGACTATGTCTCATCTGTCTTTTAAGACTCTTGCATCTTATACAGAGCACAAAATCAAAAGAAAAAAAAAAAGCTTTGTGACCTTTTAAGAAAGTTAGGAGAGAAAAAAATGAACTCCGGAATGGACAATTGTGCAGAAAAGAGTTAATGTCAGGCCTTGCCAGGCGTGGTGGCACATGTCCGTAATCCCAGCGCTCAGGAGGGGCGGGCAGGAGGATCACTGTGAGTTCAAGGACAGACTGGGCTACACAGTGAGTTCAAGGCCAACCTGAACTACATAACGAGACCCTGTCTGAGAAAAAAAGAAACAAACAAAAAAACCACAAACAGGCCTAAACTGCTACCCTCTGAAAGGTCTGTTCATAAGGCTGGCCCCTGACTGGTGTTTGGGAACTTAAATGACCAGAGAGTCCCTACTACAGACATTCCTCATTTAAAAACCTACTGTTCAATGACTATTTGAATTATGACCCATCTTTTTTGGTACAGTTCTGTACATCTTGTCTATAAAGCCTCAATGTCTTTTTTTGTACAGTACATCTTGTTTATACAGTACTATAATGTTTGCTCACTATACTGTATAGTACTCTAATTTTATGTTATACATTACAGTGCTGCATGTAAGAGTTATGCAAATAAAAGCAAAGTCATCAAGTGGGAGTTTCCTTTGACCATTTATTTGTTCCAAACATTGTAACGTACACACTATACACAATTCCTCATTTAGTGACCAGTCCATTTAATGTCCTAGTAGCAGGAATGGACCTTGGTCATTAAAGAAGGAATGTCTGTATTAACTGCTAAGAGTAGTTCATGGTGCCTCAGTTGTTAATAAAACAATATAAGCAATTTAGTGTGAACAAGAAACCTTCACCAAGATGCTCCACTTTTATCAGCTGTGTTCACCAGCACAGAAGCTATGCCACAGGAAAGATCTAATAAAAGTACTCTGAGAAAACATGTGTCACGGCTATGGAGGTGCTCACTTTACCCAAGCCATTCTGTACAGTTGTTGAGCAAACTGCAAACCAAGGTGCAAATATTTCCAGTAGTGACTGATAAGCAGCAAGGATATGTTAAACATTCAACATGGACTCTATGTATAGGTAGTACCAAAAAATTAAATAAGCCAAAGGCAGATAAAGAATGTACTAAAAAGGAAAAATTTCAAAGGTATCTGTATTTTCAAAGAAAGAAACTAAGAGACTTCTATAAAGGGAGTAAGAACAAAAAAATTAAAAACAGTGAGCTAGTAGAGTTCAGAAAATAAAGGATAACAGAAAGAGAAGCACAGAGAGATATTGATTGGTAACACTGAGTATCTACACTGTGCCACTCACCATTCTAAACTCACAACACTCCTAAAACTAGAAAGTATTTTTAGGCCGCATTTTAGAGATAAGGAAAGAAAAGCACAGAGAACACAATGTAGGTAATTACTGACAAAAGAGCCACTTTGAAATACATCCATGACTAAAACAAGCACAGATTTTAACCAGTATTTCCATGTTGCGTTCATTTATCTGGGGACATGCTTACACAAGTCCACAAATGTGCATTTCAACAATTCTGGCAATAATGAAAATGAGGAAAAACAATGTGCATCACTATAGGGTTAAAAATTAAAACTGAGCTCATGGATAAAACGTACTATTTATGTAGCTAAAATGGCAGCGCAATATAAATCATGAAAAACTATGGGCAACAAGCAAAGATAAACATGAAATATTCTTAAGTGAACAGAAAAGCAATTGTGAACATTATAGGATTTTTAAATTATTTTCTAAAATGTATACAAATGAAGGCACATGTGCAGGTAAAAACACAAAGACTATAAGAATTCAAATTCAATGCTTAGAGAAGAATTGAGAAGTGTGATAGGAAATATAATTTCATAGTTACATAAAATTCTAATTTTTGAACATTTGTCTTTATTTTATAAAGAAGAAAAAAAGCAATTAACTCTATTCACTAAAAGTGAATTTTAGTGAACTCTATTCACTAAAATAAAAGTACAGAATAAAGACATCTGACAGAATGAGAAGTGGTCAACTTTTGAACTTAATCAACTACAATTATGCATCCTCATCAGGTATGGAACTTCAAAACACTTGGACTTGTGATTTACTCTAGGAGCTCACAGGTTCAAAATTTAGAAATGACAGAAATAAGAACATCAGTTTCCTGGTGTGGTAACAGCATATAGGAGAATTTTCTGAGCTGATGTAAATGCTCTATATCTTAGGTTATGGATCAGGGCTAACCAACAACATTTATTTGGCAAAACTCATCAAACTGCATATTGAAGAGCTCTTCATTTTACAGTATGCACACCTCACCATACATTAACTAATAGAAGAAGCCTACAAAATTAATGATTTAATTACAAAAATAATACACCCTTATACTAAAAAAAAAAAAAGAAAAAACAATAATGTTAGAAGTGAATATCCCCTGTGACTTATCCCCTTTTGCTCAATTCAATCTCCTACAGTTAACCACTGTTAATAGCTGGGTGTGTTGTAGCTTCCAAACTTTTTTTATATGCAAATATAAATATGTAGTTGTGCTTTAATGCAAAAAGGTTATAATTATTCTAAGTACAGCAATTTGGTTTTGATACTTAACAGATCATGAACATCTTAATTGTATATATAATTCTCTCATAAAGGCTGTAAAATATTGTGTATATAAACTATAATTTATTATATCATTTTGCTATTGCTGACTACTACAGCTTTAACAAAATGAGCATTTTTATATTTCCTATACTTCTTTGAAGTTTAAAAACTTTTACAGCATAATCAGGAACTTTAAAATGCTTCTTGGGTACATAACTCCTACTAAAACATCAAAGTGTGTCTATGATTTTCAAATATAAGCCTTACCAATACATAAATGAGTAGCACAGTACTTGGTACACAGTAATTTAACATAATTGATGAATCAACAAGAGTTTATGAACTTCAGCTATGAAAGTAGGAAATATTTTTCCTTTGCAGTTTTCCACCTCAAAAAGTTTTAATTTAGCATTGAAATCTCAAAAGAAATACAAGTAAACATGAAATAAAACTTTCAGAAAGTGGAAAAAATATTAATCACTACATTATTTAGGCCTGAACTGTATTATGCTCAAGGTACTGGGCCCCATTCCTTGTCTTCTCCTGGAGTATTTTCCATAACCAAGTATGAAGTCTGCCCTTATGGATCTGTTTATAAAGCTGCTAAAAACAGATGGACACAGCACTACTACTAAACATTAAAAAAATCCTACAAAGATTTTTATAAGAAAAATATAATTTTAAAATGCAATAGTCACAAACCTAGGTCCAATCACAGGAATAAGTAAGACATCCGGAAGGTCTGGATGCTGAAGAACAGGAACACTTAGTCCATTAAACTGCTGTTAAAAGTAAACATATAGAATTATACAGCATTCAGGATTTTTGATAAATTTCAACTTATAGAGTTTGTCAGTGTCACTATATATCACAACAGGAAGCTTGGTCTGAGCAATTTCATGTTATCCCATAATAAAAATCAAAACATCTCAAAACATTTTCTCTATCATTCTGACCTGCTATGGTTTAGATCTAAAATTTTCCCCAATGGTCTCTTGTGCTCAGAGGTGGACCCTGGCCAGAAGAGACTGATCACTTGGAGGCATGAGCTGGAAGGGTATGCTCTTATCCCTGGCTCTTGCCTTCTCTCTCTCTTCCTGTTGCTATGGGTTGAGCAGCATTCATCCACTCTGATGTGTGAAGCTGTGAGAGTGAAGGCAAAGGTGCAATAAAGAAAGACCCCAGGAAGTTGTACATGACAGGTCTCGGAGTCTCTGCTCAGAAAAGCCACAGACAGCAAGCACAGCCAGCCCAAGAGTGGACACACGGGCTGTAACCAGCAAGGCCACAGCGGTCAGGCTCCCAGAGTCATTTGGAGTTCACTTCTGCCCCCAACTTGCCCTAGGAGCTAGACATGAGGCTATAGGATTTAAATGTTTGCTCTACTGGTTTTGGTCTTGCTTCGGTCTGATTCATTTCTATACCCTCATTTCCTTTTGGAATGGAAATGTCTACCTTATATCATGTGTTGGAAATTAACTTCTTTTTGATTTTTATAGGAGCACAATGCTAAAAGTTTGCTTTGAGTCTCACAGGTGATTTTGGACTTGGACTTTTCAGCAATGCTGGAGCTGTTAACATTTTGCTTACTCCTAGAGATGGATAAGTGCATTTTGCAATAAGGAGACAAACATACACCTTTTGGGGGCCAAGGATGGAATTTTATGGTTTAAATCTAAAGTGTCCCCAGCAGTCTCATGTGTGTGGAGGTAGGCCCTGGCTGGAAGAGGTACATCTCTAGAGGCATGACCTAGAAGGGTATATTCTGGCCCCTGTCTCCTCCCTTCTCTCTTCCTCTTTATTCTTGGCTGCCAGAGATGAACAGCTTTCCTCTGCCTTGGAACCAGCTAATTATGAGCTGGACTCACTGGAACTGTGATCCAAATAAACCTCTCCTCCTTTAAATTATATTGCAGGTGTACTGTGTCCAGTAATGGGAAAGCTAATATTTGAAGCAGCCTGACTTCTCTTATAAGACACAATTTTGCTTACTGTTTGGCTTTATAAACACAAGTGATGTTTACTGTAAGTAACTTATTTCAGAAACTATCCAATGGCTGGGCACAATGGAGCACCCCTGTAACCCCAGCACTTGGAAGGCTGAAGCAGGAGGGTCACAGTGAGTTCAGGCCAGCCTGGGCTACACAGTGAGTTCAAGCTAGCCTGAACTACATAGCAAGACCTTGTCTCAAAAGACAAAACAAAAACAAAATTCCATGTAGAAGTCACTTAAGGAATTTTTCGAATAGGACATTAAAGATTGGAAGTACGGAGTTTTATTTAATAAACACCACTAACAGCGGAAGCCATCTCAATTGTGTTGGGAGAAAAAAATGTATTTGCAGACTCAGGATTTTCAGTACCCTCTATCACAGCTGGCTGACCAGACGGGAAAAAGCTACAGGGCCAGTGCTACAGGTGCTGGAGTCAAATCACATAGGCTCATTGTGTACATCCTTTCTCAATTCCATGGTCATGTTGGTAGCTTAAAATTAACCCTAATGGGAGCATTTACACCAAAGACATCAGCAAAACACCACAAATCAGGGTTATTTTTCTGGGAAAGGGGTTGTTAAGTATGTACTAGCATACGGATGTTGCAGCAGAAGTCAAACAAGCACTCCATGCAGCAGACTTAAGAGCATACTAATAGATAGGATAATAGAGACTATACATATGCCGTGAGAGAAAAACATGCAAGTATTTAAGAACAAGTCTATGCCATGTAAGCTAGGATTTATTAACTCATTAATTTTCACATACTACATGAAAGACTATAGGCCAGGTGTGGTAGTACATGCCTGGAATCCCAGAACTTGGAGGCTGAGGCAGGAGGATCGTCTTGAGTTTGACGCCAGCCTTGGCTACATAAGCGAGTTCAAGAGTAGCATGCACTACATAGCAAGACCCTGTCTCAGAAACAAATTAAAAAACAAAAAAAGAGACTATATAAATGCACTGCTCTGTAGACTATTTAGAAAAATTTATTAAATCAACTTATTTAAGATAAAGAAATAAACTGTCCACGTTTTAATGTACCTGCATTTCTACAAAGTCAACACCTTTGCTGACTTCTTTCAGAGGACATTTCAGAAGGTAACCATCCCTAACACAGCTAATAAGTAATTTAAAGGGTAAGTTCCTTCTGGTTTGATCAAACCCCTCTTCCTCTTTTCCACCCTCCCTGTTTTGGTGGGCTTTGGTTTATTGTTTTGTTTTGTTTTTAAGACAGAGTCTCACTATGTAGTACAGGCTGGCCTTGAACTTGTGATCCTCCTGCCACAACCATTCCAGTAGCTAGGACTACAAATTTGTACCACCACACGCGGTTAGAAATGTGTCATATAGAAATCAATTATTCTCAACCATACGTCTTTCTCCTCTCCCTTCTATCAGAAGCATTTAGATAAAACTTTCATAAAACCATACACATGGATAACTACATTATCACCTGCTTTTCCTGTCTGCTTCTGCCCTCCGCCACTTTTAAGACGGCCTTAATGAGGTATAATCTACGTATCAAGAACTTCATCAATTTGAAATGTTTAATGATCTTTAGTAAATTTAAAAAAGAGCACGAACAATTATCACAATCCAATCTGAGACCATTTCCATCACTCCACTAAGATCCCTCATGCCAATTTGAGGTTGATCTCTCTCCCCGTCCCTAGGTAACCACTAACCTTTCTCTATAAATTTGCTTTTTCTGGACATTGTATGTAAAGGGACTGCTATAGTACGCAGTGTATCATGTCTTGCTTCTTTCAGTTAATGTTAAGCTAATCTATGTTGTAGCATCTGAGCAATGATTTGTAACACAGATATATTCCACTATATGAATATACTGCATTTTATCTGTCACTGGTTGACAGATATTTGGATTGTATCTCCTTTACTATGATAAATAATGCCACTGTAAGATTTCATGTTTATGTGCACATTCTCTTGGACCCCTTCCCATGTGCAAGATCCATTCCACTGTCTCCTCCTAGCCACCCTTTATTGTGCTCTTTGTTTGTACTTCGCCTCATTCAAATGAGATACTATATGTTATTTAAGCTTGTATGTTTGATTTATTTCTCTCAACATTGTATTTTCCAGGTGCATCCATTTTCCTACGAATGTTTCAAACTTGTCCTGTATAGCCTGGTGGTATTCCATCACATCATATGCCACATTTTCTTTATTCAGTTGTCTGGATGGATATACAGGCTGCTTCCAGGATTCAGCTACTGATTGTGCTGCTATAAACACTGGTGTGTATGCAGTGTTAGTATGATATCTTTACTCCTAGTTTACATTCCCACTGTAATGGTTGATACACTGTGTCAACTTGAGAAGTTTAGAAGTTTAACTAAGTAACTCCACAGGGGGCCAGGGTCCTCACTTGGTAAACATCCTGAGCCTGTGCAAGAGAAGTGCAGATGATGTAAGTGCTACACCCACCCTTCCAGAGGTAGGCTCCTTACAATATAAGGGAGGAAAATAGGCTTGCTCTCTGCCCCTTTGGCCTTGCTGCTTTTGCTGTCTTCTGCCACCCTGAAGTGTTGCCCCTGTGCCATGCCACCCTGCCTTGGAGTCAGCTGACTGTGGACTGAAACCTCCACAAACTGTGAGTTAAATAAACCTTTCCCTCCTTAACTTTGGGTGTCAGGTATTTTGTTAGAGCAGTGAGAGAAAAGACACCCACCAACAACGTAGGAAGGTTTTTTTTTTTTTGCTTTTTGTTTTGCTTTGTTTCGCTACAGCCCTGCCAGCACTTGTTATTTTTTTATTTCTTGATGATCAACATTCTCTCTGGTTTAATGTGGACTTTAGTATTATTTTAATAACGATCAGGGATGTTGAACATTTTTTTCATGTATTTGTTGACTATTTGCACTTCTTTCTCTGAGAAGTGTCTGTTTATTTCACTTGCCCTTTCTTTGACTGGGTCTTTTATTTTAGCAAGGGGTCAAAGAGAGTATCAGCAAGAGAAGAGGGAAGATCAGTAGAATAAAGATTAGGGAATCTAATAATGAATGTAAACATTATATATGTCATAAACATAAGAGTAATAATATCAACAACAAAAATGGGGAAGGAGATTTAGAGGAGGAGAGAGAGAGGCAGGAGTGAAAAGGAAGAAGATTTACAAAAAGAATCAAGCTTTATTATGTACACGTACCCACTCCCAAGGACGAACATCTACTACAAACATACTAATAAAAGCAAAAGAATTTGTGTGGATATATGTCTACTTCTTTTTTGGTAGATCTATAGGAGTGGAATTACTGGGTTGCCTAGTTTTCTTTAACCGTTTAGGAAATTACCAAACTGTTTCCCAAAGAGATCGTACTATTTTGCATTATAAACCAGAAGATATGAAGATTCCAGTTTCCTTCTGTCCTTGCCAGCCAAATGAAAAGTATAATTTTTCAATTCCAATATGTGGAAAAAGTCCTTAATGTCATACCAGTTGGGATGTCCATTTAGGATATACACATAATTTTGGATGTGGAGAAGCAAAGAAGATTTATTGTCCAATACTCTCCCTAGTCTCCTTTCCTATTAGATTTAGGAACTGCTCTACCATAATTTCCTATCCAGTGCTCATGACCCAGTCTTCCCTGTCCAATCTTAACCTTTGGAAAGAAACTAAAAGCCCAGAGTGACTTACCTGTCTGCCCTCTGACCCTGATTCATGAGCTCTTACATCCCCATCAAACTGGTATACCAGAATACCCAAGTTCTACAATTAATTTGCTAGATAGGAAAATCTGGACCTGCACACCTCAGACTGCTCTCAATAGTTTTTCACATAGATTTTAAAACAGATTATTTATATTGTTCTATTTCTTGATTTTATTAAAGATAACATGGTACTTTAATATCTACCTCTTAATTAAATTCAATTAAAAATATAACCATACAAGAGCTCAGTAAGTACCTTTTATTTACATATCCCCCTTACCAGATACTACGAAATCTGCCCTAATCATTACATTCTGATTGTAAAAGAACAGGTTCAGAATGACCCTCTTCACGAATATTTTAATGAGAAAACAAGACTAAGAGGACTGAGAAACTTATCCTAAAACTTAATACATTCAGAATCAGACGTTCCTGTTTCAAATTCTAGCATTATCACTCTGTAACCCTGAAAAATAAAATGTTCATGAGTCTCAACTTCCTCACTTATAAAATTAGAATATATCATTCATAAAATTTTACTGAGGCACAACTAAGGCTGTAGAAATCTAGCTGAATATCACAAAAGATTTACACAAACCTTCTGAAATTCATCAAGCAACAGAGTTTTCACATGCTGAACTGAGGCTAAATGTGTATTCACTCTAACAGTTGTGAATGATGGAGGGTGTGACAGGCGATTTAACAGAGTTTCAAACTTCTTTTCTGCTGTTTCTTTGCCTGAAGCAGACACAGCCTGAAATGGAAAGAACAGTGAATGTTTTTCTTTCATCATACAAATTGAAAATGATCAGCAGAATATTACTATATATTCGTTCCACCTAATGAAACACCTGTTCAGCTCCATCTCATGTTGGAGTTATCTTTTCTGTGTTAGTTAACATTAAGGAAATGGTAAAAGCCAGGCATGGTAGCACACAGCTGTAATTCTAGCATGCAGGAGGCTGAGGCAGGAGGATCGTTTCAAGTTCGAGGCCAGCCTGGGCTACAAAGTGAGCTCAAGGTCAGCCTGAACTGCATAGCGAGACCCTGTCTCAAAAAGACAAAAAAAAAAGGAAATGGTAATGCTTCACAGGATTCCTGAATTCAACTGTGGTAATAAATACCTAACACCATGCCTGACCATACTTGGTTTATAGAAAAACACTGCCTCAACTCCAAAGCAGTAACATTTTGAAAATATTAGTATCTGCTACTTATTTTTCTCATTCTACTTATTTTCATATGTTAACTATTCACAGCACTTCTGTAGAGCTATTCACAAACATCATATCCAAGAGCAAACTGGCTAGAAGCCATTTAAAATACCAGTATTTGGGGCTGGGGATTTAGCTCAGTGGCAAAGCGCCTGCCTGGCAAGCGTAAGGTCATGAGTTTGGTTCCCGGTACCGGAGAAAAACCAAAAAAAAAAACCAGTATTTGGCATATAAATAATATTAACATACTCACTGTCATCCAAAGATCTCCCAGAATATCAACTTTTTAATATTTTTTAATGTAACAAATATATATGGTCCATAAAAAGATGAGTGCAGTAGCAAACACCTGTCAGAAATGAAGGCATAAAGACTCAAACAACTAGCTTCCCTTATAGCTAACCGAAGTTTTGAAGCACATATTTTTTGAGATTTTTTTTTTTTTTTTAAGACAAGGTCTTGCTTTGTAGTGTAGCTTGGCCTCAAACTCACACAGATCCTCCTACCTCAGCCTCCTGAGAGCTGGGATTACAGGCATTTGCCACCACACCAGGCTCAAGCATATATTTTCCCCTTTGGGGGACTATACCCTGCCCCATAGAATCTTTATACACCACTTATCAGCCTACTAATCCACCAGTTTGTACATATTTACCTTCTCAAGTTTTAGCTAATACTAACTACTCCTTTCCCTTCCATGCTTTTTCAGAAAGAGATGGCCTTCCTTTTCGTAAAGTCATAAAGTTCATGGATTTGAAAAAGAGGGGATGTCAAAGAAAGACACTTGGATCATTTATAAAGCTATGTTCATCACAATCTATTGGAGCAAGGCACACTGGTGAATGCCTACATAGCAAGCTGAAAACCAGCCCAGACTACACTAAGTGTGTCTCAAAAACCCAAAAGTAAAAAAACAAGAAGTTAAACTCCACAAAAATGATGCAAGCAAATGCTAAATGTAGAAACTGAATCTGTAAGTCCTGACTCCAAAAACATATTCAAAAACTACGTACCATTTAATAAACACCTAACAATGTGCTTGGTATAATAAAGGACCTAGAAACCTGACCAGAAACCAAAGCTTCAGAAAAAACAAAGTCGTCTAGAGACAGCATGGTAAAGTGGAACACAAGCTTTCCAGTCAAAGACAATCAGCACTCATGCAGGACTTCTGGGATAGGCACTGCCGGTAGCAAAAAACATTTTTTGAAGATTTATGTGGCAAAAAACAAAAAACAAGTGTATTTTCAGCCATCAAGAGGGAATCAAAGTTAAGTAACGAGAATAATTTTACTCAAAGACCTGCAATGCAAATCAAGGGTTTGAGATTCTAAATGTGAATTTCTTTTTCTTTACACCTGAGCCCTCTGCCTTTAGATTTCAAGTTACTTGACAACTATGCCACTTGGGATCAGTTACGTGATTCTTGGACCCTCACTTTTCTCACCTATTAGATGAAAACGTGCACCAAAAACGACCTTGAAGATCAAAAAGTAAGTGTGAAAACAGCTGGCAAAAACTGATAGCACTTACAGAGCCACTCAATAAATTACAGTATTCTTTTCACCTGAATGCTGGAGCGAGTGATTTACGAGAACGCGTGTATTTTATAGGCTGGATATTAGTGAAGAAGAGATCTTTTCCCGTTCATTCTTGTAACTCCTTCAGTGTCATGCCCATTGGCATAGTTTTTTCTTCCTTCCTACTCCTAAGTGTTAAAATGTGTATCTTATTCACCTCTTGTCTCAGTAGGCATTTGTATCTGTGAAGAGACAATCTGATTTACTCTCATTCGGATAGACAAGTGGTAAGAAAAGAAGGCTGTAAAAATTGCGTCACATTAAACTATTTCTCTAGGACGTGTAAATATTTACATTTTCGCAAATATTAAATATGTTTATCTGACCTACCTCCTTATTCATAAAGCCCTCTTTCAGATAGTTTTCAACCTCAGGTCTTAAAGATATTTTAGGAAAAATAGGCATTTTTTTTTTCCTGCTGAGTTCTTCAAGACGCTGAAAACGATAGGTTTTCTTTCCAAATTGCAGACAGCAGCTACCCACAGTGTCGAGAGCACCAGGCATCCGGGGAAATCGCGCCGTTCACGCAGCGCGAGAGCTTCTCGAGTTTTGCCGGATTAGAATCGGCTTCCTCGCTTCCAACACGCCAGGCTTTGGTCTTCTGAGGATGCTCGGGGAAATACTGAAGTGGAAGGCAGTGACACGTTGCAGAGAGAATCAAAGAAAAGGCTTAGTGTTTGCCTCCGTGGTTAACTAAACACAACTGGCAAAGAAGGGCATCACCTCCTCCACCGCTTCCAGTTTTACATCCTTCTTTCCAAACCCGCGCCCCGAACTTTTTGGCGGAAAGCCGGCTTCCGGTACGTCATTTCCGGTGCCTTCGCCCCAACCCTTCCCTCTTTGGCAACCAATCAGCAGCCGCAAATCTCTTCTACGTCAGGAAGGTCGCTGGTGGGGGTTCTGGGCGGGGCTTAAGTAGGCAATAGCCGGTAGCAGGAAAGACGTCGCTATCCTGAGTGAGGTGTCCAATTAGTGTACTTCTGGGTGACCTCCAACTAAAGGATGAGGGCTGAATTCACTTGGCTGCGTCAGCCACTTTGGGATTTTATGCAATTACTTTCTCCAGAGTACACATCTGACTTTTGAACCAATAGAGTCCATAATTTTGAAAGTTAGGTTAATGGTGTTTTAATATGCATGAGTGCTCAGGGAAAACTTAAAATCTACTGCACTGCCCCGTGACCATTTATATATAAGTGTAGCAAAAGCAAAGTTTTAAGTTTATTTTCTCATTAATTTTCACATGGAACTTTTTTCTAAGCATAATAGCTTCTTTCTATTGTAAGGGCATTTATAGAACAGCAGACCTGTAGGCATATTATAGCAAAAGTTAGAAATCTCTTCATAGCCTGTGACTATACTCATGCTACCTGTCACCTAGATATCCTTGACTATCTACTTCTCTTTGATAATGCACTGGGCCAACTTGACTGTGTCCAGCTTGTGTTTTCCTTAGTTAGAAAAATATATTTTGTTTCCAACTTGCTTCAAGGACTTTATGTCTGGGACACAGTGGCCCAGCTAAGGACCCATTTACCTCTGCTTGCTCCATTCACACCCCCTCCCCTCCTTCCCAGAATGTTAAACAATTCCTCTTAAGTAAACCTGCCTGACCAAATGTGACATAATTCTTGTATTCCATGTAACCATCATGTAATAACCTGCTATTAGCTTTGTAATTCCCACTAGCAAACCCTGTTTAAACTGAACTCAAAGCTGATTCTGGGCTGGTGACTTGAGCCTCTGAGTTCCCCAGCCCACTAGCATATAAAAGTTGGGTTCTAATTCCTCGGTGCAAAGGGTCTTCCATTTGGTTTGATACTGGTTTTTCCGCAACACTATGATAGAACAACTCTTCACCGGTTTCTGTAGAAAATTACTGTAGCAGCTGTTATGTAACATATACTACAAGGTAGTTATTATTATCTCTGTTTTAGTAATGAGTAAACCAAAACATCCAGAACTGAAATAACTCCATGTTCTCACAAATAGAAAGGTTAAAGGTAATAATTTGGCTTCTAAAACCAGTATCTTGTCTTTCTACCATACCGTATTTCTTCAATAAATGGATAGGATTCTTTTGTGCTTAAATCATTTGAACTTAATAAAGGAAATGTCTAGTCCAAACATTTCCAGAGGAATTTTGGCAGCCTCAACTTTGTGGTGACCTTACCAACAGTAATGGTTGCTACCTGTATTTGACAGGAGAAAGAAAAGAACAAGTTCAACTAGCTTATAACTCCTTGAGGATAGAGATTTTATTTCACCACTATATACCCAGTACCTAATACAGAATAGACACTCAAATACTTATCAGAAAACTAAATGAATACGTGGGTGGACACCTTTACAAAGTAGAGAAACACTAAACTGCTGATAAAGTGTGTATACTCACTGGAAATGAGTTCACTACTTCAGCACACTTGGGTAGTATTGAGGACAGTCAGAAATGGTCTCTCCTCCTAGGATCTAGATGCTTTGTTCACTATCCTGTTGCCCCTCCCTACTTAAGGACCCCCTCCATCCACCAACCCGTCACATCCTAAGCTCCACTTGAGTGATCTATATCTTTGCTACTGTTAATAATTTGACTTTTCCTTGATACTAGATTGCTAGGGTTCAGACTCCAGTTCTTGTAGCCTCAGGCATATAATTAAAATTCTTGTACCTTATTTTCCTTATTGGTTAAATAGAGATAATAGAAGCCTCAAAGTGTCACAAAAAAGTAAATAAAGTAGGTGATATGCTTAGAACAGTGCTGGAATAAAGTCAGCCCTCAATAAATGTTCAATAACATTGTCACTCATGTGTTAAGAGTCACTGTAGGATAGTGGAAGACAATTCAGGACAGAAAAACTAAATTGACCCAAATTCTGGTATGCCAAGAGGTACCTTGTCTATGTAGGGAAAGGGGAAGACGTCAAGTGTTTAATGAGTTGTTTGGAAATATTTATAAGAGGTTCCACTTCAGTGCATGGGATTATGGCAAATGGAAGAGGATGGGGTGAGGTACAGCTATTTCTGAAGAGAGGGGGACCTGGAAAATTTAAGAAATTTAATCAGCTTTAAAAAACCTCTGTAAACTTGTAAATTTACTAGCTACCCTGACTTCCACTGAGCAAGGTGGGAGAATCAGCAGGTGATAAAGTACTACAGGTATTAATGATCAATGTGTTGAGGTACCTGTTGGGAAAAGCATCTACTAATTATGGGAAGGCTAGTGATTTTGAGCCCTAAAGTGGAGAAGAAATTGTCATTCTGATTATGAACAAAGTCACAGATTCAAGGCTACTTTGACCAAGTAGATGTTTTGAAACTCAGAATACGATGTCTTCTTTGTGAACACAAAACATCAGAATTTTAGCCACATATTCTCCCTACTGTCCTGGATGCGATATTTTCTTTCATATCATTTATAGCCTCTAAAAAACATTTATTTCAACAGATATTACTCAACAAAATCATATTGGTTTCTTAGATCATAATGCAGAAGAGAATTTCCTAATAGGAAATCTGTCAATCCCAGCACATCTGGAACCTGACCAAGTAGACTAAAATCATAATGGAGATTATCTTAAAGATTGATGAGAGTTTAAAAAGTTATTTTTGAATGGAAATTTTCTTTCATCCATAATACTAAAAAAAAAAGTGAGTTTAATCACTAGCTGGCAGGATGCACTGTTGCACTCTCCTTTCAAGCCATGCAAAAGTGATCCAAGAGTAAGAAATTGAAGTTAGTTCTAGCTGCAACCAGTTCTTCCAAGTATTATCTAAAGTTAGTTTGTAATAATTCCTTCCTAGAAATATGAGGTATGGAGATATAGTTTTATTTTTTAAAGTTCCCTGAATTGTTCATTTTCCTTCCTTAAAATTTCAGTTCAGCATTTACACTTTATAAAAACATTCTGTGAAATGGGCAGATTTTACTGTATACATTTTCATTGAAGTTCTTTCAATTAACACAAAAAATAAGCCCAATGGTAGTATTATCTTTTTTTTTTTTTTTTTTTGATACAGGGTTTCACTGCGTAGTTCAGGGTGACCTTGAATTTATAGCGATCCTCCTACCTCTGCCTCCCGAGTGCTGGGATTACAGACATGAGACACCACAGCTGGCTGAAGTTTATTTATTTGTATAGCAAGAAGCTTGGTTTCTGTTTAGATAACACACAATTACATCCTGTTAATATTCATTTTTTCAACGGGGGCCAGTTTCTTTTCAGTTACTAAAAATTTGAAATCTCTAAATCTACAAATAAACTTTTCAACATGAACCACTATTAAATATTAAAGCAGTCCCACTGTCAGATAAATTATCATTAAAATGATGTTAAGAGTAAATTAAAATTTTAACTGATAGTTCTGCAATGCAAAATTGAGATATTTCACAGTAGAAGCAATAAAAATACCACAGTCCAGCTCAAATATACGCATTCTACTTAGTTAAAAGTGGAATAATAATTTATATTTATTATCAATAAAGTATCACTACACCATCATAAAATTAGGAAATCTGTACATTTTGCTTCAAAGCTCTGCCTTTTAATACGAATACTTTGTTTTTTCAGTGTTTCTTAGAAATCTGCAAGCCAGAATAAGTAGAATATGGTTTATATTTTTGTCTAATAACTGCAGAAGCTGTTAAGAGAATCTAATTTGTTTTCTTTAATAGTTAAGCTGTGACTAGAAATGTCCCTTTAAGTTTCTGTTTATTTAAACAAATATAAAATGATTTATATTTATGGTCCAACTGATGGTCCTTAAAGTTAAGCTAATTTGCATAGGCTCAGTTCATCCCCTTTGGTCGATATAAGAAGTTGAAACTTGCCTTTAGTATCTAAAGTTGGAGCATATTATCCTGTGTCTAAGTCTTAAAGGGTCTTTGAAACTTAGTACTGATAGGAAATAAGTCATACACTTTGAATAGGCAAGTATTTTTAGTATGTTGTAAGATCATGCTGGGCAAAGTTGAAATCCAACAGCCCGACTGAGGTCTATGGTCGCTTCAGTTAAGCCCATGCCAAGCCGTGAAGCTGTGTGTGTGCTTAAACTCTCATTTTGTAGCAGCAGGTATTCATTCTCTGGCTCCTCTCCCGATCAGTTCTATTCAGAATTAAGAACCGCAGCAGAACCCAGACCTCCATTCCAGCTGAGAGGGAGGGGGCATAAGAAAAACACACCAGTGCAGCTACAGGGCAGCAAGCAGCGACTGCTAACTCAGAAATTGCGGTCTTTCGCTATTTTTAACGGCCAGGGACGCTGTCAACCTAGAAAGCCATGAGAGTGAGTCCCGAAGCCCTTGTGAAGGGTGATAGGCGAGGGAACCGGCGCCAAGGGAAATTCCCCACTTCCCCATCCATTCCGGTATCTCCCAGAGACAACCCGCACCCCGGAAGAGAGGCGAAGGAAACGCCACGTCGATGGCGTACTTGTCGTAAGCGCGTGACGTCACGCGCCGAACTTCCGGCGATGGGCGGTCCTCGGAGGCCGAGGGAGGCGGGGCGGAGGTGGGGCTTGGGGCTGTTGGAACCTTCTGTGGGTAGGTGGGTTCAGACCAGGGGACTACGGGTCGGCGTTGGGCTCAGTGGCCTCGAAACAAAGGACTCTCGGTCGGCTCTCGACGCGGCGCCTTCTCCGCGGGGGCTGAACCGCGGGTCGCGGCTGCTCGGCTGACCGGTGCCCTCCCCGCGCGGGCTCGGTCGGCTTGTCCTCGGTCCCCACGGCCAGCGCCGCGGTGCGGGGCCCGGCTCGGCGGCACCTGCTGCTGAGGGAGCCAGCGGCCCGGCCAGGTGCTCGTGATGGGGCTGATCTTCGCCAAACTGTGGAGCCTCTTCTGTAACCAAGGTGAGGCGGAGCGAGCGGCGCGGCGGCCGCGGCCCGGCGGCGGGGCCGACGGGGG
>NW_004955429.1:9562557-9589753 GCF_000276665.1 Chinchilla lanigera | reverse complement strand
CGAGGCGCCGAGAAGTGGCCGGCGGAGGGGCGGCAGCGACGGGCACTTCCGCCCCGAGGGACGTCCCGGGGAGCCCTGGCGCGGGGAGGAGCGCCCGCTGCGAGGCGTCCGGCGTCCCCGGAGCCGGGGAGAGCACCTGAGCGTGCCTCGCGGCCCTTCTCCGGGCCCTGGGGAGCGTCCTCGGTCCCTGCCCGCAAACCTGAAACTTTCTTTTTTCGTGTCTTTTCTCTTTCGTTTCCCACGGGCTGTGCGTGGTTTTCCGCCCCGCTCTGAGCCGGCGAGCGCACCTTCGCGGTCTGCGACGCCGCCCGCCCCGCAGCGCTCAGGAGCGAGGCGTTCCAGGGAGATCCGCGGGTTTCTGGAAATCGTCCTCGCACTCTCCCCGCGCCTGTCCTGTCTCCTTTTTTTTTTTTTTTTTTTTTTTTTAAATCATAGGCGTTAAAGAAACTGAATGCTTTCGGTTTGTGTAAGGTGTGTTACGTGTCCGTAATTAGTCCAAAGCAGGTTCCGAGGCACCTGGCAGCTGCCAGTCCAAAGGGCCAAGAAGTTGTGCAACCTGTTCTGAGTCAGAATGAGTGAGATGTGAGGTCTTCGAAAGGGAGAAAACACCCCGATCAGGAAAGGGGCTGACCGTCAAGTTTTAGGTGTTCTTTTTTTGAAACCAGTTTTAAATTCACCTAGCTTCCTTTTGCCGGGCCCAGTGTATGAAGCGTTTTTGTGTGATGGTACGACGGTGTTACTGTTCTCGGGCACACGCTTGTTCTGGGCTTAAGTTGTGAAGAGAATGTAATGGCCTTGTTCATTTGTTCTAGAGATGGACAAGAACAACAAAATAGTCCTCAGATTTATAAGTAACGATACTGTACGTGTACAATAAAATAGTAGTCATTCATGTCCATACACATATGTGTATATATCGCGGTTTCTACAGGTAAGTAGCACTTTTCAACTGATTTCAAAGTGACCAGAAAGCTTAGCTTCTTGTGGCTGTTATCTATAAATTTAAATATATTGTTTTTCAACAATTTATATTTTCTAATCCTAGCACTGTAAAGTCATGTAACAGACTATTTTAATACATCATTAATAGTAATGTGATTAATAATCCCATCATCTTAACGGTGATTAATGATCACCTGTTTATTACGCCTCTAATTATTTTTCTTTATTTCATAGAAAAGTAAAACAAAATTTCATAACAAAATAATAGGAGAATAGCAATCGTTGATATGCTACATGTTGTTATCTTTAAAGTTCTTAACTCAGGGTACAAGATATGGGCATAAAAATTTCTCCAATCGGTATTAGCACAAACCTTCCTTTTTAATGACCTAAGAGACACTAAGAGTATAGCTGACTTGCATTCTTTACGTTTTCACTACTGCCCTTTCCCCAATCCTAGTTCCTTTTTCCTTTTGAACAATTTGTTCCTATTTCAAAATATCTGTTGTACTTTTTAGAACTTACTTACTCTTTCAGTTTCTCACACTAGGGAGACAATACAGTTTACACATGTGAGTTTGATTTATTTCTCTGATGAGTATGGTCTCACATTGCATCTATTTACCTATAAAAGTCTCAAGTTTATCCTTCTCTATGGCTGAGTTGTACTCTTGTATAAAAAGACCACTTTTTATCCATTCTTCTGTGATGGGCATTTGGGTTGTTTCCAAGATTTAGCTATTACAAATTGTGCTGCTATAAACATGGGTGCATATGTATTGCTGTGGTATAATATTTTAATTCTTTTGGGAAATACCCAGAAGGGGACTAGCTGGGTCGTTTTTTGGGGAATCTCCACACAGATTTCCACAGTGGTTGCCCCAGTCTACACTCCCACCAACAGTGGAGAAGGGTTCCTTTTTTCCCCACAGCCCCTCCAACATTTGTTATTGGCTGATTTCTTGGTGATAGCCATTCTTTCTGGGGTGAGATGGAATCTCAGTATTGTTTAATTTGCATCTCCCCAGTGACCAGTGATGTTGAACATTTTTTCATATATTTATTTGCCATTTGTATTTCTTCATCTGAGAAGTGTGTGTTCATCTCAGATGCCCATTTTTAGATAGGGTCTTTGAATTTGAGGAGTCTGATTTTTTTTCAGTTCTTTGTATGTTCTAGGTAGAAGTCCTTTGTCCTTTGAACAACTGGCTAAAATTTTCCCATTTGGTTATCTTTTCACATTGTTGGTGATTGATTTTGCCGTTTAAAAGCTTTTTAATAAGATTAGATCCCAGTTGTTGGTTCTTTGAAATATTTTCCGTGCAGTCTGGGCTTTGTTCATGAACTCTCTACCTACAACTATGTCTTCCAGATTTCTACCTACTTTATTTTCCAGTAGATTTAGTGTGTCTTTTTACTCGTGATTTTTTTTTTTGGTACCAGAAATCGAACTCAGGACCTTGTGCAGGCACTTGTGCTGCTGAGCTATATCCCTGGCCCTAGTGTTTCTTTTTAATATTTAGATCTTTGATCTATTTTGACTTTAGTTTAGTGCTTGGTGATAGACCTAGGTCTAGTTTTAGTCTTTGCCATAGAGAGCCAGTTTTTCCAGCACCATTTATTTATTTATTTATTTTTTTGGTTTTTCTCCGGTACCGGGAACCGAACTCACGACCTTGAGCTTGCCAGGCAGGTCCAGCACCATTTATTAAAGAGGCTATTTTTCTTCCAGTGCACATATTTGGCCCCTTTGTCAAAGATAAGGTGCCTGAGTGTGTTTGTAGTTGTGCCTGCATCTTCTAATTTGGTCCACTGGTCCTCAGATCTGTTTTGTTTTTTTTTTTTTTTTTTAGTGCCATGCTGATTTTATCACAGTAGCTTTGTAGTATAATTTGAAGTCAGGGATTGTAGTGCCTCCTGCCTTGCCTTTTTTTGTTCAGGATTAGCTTTGCTATTCTAGATCTTTTCTGGTTCCAGATGAATTTTAGCAATTCAATTTTAGCAAATTCTCTAGTTCTGTGAGGTATGTTAATGGTATTTTGATTGTGTTCCCTTAATTTAAAAAATGAAAATCATCAAGGCGTTTGATTCTCCTGTGAACCCTATCCCATTCTCCTTTCTCTTATCACTGCTGTTTTATCTTTTCTGCTTTGATGCTTCCTTAATCAGACTGGGAAGGAATGAAAGAGATAAAGGGAAGATACAGAAGATGAGACATTCACAGGCTGCCTTTTTATAGTCATGTCATTGTTCAGGTCACCTAATTCTCCATTTCTCCATAGAATTTAACTTTTCTCTTACAAATTTAGAACTAGTGGTTTTGTACCATTTTTATTCTCCCCTTTTGTAACATTTACAAGTACTGTAGTTCATGATCTAGTGTTCAGAATTAAAAAGCACAAGAGGTACAAAGATTAAAAACAGAAAAGACAAAGGTTATTGCTCTCAAAGCACTCAAGATTAGTAAGTTAGACCTAGAAAAATGGAATGAGGTAAATTATTTAACTGATATTTTTAGAAATGCAGTGATGGCACAAAGAAGAAAATGAATCATTTTTCTCAGGTAGTTCTTGGGAGATTTTACAGAGTAAGTCATACTTGGACTTAATAGGGCAGAGGAGCTTAGGTACAATGAGGAGAAGAGGCAAACTATCTGAGACAGAAGGACTAACCAGCAAAAGGAGAGGAAGGAAATAGTTTGGTGCATTTGAGGAAGTGGACAGTAGTTTGGCTGTACAGTGTCTTAGTTTGGTTGTTGCAGTTAAATGAGATGAGATTGGTGAGGACAGGTGCGGAGACCAGATTCCAGAGGGCCTCAGCTGTTGACAAGGACATTAAGCTATACAGAGGAATTAGAGCCATTTAAGAGATTGGTCATTGGGTGTTTTTTTTGAAAGCAGGAGAATCAGGTGATCGGGTTCATATCTTAGTTTGTATTTTTGTTTTCTGTATCAACAAAATTAATTACCAACCTCAACATTTTCTGTTCACCACCATACACATCTAATCCAAAGGTACTCAGTTTTGGCTCAGTATTGGAATAATATGCCCAGGGCCCCATTTTAAACCAATTAAATGTGAATACCAACATGATTCTAGCGGGCAGCCAGCGTTAAGAACTGCTGATCTGTCTTACGGACAGCTATCCCTTATCTCTTATCTTTCTTTTATTATATCTTTTTTGTGTTTTGTTTGATTGGTTTTTTATTTTATTATAGAGCCCCAAGCATCTTCTCATAAGTGAGTTACCTTTCTGGGATAAGTATACTAAAACATGTATTGCCTAAGTAAAGAATTTGAAAATACATAATAATATAATATTATATTGTTTAATATGAAGCCAGAAGGCTGTTTACTCTGGCACAATTATCACTGAAGGAAATAATTTCAAAATCTAAATACCTTTCAAAACATTCTTTTACATCTAAGTGGTTGTGTATGCTTGTTTTTACAAAATATGTACTTGAGGGTGTGTTTGGCACTTTTAAACTCTTCTCTGAAGTTTGGCTTATTTTAATTTCTTTTTTAACTCTCATAGGCATAGTCTTTCTTTCTGTGTTGCAACTATACAGAGTGGTCATCTGTTTCTTCTAATGTTATCCAGAAAGGCAAATGAAACAAAGTTTTAATTGTAGTTCACTTTCATAGCCAAATAATAATAACATCCTCACATCATTATCTAATGATTTTTTCCTCACTGGTTAATTTCATGTTTATCATCCTGGGCACTGAGTCTTACATTTTTTCTTTTAGCTCATTCTCTGCTAATCACTGGACTTCTTACTGGCTTCAAGCACATTAAATTTAAACTGTTCCCTGTCTTCTGGAACATTCTTTCTCCATACCTTTGTAAGCTTCAATCCATTAATTCACTCAGATTTCTTACCATATCCTGTTCCTCAGAGGCTTTCTTGACCACTTTTTCAAAAATAGCACTCTTCTCACCCTAGCTTTCATTCTGTCTCTACTGTTTTTCTAAGTAATGTGGGTCACTACCTATAATTGTATTTTACATTTGTGTGTTTATTTCTTCTAGTGGAAATAAACGCCTTGAGACGTGAATTTTGTGTTATTCACTATTGTATTCCAAGTACTTTGATACTTTCTATAAGTTTCTTAGTTTTGCTTTATTCAAGCATAAAACTTTATATCAAAGTAATACATACAGATAAAAAGTAAAATAGTGCTAAAGTCTTGAAATGCTGTGTATCAGTTATGTCTCTTTAAACACTTAACTTTCTTCCTGTGTCACATACATATTTCTTGAATGCTATATGCCTGTCTGGAAATTGTAAACACTTCTTGTCTGTGATAGAAGAGAAAGTGTTTTTTTGTCTGTTACTCTTTCTTCATTATCCTGATATAAATTTGTCTGTTACTCTTTCTTCATTATCCTGATATAAATTTGACTTGATCTGGAGTGTCTTTCCGTTACTGTGGCTATAAAATTTTGTTATCGCTAATCCACAATGTGATATATTCCTTCTTTTCTCCATTTTCCCTGTAAATAATTACAGCATTGTGTTAGTTTTCTTTGTACGTCAGATTCAGAGATTTCATAATATCCCAAAGCCTTCTCTACCAGTTTTTCGCACCTTGAACCTAAAAGATTGTTTTTCCTCTTTACATCCTGGTCCAAACCCAACGTAGCTTTCCGTGCTCTGTACACAGGTGTTCTGGGCTTGTTCTTGCTCTTATCCTAGGAATTTCCTGTGTCTTTTTCTTTTTTTAAACCATGCCTTTCTTCTTTATATTTAACTTTGGTGAAGTACATCCTCTACAAGTTTCCTGCAAGTGTATCCATTAGTGGTAAATTCTTTTGCAATTCCAAATGTCTGAAAATGTATTGGCTTATCCTCACTTTTGACTTAAGTTTGGGCTGGTTACACAATTATGAGTTGGAAAACACTACTTTCAGAATTTTGAAGAGACTTTTAACCTCCAACTTGAAGTGTTTGTGGAGGAGACCTGTATCATTCTTGACATTTTTTTCTTTCTAGTACATTTTAGAATTTTCTATTTATACCCTGGAATTTTAAAATTTTACAGGGTGTACCTTGTTGTATGGCTTCATTAATTTTTGTGAGCTCTCTAGATCTTTTCAGTCTATAGATGCACTTTTAGAAATTAAAAAAAAAATTCTGAGGAATTCTTTTCTACTTTGCTGAAAATACTATTGTAAATTGGCTATTAAAGACTTTCCTCTCTAATGTATCCTAGTGTATTGTCTTTTTTTATTATTGCTTTGTCTTCCAATCTTTCCATTGGATATTTTGGTTCAGCCACTATATTTTTTATGTGGTATTATTTTATGAACGCTGTCTTCAGTTTCTTTACAGTTTTCCTCTATTGTTGTTTCTATATCTCTTCGTGGGTTTTTTTGATTTTTGATTTTTTGAGACAGGGTCTTGCTATGATCAGATTGGCCTACAGGGAGGCTTCACAGAGGAGGGACTCGGAAAATCAACTAACACACAGATTGGTTTTGAATTCAACCGTACAGACTGTTGGCCTCAAACTCCTGGAGAGTCTCCTGCCTCAGCCTCCCCAAGTGCTGGAGTTGCAGGCATCCACCGTCATGCTCAGCTCTTCTATATCTCTTTGAATTAGCCTTTCATATTAGAAGCTTTCTTCATAGCTGTTTTGTAATTTGCATTGCATGAATATACTGCTGTTTTGTTCAATGATTCACATTTTGCTAATACTATGAGTTCCCTTTTGACCTTTTGTAGACATATGTTTTGTTCTCTAAAAATGAATTTTCCCTTTGGGGCTGGGGATTTAGCTCAGCGGCACAGCGCCTGCCTGGCAAGCGCAAGGTCGTGAGTTCAATTCCTGGTACCGGAAAACAAAAAAAATGAATCTTCCCCTCAAATTGGGTTGCTTTGAAGCCTTTCTCCAAGCTCAGTGGTCATATGCATGTTAGTCTTATCTCTGTGTTTTTTCTTCTCTTGCGTTGATCGACATCTCTATCTCTGGATCATATTGCACCATCTCGGTTACAAAAACTTGATGGTAAATTTTGGAGTCTAATAATTAGAGCCTCTAACTTTGTTTCTCTTTTAAAAAGAGTTAAAAGATTTTAATTTTCTTTTACTTTTCTGTTTTCTGTTTTATTCTTGTTATTCATTTTCTTCCCTCTATTTACTTTGGACTTATTTGTTTTTACTACCCAGCCTGTTAAGCATGGATCATTGTGTTATTCTTTTGTTTCCCCTTATCAGATATGAATATTTCAGAGCTATAAATGACCCTCTTGTATATGGCTTTAGCATATTACACACATTTTAATATACTTTATTTCAGTATTTAATTAAAATATATTTTACTTTTTAATGTAATTTCTTTTATGGCCTATGGTTTATGTGTCTGTTTCAATTTGCAAATATTGTATTTATTTTTTAGATAGCTTGAGCTTAGTTCTTAATATAATTGTCTTGTAGTTGGAAATATATGCTGTGGTTTTCCATTTTATTGTACATTTGTTGAGACTGTGTGTGTGTGTGTGTGTGTGTGTGTGTGTGTGTGTGTGTGTGTTGAGACAGGATCTTACCATGTAATTCAGGCCAGCCTTGAACTCATGTTCAGCCTCTCAAGGGCTCGCATTACAGACACACACCACTGTTCCCAGCTTTGTTGTTGAGACTTTTTAATGGCCTGTCTAGATGTTTTAAGAAGAATATGTATTCTATCTGTACTTGTAGGTAATGTTTTATAAGTGTTGCATAATTATGATGGTAGCAGTCTTAATGAGATTTTATGCGCTTTATTATCTCTTATAGAGAACATATTATTGGATCTTGCTTTTTAAAAAACATCCATTGTGAAATTCTTTCCCCTTTAGTTGGAATGCATGGTGGAGTTTATTGGTGTGGCTGTACATTACAGTTTATTGTGTGCCTGCCCGGCACCATTTGTCTTCTCTTTGTCCCATTTGCCTTTGTTTATTGTTATTTTATTAGTCCTTTTCTACTGTCTTTGGAATAAGTGATTTTTTTTCCTCCACAAATCCTTCAAGCAGGTGAACTCTTAACATTTTTATAATGTAATTCTGTTGCTGATTAATCTTTTATCAAAAAAAGTATTTTGTTTTTGTTCTTACAAGTTTGTTTGCTGAATACAGCGTCCTAGGTTGATTTTGTTTTTTTCTTTTAGTGTGTTAAAGTTTTCATCTTACTGGCCTCCTTTTTTTCCCAACTAACATTTGTATCTTTATTCCACGTAGTCTGCCATTTTTCTCTTGTTGCTTTCCCTTTTTCTTTGCTTTTCCAGAAATTAGCCATTCTGTACCTACCAGCTTTGTTTTTTCCTTCTACTTTTCCTACTTGGAATTTATTGAGATTCTTGGATTGGAACATTTTTTCATATTTTTGTACTCAGCCAGCTTACCTTTTTAACATGTATTTCATAAACCAGATATTTTCCCCTAAACTGTCCAGCATAAATCATTAATAAGTTACAGTGTCAGCTTTGTCAGACCAGCATATGAAATAGGAATGAACCTTCTAAAATAGAAACAATCTGGATATACCTGAGTTCATAAAGGCATTGTTCTGTGACACCTTGGTTATGTATGTACTAGATCATGATATAAGATATACTTTTAAACTGTGATCATAGTCAACAAGCTTCAAAAGCTAGACTGTCTCTGCATCTTAACATCTGCCTTTTAAACCATAACCTACCTATGGGCAGCGCAGCTAAGTGGCACTGGGAGAAGTCATCTCAGCCCTTTACTGTCCACAAGGTAATTCTAGAGGAATGTGATTCCTGGATAACTGCCTCGTGGTGTGAAGGCTTAGCTTTGAAAGAGATATTTTCTCTTTCTCGGAGTGCACTTACCTCATCGTTCTTGCCACTTTCTGAAACAGTTCTGCAAGCCTTCTTTTGTATCTTTCCTTGCTCTGTTGCGGCTGCGCTGATGTCCTGAGTCAGTTGACTTCAGGAAAGAACCAGAAGCCATGTGGTGCCATATCACTGAATTAGGTGGATGAGGACCTGCCTGGTAAGGTTTTTAAGAGCCTGCCCTTCTGTTGGACAGGGCAACATTCACTGTATTTTTAAAAGACAGGGAAGAAGATTTCCAGGATTGCTTCAGAAAGTGGCAAGGACAGTAGGATAAGTGTGTTGGAAGTGGGGGCGAGTAACATACTTTGAGGAAGATTGATGATAATATGTCTTGCATGGTAATGGTTATTTTGAAATGTGAACATTCACCATATATTTTGATCATCCTCTGTGCGTCATCCGTGGTTTTCTCCTTGTTCCCTGAAAGGCTAAAAAAGTTTCCTAATTAGCATGTGTAATGTGAAATCTTTGGTCATTGACACGCTCTAGTAGCAGCTAAGAACAGCAAAGCACAGCTTTGTTTCTAACTTGGTGCTTTAGTAGTTGACCTTTGAACATGCTTGAATTCTTACTGTATAGATGATATTAAAGTGTTTTTTTTGGAGTATAGCTCTAAAATAAATCCTTGTTATTTTATGCTTTAATAAAGCACATAGCTGTTCTTAAGTAAGGTCTCACTTTATCCTAAGCATAATTGTGCAATCCTCACCACAAGACAAAGTTGAAGTTGTGTGTTTTGTTCTACTTGTCAGAATTCCCTATCATTTCTAGAATGGGGGAGGGGAGGAGTGGGAATCATAGTTCAAGCTCATCAGACATTTGAAACTTTATGCAACTTCAATGAAATCCATATGTTGTCTACTTTTAGTTCACATTTGGGACCAACCTTTCAAAATGAAACATTATTGTTAAATTTTTCCATCAGGCCTTTAATACTGCAATCATCAACATAGTATAAAATATGCAGCAGGACTGTTTGAAAATGGCCTCGGGTATTCACTGGAGTTGCTTCAGCAGTGAGCCATCTGGTGCTCTGTCTCCAGCCTCGTCCCCCTACCAGGAGTATCTGCACCTGTGTTCCGCTGACCTTTAGATGAGTGGCTTCTTTCTCACTGTTTCAGGACACTGTGATGTCTTGATGCTGGGCAGTGGAATTTCAGTTTGTTACCAAATTTAGAATGCCTGGCCCCAAGCATTCTGTTTGTTCTTCCACTGATTAGAAAGCTCTTACTCATACACTGTGAGGAAGAGCCCAGTGCACGACGTTTCCAGATTTTCTCCTTAGAAAGTAGGGGATAGGAACCAAAAAAGTTAGAGCGGGAGAATTATAGTGAGTTATAATAAGTAAATGAGTTTCGTTTTGCTTCATTTTACAAAGCAGCCTCTGCCACAGTGAAAACAGCTGTTCCGGGGGACCATGGCTCCTTGTTCTCAGTAATATGGGCAGTGCATTACAGTGTGTATTGTCGGTCATTAGAAGATACAAAGGGTTTTGTCAGCTCAAGAACTAGTCTGTGTACTGTAGCCCCTCTTTTTTATTTGGCTGGCACAGTATTAAGACTTAATGGGAGCATGACCTGATACTTAGATGTGTTATCAGAATTTTGTCATTTCTCAGTTATCAAGAGACGCAGCGTTCCCATACGGAATGATTGACTGCTTGTGCTTCTTTTGGCAACTTTGTTACTACTGCCTCCTGAAGTTCCCAGTAGCTTTTTAAAGCAGTTTTTACCCTGGAGAAAGGCAGGCTTTAGTATGCTCTGTGTAGGTTCAGATGCAGAGAAGATAGTATCTGGGGGTGTTCTCTTTTGCATCCAAAGGAGATTTCACAATCTGTACCCTTCGACAGGGAAGAATGGCTTTACCTACTTCTAAAAGTGACTGTTAGTGCATTGCCCAGAAGGAGCAAAGGACTGAAGAGGCTTTTAGTGTACAAAGAGTGAAAACAGTGTCTGCTCAGAAAAATTGTAGAGTCTACATAGAAAAAAGTATTAAAGACTAAGCATTCTCTCTCTGTAAATTATTGGCAGGAATGACAAACAGAGAGTGTGTGTCTTGGTGACAGGGAAATCACTGCAGCTTTCACCTCTGAATGAAGGGATTTGTAAGTGAAGGGAAGAAAAAAAATCCTGGTACGTTGTAGGTGGGAAACTTCACATATGAAAACGATTTGACGTACAGCCAGCTTGATAAACAGAGACTTTAAGCAGGTGTGCAGAGCAGACAGGTTTTGAAATGTACATGTTAAACCATAACATCTGGATTACTGTTTGGATCCCCCGTCCCAAACCAGAGTTCTCTGTTTCCCCTTTCTTTACAGGAGAGTTGGATGGAGAACATCATAATAGATTGTCTTCGTTAAGCCAAGGCCTTAACATCATAGAGTTTCTTCCGTGATTGTTTTTTAGTTCTTTGTTTTATTTTAGCTCAGCAGTACCCAGTAAATGATTCTCATTAACAAGCTAACTAATAATCATTGTTGAAAGCATGTAATTGTAATTATGCAGCAGTGTTAAATGTTTCTGGTTTGTTTTCTTTTTTTTAGAACACAAAGTAATTATAGTGGGACTGGATAACGCAGGGAAAACTACCATTCTTTATCAATTGTAAGTATTGCTGTTTACTTAACAGTTTTTATTATTGAAACTATTTTTATAATAAGAATGAAATACTATGATGGAAAACATAAACTTTTTTCATTTTACCAAACAAAATTTACAAAAAAGTGAGTAGACTGTTGTATGTTTTCTAAGCCTTCACAGATACTTACTGGTTTCTGGCCTTGGTAGAAAGAATTAATAGTAAACTAAAATAAATAAAGCACAAATTACAGTGCTGGGTGAGATGATGAAATGGATTTCATGTAGTTGTCCCTGCACTGAAATAAATGTAAATAGATGGGTATCTCTAGGAAGCTGCTATTGCCCTGACTCATAACTTTGGAATTGTTTAACATAACCAGACTTGACAAAGTAATGACAATCAAAATAGTGCTTTCCTAGCTTGCAAAAAGAAGACATTGGAAACTTTGAGAGAAACACATTAATACTTATCTTTTGTCTAGGCACTTCACCAGAAATACTCATATAACCCCAATGCATAGCATATTTTTCAGATGCTTTGCTAAAAACATTTCCTGATGGTTTACTGTTTCAGAGTCAAATAGGTACTTGTTTTTCTTTAAAGCACTTTAATTTGTCCTTGTATATTTTAATGTGACTTAGCCTTTAAGCCTTAAATGCAAACATTTCAGAAACTTTTCATTTTCGTTGAAATCATTTTACACATAGCTTCAAAAATATATGTAAAATTCAAAGTCAGGCATGGTGGTGCATGCCTGTAATTCCAGCACTTGGGAAGCTGAGGCAGGAGGACTGCTGTAAGTTCAAGGCCAAACTGAACTACATAGCAAGACCTTGTCTCAAAATACATAAAATTCAAGAGAAGTCTAGGGATATAATTCAGTGGTGGAGCCCTTGACTAGCATGTGTAAGGCCCTGGCTTCAATCAGTACTTCAGTACCCTCTCCCTCAAAAGGGGAAAAAAAAGTGCCCAAGGGGAGGTTGTCTCTTCCAACACAATATTGGAATTATCAGCAAACACATATGAGTTCAATGAGTTATAATGTAACTTAACCAAATGATTATAATAATACAAGGGATACGAATATCAGTACTGTGAATATATTTATAGGTCCTTTTAAGTAAAATTTTAATTTGCCTGTGGCCTTATCTTTTTAAGACAATGCTTATCTTTTTAAGTGTTGTTCAATAAGCCTGAACTAAGTTTTATGGCTGAGTCTCAATTTTCTTGCCTAGGTACCCTTACAGAGACACCCTACATAGCCAACTACCCAGTGCTTGCCATTTTGTGATATTGGCATGTCGGGGCATTGGTTCTCTAACTGCTGAGAAGTTTCACGCCACAGTGCTCCCTTCTGTGCATATTAAGCCTGCAGTTCAATCCATTTAAAAAAATGAAAATCACACCTGTAATCCCAGCACTCGGGAGGCTGAATTTGAAGCAGGAGGATCATTGTGAGTGTGAGGCCAGGCAGGACTGCAAAGTGAGTTTAAGGCCAGCATGGACTACCTAGTAAAACCCTGTCTCAAAAAGACTCCCCGCTGGAAAAAAAATAAATCAGTTTCCTTTGCCTAGATCTTTGTTTACACAAATTTTGTCCAAGTTTCCCTTTTTCAAGCTATGAGAAAATTTTATTCATCTTAACAATACAGAGCTAAAACTTGCTTCAGAAGCTGGGCATGGGAAGTTGAGGCAAGGAGGGTCAGTGTAAATTCAAGGCCTGCCTGAAAGATGTACTGAGACCCTGTCTTCAAAACCCCACCAAAGAAAGAAAACCTTCGAGTTCTCAAGATTTACAAAAAAGTTTTTATGGTGCCTGTCTTTCAACAGCTTAATGAATGAAGTGGTTCATACTTCTCCAACCATAGGAAGCAATGTTGAAGAAATAGTTGTGAAAAACACTCATTTTCTTATGTGGGATATTGGGGGACAAGAGTCACTGCGGTCATCCTGGAACACGTATTACTCAAACACAGAGGTATGCTATGATGACTTTTGAATTTTCTGAAGTGTGTGGAGAGCTGGTATTAGTTAGTTGAGCGCTTACTTTTGGCCACACTGTCTGAGTTTATTCTCAATGTAACTGTAATGTCTTCAAGTGTGGGAGAAACCTGACACTAGGAGAAATTGATAGCTTTTCTCAAGATCTTGAAACTTTATAAGAAGGCCTGATTAGGGGAAGAATAAAATACTTGGGTGTAATACAAGCTTTTCAGATAGCACAAACATTCAGAATTGTCATTTCTATTTTAATGGGATTAAAATTGTAGACCATCCCCAGACTGTTCTTCCACTTACTAGTTCAGACCCAGCCTGAGGAACAAATCTCAACTGTCTTCTATTTGTTTTTTTTTGTGTGTGAGACAGACTTTTTTAAAGACCACGCATTGCTGAGAGTTGTAGCTTTGCTTGCATACTAATGTATACAGTTGCATCCAGGTATTTTTTCATTTTAAAGAGGAAGAGGTATGCCTAACCATTTACCTGCATGTGTTTTTCCTAAAATGAAACCTTTTAAAAGTTGGAGATGAAAGAAGAAATAAAGCAAAGATGTTCTGGAGCACAAAGTTGCCTTCTTACATTAAAAACATGTTCTCCTGAATTTGTGTTGTAATATCATATGTGCATGTCTGTATTCTAGTGCTGTGTATCAGTAGTAAAGCTGGATAACACATGACAGATACTCAGCACTTGCAGTAGCACTTAATTATTTTACTTGAGTGAGAGGGTGAAGACAGGCAGAAGAAACTGATAAAAACATTGTGGTCATAAGTTAGCTGACCACACATTTGCACAGTAAAATAACATTCTGAAGCTAGGTAGAGTAGGGGAAGAAAAACACCCTAGCATAGGACTTACTTAAATAGCAGAGGTACTTTTTTCAAAGTTCATGGTTAATTCTAGCTTTGAAAACAGCAGGTTTCTTTGATGAGAGATCAAAGTTGATGCTGGATGATTCACATATACCATACTTGAAACATTTCAAAGGTTAGTTTTTGAAATTGCTCAGACTCTGAAAGACTTAGCTTCAGTCCAGAAAGAGAGTAATTACTGATTTATTTGCACAAGATGTTCTTTAGTAAACTATTTCTACAAGAACATCAAAATTACTACCAAGAACAGACTTTTTGCAGAACACCAGCATGGGACATAGCATTCGCCATCTCAGATTCCAGGTAGGAGCTTAATGTGTGTGGTGTTTCACTCATTTTTTCATGCTTGTCATCTTGCTTGTTGAAGATTCTTCCCATTGAGGTAACAGGCAGTAGCTATAGTGTATTCATTCTTTTTTTTTTTTTTTTTGGTATTTTTCTGGTACCGGGAATCGAACTCATGACCTTGCACTTGCCAGGCAGGCGCTTTGGCTGCTGAGCTAAATCCCCAGCCTCTCGTGTATCCATTCTAATACAGGGAGCTGCAGGTGATAATTCTCACACTGTCCTCTTCTTTGTCATTGTCTTCTTTTTTTACTTTTTTCTTTTTTTGTCTTTTTGAGACAGGGTCTCGCTGTGCAGTTTGGGCTGGGCTTGAGCTCACTTTGTAGCCCAGGCTGGTCTCAAACTTGCAATGATCCTCCTGCCTCAGCCTCCTGAGTGCTGGGATAACAGGCATGTGTCACCATGCCCCAGTGTCCTCTTGTTTAACTTGTTTACTTCTCAGTATTGGTTGCTTCTCAGTCCTTTATTTATGACTTTTTTTTCCCTCATCTCTTTTTAAGCCCTTCTTGATTTATACTGTTCACTCTAGTTGACTCTCCCTAATTTTAAAGTCATCTCTATAACTTGATTCTGACCTTTCCGTCCTACCACTTTCCTACTATATAACATTTAGCACTGTTTAATCTCATTTTTAAAACTTTGTCTTCTGCATAAGATGTTCGATTTAGGAGTCCTTTATTTATTTATTTATTTATTGGTTTTTCTCTGGTACCAGGAACCAAACTCACGACCTTGCGCTTGCCAGGCAGGCGCTTTGCCACTGAGCTAAATCCCCAGCCCGCCTAGGAGTCCTTTTTTAACATATGTTATTTTTACTTACCAAACTTGGCTTTATGTATTTTATTTTTTCTGATGACCAAATCGTGTTTGATTTTTTTTTCCATGTATACCTTCACCAACAGATTTCTCCAGGTCTTCCAGCTCTCTTGCTGTTCTCTGATTTCACCTGCACCTTCTTTTTCACATGTTAATGTTGATATATATAATTTAGCACATTTATTTCTTCACATTTTATTGTTGTACTTGCTTTGTAAAAATGTCATTTGTTAGTTTTTAAAATGTGTTTATCTTTTTCTTTGTAGTAGGCATATTATGTTATACTTAAATAAGTAATTTATTAGCAATTGTTAAATGATAGAATATTTTGAAGTTTTAGGGAGAATATTATTTAAATTACTGTTTATTTTTAAAAGTTAGCTTTTACCCACATTTAAAAAAAATGTTATTACATAGTATTATTCAGGCAGCACTTTTCTTCAAAAAAAGTAAACTTGGGTATTTTTATTTATTGAAGATATAAATTACTATTTTCTTATTAACATTGGATTATATGATTCTATATTATATAATCCCTTTGGGATAAAAACATGTTTTATAGTAATGATGATACCATGCAAAGGCATTAATTATGTCAAATTTTACAGAAAATTTCTCAATATCTTGTTCAGTTTCTTTTTTTCTGGTTGTCGTTTTTTTTTTTGTTTTTTTCCAGTACTGGGAATTGAACTCACGACCCCGTGCTTGCCAGGCAGGCGCTGTGCCACTGAGCTAAATCCCCAGCCCTTAATTTCTTAATATCATTGAATTTTTTCTTTTTAAATTATCCTCTAGTTCATCATTCTTGTGGTCGACAGCATTGACAGGGAGCGACTAGCAATTACAAAAGAAGAATTATACAGAATGTTGGCTCATGAGGTAAATTTTGAAAGCAAATCTTTTTAAAAGTAATAGAATAAGATATCTGTATTTTGGATTTTTTTAAACAAATATTAATGTGTAATGTTAATGTCTTTTTTTTTTTTTCCCCAAAAATTCCTTACTGAATAATTTGAGATCACTTAGTTCTACATATTAAAGAGAAACACAAAGTTAGACAATAACATAATTTCATTGGCCAGGCAAGGTGTTGCACACCTGTAATCCCAGTTATTTTAGAAGGTTTGATTTTTTTGTTGTTGTTGTTTTCATTTTTTTGGGTTGTTTTTGTTTGTTTGTTTGTTTTGAGATAGGGTCTCACTATGTAGCCCAGGCTGGCCTCAAATTCCTCCTACTTCAGTCTTCTGAGTGCTGGGATTAGCGTGTGCCTCCATGCCTGGCTGTTTTTTAGGTTTGAAGCAAGACTTTTAGATCTGATTTTTTTTTTTTAACTTCTCAGAGTTATCTCAGAGGTAACTAGTAAAAGTAGTGATGATTATTACCATGTATATTTTTGTATGTAACATTTTAGTATAAATTGTACAAAATAATGGTATTCTATGTTCTTAAACCTTACATAAAATTATATTTACCTCTCTGTAAGTAGTACTTCTTTTCACAGCATTTAGATTTAGCCATGTCAATACATACAGCTTTAATTCATCTCTTTTAATGACACAATATTCCACAGTCAGTCAGCTCTATTAGTGAGTATTTACGTTATTTCCAGTGTTTGCGTAGCAAGAACAGTGCTGGTTAAGCACACAGCCATAGGCCTGTAAGTCCAGGTACTGAGGAGTCTGAGGATTGCGAGAAACATAGGAAGACCCAGTTATAAAGAAGAAAAAAAGAAACAATCAGTCCTGCAATGCAATGAACATTAATCAGTGAGCTTACATTATACAAAGACTAAAAATAAGTATTGCCCACTTCCTATTTCTACTATTCTCTTTTAAATTTTGGAGAACTCTCTAGTCTTTGGCAATACACTACCATACTGTACATTAGATTTTGTGACTGAGGGCCCAGTAGTCTGGCCCATTGTTAAAATTGTTGCCCAGCATGCACCGTGCCCTTGGTTTGATCCCTAGTACCACTAAAATAAAACAAAATGAAATAAAATGATTTGAGTTCTTTTTTTTTTTTTTCTTTTCAAATTGACTCCTTTAGCCCCCAAATAGATAATTACTTTTAACTACCTGGCTTGTGTTCATCTGTCTTTGTTAGAATGAATCATTAAATTGTGCTTATTTGAGATTATCTTTATTTCAATACATTTTAAAAATATTAATGCCTGGTCACTTTAAAGTAGGGGCATTTAATTAGAATAGTCCAGCTGAGTGCATTTTACCCTCCTTCATTCATTCATTTAGTTTGACTAAATGATTTATTTCACATAATAGATATTTTGTGTTGATTGCAGGATTTAAGGAAGGCTGCAGTGCTTATCTTTGCAAACAAACAGGATATGAAAGGGTGTATGACTGCAGCTGAAATCTCTAAATACCTCACTCTTAGTTCAATTAAGGATCATCCGTGGCACATTCAGTCCTGCTGTGCTTTAACAGGAGAAGGGTAAGTGTCAGTCTGGAGGAAAGTATGGCTTCAAATTTCTTTCCCCTTTTCAAGGCCAACTTGTTTTCTTCTTGCTCTTATTCCTTTTATTGTTGTTGTTAATTAAAAGGTATTTTTTATATTGTCTCTCATTAGAAGGTTGAAATCATTTTAGTGAACAAAATTACTGACCTCATAATTTCTACTATAAACATAGTGTATAACCAAAAAAGGAGGGAGGGAATAATAAACTTTTAACATAAGTTTCCACAGTCCAATTTTTTTGTTGTTCATCTGCTACTTTAATCATTTGTCAATTAAGAGAAAACTACATCATCTGAATTGAAGAAGGTTTAAGAAATTTACACATTTTCTACAAGGACTTAAACCTACACTGCCAACGTCTCAAAAGAGTACATCTCTTATTGTCAGGAGTGCTTTGGGGAGGCATACTTCCAGACAAGACATGCATGACACAAATACTGTCTTCATGCTTTCTTCCTTCCCTAAGAATGTGAAAGTGGATATTAGGCCAAGGAGAAAACGACGTTATGAGTGGGTTACCAGTTCATATCTAGGAACTTACTTGTCCTCCTACTACCTAACTTGTTAGCTTTTCTCTTGTTAGAAATGGCCTATAATATAGTAGCTATCTGTATACCTTTGACCCATGCTTTTAAGTAATGCTCAGAAGTAATAAGCATGCTTTTTAGTGTTTAAGCACAAAGGTTTTAATTTTGAAAATGCTTCTTTCTTTTTTTGATTAGGTTATGCCAAGGTCTGGAATGGATGACTTCCCGGATTGGTGTGAGATAACTTTTTAGCTTGAAAGAGACTCTTCTATTTATTCTGTGACATGAACATTTTTCCTAGTATCTCTGGCTGCTGAGGCAGCAGCATGTTTAATTTATAACAACACAAACCTCTATAAGCAACACTTGAATCAAGTGCAGCTGAACTGGAACATAAAAGATTTTTTTCTTAACTTTTTTTTAAATGCACTAATCTTCAGTTGGATGAACATTATGTATGTTTTCAACAACAGAACTCTTCTGACTGCGTATTCTAATTATTCAGTGACTGCCTTGTAAAAAAATGTTTGTCATATGTTTAATGTTTTCAGAAGTATTGTTATAACCTTTATGACCAATTTCTTTCGGTTCTTGACTATCACCCCCTAGCTCCCAGATAGTTACGGTTTGACAGAGCAGTGATGGAAGCCCCTATATTACTTGGGAACTTCTCTAACACAAAATATACTCTCTCCATAATTATCTTTTGAACAAAATTTATTATAAAGAAAGAAATCTGCCTAGAAGGTTTATGTAATAAGGAAGATTAAAATTAAACATCATAAATACTTTCCTTTAAACTTCCGCACATTATTGCATGTCATGGCCTAACTTAAGTTGCTCTTAATATGAAAATTAAGTAGGCTGTTTATCCAAAGGAATTAGGTTCATTTTCTGCCTACATGATTTGGTCAAAAATTAAGGTAAAATATTTGAGAACTGAGCTTTGATAGTAGATATTGTTGGATAAATGTGGTATTTTTAAGAATGTCCCATTATTCAGTGCATATATTGCTATCACGTTATTACAGTATACTAGATAAAAATTAAAATATACTTGAAAACACATTGTACTATTAATTTGCAAACAACTTGGTTATCAGCAAAATTGCAGCCATTTTATTTGCAAGAGTTACCACTTCTGCTTTGGGCAGTATGAAGCAGAAAACTGTGTCAGCATTTTTAAACCAGTGCTATATTACTTAAAAAACCACACAGCTTTTCTTAAATCTTTTTGTGCTTCTTCTGTAATAGGCTTGAGACAATTCTTATCTCTGTAATTATACTTTGTGTTCTAAAATCACATAGAAAACTGCTAAATCTAATCTTTTTAAAATATTACTATGACATCCAAAAGTACCATCCTTAACAATTTATAAGTCAAAAAAATAAAATGGAGAAGTCACAATCTATCAAAAGCTTATTTATTGGATACTACTGAAAGCTTTGAGGCAGTTGTCTAATATGAAAAATAGTCTAAACAGGATGTACCTTAAATTAAGAGGGAGTACTATACTGTAATTTCATTCCTGTTAATTTCAAGTGAAATTTTGCTGTAATGAAAGGCATAGAATGTATAGAGAGTAGTAATTCCTTTTTGCAGTATTTTTTTTGTTTGGATCAAAAGTTTCAGTGTTCATAAGAATTTCAGAATTCTTGTTCAAAAGTGATATTTTAATGTTTTATCTATAAATTGATATGAATTATGTGTTTTCAGATGTGCTTGGTTTATTATATATAGATGAATTAATTCAGCAGAACTTGGCAACATTTTTCTGATTTCCATTCAGTAGTAGCCTACCCTGGAATGAAAAGTGGCCAGAAGAAAGCATTCTGAACTTTGGAAAATACTTTACCTTTATTTTGAACCGTTTTTCTTAGTGATTCTATATAAGTAATGAGTAAGTTTAATTTTGTTTTTAATATAACCATAATCAGGAATGTAAGAGAAAAGCAGCTATAAATCAATATGGATGCTTTGAGGTGTGTGTGTAGGGGGTGTGATGGTGGTGGGGGGACTTAAGGAAGTACCATTTACCTCTAGCACATTTTGCCTGAATTTCTCTTTGGTTTTATCATTTACCATAAATACTAAGGATAATTCTCCTAAGTCTGTTCTGAGAAAACATATTTAATCCTCCTTATTTCCCTATGAAATAATTATCTGCCTTGTATCTAATAAGATGGCTGGTTCAGTTTTCTTCTATCAAATTATATGATTATTTTTTATATTACCACATCAGCATTATATTGAAAGTGTTTTTAATAGTCAATTGTATTTTGTCAAACAGCTACTAGAATAGACTGAAATGTCCTATTTGTTTTAAAATACAATTTGTTTTTTGAATCTTTTGTTTTAAAAAAAAGTTCTGTTACTTTTGCATTAAAAGTGATGTATGTTAGTATTTATTGAGGATGAAATTGCCATTCAAGTAGACTTTGTGCCAATGATTTGGAAGTTCAAGTAAGACTTTGTAAAAGGTTTTCCTCACATCTTTCCTGTTTCAGTAGCGTGAAAGCTGGTTATCCTTTACTCCAAGAGAATGTTTGCCCAAGCAGGTATCTAGTACTGAGCCACTGATTTTGACATTCATTGTGAATCAGCTAACTTTGTGAGACGAATATCTTATGAAAATGTGAGTGTGATTAGTGCCTTTATTCACATTTTGAGATGTTCTCAGTTTTGTACGACACCTATTCTTTAGAGTCAGAGAGCTGCAAACTCGTTCAGGAAGGGAATGATCTGAGTGGTGCTCTACCTTTCAGCGCCACATTTTATCTACCTGAGAGGCAGAAAGCACGGAACGCACCACATTTCCCTTAGATTATTCTAGATTTTACTTTCAGTTGGAAGATTGGTTAATTGTTAACAGAAGTATTTGTGACGTGTTATGACTAAAATGTGTAGCTACCAAGCCAAGATCAAATATGGCATTTTTCTTAAGTCTAAACATTTTATGTTTCTCATCTTTAATCCAGTCATTCTTACTGAAAACATTTTGAGGACTTTTAGAATAGTTTATTTTTTGAGGGAATTCACTGAATATTTTTAATGTTAGTGTAATTTAATTCCTAAAAAACTCAAATATTAATATATATAATCTCTGGAAAACTAAGGATTAAATAATTTTTGCTTTTAGGTTCTTACTTTGGTATACGTAAAGGAATAATTACTTTTATTCTAGATTCTTTGGGGGGAAAGATAATACGTTTCATTAATTAAAATAAATTTAAATGGCAGTACTCTCTGTAGCATAGCCATTTTGATTAAGCATAATTTAACTTTGATTATCAAAAGCTTAAAGGGAAAATAATTGTTTTCCAATGCAAACAGTGAGTGGCGTAGACAGTGCTCTTAACAGTAGTCTCTGAAAAGTTATGGAAGTGTCACAGCAAAGAAAGTTTTGAACAAAGCAGTAACTTTTTAATACTCTGCGGTATAGTTCCCTAGGTGAAATTTTAGATGAAATCGTTCTGCACGGCACCCGTTTAATTCTTAACCTTTAAAAGCATATATTAGAAAAATCTACTGGTGTTACGACTGTGGATTAGAAGCTTTATTGACTGTCATCTTTGAAGACCACTTTCTGTGTATAATTTTAAATCCATGGCTTTGGAACCCGTAAAACTTTACATTTAAATTAGCTCTAAAAGATTTTTCTCCATTTTGTCTGGGCAAAATCATTTCAGGATACGTATAGTGTCTTGTACTTAGTTGCATATTGTGTTGACTGTCTGAAGAAATAGATTTGCATCTTCAGTTGTCTATTTATTGATTATCTACTTGACCGAAGATAGTTATTGTCCATGGCCTGTGTTTTGTTTTTCCCATAGCGAGTACCTTCAATCAATTGGAGCTCTACCATGTCTTTTAGTTTTAAAATTCTGAGTCTTTATTACTAGTAATTTTTAAAGCCCCAAGTAATATGTATATAATGTAGAATTAAACTTATTTTATTATTTGTTTTCCACTCTTCATTTAGTATATGAATATAATCAAGGAAAATAAAAGGTCAGTTAATAACTAGTATTCAGTTTAAACTGATCTAGTAGCTAATGACAGTGCAAAAGAGAAAAAAAACCATATTGTTAAGAAAATATTAACTTGCTTATAAAGGATCAGTGGGTGTTGGAAATAATCTCTTCTAGAAAGTGTACCTTGCTTATTTTTCTGGATTTACTAATGGGTTGGAAGTGGTTAGTTCATTTTCTTGCCTTTAGATGATACCCCAAGCTCTAGTTCTGTTTGACCTTCCACTATTGAAAGGATAATGTGACCGAGATATTAGTATTTAACCAGTGTTTGCATATATCTGAAACTGCTTCATAACCAGGATTAGTTTTTCGTAGTGTTGTCTAATTGTTATTCATTTAATATTATTGTGAAGACTGAAACTCAGAAGCCAAGTTCCCAAAAAAGGGTACTGTGTATGAATTGTACAGGAGGCTGAAGCAAGAGGATCACAAGATTGAGGCCGGCCTGGGCAACTTACAGTGAGACCCTGTCTCAGAATGAGAAGAGCTTGGATATGCCTCAGTAATAAAGTACTTGTCCAGCACGCATGAGGCCCTATGTTCAGTTCTAATACTGCCCACGTCATGCCAAAGTTCTAGGTGGCCAAAACTAAATAGAGAAAGTTAAAAAATAGGTTTGACTGCTGTGTTTTAAATTGAAAAGGAAACAAAATGTGTTCATTGGGCTTAAAATTGGTTTTAAAATATATATGATTTAGTGAAATGTTTGGAAAATGTTCCTTTTGGAACATTTGGAGGCATACCTGGAAACTAAGTCAGAACTATGTTCAGAAAGACATAAGAGAAAGTGTGAATGGTAGAAGGAATTTCCCTTCCTCTCCCTATTTAAGGCACTTAAAATTGCTAGTCTTCTACTGCAGATGGTTTATGTTATTTTTTTTTTTTTTGGTTTTTTGGTTTTTCTCTGGTACCGGGAACCGAACTCACGACCTTGCGCTTGCAAGGCAGGCGCTTTGCCGCTGAGCTAAATCCCCAGCCCCCGGTTTATGTTATTTTTATTGTGGCCCAAAAAACTGAAGACTGACATTTTTTTAGAATTTGGAACTGTAGTCAGATAGAGGTATCTTTTGCATTCCTTTAAAAAACAGTAATCTACATGTTCTTCTGGAAGTGGAGAAGTAATAAAATGTCCTGTTCATAGCTTTTGGAATAGAAAATAAATTCTCATGCACAAAGTTTTAAAGTGTTAATTAAAAAATTACCTCATTGTTTAATCCACAGGGTGCTTTGTTCAAGTTTGTGGGATGTCGCACTGTCCCATAGATACCCTCTTCACACAAACTGTATGAAATGTGCAGATTTTACAACTTGGGGATTTTGGTTTTTTTCTTAATTATTTATCACCAGCAGGGCTAACATGATTTGTCAGTTTTCATTAAAGCACATGAGCAAGTGCTCAGTCAGTCAATATTTAAGTAGTTACATGCGATAAAGGGAATGAAAAGATTCGTAATGAGTTTGATTACATTATGCTGTTGAATATATTTACTTTAGTATTAGTAAGCAAGGAAATGACCATCACTGGATCTCACTTCGTAAGAATTGTATGCATGTTTTGGCCCTATTCGTAAGAGACTATACTCTTTTTAACCTTACATTTTCCCTCAGAAAATTCAGGAACTTTGAAGCCCCTATTTTATTCTCTTGGAGTAAACTTTCAGTGTAGTTATGAAAACTTTAACGTTGATTTTTGAAACATTTAGCTGCTATTTCATTGAAATTGCACAGTAAATGATGGTTATGATGTTTCTCAGTTATGGAGTAGTTATAAATTTTATCATCTGTTCTGTGGAACACAGTTGTAAACAACAACAAAACGCAAAACCTAAAAGCAGTTGCAGCCTTGCCCTTCGATTTATTCCAATCGGAGTGTAGGGATTGTGATCACACGTTGCTGTCTTACTGTAAACTGGTGCTTTAGAGGACGTAGAGGAAGCAGCAGGCCCTGTATTCAAAACACTTCTTGCCTTTGAATGTAAAACTACTTGAAAGTGTCTCTATTCAGGTCTAAGCTCATTTAAAGACTGGAATAGAAACTTTCATCCATCAGGCTTCAGGTTTTCTGCTAAAGCACTAACAGTATCTTAGCCTGGTCAAAATAGAAGACGGTATTAAGAAGGTCAAAACTGAATTAGATCTCTCTACCCCTTCTCCCTGGTATTGTACAGAGAAAAGAAAAACGTCGTTGTTGCCATGAGCTGCTCCTGACTCCTGACCAACTGAGATGTGTGCCATTGGCCCAATATATAAGCATTAACAAATTTTGAAAGCAAATTACTGAGTGTGTTCACATTACTTCTTGCAAATGGTTTAAAGCATGTTCTTCTGATGGTGGGCTTGTTTAAAAGACATTTTAAAAATTTTAATACTCCATTACTGTTGTGAAATGCTTTTGTATGTTATGTTTAGGTTGCTGGTATTCATGATTTTTTATTTCTGCAATTATGTTATAATGAGTTGCTTGCATGCCTACTTACCCAAGTAAAACAGTGCTGTTTGCTCTGGAATGTTTATCTTATAGACAGGATTTGGCTCCTTTGCAATCATGGTGCAATACAGTGTAACATTTGTTTTCAGTCAACAGTTTTATTTTTGTCATAATAAATAATTTTCCAATATGAAGTAACCCAGTGTTTTCTTTTAAAGCTAAAATATATGTGAAGTCCTTTTGTTGTTAGTGATAGAAACTCCCATTTAAGCAGTCAGAGGTGGGAATTTTATTATAAGGGTGATGCGTTAGGTGGTGAGAAATACAGTGGGATTTCTGGAGGAGACAGGAGTGACGACTTGGAGCGCTGAGGAGAAGCCAGACGCTTCCCGCTCTTCTGTGGCCGTCTCGGTCTTTCACTAGGCGGGATTTCTCTGCTTCCTGGCGCACGTAGATGGTCATGCACCCGTCTCGTAGCTCCTATATTACAGTAGCTCCCTTTGTACAAGGGGGAAGCCAGGTTGTTGTTAGATTGTTACGTCGAATTCTTATTGCCCAGGAAAATAGTGGCAGCGAACCTGTGGCAGGTGTGCCACAGCAGCTGTTCGTCATCATCGAAAGCTCTCAAAGGTTCGCCATCACTGCCTGGATTAGGTCAGTCACCCGCTGTGATCTGAACAGCTGGAAGGAAGGTGCGTTTACCAGAGAAGGGGGCTATGTGATTTCTCTACACATTGTTTCCACCTAAACTGAGTTCTTGCAATAAAAACAAGTGTAAGGGGCTGGGGATTTAGCTCAGCGGCAAAGCGCCTGCCTGGCAAGTGCAAGGTCGTGAGTTTGGTTCCCGGTACCGGAAAAAAACAAACAAACAAAAAGTGTAATCTAATGAAGGTGACAGAATTCATTATATTCATCTAAAAGTAATGACTTTCAATACTGCCCTTTTTTTCGGACTGAGAATCTGGTAAAAACAAAACAATGTGATCGACATGAAAAATTATATGTAGGTACAGAGTTAAATTTTATACAGGAGGTTAGGAATTTTTGTGTACCTCGGGTTATGCTATGCTACAGAACATTTAGATTTGCTACAAAAGACACCAGGAACCAAAAAGGTTACACCTTGCCTATTTTTTTAAATGGCTCCGTGTAGGTGTAATTAGCATATGAAATTGTACATGTCTGAAGTACACAATTTGAAAGCTTTGGTGTGTTACATATCCATGAAGCCACAATTAAAGTTATACCTGTGGTCTAAAGGTTTCCTGGTGCCCTTTGTAATCTTCCTCCGCTCTATTCTGCCCCCAGATAATCAGTGATTTGCTTTCTGTTTCTCTAGGTCACTTTCATAGAATTGTATGTAATCAATATAATTACAGATTCTTCTCATCTTGTTCTGCGTATCAGGAGTTCGTTCCTTTCTATTACTGAGTAGTACTCCATTGGATAGATACGTCACAATTTGCTTTTGCTTACCCGTTCACCGGTTAGAGGACATTCTTATTTTGAGCTACAAGTGAAGCTTCCCGAATATTTGTGCAAAAGTCTTTGTATGTACATTTGCTTTCATTTCTCTTGGGTAAATCTAGAAACCCTAGGAATGGAATGGTTGGGTCACAAAAGTAAGTGTACATTGAACTTTTAGGGCAGTGCGCACTTTTAAAGTAGCATTTTACATTCCCCCTATTAGTGTATAAAGTTCTGGTGGTTTTCTGCATTCTTGCCACCAGTTGACCTGGTCATTCTTTGGTTTTAGACATTCTGATAGATCCCTCCTTGTGAGTTTAACTTGAGCTCCTTTAAAGGTTAAAGAAAATGAGCATCCTCTTGTGTGCTTGTTTGTCCTATACCATTATGCAGTGTTTGTTCACATATTTTGCAGATATTTATTTAGTGGTACTGGGAATTGAACCCAGGGCTCCATGCATAACAGCTAAGTACCCTACCACTGAAGTTGGGAGCCTTGGTCAGTTTTAAATTGGAGCAGTTTTTTTTTTAAATGAGTTTCGAGAATTGTTTATTCTAATACAAGTAATTCATCAGTATGCAACATGCAGTTGCCTCCCAGAGTGGATTACTTTTTTGTTCTCTTAATATCCCTTTAAAGCATTGATGACTTAATGCTACTCCCTAGTACCAGATGACCAAATACAAGAGCGTCAATAAGTGAGTTTTGGTTAACCACAGGTTTAAACTTAGCTAAAATCCTTGTGCGTAGTGAGTACGTACAATTTATATGGAAGTTTTTCAATATTCATATTTTCTTATCGTTAACATAAGTTTACTTGAAGGGGCTGGGGATATAGCTCAGTGGCATAAGC
>NW_004955429.1:9539695-9562167 GCF_000276665.1 Chinchilla lanigera | reverse complement strand
TAGATTGAAAAGTTGATTGAAAAGAGTATAAACCTGAAAAGTTTATAAACTTACCAAGTCTCTACATTAACATTTCACTCTACAGAATCTGAGCCCTAATAGTCAAGCAGAATTACGTATTACCCCCTAGACAGACAGGTGGTCCCTAAGTGAACTTGGTAGCGCTCTATTAGGACTGAAAGCATATAGTTATCTTTTTGCTATGTTTGTAAGGTTGGGATATAGTTTTTAACAGGAAAAACATTTTTTCATTGTATTAAAACACTGACTGGACCGTAGGTAAAGGTATGAACACGGGAAGAGTCAGACATTTTTGGTGCCCACGAAATTCAGCATAACCACTAATCTGTATTAAACAGGCTCTCTAACTGAACTTTTAAAACCCAGCATGATTTAGAGTAGGTTCATCAGACCAGAGCTTCTGGGAAGCCACATGAGAAAATTCTAACAATGGTGTGCTTACTGCCTAGAAATTTGCCCAGAACTGCAGTTGATTCAGAAAGCAGGGCCGTGTGCCAGCGTGCAAGATCCATTTTCATTTAGGATTCCACTTAAATTTACATGAAATACTAATTTCCCAGGAATTGTGACTCTGTTACCTTACATGATGAAAAGGGATCTTGACCTGAGGGGAGAGTATCCTGGATTCTTTATTTTCTAGCCAATGTTATACTTTCCTCTTGTGAATTTCATATCATGAAGTGCATAAAAGTAAATGTGCAGTTGAACAAAACGAACATACGTACCGATGACTCAGGTGCAGTATTCCTGCTGTTACGTGTACTCCTCCGGAGAGATGAGCTGTTTAGGTTTATCGCTGCTGCCCTCCCACCAGAATACTTGAGACCGTGTTCCACATCCAAGGCCTGCCCGGTTGGATTTTGGTGGTTACCAATCTCCCCAAACCCACAGAACATGCTAGTTACACCCATTATTCTGATAAGGAGAAACTTGATGGGGACAAAAGAGATATTGATCTCTCACTCACCTCTTCCTGGATCCTGTAGCATTGAGTAAAACTAAATACATTCAGTATAGAGTCCCCGTTTTGTTCAAGCTCTGAGGAGACAATGGGTAAAAAAAAATAGCAACACAGACCTTTCCCTCACCGATTTTACAGTCTAGTTGGGGAGATAAATGTAAACAAATGTAAAATCATGACTGTAACAGAAGCCAAAGATTTGTGTTTGTCAGAGGTAAGTTTGTATGCTGAGTCATTTCAACACCCATGATTTTCAGTAAAAAACATACTAAGCACACATTGCTAAGTTAGACATTAGGTTTTAAGAGGGAGCAACAGGAGAAATACTGAAAAAAAAATCTGGGCAAGTCCAACTTTTGGTGAGCAGTTAGATGTCTAAAATTTGTTGAAGGGCTAAACCCCAGTACCTTAGAATATAACCTTATTTAAAGATTTTTGGTTTTTATTTGTGTATGTGTTTGCTTTGTTGTTTGGAGTGCTGGGATTACAGGCTTGTGCTACCATGCAAATCTTAGAGACTGTCTGTATAGAGGTGATCAAGTTGAAATGAGGTGCTGTGGGCAGTCCCTAGTCCAATGCCGTGTCTCTCTGAAAGGAGAAATCTAGACACAACGGTGCACTAAGGGAAGGTGGTATAAAGACACAGGAGACAGCGCTCGACAAGCCTAGGAAAGCGGGTGGGTTGAGGCCCTTCACGGCCATCAGAAAGAAGCAGCTCTGCTGACACATTCACTTTGTTTGTTTGTTTTGTTTTGTTTTTCTCCGGTACTGGGAACCGAACTCACGACCTTGCGCTTGCCAGGCAGGCGCTTTGCCGCTGAGCTAAATCCCCAGCCCGACACATTCACTTTGGACTTGCGTCCTCCGGAGCTGTGAGACACCAGGCTTCTCTTGTTTCGGTCACCCAAGTCGTGGTACTTTGTTTCAGCAGCCGTAGCAAATTAATAACAGTATCCTAAGGATTTTCACTGTAATCTCTTCACAGACTTTCAGTCACTTTCCATCAGTTAGTTACCTTTGAGGAAAGTAAGTCTGACCAAAATGACCTGTTAAGAATTTCTCCACATGCTATGGGACATTCAGAAGTGATGACTTTTCCTGGTCCTTTCACCAGTCAGTCTTTTCAGAAGTGTGTTTCAGTGGCCCGTGTTGGTATCTGTGTTGCAAATGAAAGAAACTCAAACAATCATAAGGAAAACAAAAGGCCAGTTTTGTGTCTCATAAACGAGCCTCAGGAAGGTCAACCACATGCTTGGTTTTATGGACGACAGATTCGGGGATGTGAACACCGAGAGGGTCTTACCGCTTCTCACCCTGTGCCACATATCAGTTGCTTTTAAGAGCAATATAAATTTCTCTAACAACAGCATTGGAATGATAATAAATGGAATTTGTAAACCCAATAGTTATCCTGGAATGGAGACCCAGTGAGGTTACGAAGTTGACGGAACTATTGAATAAGTTAACTGATCTGCCGGTGACTTGAGTCTGGAGTATTGTCCACTTACTGGTAATGAGCAGGCTCTATGTGTGTGCGGCTTTACCATTTTCTCCCCCAGACTTTTGGGCAAGTTATGTTCTGTGCCTGTTTTTTTTTTTTTTTAGCAATCTCACCTAGAAGCTCCAGCAGCCTAATGGACAAGGCATTGGCCTCCTAAACAATCTCACCTGAGTTATTGAAAACATTAAATGAGAAATCAGAAAGATCAGTGCCTGGAGTATATTAAGTGCTTAATGGTGCTACTAAGATATTTGATACCCAAATTCTCATATTCGCCTCAAGTGCAACACTGCTGAGCAAGTTAGAACTCTAATTCAGGTGTTCTGGTGGTAAATCTATTAGTTGCCCCAACCCCTGTATCTTCTTGATGATTGGTCAGCACACTACTTGCATCAAAATCACCTGGCAGTCATTGGTCAAAATACATGTTACTGGGTATTACTAAATCTTTGATGGTAGAAACCAGGGAGGTTCAGTTTTATAGGTATCTGTAGATTAGTCCAAAGCACACCGAGGTTTGAGGATCTAAAGAAACAGGCAATAGTCATATTGGTCTAAAAATTCTATATAAGAAATCAGCGTTGGAGTATAACATCAGCATATGTCTTGGTTACTTTTCTCTCCTTGCTGAGACAAAATACCTGATGCCCAACATTAAGGAAGGAAAGGTTTAGCTCACAGTTTGTGGAGGTTTCAGTCCATACTTGGCTGGCTCCAAGGCAGAGTGGCACATGGCAGAGGGCAAGAGTTCATGGCTGGCGGAACAACAAAGCAACAACAGCAAAAGGGAGGTGTGGCAGAGAAGAGCAAGCCTCTTTCCCTCCCTTACATTGTAAGCAGGCTTCCCCCACCCAGGGGACATGTAGCACTCACATAATCTCCATGCCCTCCTCTTGCACAGGCTCAGGATGTATACAAAGTAAGCACCCTGGCTCCCTGCTGAGTCACACAGTTAACTTTCTAAACTTCTCACATGGACACAATGAACAACATCCCAGAAGAGTAAGGTCATGTCCTTTTCACCCCAGGATGCAGAACTGCTGAGTCACTTAGCCAAACGTCTACACTCCCCAAGTTGACACAATGTATCAACCATAACAGCACACTTTGACACACTGCAGCTTTAGTTTTTTTTTTTTTAATGAATCTTAGACATTAAATTGAAGAGCAGTACCTGTATTTTTTTATTACAGTTAGCTCCTAATTGGATTGGATTAAAAGTATTAAAATTCTGACTACAAATCAAAATTAGGATCCCTTTGCATAGAGAATTGTTTTCCATCCTATGACTTTCAGTCTATGGATTTCCTTTTGAGTAAAATGTGTTTCCTGTATAAAGCATATTGTGGGATTTTGTTTCTTAATTCACTCTGCCAGTCTGTTTGTTTGTTAATATGTTTTTGTTCTTTCTTTTTGAATTAAAAAAAAAAAAAACAAAGTGGAAACAAATGGTTGAAAAGATTGTAGAGCATTGTGCTTTATCCTTCAAAACTGTCTGATAAGCTTAGATATTCCTTGAGTGACTCTGATACTGTCCCTTAAGTAGCCTCCTTGGAATAAGATTTTCTTTTTTGTTTTTTTAATGTTCTAGGATGAACTTTGGTTCTAGCCCACAAACAAAGAACTTAGAAGTCATCACTCCCAGGCCAGGGATATAGCTCAGCAGCACAAGCGCCTGCCTGGCAAGCACAAGGTCCTGAGTTCGATTCCCAGTACCAGAACTAACTAACTAACTAAATAAATAAATAAATAAAAAGAAGTCATCACTCCCATTCTCACAATAAGAAAATAGCTTCACAAACTGAAAGCCAGCCACCCCTCTGAGATACATCAGAGAGCTGAGGTCAGAACAAACTGTTGCTCCCCGAATGAGGGAGATGACTAAGTAGAAGAAACAAATCCAGAGTAGAAGCTCTGGAGCAGAATTGGCTGTTTCAGAACTTATTTAAGGAGCCTCTAGGGAAACTACGTGCAACAGGAGAGACAAAATCACAGACACTTAGGGGAAATTTTAACCTCTGCCATTGAGGCTTTTGTCAAAATGGTAGACATGGCCTCACCTAGCTCTAGCTCACACTGAATTCCTTTATATCTCCCTCAGTTCCTTTTACCATTGCAATGGGTCTGGCTTTCACTGGTGAAAGATAAAACCAAGACATGGTGAAAGATAAAACCCAAGAAAAAAATACCTGAAGACAAAGCAAGCATCAGAACAGACACCTGTAGGACATGACCCATTTTGCAAATATGACACTAGATTGTTTTTGTTTTTTTGGTTTTTGGTTTTTCTCCAGTACCGGGAACCGAACTCACGACCTTGCGCTTGCCAGGCAGGCACTTTGCCGCTGAGCTAAATCCCCAGCCCCATGACACTAGATTGACATGCTAAGGGCTAATGTATAACATGCAATATGTACTGAAAAGGAAACACTTGCTAAATGTAAATGCTTGCATTCTAGTGTATAAGACTAATACATATACACTAGCTGAGGAGATTTAGAGATTCTTAAAATGTACCAGAAGTTTACCAAGCAGTCACAGATAGTATGCGATGAAGCATTAGCAATAAAATGTCATCAGCAATTAGAGGCTTTAGGATTTCTTATCTTTCTTCCCCTTTTTCATCCGCTTCTTCCTTTTTCTCGTATTTTCACTTCCCATCTTGCTTCTTTTCTTACTTCTACTCCTCTTCCCTGTCATCTTTATGTTTCACGTTGCTGCCCTCTTGCTGTGTGCTGGGCAGGGCAAGATTCAGTACACCCGTCACAGATGAAGCTGGGGGATGCATTTCTTGTTCTTTTTGCTCTTCTTTCCCTGTTTCTCATTTTCCTGCCATATACCATTTAACAAAGAACCCTAGAGGAGTTCACATGTGGTACAACATGAGAAGAGGAACCTAGGTTGATGATGAAAGGACATACATGTTCAAACTCTGAGGATTTGCTGAAGGAATCTGGGACGAGTCTTTTGGTGGGCACATTGCACTGTTTGAGAGATTGATGACTGGGAACAATAAAGTCAAACTTGGGTGCCCAGAGTGCCTCTGATGGCCCCATGGCAGGCATAGTGAAGGCCATGCTGATGTGTGAGGGAGGCTGGGCCGGGGTTGAGAGTTGGAGCTGGGGCTGGGGCTGGGGCTCTGCTTTTGCAAGGGGCTGAAGTCTGCAGGAGCAGGGAAGGCCACAGGTCTGACAAGGTGTAAAAACTCGACTTGGTATATGCCTCATTTTACTTACTGCCTTTTTAATACTTTTACAAAAACGATTAGTATGCAGGACCAAATGACAACGTTTATCGTGGGGAGTTGGTGTACATATATGGCACATTCATTCTTCTTATTGGTACTGAAATCAAACTCAGGACCTTGTACTTGCCTTGCAGGCGCTATGCCACTGAGCCACACCCCCAGCCCATCAGTCCTTTTTGTGTCTTCGTTTTCCACTGATTTTTAAAAGTAAATTATTTCCTTCTCTGTGATGAGATCTGATTAGGAACATAGAAAAAATATACAAGCTTTCATAGCTCCCTTTAAAAAAAAAGAAGTATCTTTTAAGTTTCAGGGACTATTACAAAGTAAATTATTTTCTAGCCCAATTACTGTGTGTCCTCTAGATGGCAGAATAGTATTTTGTTTTGCTCTGCTGAATCTTGGCTGTTTCAATGAATGTTTCCCATTACACAAAGTTTCAGTTATTTGACAACCAACACGTTTAAACATTTTTGTATAGAAAATGGTACCTTCCTGAAAAATGTGAAGAATAAGTGATTGTTTGTTTAGATCCAAAATGTTTGATGTTCTGAAGTTGCTGTACAAGTTGGTTGTCCTTATCCAACGTTCTTGGGACCAGAAGTGTTTCTCAGATTTCAGAGTTTTCGGAATTTGAAATATTTGCATGTATATATAATGATATATTGTGGGAATGGAGCCCAACTCTGAACACATAATTTATTTACAGTTCCCACTAACCATATTTGGGTCCCCTAATACAGTATGTTTTTTTTTTTTTTTTTTGGTTTTTCTCCGGTACCGGGAACCGAACTCATGACCTTGCGCTTGCCAGGCAGGCGCTTTTGCCACGAGCTAAATCCCCAGCCCCTTACAGTATGTTTTATACAGTATGTTTAGTGCACTTACGTTTTGAACTGTGACCTGTCATGAGGCGGAAAGTGTAATTTTCCATTTGTGGGATCATGTCCGCAATAAAAACATTTTGGAATTTGGATTTTCAGGTTAGGAATGCTCAACCTGTATTAGTACCTTGAATCAGTTGCTGATTATGTTGCCAAAATGTATGTCCTATTAGACTGACTATTTTTAACAGACAGATAAGACGTCTTGTTAATTGACAATTTTTGTTGCTACTCAATAACCATTCCTGGAATCCTTCAAAAGTATCCTCTTATGCAGGTGAGATATGCTACCACCTTTGCCTCTATGTTGCACATTTACTTACTGATACATTTTTTCCAAAGAATTTTCAAAAATAAACTTTAAAATAGAGTTGGCTTAGTTATTAGGAAAGCTGGATTAGTGGAGTCTGAAAGATAGGACTTGTGTCAAGCCCTTTAAGCAATCATCATTTATTTATAAAACTTTCTGATGCTATGATGTGTCACCTCTAAATACAATGCCATTGAGGACTTTAGCTTTTAGCTCCCATCTCTCAGTAACCTGTTCCTACTTGGAAATAACTTTTCTATATCGCAGACACTATAAATTCTTATGAATTTGAACTGATTTGAATACAGGTCACATTCATTTGTTTGATCTGAAACATCCAAGGAGATGTATCCAAGAGGTGAAGTTTAATCTTATTTTTAAGAAGAACCATCTTTTTCCCACAAAAAGCTTGGATCTCATATCTCCCCAAATGAAGGTCACTCTGTTGATTAATAAGGAGGTGAAGTAACCAAAGACTTAAGTTTTGGGGTTTAGATTTACACATATTGAAATCTGTGATCTATAATTCTTGCTTTAGGCAGTAAAGAAAAGTATTGAGTTGTTCTTTCTTAGTTTCCAGTAATTTTGCCCAAGACTAATTAATATGCACAGGCTATAGTGACAAATAAAAGCTGTCACAAAAGTCATGGCTTCCAGAGAGCTTTGCTGAGGGTCCCAGGGCCATGGTAAAGGATGCTGTGATCGATGGGGCTGCTCCGTCGTGGTGGAAGAGTGGGAAGCAGACGGGCATACCAGAAACCGGCCCGCTCCTCTGGGCTCAGCTGCGATAGCAGAGGGATTTTAAATTCATTTCTTCAAAGGAATTCAGCAAGGGGGCTGTTAGACTGCAGGATTAGTGTAGTTCCCCAAAGAGGTCTTTTCAGCTTCACTCTGCTCAGAGGTTTGTCCAGAGATGAGCAATTTCAAATTTCTAATCTCTTTATGCCTTTCAAAAGGTTTTGCCAACCGTCCCTTCAACTGGGTGGTTTCTAGTTATTTCTAGAATATATTAGCTTAGAAAAATGTTACTATAAACCGGATGCTACGGTGCACAGCTGTAATCTCAGCACTCAGGTGGATAGTGAGTTTGAGGCCACCCTGGGCTACATAGAGAGGTCAAGGCCTACTGGGCCAATAGCAAGACCCTATCTCAAAAAAAAAAAAGAAAAAAAGAAAGAAAAGGAAAGAAAGAAAGATGATAAACAGATTGCACATTTTAAGAATCAGTGGCAGTGATTCTTTTCAATTTTGGAAATTACTCATCAATTTCAACAACAGATATTTAAAAGATTACTGTGCAATGTGCTACTTGTTAAGAAGGGAGGATTACAGTTCTGGGGAAAAAAATTCTTCCTGGAGTTTCTTTTTGGATTTCAGCACGTATGAAATTACTTTGAGGGAGTCCTCTAAAGTCACCTGACCTGCAGTGCTTCATCTGGTGTTGTCGGGGTGGGATGCAGAGATGGCTGAAAGTTCCTGCTTTATGGAAGGTTTCATTTTAGCGGGAAGAATAAATGAGTAAACACATGGCATGATCTCAGTGATACACACTATAGAGAAAAGCAGGAGGCCACTCTGCATCTCTGTGGACTTCAGAAATTCTAAGAGATGATGATGAAAGCAAGGAGAGACCTCCCCAAAGACCCCTGGGAAGGATGAAGAGGGTGGGACACTGAGAGCAAAAGCATAACGTTTCTAAGGTATAAGGGCAAAGGTCATGAGGTTTGTAGGAGGGCAAAGTCTCGAGGCTTGGGTGAGGAAGGGCAAAGGTCATGAGATGTGACTTTGGAGAGTGTACTGTCCAGTGCAGACAGTGCCTGGTTCAAGTCCGGGGAAGGAAGGTGAGATAAACAGCAGGAGATGTATAACCTCCTACACTAGGGGGTTATAAGGACTCCGGGTTTTATTTAAAGTATGTCAAGAGATACTGGAGAAAATAAAGGAATTAGTAAATAGGGAAATGTAGAATCTGAATTTTCTTAGCAATATTTTTTCTCTGATACATTCTAGCCTGTGGAAAAAACTAGAATAAGCATGAAGACCAGAAAAGGAGAAAAGAAGGAAGGTACCAAAGTCCTTTTTTAATATTATAAAATCTGTAAAACTGATATCTGACTATGGTCTACTATTTCATTGAAAGGAACAGTTAGTGTTTATATTATTTGATCAATCTTACATGCCTATGTCTGATAACCTGAGCAACTACTTTAAAGATAACAATTTGAAATATAATAACCATTGTTAATTTCCTGTCATTTTATTTTGAAGTTCTGTATCATTTTATTGCTTTTTTATTCTCTTTCAAATAAAAAAATTAAAAGGAGTTCTAAGTATTGTTATAAGATTTTCTTTTTACACCTTATATTCTTTATATAACTTTATATTATTGTCAGAATTCTCAGATTAAAACTTTATGTACTTTTTAAGAAATTCTAGTCTTGTGCTGACATGGCTCAACTATATAGTCACACTACATTTTAGAGTGGAGAGAACATATAAAGATCAGTGATTTCTAAATTTACATGTGGCCAGACACAATAGCTGGGCATGATGGCCCACATCTGCCATCCCAGTACTCTGGGAGGCTGAAGCAGGAGGATCACAAGTTCAAACCCAACCTGGGTAACTTATAGACTTATCAAGACCCTGTCTCAAAATTTAAAAGCAATATTTAAAAGGCTGGAGACGTAGCTCAGAGGAAAGGCACTGAGTTCAATCTCTAGTACCAAAAAGAAGAAAAAAAAAAGGAAAAAATGCCCCACTCCAGTGATTCTGGCCCCCAACTAGTCATGCCTTGTGGGTATCTCTTCCCTTGAATGGGGAGCTGGACCTTGTGATTCACTTCCACTGAATACAATATGGCAAATGACAAGTATACCATCAACTCTTAGGTTACCAAGCTGAGGCTTCTATCTTTGTGAGTTCTCTGCTGTTATCCTGCTCTGAGCAAAGCCAGCTGCCACAGTGTGAGTTGCCCCTCATGGAGCTACTTACGCAAAGAACTGAGATGGCCCTTGGCCAGAGAGGAACCGAGCCCCTCAGCCCAACAATGTGTGAAGAACCAGATCCTGCCAATAACCACAAGTGTGGACTTGGAAGGGCACCGTCCCTCAGTCATAATGTGACTGCGACCTCTTCACAGACTTGGAGCCAGAGCTTTGCACCTTAGCCATCCCCTCATTCCCGGCCCACAGAAACTGTGAAATAACAAATATCTGCTATTTCAAGCTGCTAGGTCTTGAGATAATTTATATAGAAGTAAGTAATACAATAGCTTAAGTATATCCTGGAGCATACTGCCAAAGAATATAAATGCAAAACTGTAGGTTTCTGAGTGCATATTTTCAAAGTTTCTGGGCTAAATACAACTGTTGCAAAGGAAATAATCCTTTTAGCTAAATATGCAGACAATGTGTCAAAAGGCAGAATTGCCTTTGGATAAAACCAAAATATACTATGATAGATACTGTTAGTACCATCTCCATATGCTACTTGCCACACTAGTTCTGCCCAGTGGGCTCTAAGTGGAAATAATCTTTCACTTCTGGGTTCATTTATTCCCCCTACATTCTGGCTAAACTTGAAACCAGAAGATGATGGGGATACCCACCCCCTCTCCATGGATGAAGAGGGAAAATAAACTTGTATTTTGTCAAGTACTAACGTTTCATGCTCCATTACCTTCGTGTAGCCTATCACGTCTGTGGTGGATGGACGACTGGTGGTCAACTTGTAACACCCAGGTGAATTGAACCAGCGTGGTGCTGGGTGTGGGAAGCCCACCTGAGGACTGTTGCCAGCAGCATAAGAGGCAGAACTGGAGAGGAAGAAGTGGAGAGGCTGTTGGGAGCGGTTGGTTTTCCTGGAGCAGCTTGTCATGCTGGCTTTCCTGATGAACTTGGCTGTTCTCATCAGAGGAGGCGCTCGGGACCTCTTTGTCACTGAGAATGGGTACGGTTCACTTTGGGGGAGCTCTGGTCCTCACTTGGAGCATTGCTTCCTGGCTCAGTGTGTGTGTGTGTGTGGTGGGGGGAGATGGGGCACTGCTCAGTCTCCTGGAGAAGCTCATCATACTGGCTTTCCTGATAGGAACTTGGCTTTCCTCATCATTGGAGTTCAAGACCTCACCGTCACTGAGGATGGCTCTGTGATACTTTTTGGGGGATCTTGGGTTCTTACTTTGAATGTCACTTCCTGGCTCCAGTGCAGATCCCTCAGCCTGCGAGCACCGATCCTCCATCCCACTGGCACAGACTTTCTAGCTTCCACCACTCACCTTTGGGCCTTCCCAGCACAGATCCGTGAAACAGGCCTGCATGAGACATTGTCGTGAGCTCTAGGCCTCTAGTTGGATTCATGTAGGACAGTACTTTGGGATCCAGGCCCTCAGCTGGACTGTTTGGTCTTCAGTGTGTGGACAGATCTCCTGCACTCTCTTTTTGTGTATGATTCTTTGGGTGACTATTATAAACAGTCTTATAAAACACATGTCCTGCACTATAGTGTTCCCCTTGCAAAACCCTAAACTACAACAATGTCCTATTCTGGCTACTTACTCTGAGGAGAATCACAATGCAAAAGGCCTTGGAGTAACAACCTTGTTTAGGTATCTGAACTGCTCTCTGTATACGGAAACAGCACCACTTCTCACCAAGCCAGCACTTCTCTCATCTTCCATAATAACCTGGCTAAACCACTCAGAATGTTCTAGATGCAGTGTGGACCCTGGAAATCAGTGGTACATACTTACATATTCTCCTGACCCATCTCCTTGACGACCGGCTTACTTAAACTGAGAGCTCTGCATCTTACTAATATTTCATGTTTGTTGCTCTTTTAACATGTGAATTTTTGGATTGCTTCTGCTCTTTAGAAAATGACAAACCGCAAACTCATGTGCTGGAATGAAGGGGGTCGGGAGATGGAAGGAAAGGGGAGCGAAGGGAATGTAAAAGATAACTGATGCGTGTCATGTGTGCGTGCCAACTCCTCACAATGGATGTAACCATTCTGTGTCACAAACATGTACTAATAAAAATTTTTAAAAGAACTGTGTGCATTACTGAAGAGCAACTCTCTTGATAATCTTGATGACTGAAGTAGAAATGGCCCAGCATGTAGCTTGGGAGTTTTGTTTCACTTTTATCTTTTAATCCACACCCATACTTGGGTATCTAGATATAGACTACTCCACAGAGGACAGCAATTCTCATACATCTTCTAAAAGTGCATCAAAGTACCAGATTTCACCAGGCATGGCGGTGCATATCTGTCACCCCAGCACTCTCAGAGGTTGAGCAGGAGGATTGCAAGTTCCAGCTCAGCTTGGGCAATTTAGTCACTTAGTGAGACCATAGGTCAAAAATTTCTAAAATACTTAAAAAGGTCTGGGGATGTAGTTCAGTGTAAAGGCACTGGGTTCAGCCCCAAGGAAAACACACACACACACACACACACACACACACACACACACACACATGCATATACACACTCATGCGCTTGTGGGTGCACACACACACACAAAACCTGAGTTCATTCATTCATATATTAACCAACCGATTCAACATACATTTATTCAGTGCCTAAAGATGTGCCAGACTGGGGCTGGAGGTTTAGCTCAGCAGCACAGCGCCTGCCCGGCAAGCGCAAGGTCGTGAGTTCGATCCCCGGTACCGGGGCGGTGGTGGGGGGGTGGGAGATGTGCCAGACCTCAGGTTAATTGCAAGGGACACGAAGATAGAGAAGAGTTTGTCTCAGTCACCATGGACTCCAGAGGCCAAGGCAAAGCCCACTGCTAAACCTGGGGGAAGGGGGCCGAGAGGGAGATGCGGGGCGCTGGGGATAGTTTAGGGTCTGGCAGGAAGGAAGCCTGAATGGGAGGCTCAGAGTTGGTGATCCCCATTGTGAAAGAGTAGAGCTGCAGGGTGCATGGAGTTAGGTTGGGAAAGGAACACGGAGAGTGCAGGCTGAGAGAATGGCTCTCAGGGAGGTTTTGAGTTGGCGAAATTGAAATAAGGACAGTCATGCCAGAGGCAGCGATCTTCTCATGCCTCAGCTTGACAATAACGCTTCCTCCTGGTCAGAAAACTGTAGAAAATACTCCCTAAACCAGGTGTGGTGGTGCATGCCTGCAATCCCAGCACCCCGGAGGCTGAGGTGGGAAGACCACAAGTTCACGGTCATCCTGGACTACACAGTGACACCCTGTCTCCAAAAATCAAAAGAGAAAAGAGACTCTCAGTAGAAGCTTCCAATTTCAACAAATAGAAGAATTTTTTCCTTTTTGATTTTGACTAGTCTCCTCTGTATCATCCATGTTCTGTAAAATGCATTTGATCAAAGGCATATTTTCATTTTTCCCCCAAGTTTCACTGGTGGCTGAGTTTATTGTATTTGGCTCAAGCTCCCCATTCCCGGCCTCTCTATTTATTTGAAATCATCTGCAACATATTAACGTGTCAGTGAAGTTGAGAGGTTAAATGCTCAAGCTTTAAACAGTTATAGAATAGGTTCTGTGGGAAAGATTTGTTTAATTTTTAGAGTGAATGTTAATCAAAGGATTCACTCTGAATCCTTGAAAAAAACAATCCCTCCAAAGCCACATGTGTATCTATCCTTTGACACCAGCAACACTCATTCTCAAAGTGTAGCCAAAACACGGTCTTTTACTTTTCCTAATTTCAGTCCAGGTCATACACGAGTCACCAAAATGTTCTGTTATTCTGTCTGTGCTATGCCAATGGCCTGGAAATGCATCAACCAGACTATTTGAGAAATGCTTCCTTTGCAAAAGCAAACCACGGAACGATGCTAGAGTGTGCTCTTTGATGCCAGCCGATGGTTAGCAAAGCAATGTGGCCCGAAACACAGAGGCTGCCAGGTGCCATCAGCTGCGTCCTAGGTGCCAAGAGTGATTTGTGGCGTGACTTTCCTTGCTCGGTGCTCATCTGCATGTCGTGGTAGGACACCCCGAGCCGGCGGCTCATTTATCGGGAGGCAGCGCCATTCGCGTAGATAATGTTTGCAATTAGGGCCTATTAGTCCTGATTGAAAGAGAAGCATCGGAGATGGTATGCAATGTGAAAAAGAAGAAACAACATCTGGAGTCCTGTCATCTTGGTGGAAGAGAGAAATGACAAGCTGGGGCACAGAAAACAGGAGCTTTTGTAAACAGGAAGCAAGGTGTGGGGCCATTTCTTCAGAGACCCGATTCTGTTTAACTTCATAGATCCTGAAACAGCGCTAGTTATAGATCAGGGACATCGCAGGGACTGTACCAAATGCTTGGATACAGCAGCTCAGGGGGAACTCATCAAAGCCCTATAAAATGGCATTACTGTCATTCCTGCTTTATAGTTGGAGTTTTACCAGTACGAACTGAGGGAATGAAAAAACCACCCATACAGTGCTGCAGATGATAAAATGGGTAAGAAGTGACAACGGGCTTGATGTGTTGGTATACTCCTGCAAGCCTAGCTACTCAGAAGGCCGAGGCAGAAAGGTCCCAAGATCCCAGCCAGCCCGGAAAATGTAGGGAGACCTAGTTTCAAAATAAAAGAAAAGAAAAAGGGCTGGGGATGTAGTTTAGCACTAGAGCCCTTGCCTAGCACAGACAAACCTGCAGTACAGTGATGGTGAACCTCTCAGAGATTCCCAGGATAACAAACAGCCCACTGAGGCACACATGCCATAGGTTCACCACCACTGCTCTAGTACCACACACACACACACACACACACACACACACACACACACGTTTTGAAAAAGCGGCATGAACTTAAGCTTCAAACTGATTCTCTCTCCCTGTGTCTCCTGCTGCTGTGCCGTATCCGGTTCACCAACAGCAACATGGCAGCTAGGGACCCCGAGGTTTCACGCAAAGTGAGAAGGGCTGGCTTAATGTAAGAGGACGAGGTACTGATCTATACAGTTTATTAGAAAGACTGATTTGTTTGCATGTTCCCAGATATTTTTTTGTTTGCCAAGGGATGCTTTCATTCGGTTAGAGATTGATCTCTTCTGTTCTTAAAATACAAGAAAAAAATAAAAACAAAACAAAAAAATGCTAGAAGAATATATCTTGGCTTTATTTGTTGTTGTTGCTGTTGTTGTGTTGGATATAGGGCTTCACTGTACAGTCCAGGCTGCCCTTGAACTCACTAAGTAGCCCAGGCTGGCCTCAAACTTGTGGCAATCCTCCTGCTTCAGCCTCCCCGGTGCTGGGCTTACAGGAGTGCACCCCTACATTCAGCAGGAAGGCTATATCTTTAAGTGCGAATTTAGTCCTGGTGTTTGTAATACAAAAGGCAAGATATATGGTTTTGCTAGGAAATAGCAGCACCATGATATCACTTGATAAAAGAGGCTGTAGATAAGAAAGAGAACAGCCTAGAGTGGCAACATTTCTTCAGACTGCAATGTGAAAGATGCCCCCTCTCCATTAACCTTCCAACACAGGGTGGGCAGGGAGTCGAGGTATAATGTGTGTGTAGTATGTGTTTAATGAGATAGGAACCGAAGGCATACTTTACTTTCTTGTCAAGTAATTCTTACACCAATTTCCAAGGCATCTTCATGCTCCCATTTAAGACTTTGCCCTGCTGTTACGCTGAACTATGTGTGAGGAGTTTTGGGAAACTTGACCTGAGCCATGCGTTCCCTGAAGTCCAACAGTCTTAACATCATGTTTGTGTCGTGACCACAGAGAATGTACACGACATCAAGCTCTGGTGTTATTCCGTTCTGGTTAAAAATTGCAAAATAAACCATCACGTGCAGTAGTTTATAAATATTTTATTAAGCTTTGATTGGAATAGGCACATTTGAAAAATTTGCCCCAGCATTGAAGTTATGAAAAATAGACCTTAAAAATTGTTCCTACAGGCAACCTGCTTGGAGTTATTACCAAGCAGAAGAAATAGGCCACTTTAGGGCCAGAGGATAGAAAAAAGAAAGCTCTCTGTTTTTTTCTAGCAAGAATTCCTGAAGGGGTCTGGTGGAGGTGTACTTGGTTTCCTGCATCGTGGCTCTGTTCTTTGAATGGACTATTAAATACGTTGCTTTCATGGAAATTTGGGCCTTAAAAATCACAGAGAGGTACTTCATGAAAATGTCATATTATACAAATGTTTTATAACATTGTGGAATGTAGACCATTAGGGACAAGGGTTTTAACTTTAAGATAATTGCACTCACTTAACTCAGGATGGCTATGTGAATGGTAGCAGGATGGAAAGTGTGTTTATGTTTCGGTTATCTGTGCTTCCTGAAGGCTTCTCCTCTCTGGATGAAACCTGGGTTTAAACAGTGTCTCCCCCATTCTTTAGCAGTTCTATCTTGGGCAGATTATTTAGTGTCCCTGCGTTTTGCTTTGGTTGTCTGTTCTGTTTTTTTAAGAGAAAAAAATTACAAATAACAATAAAATAGAGTTTCAAAACAGGGTAGTAGGAGAGTAACAATAATTATTACATTGTGTGTTGTTATATTCATAATAATTGTTCAGAGTATAAGATAAAGGCATGAAATATTGTCCAAACAATGTTAGTATAAACCTTTCTCTTTTTTTGTTTTTATTTTTGTCTTTTTGAGACAGGGTCTCACTATGTAATTCAGGCTGGCCTTGAACTCACTTTGTAGCCCAGGGTGGCCTCAAACTCTCAGCGATCTTCCTGCCTCAGCCTCTTGAGTGCTGGGGCTACAGGCATGTACCACCATGCCCAGCCTAACCTTTATTTTTAATAAACTAAGAGATAGTAGCTGTACAAATATCTTAACTATCTTGCATACATAGCTGTATGTTTTTTTTCCGGAGAACGGTAACACCAGGGCCGGGGATATGGCTCAGAAGCACAAGCACCTCTCTGGCAAGCCTAAGGTCCTGAGTTCGATTCCCAGTACCAAAAAAAAAAAAAAAAAGGAGAAAGGTAACATTATTTACCTTGTTGAATTATGATAAAAATAACTGAGATAATATATGCAAATGACTTGAAATTATGAGACACGTGAGTCCTTAAAAAGTTTTTTTTACTATTGGACTGTCCAATTTTCTTTTCCTAGCTGTTTCTCTACATCTTTCCTCCATCATCCTTGCATACATATTTCTTATCACCTTATGACATTTCCTATTACATCTTTAAGTTTCCTTCCAATATTGACTTTATGATTATAGGATTCTTAGGCTGGGTGTGGTGGCGCACACCTGTAATGCCAGCACTCAGGAGGCTGAGGCAGGAGGATTGTTGCGAGTTCTAGACCAGCCTGGGCTACAAAGTGAACTCAAGCCTGGCCTGAACTGCACAGCGAGACCCTGTCTCAAAAAGACAGAAAAAAAAAGAAAGAAAGAAAAATATGATTATAGGATTCTTCTGCATTTCAGTGAATGAGATGTGGTCTCTGAGGCAGCTCAGTGGTACAGTGCTCGCCTAGGTTTGAGACCCAGCTTCATAAAAATAGTCTCTGCCCTGAGATAAAATATCTGCAAAAGGCACAGGATGGTCTCAGTTAATTGTAGCATTAGACACAATGCAGTTGAGTGCTTTTACGCACATATAGAGAGCACGGGCTACGCAGGAAGAGAGAGGAGAGATGGATTTTAACTGCACAATGAGATACGATCTGGGAAAACGTCCCAGCCCACGTGGCCTTCGCAGCAGAGGCTGCATGGGGTCATTTTGAGGCAGGACAGGGGCAGGTGAGCAAAGGCTCCGAGGCTAGAGACGAAGAATGAATCTGGAGAAACTGAGTAAGTTTGTGAATTTGAAACCTAGGAATCAGGCCTGGAAATGCAGCCTAGGAATCAGTGACAGAAAAACTAGCTCAATGTCACGAGGACTTCGGCATTTATTTTGTTGGTAATGAGACGCTATGAAAAGTAAAGAATAAGGAGGGATAAAATTCACCTTTGTTTCCTTTCTTCCTTCTTTCTCTGTTCCCTCCTGGTCCTTCCTCATCTGTACCACCGATGAAAGAGTTGCTTTTCATTAAAAGGAGCTTATCCAGCTTAGGGCTCTTCCCTTTCGCCTTATCTCTAGACTTGCTGTAATTCGGGAAGGAAGTACAGCTCTGTGTGTCCTCAGATGAGGTTCTGCACTCTCCACTGTGATCTCAACTTACATTTACATGTTCTAAATGATAGATGCAAAGAGAATATTCTTTATAATAAATATTCTAGTGACTTGAGCTTCTTCCTAGTTTTGAATAAGTACCCTGTAGATCAATTTTGCCTTTGGTCAAATGTTGGTAATAGAAGCTAATTAGTGGATGATTGCTTATATTAGCATAAAATAGACATTCTTTTGAAATAGTGCTTCTTGGTAATGCAAGGGAAGCCCAAGTTGTGTAAAAAATTGCGTTCTTAATCCTCCAAAAAATGTGTTTGATTCTCTGTTGAGAATATTATATTTCCATATATAATTTGATTCTTCAGTCTGACTTGTAGTTTAGCATAAGAAATGCAAAGCTTCACAATGCTTATTATGAGTCATACTCTGTTTAATTCCCTCAAATTCAGCTACATCCTTCAGTCCAAAAAAAAAAAGAAAATTAATATTTAAAGGAGAGTCCTGTCATTTATTTTCCCAGAAAGTAGGAACCAGCCTCTGCTTGTCTTTGTTTTCTTTCTTCTCGGTGAATTCCTAAATCTCCAAGTCTGTTTCTTCCTCTGTGAAGTAGTAATTACAAAAGGAGCTACCTCACTCCGCTGTAATTACGTGTATGGTGCTCTGAGAATATGCATGACTCAAAGGTTCAGGTGAATGCATTATTTCTCAAAAAGTATTAAACTGTCTTCTTGCCAAATTCTGTTCACTTCTTATTACAGGTCAATCTTTTTCTCTTTTAAAAAAAATATACTATGTTTTGGAGAGCAATTATGGGTTCCCACACAGCTGAGCAGAAAGTACAGCGAGTACTCCAGATGCAAAGCTCCTCTGCCATCACAGGTTTCATCAGCGCGGCTGCAGCCATTAGGAATATATCACTGTCCAGAGTCCAAGTCACAGCAGGACTCAGTCCTGGCCACGAGCAGCCTATGGGAGTGGCCAGTTGTGCAGTGGAATGTACCCATTAGCTTAGTGCCATACAGAATAGTTAATCCTGGTAGCAGTCTGTATATCCATCAACAGATGAATGGATGAAGACACCTTCCCCTGTGAGTAGGAAGCCCTATGTTTGGCTTGGTTTGAGAAGAGTCCCTGGGGGGGGGGGCAAGCTGGACTTTCCCAGCTAGACATGCTCCTCTCTGCCATCAATCCCTCCCCACTCCTGGCTCTAAAACTCTGTGCCAGCCTATGTCAAAATATGGCTTTGAACGTCAAAGGTGAACACAGACGACACTAATAATGTCAGCGAAGCCTGTGTCTCAACCACAGCGTGATAGTCAGACGTAGCAGGTTTGTCTGGGCTGGTTTCACCTGAGCTCAGCAAGTTTCCCTTGCTCACCATTCTGAGCTTTCTCAGGCTTTTATGACTCACTGAAGCACGAATGCATGGTTCTCTATACGTTACTCAACAGATTGGTGTATCCTCCAAGGACGCCTCTATGGGAGTTGGTGAAGTACAGGGACAGCTGAGAATCGCTCAGTGTCTGCTAGAAACACATTGCCAAGTCGAACACGTTGGAGGAGGAGTACAGATATGTGAAATCCTGAATATGCAATTCTAGAATTTAATGCAGAGGGCATTAATATAACAATGGAGAATGGGCCTATTGATTACTGAGAAAAATTAATAAATCAGGGTATTCCTTTCATGTGGTATTCCTTAAACAATGGCAAAGCTTTTTCACTCTCTCTTTTTCTTTTTTGAGATGGGGTCTGGCTATATAGTCCAGACTGGGCTTGAACTCACTATATAGCCCAGGCTGCCCTGAATTCATGGTGATCCTTCTGCCTCAGCCTCTCGAGTGCTGGGATTACAGGTGTGCTTCACCATGCCTGGCTTTTTCATCATATTTTAGTTTTTCTTATGTAACATCAGAGACAGAAATTGAATTGTTGAAAAAACTGTGGGCCTCTCAAATCTGAATGACAAAAATACATAGTAATTTAGCTAAAATACAGTGCTGAATTTGTACCTTTTGCTGTTAAGCACGGCAAGATTTGAGATTTTTAGAAATATCTGTGGAAAAGGAGCACATGAGGGAAGGTGCCAGTATGGTTAAAAAGACAGCATTGTTTAAAGTTATAGGGAAGAAAAATCTGGTTATGTTTGTTCCATGGAGAATTTCCTTTAGCCAGCCCACATTTGAAAATATTAGCAAAGAACATGTTGGGGATGGATGGAGTTTTATTGGTGCCTTCACTGTGCTTGCAGAATTCTCAGTAATGTCTAAAATTCCTCCCACCAGAACAACATCTATCATATATAATTTGATTCTAAAATGCCCAGGTTTTAGGACGGAGAGACATTTTAAACATTAATAATAATCGAAAGTCTAGATGAAGCACTTCCCCCACAGGAATGAAAGAAGCTCACAAAGAGAGGGAGGGATGCTCCGGATTGTGGTCAGTGATTATAAAGATGAGGATAATTTGGGAGAAAGGAGAAGGAGAGGAAAAAATAGGTAGATCATTCTATTTTTTATTTTATTTTATTTGTGTCAGGAATTGAACTCAGGACCTTGCACTTGCCAGGCAGGCACTGTGCCACTGAACTATCTCCCTGGCCCCAAGGTAGGCCACTCTATTACTAGATCTCCAGCTATGAGTATATGATTCTGCTATTCAGGTGTGCTACAAGAAAAATAGATCTTTGTATCATATCAACACATTATAGTTTTAATTTTCTTTTCCTTTTCCTTCTCCCCTTTTATTTTTATACTGTTATAGGCAGCTGAGTCAGATAGAAATATTAGACATATTACAGGCAACCAGACAGGGGCAGGCCCTCAAAGGAGCCAGTGCTGAGGATGAGATATCTTACAGCTGTGGGGGAGACAGACACCTCCATCTGTGGACAAAAGATTAAACAGATGCGCCCACGTACTTCCCTAGGGATGGACCTCAGGTATTGATTATCTAAATAGGTAGCAATCATTTTTAAAAAGCTAGGAAGGGCTGGGGATAGCTCAGTGGCACAAGTGCCTGCCTGGCAAGCCCAAGGTCCTGAGTTTGATTCCTGGCACCAAAAAGAAAACAAACAAACAAACACAAAAAAAGGCAAGAAGAGTCACTAACCCAAACCCCTACAGGAAGGGCCCCTGTTCTGTATTCATGTCCACTTGCTCCATGACTCACTTTCCCATTTGATCCTGATTTAATCAATTTTACCTGAGCAGCTATACTTGTAATCTTATTGCTTGACCATAGTTTTGTCCCACCCCATGCCCACCTAGCTAGTTCCCATGTTTTCCACTGTGGACCCGCCTCACCTCATGGATTTGCTCTATAAAAATCCTTAGAAAAGACAGGTTCCTGGACAACCCACTCGCACCCCCTTCTGTCCCTCTCTTGGACAGCTTTTTTTTCTCAATAAGTATATTCTGCTCTTAACCTCCGTTGTTCCTTAAATTCATTCTTCTATTTTGGAGAACCTGAACTCATCCCAGATATCTTTCAGGTTGGGAGTTTCTTTCCCCTATATCAATATCATTAGCTAAATGCAATTTGTATGATTAAGCATACTGGTCCTAGTAGAGACTGCTTTGCTTAGATATAGATCCCTGTTCTGCATAAACACCAGGTGATGCCTAGGAAATTTATATCCAATTATATGCTATTATAAGCAATATACTGTTACTTAAAGCTTCAAAGCTGTAAGCAAAACACAACTAAAATATTATGTATGTTTTGCTTCAAGCAATTAAACCTTCCTTGTAAGATGGGTTTGGTGGTTCATTCCTATAACCCAGTACTCCTGAGGAGAGGCTGAGGCAGGAGGATAGCAAATTCCAGCCTAGCCTGAGTTACGCAGCAAGATCCTGACTAAAAAAGCAAACAAATATAAACAGACAAACACAAACTCACCTTCTATGCAGCATTAGCTTTATTTTTTTTTTCAGCCATTAGCTTTAGACAATTGACTACATGTTAAGATTAAATACTCTGAAGAACTGCAAAGAACATAGTTGACAATGCCATGCAAAAAAGGTGCCCTATTTTGATCTGAAATTGGTTTCATTGGAAAACGCTATCAATTTGAATTTCTAAGCTTTATAAAGTTTGGGATGGTTTGGGGGGATGGAATGCACTATTCATACCTGTTAGGCAAATGCTCAGTGATAAGGCTATACCCTCACCCAAAGGCAGTTCCTACTCACACTGCCATGGCTAGAGATAGGGGTATTGACAGAGAGCTGGCAGAAACCTTTCTCATTTTCCAGATGGACTGGGAAAACCGGGTGATACAAGGCACAGAGGGAGAAAACCAGTCTGTACATGTATTTAACCAGCAGAGGGTACTGAGTGAGGGAAAAATTTCCCCAAAAGCAAAATCTGGGGATACAGCAATCCATAAAGTGGTGGAGAATGACTGTGTGTGTGTAGCCTTCCTGGGAAGAGAAAATAAATCTTTGAAGAGGAAATTAAGATTGTGTGGAAATTGGCCCACCA
>NW_004955429.1:9488557-9538148 GCF_000276665.1 Chinchilla lanigera | reverse complement strand
GGTAATTAAGGAGGAGAAATGGACTATAGATTAGAAGCTGAAGGAAATGAAACTGTAGTTGTTCTATATATGACAGTGCATTAAGTAAAATGTCAATGGGTCACTTGGAGTCACTGTGCAGAAATGGTAGCAAAAAACTGTCAGTGACTCTCTGGGCAACTCAACCCATTTCAGAAACAGTGGGCAAGCTAGTGTGGGGTCTATTTAAGGAATGTCAATTTAAGGAACGTCAATTTTCAGGAACCCCTGAAACTCTACACAAAGGTTTCCTAGTAGCCAGTTAGGGTGGTACATACTTATAATCTCAGCACTCTGAAGCTGAGGCAGGAGGATTGTGAATTTGAGACCAGCCTGGGTTATATAGCAAATCTGAGGCCAGCCCAGACTACATTGCATGACTGTCACGAAACAAAACAAAACAAAATGAAACATTTGTGATGATCCCTTGGGTGTATTTAAATCTGTGAAAATTAGTCATAGCTTTTTTCTTGGATTCTTAAAGGGGGGGGTCTGTGATTGATTGATTGATCCATCAATTGACTGATTGATTGATTTTGCAGTGCTGGGGACTCAAACACAGAACCTGACATATGCTGAGTAAGTGCTATGTCACTGAATTATATCCTCGCCCAGGGTTTTACACAAGCAGATACAAGATATACTTGAAGCCCAGATTATAAACAAAGAGCAAAACAAAAGATTCATTCATTCATTCATTCATTCATTCACTGTATGGTGTGATCACACCTCATCCATAGCTTTGTCAAATGGTGTACTTTGTAGGAGAAAATGCCTGCTTTTCCTTAGTGACATTCAAGAGGAATTTTAGGTACACCCAGGGGACAAAATTGATGCTGAAAGCATCTGTGCAGTTTGGTAAATTTGTGGCTATCATCATAGGGGAGAGTGGTTTTGATTCATTGAAAGTAACTGCGGCTAGGAGCTATTGGGAGAGGTTGTGGTACAGCCTGAATAGGACCGTACAGACTGGCTGGTCAGCAAGTGACCCATCCTCAAAATCTACGGACAAGACTGTGCTTTGCACCTGTTTGGGATGTAGATTTGGTTTTTTTTTTTGTTTGTTTGTTTCGTTTTGTTTTTCCGGTACCAGGAATCGAACTCTGAGAACTTGCAGAGAACAATTTCATCTTTGTGCGTATGAAACTGAAAGGGTGATGGAAGTATCTATTTTGTTGTTTCTTTTTGTTTGCTACTAGAAGTATCGTTGAGAATGTGTTACTTCTGTGTTCTCTTATGCCATTACAAAACACAAGAAAAAGTTTTGTCCTTACTGTTTTTAAAAAAAAGTCGATGTGTTGGAAATGAGCTCCCAGACTCAAGTTGTCAGTGTAGTTCATAAAGCACTCAGACATCAAGAAATCCCGGCAAGAGTTTTACTTTTGCAAAAAAGCGCAAGTCCATCCCAAGGATGAGGTAGCAGGCCCGCAGGATAAAGGAGGGTGGTCCCTTTTACCCCTGATGCAGAACAGCTGACCTCTTTTCCTCTGGCTGGCTTGGAGGTTCACAGTGGATCCGGACTGGCTAACTGAGATGGCACAAGGGGAATCTGAGGGTTGCCAAGGGGGAGGGAGAGCAGAGCAGGGGGTGGGGGATGTGGAGAACAAAAAATCCTTGGCGCCTGTCAAGGTGTCTCTGGTTTGTAGCTGTGTTCCCAGGATTGGAACTAACCGGGCATTTCCTATAATTTAGCACGTTCAGGAAGGGCTATCCAGGACAAGCTAGAGTCCAAGATGCAGTCACTCCTGTTTGATAGAAAAGACAGAATTTGCTATTTCCCACAATGGGACTCAACAATCATAGTAAACAAAAAAGAATAGTCAGTCTCCATTTTATGGTGAATACACACTGATTTGGTAATAAATGGTGCCAGAGGGCCTACAATCCCAATTATTTTTTTCAATTTGGAATGATTGAACAACCGTTTCTGTGAAATTCTATTTTGTAAAAATTCACGAGTGCTTATTGGAAATTCATTAAAAAACATCAGGCGCTTATTGTCTCAGGGCTTTGGGCTCAGATTGTTCCAGTCAAACATCAGAAGTACCGAGATGCTTTTGTGGCTCCTACAGTTCGGTTAGTGTCCTGGTATTTGCAGATGCTATGGTAACTTTAGAAATCACTAGGGAGTCCTTTAAATAAGCACTGCTTTCTTACAATGGAAACAAAGCTTTTGTAAATAAGGAGGGAAAAAGGGGTTGAGGGGAAGTTAGGGGAATGGGGAAAAAAAAAGAACCAGGTCACATCATTTTATATCAAATTCCCTATAACGAATGTGAATATTATGTATACCTGAAATGTACTGATAAATTTAATGAAGTAAAAAAAAAAAAAAAAAGCACTGCCATTCAGGTCTGAAAAAAATCCATGCCTCGCGCCTTTTCTTGAAAGTTGTCCACACACTGGGCAAATCAGATTTCATAAATGCAACCCATGTTTTCCTTTACCTACCCAAAAGATAAGATGACAAAACAATAGGCCCGATTCAAGAGCAGATGAAAAAAGCACATTTATTTTTTCTGAGCACTATGTAAATTTAGGGTCAGTACAGATGTTCACAGAAGTTTCTTTCTGAATTTTGTGGCCATTTTAAATACATGTAGAGACCGGTGAGCTTTATATCAAACAAAATGACCTACTTAAAATAAAAGGAAGTCAGTTCCATTAATCGGAGTTGGCAGAAGCTGAAAATCCTTTACACGACTCTTTTTCTCTGTTAATTTCTTCTGCTCAGCTTTTTAGATTTTATTTCTTAGTGTAGAGGAGCTAAAATGTACCAGTTCAAACCTCCCTGCCTCAGATTCTCTGCAGGGGCCACGTAGACTGTTCACGCCACATTATTATCTGATAAGACAGGGCTTACACAGAGACACCACTGTCACTGAGTTCTAGCCAGCCTTGAAGGTGTCCTCACAGCGACACACCTGCCCTGCTGCCCTGTGCATTGTCTAAAATCAACTGCCTCTGCTCTCCAAATCAAGGAAGCTGCGGCAAGCCTTTCCTGTGCTCTGCGATTCAATTGCCGCTTGGCTTCTGCTGATCTCCAGGCGTCAAGATTTTATCACCTTCTTACTCCCAAGTGTCTGCATGACCGCATCACCTCTGCTTCGCTTTAGCTACTTATTCCCCACAGAAGCCAGGGAGCATTCTCGAATGTCAAAGACTTACAGACGTCTCCACAAAGCTTAGTAAGTGGACTTTGCAGGACAAACTTTCCTATCCTCATTTTTGTTGTCTCCGTTCTACTCAATGCCGTGTTTGACCGATGTGAGGGTAATCCTGGTTCTCAATTTCTAATAAATTGTGAATTTGAGGAGACATTGAACCTATTGCTTATGAACTCTGTTTCTTTTCTGTTGGAGGAGGGGAGAGAGAGAAGGAACGGGTAGGAGGGAGAGAGACAGAGAGACAGAGAGAGAGAGACTATGTTTGTGCAGGTATATACACAGGGCATTCATACACAAGGAATTGAAACCCAAAACTGTGTAATTTAAAGGTTCACTTCTTACATGACAAATTATTATTGAACCAGAAAACTCTAGTTACCCCATGCATTTACTAAAACAAAGATTTTAGTTTGACATGTAGTATTCTTACCTTCTTAGAGCATTTTATTTTTAGAAAGCCTGAGCTAGTTTACACACATATGAAATAGTAAGACTCTTTATCCACTCATTCTTTTAAAAAATTTACTGAATATCCATGTCACGACAGCTTTTTCATAGCTAATCTCATGTAAGGAATAATTTAAAAGCATGTTACATATGGATGGATTGATACTGTTTTCTTCTCACTGGCATGATGGCTTTTTAGGTGGGATACAGGATCATAGGAAAAATGAGCCAAGGAACTAGAACTTTTTTGTTTATTTACAGTAAAATAGTGGATTATCTATCCACTTTACTACTTCAATAGAGTGTAGAACTATTTGAGATTGCAAATTAACCTCCAAAAACAAGCAGATCATTTCCATAAATTTAGAAGTGTTTTTTAGATGGTTATTTTATGGTAACAAATTCTTTTTGGTTTGTTTGTGGTTGTTTTTTTGAGTCAGGATATAACTAGGTTAGCCTCCAACTCAAGACCTTTGTGTCTCATCTTCCAGAGTGCTGGGACTACAGGTATGCACCACTAAGTCCAGGATAGTAGTACAGAGGCTTATGAAAATCCCTGGTAAGGTGTTGGAGTTAGAACTCAACTGAGGTTCTGTTGTAGCACTTATTTGGTCTGGGTAAGCAGCGATCACTTAACATTGAGGAAGTTCATGTTCCCAAAGTAAGTCAAGAATGTTGTTTCCATTCTCAGGTTCAAGCAGAACAGGTGGAATGCTGTATTCAGGGACAGAAGGGATTTTCTTAAGAAGATATTTGGTTCAGAGGCTCGCTGAAAATATTTAGTGAATGCTATGCTATGTTAAATACCTCTCCCCGTGCCTGAGAGGGAGGATCTGTCAAAAAGTGTTGAACATACTTTTGTGCTGCAGTCCTACTAGGGTTTATCTATGGCTGAATGAGGGTGTAAGATGGTGGGGGTAGTTCTGCAAGCCATTGAGTCCCCTAGATTAATAGTGGGGCTACTTAAGCAGTAAAATGTCTTGTACACCAGTAAAAATAAATGAAATAAGCCTCTATGATTGTTTAACAAAGAAACCTTAATGAACCCAGGACATGGTCAGTGATGTCCACAGTCCTACTCACTTTTCTTCTTCACAGTGATATATTATTTGACACTCACAATTTAAAGGAGGAAAGGTTTATTGTAGCTCACAGTCTGTAGTGGTTTAAGTCTATAGCTGGCTGGCTCCAAGGCAGGGAGGCATGGCAGAGGGGTAGGCTGGAGGATAAGGAGCTCGTGGCATGGCATGGACTAATCCACTGATGATTTTCCTGCCCTTGTAATCCAGTCATCTTTCCAAAGCCCCACTTATGAGCTCATGAGGCTTTGGGGGACATCTAGATAAAAACCATAGCATCCAGCTGCAGCCTTCTATGCTTAGGTATTGAGTCATGTTGTTAAGACTGCCATAATGAATTACCCGAGATCAAGGTGGCTTAAAGAGCAGAATATATTATCGTAAGATTCTGGTGTCACTGGGTTTGGGCTGGTCCTGTGGCCACAGGCGGGAGCATCTGGAGCCCTGTGTATAAGTGCATATCTTTAAATATACCTTCTCACAAGATTGCTCTATACAGCCTTTCCTAGCCTAGTAGCTTTTTTGAAAATTGGCTCCAATTCCAAAATTCCAAAACATGCAGGTAAATAAGCCACCAAGAGCAAGGGTCCATAGAACCACAAAAAGAAGAACTTTAAATGATGCCGGGTGCATTATTGAGAAAGAGAGGGCTGAGTGGAACACAGTGAGGATCAGCGGTGCATAATCAAGCGCTCTAACTGGGGCAAGTTTGCTAGGAAGCCTATGAGAATATAAAGTGGTGAGGCTATATAGGAAGTTGAACATAAAACATTAGATGCAAAGTAGGAAGTTTGAGGAAAGATGAGAGCCAAGTGCTGAAGAACCCTAACTTTTTTATTTTAAAGAGAAAAAAATAAAAATGATTTAGAATTTCAGAACAAGATGATAGGAAAGTAACAACGGTTATTGTATTGCATGTTGTTATCTTCAAAGTAGTTGCTCAGATTAGCAGGTATACACATGCAAAATTGATCAAACAATATAAGCACTAACTGTTCCTTTCAGTGAACTAATAGAAATTAGTAGTACAATTATTTTAGCTATCTTGTGTGTATATATTCCTTCCTTCTTTTCTACCTTCCCCATCCCAGTTGTTCTTTCCTTTTGAGTAGTTTTTTCCTCCCTTTCGTAGTGTCTATTGTACCTTTTGGATCTTATTTACTCTTTCAGTTTCTTACACTAGGGAGACAATACAATGTTTACACATGTGATTCAAATTTATTTCACTTATTAATATGGTCTCTCGTTGCATTCATTTACCTATAAAAGCTTTGAGTGTATCCTTCTTTATGGTTGAGTAGTACTCCATTGTATGAAAGTACCACATCTTTTTTATCGATTCCTCAGTTCATGAGCATTTGGGTTGTTTCCAAGATTTAGCTATGACAAATTGCACTGCTATAAACATGGGTGCACATGTATCCCTGTGGTATGATGTTTCCAAATTTTCTGGAAAAAATACCCAGAAGAGCATTAGCTAGGTTGAACGGGACCTCTAATCTGAGTTTTCTGAGGAATGTCCAGACTGATTTCCAAAGTGGTTGCACCAGTCTACACTCCCACCAACAGTGGAGAAGAGCTCCCTTTTCCCCACAACCCCTCCAACATTTGTTATTGGTTGATGTTTTTCATGGTAGCCCTTCTTTCTGGGGTGAGATGGAATCTCAGTGTGTTTTAATTTGCATTTCTCAAATGAACAATGATGTTGAACATTTTCTCATATATTTATTTCCCATTTGTATTTCTTCCTCTGAGAAGTATGTGTTCATCTCAGATGCCCATTTTTGGATTGGATCTTTGAATTTTGTGGGCCTGATTTCTAAAATTCTTTATATGTTCTAGATAGAAGTCCTTTGTAGACAACTGGCTAAAATTTGTTCCCAATTCATGTTCTTTCTTTTCACTCTGTTGGTGATTCCTTTTGATGCACAAAAGCTTTTTAATAAGATGAGATCCCAGACATGGAGAATCCTAATTTTTAAAAGATTTAATTAACTTCATTATAAAATAAGCCTGGCTCTGAACAGGTCAGGTATCCTGAGTTCTTGGATCTGAATAAAACTCTGCAATTGTGAGTTTGTTCCTTCTAATGCCAGTCTCCTTGGCTGGTACATGCTATTTGCTTCTCTTTGTCACCACCTTGTCTCACCTATGTAGCACAAGGCTGTGTCCCAGTCTCCTCACATGAGAACACCAGTCACATTGCATCAGGACTCACTCTTCATTTTCAACTAGTTACCTCTTTAGAGACCTTAGGTCATGTTAAAAAAACAAAATTTCATTGGATTTAAAGGTTTAATTGGCTTTTATTAGTGATTTATGAACTGGCCTGCATCTCCTGGTAAACATTTGGAAAAGGCATGCTGCTAGGCATGGCAAAAGTGATTTTTGTAGAGTTCCCTGAGCAACTCCAGGTACCATCACCATTACCACCATCATCATGCAGATTGCTTAATATTGATGTAGGAAAAATTGGTCTGTTTGGGTTTTTGTTTTGTTTCTTTAAAGCTTCAATTTGATTGCATGGCACTTAGTGTGAGCAATTCCAGTTTTTATTTGGTTTGTTGGGGCAATAGCTCAGTCCAATACAGTGGCCTCTTTTAAATTTTATCTAAATTCCCAATACAGTCACATTTCCCCCCCCTCTCCGGTACCGGGAACCGAACTCACGACCTTGCGCTTGCCAGGCAGGCACTTTGCCGCTGAGCTAAATCCCCAGCCCCTACAGTCACATTTTGAGTTGCTATTGGTTAGGATTTCAACATATAAATTTTGGTGGGCAAAGTTTATTCTATAACAGATATCTTTAAAAAATCTTATTTGCAAGATCAGAGTAAGGCAAAGCATTTACTCCTGTTAGCAAGAATAGGGAAGGTTTAATCATTAACGTGGCTTTCCAATGTACGTGTTCTGCTCATGTCCGGTTAAACAGTGATCTTGTCTTGATCTATTCCAGTTACAGAATGTCTCTACCTGCTAATGAGCTTTATATAATCATTTATGCTCAGCAGAACCATACCAAAGTCCTACCTGTGAGTTCCAGGTCAACTCCTGGTATTGGAAGTTAAAACAAAAAGGCCAAGGTGGGCTGGGGACTGAAATACAACACCAGTTTACATGGCTACCCTCATCAGTTTAAAACTATGTACTTCTGGCCAATAGAATGTAGAAATCTTTTCCAACAGGCTGCCAGCTAATAATTATGAATAAAAGTGTAGTATTACTTTTAGGAAAGACAAATGGATAAATAAGAAACTGATAAAATAACTGCCACATTAAACTGTATCACAAAATTCTTGCATATATTGACTCATTTAACTTCACAGAAGTGAAAAAACAAGTGGAAAAGGCTATAGCAAAAATAATCTCTCAGGTACAGAAAAAAATGATGCTTAAAATAAAAGATATTAGCAAAGACACAGATAAAAGGATAGATGACTTTAGAAAAATGATGGAAACAAAAAAAATGCCCAACGTAGGAAAGAAATGGAATCCATGAAATGATCCAAACAGAAATCCAAGTCACTAAAACCTCCATATTTTGTAATCTGAGCAGCTACCTTGAAGATAACAATATGCAATATAATAAACATTGTTAATTTCCTGTCATCTTGTTTTGAAATTCTGTATCATTTTGATTGTTCTTTTCTCTCTTTAAAATAAAAAAAAAATAAAACCTCCATTGGAAGTATATGCAGCAGATTGAGGGAGAGGATAGACTATGAGATTTGAAGATAGAATTGAAGCTAGTGACCATGAAAAGAAAGATATCTTAAAAACAGCAAGAGACCAGGAAAAATCAATCCAAGAGCTACAAGATGAAGCAATGAAAAATAACATAAGATTGATTGTGGTCAATGAGAAAGATGGAGACAGCAAAAATGTAATAAAAAATCTCTTCACAGAAATAATGGCAGAAAATTTCTCAAATATGGAGAAAGAATTTGACATACAAATAAATGAAGCATATAGAACTCTAAACAGCCATGACCAAAGTGAAACTACACTAAAACATATAGTAATCAAGATTCTAAAAATTCAGCACAAGAACAAAATATTAAAAGTAGTTAGAGAAAAGAAACAAACCACCTGTAAAGGAAAGACCATCAGAATCACAGCAGACTTCTCAACACAAGGAGAGCTAGGAGTGACATATTTCAAACCCTGAAGGAAAACAGCCTCCAACCCAGACTGATGTATCTCACAAAACTATCTTTGAGGAGAAATAAGATACTTCCATGACAAAGAATACCTGAGGAAATTCATAACCACAGAACCAGCTCTTCAAAATGCTCTGAAGCACATATTAGAAAGAGAAAATGAAGGCCACAACCACAAGAACATCAATATAAAGAAGCCACCAAGAAGGGCAAGCAATTAAACAGAGGGGAAAACAGGGAACCAACAACAGGAAAATAACATGGAAAAAATAAGCCAATACATATCTGTTGTAATCATCAATGTAAATGGATTCAAGTTACCAATCAAAAGAAACAGACTGGCAGAATGGATTAAGAAGCAAGATACAATAATGTGCTGTATACAAGAAACACATTTAACTAAAAAAGAAACTCATAGACTGAAATTCAAAGGATGGAAAACAATACTCCATGCAACAGGATCCCAGAAAAAAGCAGGGGTAGCTAGATAACATGAACTTCAAACCAGGACTCATCAAAAGAGGCAAAGAGGGACAGTACATGCTAGTTGAAGGAAGATTCCAAGAAGAAGAAATAACAATCATAAATATATATGCACAAAATTCTGGGGCACCCAACTACATAAAGCAAATATTAATGGACATGAAAAATCAAATTAACACTAAAACAGTTTTGATGGGAACTTAATACTCCACTTTCACAATTAGATAGATTGACCAGAGAAAAATTCAACAAACAAAATCAAAATTAAAACAAACCTGTGAACAAATGGACTTAGATGTCTACAGAGTATTCTACTCAAGAACATCAGAATATACATTTCTTTCAGCTATACATGGGACATTCTCCAAAATAGACCACATATTAGCCCATAGAACATGCTTAAGAAAATGCAAAGAAATTGAAATTATCCCATGTATATTATTTCATAAAGCACTGAAATTGGAAATCAATAGAAAAAAAAATCAGAAAAGCTACCTAAACACATATAAATTAAATGACATCCTCCTGAACAAACAGTGGGTCTCAAAGAAAATTAAAGGAGAAATTGAACAGTATCTGCAATTAAATGAAAATGCCAATACAGCATACTGACACAATGAAAGCAGTCCTACAGGGGAAATTTACAGCAATAAACGCTCACACCAGGAAAACAGAACAAGCTCAAACAAACAACTTAGCGTTGAACCTCAAACTGCTAGAAAAGGAAGAACAAATCAAACCCAAAGCTTGTATGAGAAAGGAAATTATAAAATCAGAGCAGAAATTAATGCAAATGAGACTAAGAAAATAATACAAAGTATCAATGAATTAAAGAGTTGGCTTTTTGAAAGATTAAATGAGATTGATAGATCACTAGCCAACTTTATCAAAAGGAGGAGAGAAAAGACTCAAATTCAACCAACAAGAAATAAAAAAAGTGAAATCACAGTGGATCTTGCACAAATCCAGATCATCAATACCTACTTAAAGAAACTATACTCTAAGAAGATGGAAAACAGAAGAAATGGACAGATTCCTGGACACATATGAATTACCAAAACTGAATCAAGAAGATATAAATATTCAATGAAATTGAAAATGTAATTAAAAACCTACCAATGAAGATAAGCCCAGGCCCAGATGGATTCACTGCTGAATGCTACAACAAATTTAGAGAAGACCTAACGCGACTATTGCTGAAGGTCTTTAATGAAATTGAAAGGGAAGCAATACTGCCAAAATCATTCCTGGAATCTAGTATTATTCTGATCCCTAAACCAGAGAAGAACCTAATCAGAAAAGAAAATTACAGATCAATCTCCCTAATGAACATAAAAGCAAAAATCCTTAATAAGACACTGGCAAACAGAATGCAGCAAATCATCAAGAAGATTATACACCGTGACCAAGGAAAGCAGGGATGGTTCAACATATGCAAATATGTTAAAATGCCATATACCATATTAACCGAACCAAAGGCAAAAAGCACATGCCAAAAATCATCTCTATAGATGCAGAAAAAGCACTTGACAAAGCCCAACACTCATTCATAATAAAAACCCTGCATCAGTTTTTCATGCCTGTATCTGGTAATCTGAGCAACTGTTTTGAAGACAACAATACACAATATGTTAACAATTGTTACCCTCCTATCATCTTGCTTTAAAATTTTGTATCATGGTTTTTATTGTTTTTCTCTTTAAAATAAAAATAAAATAAAAAAGAAATCAGCATGTGTTATTCAATAAAGAGAAATAAAGCAAAAATATTGCAAAGGTGCTAGACATTTTAAGTCCTTTATTACAGTTCATCTTTCTTTCTAAGAAATCATTGGTTTATTTGTAAAACTTTGTAGTGACTATAGCCTTGGCAGAGAGAATGCTTGTGAAGTTCTGTGAGCTTTCTAAGAGCAGGAGGGTTTCTAATTTACCTGCATTTTCTGGGCCAGGGACAGAGCATGCATCATAATTAGTAATGAAAACATGAATTCTGGTGATTGAAAGTAGCTTTTTTTCTTTTTGGAAAGCATTATTATAATACTTGAAAAATAATTTGTGATATTTTAAGAGCAATTTGGAAATTTTAGTGACAACCAAACCTGTTTAACCTTGCTTATATATATATATATATAAAATCTTACCTGTGTGAGGTAAGTATTACATGTTGGCATAAATCCTCGTATAGATAAGAAAGGAGAAGCTTGCAGGATTTAATAATTAGCAGGGCTAGAACTTGGATTTTGTGTTCCTTGGTTTTTTTTTTTTTTACTCCTTTTTGCTGGCATAAGTTTTAAATGTAAGTCTTGCAATTAAGCATTGCTTCTTAAATGCTTTTAAGTTGAATTTAAGCCTACAGAGTGTATTGTTGCCTGACACAAATAGAATTTGTTCAAAAGCCAGCACTGCATAATTTCTACTGGATATTAAAAAGGTGATTAAAAAAGGTTTTAAAAAGCTGCCCTTGAGGACAGCACCAGCCTATGAAAGACAAAAAGATATAAGGAAATGTGTCAGAACAACAGCCTCAAAAGTCTGAGACATTGCTTCCAAGTGGAAAAAACTGTAATTGTTGAGCAGAATTCTCTAGAAATTCTCCTGGGTTTGAGAGGCTGAGATGAGGCTATACAAAATAAGGTTTTTTTCTTTTTCTTCCTTTCTTTTTTTTTCTTTTGAGAAAACCTGAGCTGAAAACGGATGAAGAAAAGTAGTACCAAGGTTCAGCTGTGTATATACTTCACATGCCTATGTGCATTCAAATTTGGAGAGTCACAAGGTGTGATGACCTTGTCTGTTCCGACTATTGCAGAGATGTATTCCCAACAAGCTCACGCAAGGATACAAAGGCAAGGGTACTGCTTATCAAGCTATTTCCAAATGTGGTTTTTCAAATTAGCATAGCAGTCTGAGATCCTGTCTGGTATGGGAACTGACTAGATAATTCTTATGACTACCTATGATAACCATATATTATGCACACAATAAATTATATATAGGTACTCATATATTTATATATAATTTTATATTTCTGTGTATTTATATATTATGTATAGTACATATTCATTACTTTATTTCTATAGCACCATTTCTATAAATGATCAGAAGTAACCCAGTTTTAATATTTATATAGCTCTTTACATGTCATGTGTTTCAGCAGGTTTTCTTCCATCTAACAAGTCCTCTGATGGTGATATTAACAGCTCAGTTTTAAAAGATGTTCATATGTTTATTTTTAATAAAAGAAAAGTTATTCATGCTCACTTGATTTGGTCTGCAATCTTTCTCAGAATTGTCTCTTTTTAAATTATTTTATTGGTACACTTTTGACATACATAACGATCACATCCATCACAGGGAATTGTATCTATATACAATACATCTGAATTCTTTTTTCCCCATTCCTTTCCCTTCTCTTCAATCTTTCTTCCTTTTTCTATTTATACAACTTAGTTTCTTTCCTCTTTTTATTTTTTATCTCTGTTCCCTTCCTTCTCTTCCTCCTCCCCACTTCTTTGTTGACTTTCCCATTTGAACATTTTCTTCCTATTTCACAGTATCTATCCTCCATTTGGTCCTTACTTACCCTTTGGATTTCTCACAGAAGAGAAACAATGAGAGATGTAAACACGAAAATGGGAATCTGAAATGAATAGACATTTCTCAGATGAAGAAGTACAAACAGAAATTAAATATGCAAAAAAACCATTCAACATCTCTGGTCATTGAACAGATATAAAGCAAAACAACACTGAAATTCCATTTCACTCCAAAAAGAATGGCTATCATCAAGAAATCAACCAATAATAAATACTAGTGTAGCTGTGGGGGAAAAGTAACCCTTTTCCACTATTGGTGGGAGTGTAGACTGGTGCAACCACTATGGAAATCAGAATGGAGATTCCTCAAAATACTAAAACTAGACTTTCCATTTGATCTAGCTAGCCTCTGCTAGATATTTTCCTGAAAGAGTTAAAAGCATCATACCACAGTGATACATGAATACCCATGTTTATGACAGCACAATTGCACAATTTATAATAGCTAAATCTTGGAAACAGTGCATATGTCCATCAACAGATGAATGGATAAAGGAAATGTGTTTTTTATATACAATGGATAGCAAGACCCTGTCTCAAAAAAAAAAAAAAAACAAAAAAAAAAAATATATATATATGTAATGGGGTACTACTCAGCTATAAAGGATAAACTTGAAAACTTTAGGTAAATGGATGCACCTTGAGAACATACTTTACAGCCCATTTTACAGCTGAAGGAACTGTGGTTTATGAAGATTAGTTGACTAGCTTAGCTGTGAGGCTGGTATTCCTTTTGACTTCTTGGCCTTGGTGGTATAGCTTAGTAGTAGAGCATGTACTTCATAGTGTCAGGACTGCACTCAATCTGTAGCACCAAAAAATGAAAATAAATAAATAGAAATATTGTCTTCTTATTGGTAGGAAAGCGAAGATTATAGAAAAGAAGGAAACTGCTAAAAGGAGACGCATCTGGTGTGAGGTTTTACTAAGTGGTAGGATTTCTATTAGAGTTTGCAGACCTCAGAGACTACCATCAACTTGTGGTATGTTACCTCCTCAAAATGGAATAGAGTTTCTTTTTTTGATGGTTTTAGCCAATAAAAAAGTCATTATTTTGATTCATGTTTTTACACACCATTTTTGAGAACAGGGATGCAATCTAATTTCAAATTCTTTTGACTGTATGAGACAATTTGCTTTTATTTCTAAAATATTAGTCTACCCAAGGATTTTTTTTTTCAGTGCTACTGATTGAATCCAGGGCCTGGTGCATGCTGGCAAGTACTCTACCACTGAGCTGCACCCCCAGCCCCACCTAACACATTCTACACAAATTTAATCACAACAGAGAATCATCTACTGCTCATCTGTGGAGAAATCCCAAGCTGGTGTTGTTGCTTTTTAAATGCAGTCGGTTGTGTGAATTTGTGCTGTTCAACTTGTGCCCTCAGCAAATTGGCTTCAACCTAAAGAAACAGAATTGATTAACTGTGACCAAAGCTTTGAAAATTTTCCCATGCAATTAATTCCCAGTTGCAGTATAGAAGTAAAAGTAAGAAACATTAAGGAAGGAGTGAGAAGAACCCTGGATATTGTTCCTATAAAAATGTGAACTTCTTTTAGCAGGGAGTTGCTGTGATTTTTACCAAGTATAGAGTCCAAGTAAATATTGCAACCAACCAACTGCTTTCTGCTGAATACTAAGTGGTAATAAATATTGCTATTTTAATAGTTATAGCTCCTGGCCATGTAAAATTTTGAGACTCTGAGAGTGAGATCTGGAGGAAGCTGGGATTCTGCAGCTCAGTTCCTGCTCCCTGATAAACTTTGTCTAGAATGGCTCTGGGAGCCTTGTGATGTTGTACCACCTCAGTTTAATCTACTTTGTTCTAATTGATGCCAGGGTTCTCTGACTTGAAATGCTCGCCTACAGATTCCCTGCAAAGCCAGCCCAGAACCACCACTGACCCTTTTTTACTGGTGTGCTTATGGACACAGAGAACTTCTACAACCCAGGTACTGAGACTACCTGGGCAGAATAGCTCTGGGCAGCTTCCTGAGACTGGCTGTGAGATGCTCAACTACACGGTCTTGATGGTCTGCTTTTACTCACTTTCTCATTCTGCTGTGGAAACTCCTTCTAAGATGTAAGGCTGATCCCCCAGCCCCAGTGTGTGTCCTTGAACTAGTTTCATAGTCATTGAATAAGGTTGAGATTCTTACATCTCTCATTAGCATCCTGTCATCTCTAGGACTCGATTCTTTTCTTATTCTTTGTATATTTGGCCGATAACCTCGCTAGGCTGCTGTGAGGAGAATTACATGTAGGTCTTGTCAATACTTTTACAAGAAGTCATGGACCAGCCTTTTACTTTCTAAAATAAAATATAATGCAAGTATGTTGTGAAGAATTGCATTCATATTATTTAATAATAAATAGAAAAATATATTAAATGTAAAAAGTTAAACAATTAAAATTAGGAGACTAAACCAAATTATAACATCAAACCTTAAGGATAACAAAGTTAACACTTCACAGGTATTTCTTTAAAACCAAGTAGGGGGGCTTATAGAGCAGTAATGACAGTGCTTGCCTAAACCACGCATGGTGGCACACGTCTGTAATCCCAGAACTCCGGAAGTCTGAGGAAAGAGATCTGCAAGTCTGAGCCCAGCCTGGGCAACTTGGCAACTTACTGAGAATCTGTCTCAAAATAAAAGGAGGGTCAGTGGCTGGGCTGGGAATGTAACACATTGTGAAGGCATCAGAAAAAAAATAGGAAAGGAAATAAAAGAAAGAATAAAGGAAAAAGAAAAAAAGTGCTTGCTGACAAAGGCAAGTCCCTGGGTTCTGTCTGCAGCACTGCCAAAACAAAAAGAAGTGAAACGAACCAAAAAAACAAACAAAAAATACAAGTCATTTTAGGCTCATGCCGAGGCAGGTTGAGAGTCTGAGTGTTTCACATATAGTATCACCTTTGTAATGCTCCTTGGCCTATTTTACTGAGAAACATTGGATGCAACTTCTGCCTAATGTTGGGAAATAGCTGTGCATTGTGAAAGCGTGATAGTCAATAAGCCTTTCTACATGCTTTCAAAGACTCATTGTGCTCAGTGCGGACTCTGCTTTTGGAATCTAGGACGTTGCTGAAATTGCTCAGTGCTAAGGACTGACTGTCTCGTTCCGAGTAAACTTTCTCACAGTCTTTTTTAACCTAACAGATATTTCAGTCTCATACCTTTGTCAAACAGACAACAGTTCTGTTCTCTCTCCTCTCTTTCCTTGAATAGAGCTGATAGTTCATTGAAATGAGAAACTGGAAGCAAGATAGAAAACTTTGCTTTCTGAAACAATAGTGCAGAAATTGCTCAGAGGAAGGAATGACTGGGATGAGGGAAAGAAGAAAAAAGAAAGAAGGCAAAATATAAATATATATATGAATAGCTGTGATGACTGTATTGCTGCTGTCTGATGGTGTATTGAAATGAACAGTTAATGCTCACATTTTTTATGTTCTGATCGATTGTGCATGCTTGTGTCTGGTGGTCTGGGCAACTGATTTGAAGGTAACACTATGCAATGGAATTACAATGGTGAACTCCTACCATCTCGTCTAGTGAAACTCTGTATTATCTCTCTTGTTTTATGGAAGAATTCTTTTCTTACTCTCTTTAATGGTTTGAGCAATCTTTCATTCTACATGTGGTAATCTGAGCAATGTAGTTGAGGATAGCGATATGTAATGAACAACCACTGTTGATTTGTATTATTTTGTCTTGAGATCCTGTATCACTTTGAATGTTCTTGCTTTGATTTGTTTATGTTTGTGATACTGGTATGCTGCTACTGTTCTATTTCTTTGTTTGTTTCTCATTTACTACTCTCTTTAAAATAAAAAAAAAATAGTGCAGAAAAAAAAGCACAGCTTAATGTGAAATAAAATAGGCTTGCCTGTATAGCAGATTTGAGAGCTCTTCATACATGCCCAAACGTTGCCTAATTTAACATTGAGAAATGAAAGACGTTAAGTATTTTTTTCCCTAAGGGACATTGGATTGTTTCCAGTTTTGGGTCATTATGAACAATAATGCTAGAAATGATTTTATAGTGTTTTCATAGAAACCTAAGTGTTTGCTTCACTTGTGTAAATATCTAGGAGTACAATAGTTGAGTTGTGTGATAAGCACAGGTTTCACTTTAAGAAACTGCCAAATTCTTTGGCAAATTGGGTGGATGGACATTTTGTCTTCTCACTAGGAACTAAAGAGAGTTCTACTTGTTCTACATTTTGTTGAACATTTTATATTGTCAATTAAAAAGCCATAGCAATTATAATCAATATATAGTGGGAATTCATTACAATATTCATTTTTTTGATGACTAATGATATTAAGCATGTTTTTATGTATCTGCATTCTTCTTTTGTGTAGTGTTTGTTCAAATATTTTGTCAATTAAAATAATTGAAAATGTTATTGTGTTTCTAGAGCTTATATTTAATCCTAGATTCAAGTCTTTCATCAGATATATTTTTTACAAATACTTTCTTGTCTTTTAATTTACTGTTGTCTGACCAGAAGTTTCGAAGTCAAATATGTCCATTTTTTTCTTTTGTGAATTGAACTTTTGGTTTCACTATACAATAAAGTAGAATTCATCAACAAATGCAAACAAATTATTACATATAATAATGGATATTGACAACGTATTCTCTCACTAGTGTAAGAACCTGAAAAAGTGAATAAAATTAGAAGGTATGATAGACATTGTGAAATGAAAGGAAAGTGCTCAAAAGTAAAGAGCAACTGGGATGAGGGAAAAGAGTAAAGAAAGAAGGGGAAATTATGTATATATGTATATACAGGATAGCTAACATAGTTTTATTGCTGACTTCTATCACTTTGCTGAAAGGAACAGCTAATGATTAATTATTTGATCAATTTTACATGTCTGTATTTATTTTCCTGAGTAACCACTTTGAAGAAATCAATATGTAATACAACAACCATTGTTAATTTCCTATCACCTTATCTGAATTTCAGTATAGCTTATATTGCTCTTGTGTTGTTTTGTAAATGTGTGTGTGTTTGTTAAAAAAAAAATAGATATTGTGAAATAAGAAGAAAATGTTCAAGTGGGAAGGGGAACTAGGGAGGGGGAGGGAGAAAAGAAGGAAAAAGAAAATAATGACAAAAGAAGGAAAAAAATGGAAAGAAAACTTCTGTACTTTTGTTTTATTTTGTTTTTTTTTTTGAGACAGGGTCTTGCCATATAGTTCAGGCAAGGCTTGAACTCACTATGTATCCCATGCTGGCCTTTAGCTCCTGGCAATCCTCCTGCTTTAGCTTTCTGAGTGCTGGGATTACAGGAGTGCACCACTACACCTGGCAAAGCTTCTGTAAATAAGGAGGGGCAGAGGGGTTAAAGAGAAGGGAAGGGAATGGGGAAAACAAAAGATCAAGTATGTCATGTACAGGTACAAATTCCCTATGATGAACATGATCATTATGTAAACCTAAAATATACCAATAAAATTAATTAATTAAAAATTACTATGCATACACATGCACACACACACTAACTGTATCTAAAATGCACTAAGTGAAAGAATACAAACTCTAAAGGCTACATATCATATGAATTCATACATATATTTTGGAAAAGACAACTAAAAAGACAAGAAGTAGATCCATAGCTGCCAGGGGCGGGGGGAAGGTAGAGCTGGAGGAATTGACAACATAGAAGAAAAGGGAATTCTTGAATTTGTTCTATACCTTGATAGCAGTGCAGATTGCCCAGTTATGTGTTTACAGAAATTATCTTGTCCACCTCCCAGATGTGCCGATTGCAAGCCTTCCTTCACATCTGGCTCTGTGGGTAAACCCTTCAGAAGTTATGCATGCCAATGCCAGGCTTGGCCCATACGTGTCTTTACAATCCTCTTTCCATCAATCTAAATGGACAGAGAAGATCCAGGAACAAATCTGAGCCTCCTAGGTGGCTCCTAGCTTGTGTTCCTAATTGGCCATATAATTCAATCACTGAATTGGTTGTAAAATGAATGACAGTAAATTTTTATTCCCTTAAGCTCACTGAGATTTATTACATGTGGTTGTTATCACACTTGTGTTACTTGCCCTAGCCCAGAGAGGAGCAATCATGTGTCCTGGTCTGTTCAGGCACATTAAAATGCTGAAATTTTTGGTAAGAGGCCAGTGAGATCACTCATGAGGATGTCTTTTGTTGTGGCATGTTTTTTAACATATGGCTTTTAAGAAGATTCTTTGTACTTTAATTTGGGCTAAGATTATTATTACAAGGTGATTAATTTAGCTATTGCTTAATAGGAGAGGTTTATTTATTTATTTTAGGAGAGGTAAATTTAAAATATTCTGTAATGTTGGTAGATTTTGCTATTTCTTAGTGTGTTTATAAAAGGTTTTGCTCTGAAGTCACTGAATTTATTTGTCATGTGTAATTTTTGTAATTCATACTCTTCTATTTTGAACCTTTTATTAAGATGAACTGACCTATTTATTAATATTTATAGTTTATAAACAAATTGATGTTATTAGAATTATGCAAGCTTTCCTCTCTATTTTTTTAGCATGTACATTTCTTTCAAAATTGATATTAAATTGTCAAAAGTTATTTATTATAGAGTTACAAGTATGTGGAACCATGATGACCCTGGGAGAGGCAGGGGTCAAAACAAAAAATTTCTGGCCAGGTGTGGTGGTATAATTCCAGGACCCTTGAAATTCCTGCACTTTTTCTGTGATTCTTTATTTAATCCTTCTAGGGTACCAGATTAAATAACACTGGATTAATTTTTCCACACTGGCCCTTTGTCAAGGATCAGATGGCTCTAATTGTGTGGGTTTGCTTCTGCATTCTCTCATCTATTCCACTGGTCTTTGGGTCTATTTCTGTGCCAGTATCATGCTGCATTTGTTACTGCGGCTTTGTAGTATAGTTTGAAGTTAAGCATTGTGGTTCCTCCAGACTTGCTCTTTCTGTTTAAGACTGCTTTGGCTGTTCTGGGTCTTTTGTGTTACCATGTGGATTTTTGGATTTTTTTTTTCTAATTCTGTGAAGAGCATCATTAGAATTTTGATGGGGTTTACATTAAATCTGAGGGTTACTTATGGCAATACGATCAGTTTAACCATATAAATTTTGCCAGTGCATTTAATGGGGGAAAAAAGTCTTTTGAATAAGTGGTGCAGAAACAAATGAACATTTACATAAAAAATGATTATCAGTGATTGCCCTTACCTTATTGTATATACAAAAATAACTTGAAATGGAATATAGATTTAAATTGAAAATATAAAAATATAAAACCAGACGATAACATACAATAAAAGTTTTTGTAACTTTCAGTTGGAAAATATTCAAGGATAGTAAAGAAAAAACATAAGCCATAAAAGAAAAAAAATTGACAAATTTGATGTAATCAAAATAACAAACTTCTGCTATTCAAAAGACATCATTAAGAAAATGAAAGTCAATCCACAGAATTGAATAAAATGCTTAAAGTTATATTTCTGGCAGAAGACTTGTATACAGAATATATACATACATATATATCATTAAGTAAAATACAAAGAGAAACTATCCAATTTAGAGATGGGCAAAAAATTTAAAAAGTTACTTGAGAAGACAGTTGTTAGGTTTTTTGGTGTGAGTAGAACAGAACAAAGTAATGGCCCTTCACGTGATTTTTGGCATCTAAGTAGTCCATCTTCTCTCACTAAATATAGACAATGAAAACAAATATAAATAGATGTTTCTCAGCCTTGTAACTTGGTTTTTTTGGTGGAAGAATCAGTTAAGAAATCTGCTCTATGCTTTCAAAAAAGGGAACTCCAGGATACAGTTGACTCCATTTAAAAACTGTATTTTAACATATCCATTAATATTTAAAGTTGTTCTTTTATCAGTTACCCCTTAATCAGTACATATTTCAGGATCTGAAGCTATTGTACAGCTGGAAAAGAGTTTGTGAGCACAAAACACACCAGAAAATCTCAGGGAGATGTTTTGGTGGCATTAAATAATCTGAGGTATATTTGCAGTGAAATGGTACCGAGACCTAAGATGTTTCAAATCAAATAGGAAATTACATTTTGACAAGTACATCATTTCTTAATACTTTACATTAGAAATAGTCTCTACATTGATTGATTGATTGTAGTACTGGGGATTGGATCCATGTTTGCCTGCTAGTATTTACATTTAGAATGATCTTAGAATTACAGAGAGGAAGATTTGGTAGCTGTGAAGAAAATCTATTGAGATCATTGCAATAGTAGAAGGAAAGTGAACAATTCATTTCTCTTTTTTAGGTTAGTGAAATAATATTTCAGGAATGACAGATCTTATAGACAGAAAGTTCTTACTTAATTATTATTTAACTGATGCTGGTATCTCAATATTTTGGAATTTGATGCTTAGTTTGCCTTCATGATCTTTTTATTTATTTATTTATTTATTGTCTTTTTAAGACAAGGTCTCGCTATGCAGTTCAGACTGGCCTTGAGCTCACTTTGTAGCTCAGGCTGGTCTCGAACTTCCAAAGATCCCCCTAACTCAGCCTCCCGAGTGCTGCGATTACAGGCATGTGCCCCCACGCCTGGCTCCTTCATAATTATTTTATTTTGTCTTACAGGACCTTTAATTTTGAGACAGTGAGGTGCTGCTGTTATGGTTGATACATTGTGTCAATTTGGGGAGTCTAGAGTTTTGGCAAAGTGACTCAGCAGTTCTACATCCCGGGGTGCAAAGGACATGCCCTTCCTGCTCTAAGATGTTGTTCACTGTGTCAGCTTGAGAAGTTTAGGAAGTTAACTATGTGAGTGCCGCTCCTTGGGTGAGGGCAACCTTCTTACAATATAAGAGAGGGAAGGAGGCTTGCACACACTGCCATTTCCCTCTTTTCTCTTGTTGCTTTGCTATTTTCTGCCTCGGAGCCAACCAAGTATGAACTGAAACCTCCATAAACTGTAAGCTAACTAAACCTTTCCTTCCTTCATTTTGGGCGTTGGGTATTTTGTCTCAGCAGTGAGAGAAAAGTAACCAAGACAGCTGCTGACTGAGGTTGTGCACTGGCCAGCATCCTAACTTATACCAGTTTTAGCTGTTCCCCACGCTCTAACTCTAGTGTAAATAACTACTTTTGATTTATAAAACTGATAACATACATATAAAAACATACATATGAAATATGCATTGTTTGATTTTAGCGTTTGTAATGAATTAATACATGACTGTACTATTTGTATTGCTTTAGCATCTTGAATGTGTCCACTGTTCAATATTCATTAGTAATGAGGTAGACTTTGAATTTATATCTCATTTTGTATCATTCTAGAAGAGATTCTTTTTTCTTTTCTTTTTATTTATTTATTTTTTGCCGCACTGGGCATTAAACTCAGAGCCTTCCCTCTGAGCTGCATCTTTAAACCCTTTTTATGTCTATTTTTTGAGACAGGGCCTTCCAAAGTGGTTGAGTTGCCCAGGCTGGACTTGAACTTGTGATCCTCCTGCCACTACCTCCTAAAGTGCTGGGGTCCTCCTGCCTCGACCTTTTAGAGTGCTAGGATTGTGGGTACCCACCACCATACCTAACTGAGAGTATTACTTTTAAAAAATGAATCATTTTAAGTTGTTTCCTCTTGCACTGCATTTTAAAGTTTGTTAGTTTTGCATTCACATTTAATGTATCATGATGCTAGAGTTTGAACCCTGACTCTAGGCATGCTAAGTAAACTCTTTCCCAATGAGCTACATCCAAGCCCTTTTTATTTTGAGATAGGGTCTTTCTAAGTCGCTTGGGCTGGCCTTGAACTTTCGTCCTCCTGCTTCAAGCTCCTGAGAAGCATTCATATTTTAGACATATGATAATTTCATATCAGGCTATAGTTGTAATGACATTTTTACATGGATTATTTTATATTTCTAAAGTGAATATAAACTGGAAACTTGAAAGCAATGTTGGACTGTGGAAGGAGCATGGACTTACGCTTTAGTTTTGAAAAATCATCCATTTTTATAATGAGTATTGCCTTAATTTCTAAAAAGAAAATAATATAGAAAGTGGGAAGCAATATGGGACATTGTAAAATGAATATAGACTTTGAGGGTTGTAGAATCAATTATAGCCTGTGGTGTTGAGGTTTATCTGTTCTGTATATATGTAGGACCAGGAGAAGCATTTTATCTCTATAAGATTTAAATACCTCCAGTTAAAGTGAATTGACTAATACCTACCAAAAAGCTTACAATGTGTATCAAGTAGGTAAAATATATGTAACGACTGTTGCACAAGTACTCAAACATTGAGATTTTCTGTCCTTGGCTCAACGCCACACATTAGGTCAAATTTAATTTACAGGCAAGGACTAAAGTACTCTACAATTCATGCTTACCGCTGTGGAAAAGACTTCACGGGGAGAGCAGGTAGTGGCAGTTTTCTACAGGCCCACAAGGGGAAATGCTCATCTCAGAACATTTTCTCCATTCCATTTACTCTCGCTGTGTGGTGTTCGGGGAGCCTGTAAGACTCAGCCAGTTGTGCAGAAGGTGCCACCTTCTCTGACAGGAGGTACCCATCGCATTTTGTCAGAGAATCTTTCCGGATGAACGCATGCTTTTTGAATTTTGAAAACCTGTCTCTGCAAAATGCCATGCCAGGAGCTGTATACAGTTACATTCAAAAGAGAAGGTTCTTGTCTCCAGGGAATTTGCAGTCATAGCAGAGTTAATGCAGATGCTAACAAGGTCGGGTGCACATGGACAGTGAATTCTGAAGATCTTTCCATTTTCAGTGTTATTCTGAGTCCTGTTGGAGCCCTTCTAAGGAGGATTATTTGAAGCAGTCCATCACTTCCTGTGAAATAAAGTGGAGCATCCAAGACTTGTGCAGTAGTCTGTATTGTTTTATATATACATATGTGATGTAACCATTCTTGCACTTATTGTAGGGAAACATTGAAGTTGTCACTTAGCAAATCACTCTGCGGCCTTTGTGTGATGACCCATGCATGTAAGGAAATTAATGGCTTAAGCATTATTTCTTTGGAGGTATTGTTAGCCAGCAGGAAACTTGGGACTAATTTGAGTCCTATTTTATAACTTTAATGGCTGTGTAGCATCCTGAGCTATATCCTAGCGTGTGGTCCTATGGCTCAGATATAGCTATTTTTTTTGAACTTTTATTTGTGTGTGTTAAATTAATTTTGTCATTTGTCACTACTTTTCAGCTTTTCATATTCTTTTTGTCATGCTGTATTTGTAAAGAGCTACTTCCTCTAAATAACATTAATTATTAACATTCTGTCTGTGCTAGTACATTTTTGTATTCATTCTCTAGGCATTTTTTTAGTTTAAAATTCACAATCATATTTGCAATATACTACACGGAATTGAGAAGAAAGGGAAATCGGAGGAAGGTAAACAGTGAAAAACCTTATAAATAATATTAGCTATTAGAGAAGACAGGCATGTGAAGGAAATAATTACCTGCTTACAAAACATTCAAATTATTCTTTACAGTTTCAATCAGCCTGTATTTTCAATCATCAGTATTTTAAAGAACAGTTACCATAAGCTTTTGTTAAAACGGTAAAAATACAATACTTCACAAAAGAGAAAATTTCTCATATGATAAGTCACAGTGCTTAAAATTGAATACTTAGTGAATCTTCAAAACTTCCTTCCCCCTTTTACCAATTAGATAGTAAAAAGGTGTCTTGCTGCTGGGGGTCAGTGAAACTACCATTTAATTAAAGAGTAGATTTTTAAAGTAAATTTCATGTGATCCCTTCCGTTCAGCATAGTTCTTAACTATTATGTCCCAAGGAGCTCTTTCAGCATGCCCAGTACTGGAAGAAAATTTACAGTTATTGTTTAAAGTCATTCAATATTTATTCATTTTTTTCTGCATCAGGTGCTGTACTACAAAGTAGAACAATAACAGTGTTCTTAAAGTGTCTACTGTCTTTGCTTGAGACGGTTAATCCTTGAACCCCTTCATTTGGTTTCCATTCTGTCTTGGTTTCTTATCTCTCTGGTGCTCCTTTGCTATTTAACTATCTGTATTTTTTTTAAAAATCCCTCCAACATTTGGAAGCTGAAAATGCCCCTGGGTGAGGCTTGGCCCTTTTTTCCATTTATACTAGTGTCTTACAGATCTCGCAAGGTCTTGTACTGGACATATTATGCTGGAATTTTGCACTTTAAAATTTATAACTCCAGCCAAGATCTTGCCCTGAAATGGCAGTTGTGTATCTTAGCTGCTTATGTGACATTTACACTTGGATCTCAAACCTTAAGCTTAGCTTTTGATTGTCCCTAAAGTGTGATCCTCTCAGACTCTTCCCCAGCTCAGGAAAAGTAGTTTCATCTTTCCAATTGCTGAGGCCAGTGATCTAGGAGTTAAGTTTGACTCCTGTCCTAATTCCACATCCCCAGTGAGATCTACATCCTGTTTTATTTTGTTGTTGTTGTTTCTTTCTTTCTTGCTATGTAGCCCTGGGTAACTTCAGACTTGCATTCCTCCTGCCTCGGCCTCCTAAATACTGAGATCAAGGCAACCCAAGCCCCACTGTATTGATTCATGTTTCAGATATGTCAGGGTTCTGACTGCTTCTACTGCAGTGGTCACTCAGATCCAAACCTCCATTGTATTGTGCTTGGGTCATTGCAATGGCTCCTTATGTTAATCATGACACTAATCACTGTAACAAAACCCTAAAGTCTCAGTGGCTTAACGAAATGACAGTTTACCATTTGCTTACCTGACAGTGAATGAGTGAGGGAACTCTGATCTTCGTGGTCATTCAAGGACCAATTCTTCTGTATGTGGTCCACTTTTCTCTACAACATGGAATGAATTCTCTGCTGGTTTTTCTGCATCTGGAAGAAAGTATGCATGGGTTTCTTTAGGGTCCAGAACTAGTAGCAGGATATATCACTTCTTGACTGCTTTGTTTTGACAAGAACAAGCCAGGTGCACGATCCTCTCAAGCAAGGGAAATTCGGAGACACCTTTGCTGCACTTGGGGAGGAAATACAATCATTTGATGAACCCAGTAGCCGTGGTTATATGTAAGTATCAAATTGTTTTATTGCTGAAAGCTTTCTAATGGTTTTCCTTCTCATTCAGAAAAATACCTGAATCTGTGCAACAGACTACGATGCCCTATGTGATCTCACACTATTGCTTCTTTGATTTTATTTCCTGTTTTCTTCCTTCTGTTCATTCTTCAGTTGCACTGGCTTCTTTGATGAGACATGAACATGCCAAGTGTGCTCCTACATAGGGCCTTTGTACTTGCTATTTCTCTGACTGCCGTGTGTTTTTTTGATAGATTCATAGCTTTTTGTCTCAGTGGATTATATCTTTACTAAATACCGTTTCCCAGTAGTTTTCTTCCTGTTTACCTAAATTAAAATTGCAACAGCAGTCCACATAGCCTTATCCCTCTTCTTGGTTTAACTATTTTTTTAAAGCGTTTATCACTTTCCACCATACTATTTATTTATCTGTTCTGTTTATTGATTCTCTTCAAACTAGAAGTCAGTTCCAACAGGGTTGAGATTTTGCTTGTTTTGACCACTGCTGTATTCTCAGCCCTAGCAGAGGTTGTTTGCATTTAGGAGTTACTGAATAATACTTATAATAATATGCCTTCATATTTATAATAATTATAATAATGACTTACCTGATAAATTTTCTACTCCCAAGGATTTTAAAATCAAGCAATCAAAATAGAGAGCTGTAGTATACTCAACTGTAATATCTTACTTCAAAAGAAAAATGTCAAAAGTTATAGAAACAAATAAAAGACTGTTTTTTTTCTGCCTGGAATCCTTGAGATATCACATAGAGGATGTGTTAGTTTTTAGTTACTGTAACAAATTCTCAATATATGCAACTTATAAAGAGGAAAGGTTTATTTTGACGCACAGTTTTGGAGATCTCATTCCATAGTCAATTGGACCTATTGCTTCTAGGCTTCTGGCGGGGCAGTAGCACTTGGTGAAACAAACCTGTTCACCTTATGGTGTTGAGTGAACAAAAGAGAGGAAGAGATAGGTGAGGTCTCATTATCCCCCTCAAGAACACCCCCCAGTGACTTGTGGGAAGCCTTAATTTTTAAATTTTATCACCATCTGCCTCTAATGAAAAGCTATAGACTGACCCTTTAACACATGCACCTGTGGGAGACACTCAGGGTCCAAGCTATAGCGGAGGATAATGTTGAAAGAATGCACAGGGATTTTCAGGACTTGAAAGGACCAGCATTTTAGGAAGAGCAATAGCACCAAGGCTTGCAGTCAGCAGTACTGGAATATTTGGGGAAGAGTGGAAGAATTTGAAGGTCTGGAAAAGGAGATGCTTTATATTTGTGTTTTACAGATGTGTTTATATTTAAGAACAGAGAAACTAGGTTAAAATGTTAGGATAGTCCAAAAGTGTTTAACATTGAAAAAATTGAAGTTTGCTTTGTTGGCAGTGGAAAAACTTTGCAGTCATTAGCAGTATTCTGACGAGTCCAGCTGCGTGTCTGGAAGATAAATTTGGTAAGGGTGTAGGAACACCGAAGGGACGCTGGCAGCACACTAAGTTGGCAGAAGGCAAGTAACCTGATTTAGGATATTCCACAAGGGTTGTGAGATAGCTGGGGCTGGAATGTCCCAAAGGCCTATGAGTTCAAGGCGTGGAGCCAGGCGGGCCCATCTGAGAGATGGAGACTCAGAGAGGTGGGGATCTCCTGAGCAGTCCTTAGGCCTTCGGGGGCACGACCCCAAAGGCATTGTGGGACTATGGCCCCTTCTCTGTGCACTGCACCTTTTGATATAATCAGTTTTACTCCACCACCTCCTTCTGCCATGATGTCCTAACTCACCACAAGCCCAAACACTGGGGTCAATCTGTCATGGACAGAAACCTCTAAAAATATGAGCCAAAATGTAGCTTCTTTCTTTTCTAAGTTAATGACCTCAGGCATTTTGTTGTAATGGGAGAAAACTGACTAACAAAGTCTACCCTGGACACCTCTAATCAGCCATGAAGATATCATCTAAATTGTTCATTTGTCTTTAAATGGTAAGGGAGAGAATTTCGCTCAAGTGTGGATAGCTCTTTAGAATTTAGAGATTATAGGCATCTTTGGGTTTGGCTTGGGCTAAGCATTATACCTCTATGTGAAAACTATTTCTAGTATTTTCTAGGGCCACCAGTACTATGTCCTTAAAGTCTAAATCTCCAGCACCTTCTTGGGAAGAATTATTTTGTGAGTAGGAAAAGACATAGTCAGCCAGGCATGGTGGGCTATGCCTGTAATCCCAGCACTTGGGAGGCTGAGGCATGAGGATCACCGTGGGTTTGAAGCCAGACTGGGCTACATAGTGAGTTCAAGGCCAGCCTGTACTACATAGCAAGACTTTGTCTCAAAAAACCAAATAGAAAGATAGAAAGAAAAAGAAAGAAATAGTCATTTTATATTACTAAATGTCAAGAAGTGGGTTTTGAAATTGAGCTCGCTTTATCAAGTCTACTTTACCTTTCCCTAATTAACTCTATGATTTGTGAATGGTTTATGTTATCACTGACTTTATTCTATGCAATTTAAAAGTATTTATTGAATATCTTCAGTCTTCTCAATGAAAGGTACTAAAAGCACACAAATATGACTAATCTGCAGAGACTATTGTTCAAGTTACGACGTCTATCGATTACTGCTGTGGCCCATTAAAAGCATCTGCATAATCAAGTAGTAATAAAAACTTGTGGGTCTTTCAAACACGACACTTCTAATGGGATTGTTTCTGTGGCAGCAGGGATTCATGCTTATATTCACCTTTTAAAACTGAATTGAATCAATTCTACAAGATAATCTTTGTTTTTGGTGTTCCTGACTATTTTGCATTCTAAAATTAGCAGTTATATGATGCTGGCTATGTTAATTTGCATGGTGTGTGTGTGTATCTGAGTGTGCATGGGTGTGTGTGTGTGTGTGCAGGTGTGTGTGCACACACTTATGTTCTGGTTAAGTTACAAGGCTATGAGTAACTCAGCTTTGATCAAGAAAGTATTAAGGAGTCAGGGTTGTCTATCAGTTTCTAACTGACATAATGTGTTTGTCCTTCTTCGTAGAATGTGCTGCATAAAAATCCTTGCTTTATTTTCTTTACTGACAGAAGTTGTTTCTTACTAATGACTTCCCCTAGCACATGTAGGTATATAGTAATAGTGAAGACATATATAAGCCCATGCCTACCACAAACTGCACGTTTGAAAATTCCTGTATGGTGAGACATCATGAATATTGTGTCTTTTCTTATCACTGGGGAAACCAGTGATCTAAAGTTTCCAAGCTTGGGTTGTATCCCTTTGTGAGTTCATTTTGCACTGAGCCATAGAACTTGGTAAGTACACACTTGACTAATTCTGGACATTGCTGGTATTTCATTTTTGTGAGTGTTCTTAGATTCACTGCACTTAGAAATAGGCATGTTATAGGAGTGTAAATAACAGTCTTCTCGAGGTTCTTTATGCCTTCTCCACCTCTGAGTGTGGGTTTTTATTTTTCCTCTAGTTCCCAGACGTGGCCTCTGAAATGAGAAACTTCTTTTGGAATCCCAACCATAGCAGTCTTCACCAACGCTTGCAAACCTCTGAAGATCTCTTTGCAATTTATTTTTGTATAATCATTCTGTTACAGAGCTTTTGTATCCTATTGGGTGTGTAGTTTTCCCGCACTTTGGAGAAAATGTATGGCCTTGAAAGTTAAAAAGCATTTTCCCCCTTCTGTGGAAATAAAACAGAATAGGAAGCGTGTTTGCATCATCTAAATGTCTAAACAAATACCACATGCTCTCCATAGGAAATGTGCTTACTTAGTAGTTATTACTTTGGGAAAAAAGGCTATAGCTTTATATTTTGTTTTGAGAGGGCTTTTTGATGTGTCCAAAGGAAAAAAGTAACAGCATAAAGAGCAATTATTTGTGTAGAAAGGGAAGCAGATGATCACTGAGGAGGCTAATAAATCTCTACAGGGATTGTCTGAGGCTAATAAATGTGAAAGAGCTTTTTAAAGGAAGTGATCCAGTAGTCTGTGCTCTTAAATAATATTTCAGTGTCCAGTGTTGGGAACATGTTTCCTTTATTTACTTTCCAGTTCAGGAATAATTTTGTTGTTTTTGTGGAAACCCAAATGCTATATTTTATGTTTAGTTGATCTTATATCAAGAATTAAGTGCAGCGGGAATGCCTGTGCACACCTATGATCCCAGCATTCTGGGAGGCTGAGGCATGAAATATTGCAAGTTTGAGCCTAGGCTGGGCAATTTAGCAACTTAATGAGGCCCTGTCTCAAAATAAAAAGGAACTAGGGACATAGCTCAGTACAAAGACCCAGTATTCAATCCCCACCTAAGCAAAAACATGCAAACAAACAAACAACATATAGATATATATATTTTTTTCAAAAGACTGGTTTTTAAATAAAGGAAGTATACCTTAAAGTTTTCTTTAAAAAGTATGTTTTAAAGACTGCCATAAAAAATATGGATTTAAGAAAAATCCTTGTTTGGATTTTTCCCCCTTTGACTTTAAGGTCACTTTATAACAAAACTACATAACTTTGATATTTGCCACAGGATAATATAAGGATGAATCATGGATAAGAATTCTGTGATATATTTCCTACTGCAAGAATTTTGTCTGGACCCTCATGTCCTATCAGCTCTAGACTAATTGCTCTTTGTTAGCTACTCTGAAACAGCTAACACTTTCTGTCTTCTTCCCATTTTCTGCAGAACCCCCTCCAGTGGAGCCCTCTTTCCATAATTTTACTGCTATTTCTTGTTCATGTCCTTCACAGTGCTAGATGCAGGGGTCAGATCTCAGTTCTCTTCTTGCTTGACTGAGCCACAGGACTGATGTCATTCATAGACTCTTTCAATTCAGAGCAGTGTCCGCCCGTAGTCACCAGATTATCGTTCCCTTTTTGTTTTGCATCCACCTCATCGGGATACTGCTTCCACGTTTTCTCCGCAAGGTCCTACTCAGCTTTCAGAATTCAAATATTGGAGTCTTCCAAGATAAAGACTTTAGATCTTCTCACTGTATCTTGCTTATCCCACTTGTTTATCTCATCTTTACCTAGAGATTTGACTCTCAAAAGCCATCTATATTTCCTTTAAATCTCATACTTAAAATTATAAAAAATATCAAAATATACCTTAATTTTGTAGTATCAATTAAATATTTTAGTCCGAGGCACTATCATCTCTCCCATGGTCAACTGCAGTCAGTTTCTATTGTGCCTCTCAGTCTCCCCTCTTTTCTCCTTATCCTAGCCCCACGGTGGCTTTCAGTTTCACCTAGAATGAAAATCAGACGCTCACCATAACACGGAATGTTCTCCATGAAATGACCTTTATCTATTTCTCTATCTGCATCCCTTAGCAATTGTTACGAGTTAGGTCTCAAATGTCCCCAGAAAGTCTCATGTATTCACAAGTGGGGCTTTTGGAAGGTGACTGGAGGGGAGCTTTCATCGGCGGATTAATTCATGGATGAGTTCATAGCTGGCTGTGCAGTTAGGAGGAGGTCGGTCATTGGGGGTGTGACCCGGAAGGGTGTAGTCTTGTCCTGAGTTGGCTCTTTCCTTCTCTGCTTCCTAGCCACTGAGTGAGAAACTTTCTGCCATCATGCCCGTCCGCCATGCAGTTTCTTTGTTGGCGCCAGCTAAACAAAACTGTGAGCCAAAAATAAACCTTTCCTTCTTTAAGTTGTGGCTGTTGGGTATTTTGTGTAGGAATGGGAAAGTGACTAATGGTCTTGACCTTAGTCACATACTTCAGCCACACTTGCCTCCTTGTGCATCTTCAATCACGGTAAGTCTACTTGGGCTTTAGCACATGGTGTTTCTTCAGGTAACTTCAGAAGTATATCATCGGGTAACTTCGCGTCTTACTTTCACATCATTTGCACACCTTCCTCTACTCCATGTCACCCAAATGTATTAGTCAGTTTTCCTGTTGCTGGGAGAAAATCCCCAGCAGACACAATGTGTAAGAAGAGAGATTTAATTTGACTTTGGGTTTTGGAAGTTTCAGATCAGGGTCAGCTGGCTCCAAGGCAAAAACATGGTGGAAGGGCATGATGAAGTGAATCTACTTAGTTCATCCTATCCAGGAAGCAGAGCATAGAAGAGTTCCAATGAGAGATAATCCTCCAAAAGCATCTCCTCAGGGGCCACTTTCTCTGACTGAACCCCACCTAATAGCACATTCAGCTGTGAATGTGAGTGGGTTAATCCACTCATAAGCATAGGTTATTCATCATCCACTCACCTCTCCAGGAGTCTCTTTGTCCAGCCCAACTGACAAGTAAAATTAACACACTCAGAGTATTTTCCTGATCCTCCATTGAAAAAATTTGTCCTGCCAAGGTTGACCTATTTGTCACCCTCTTACCCACTCCCATTTTCTTTAAAGCACATGTTAGTATTATTTATTGATTCAGTGGGATTGACCATTTTTCTCCGGTAGAATGTAGGCTCCCTAATGGCAGGCTTCTTGCCTTTGTTCTTGACAGATATATCCTTGTATTGAATAGTGCCTGAATTATACGTAGTAGGTGTTCCATAGATATTTTTCCAGTAAATAAATGGAAGAAATGCTGAACATCTTTTTAGGAGTTGATACGGAGATATTTAGCAGTTACTGTGAATAATCTGTAACAGGCTAGTTTTTGTGATACGGTTAATCAAATCTCTGGGGATTTTGTGTTCCTCTGCTGAGCTCATGTGGTGGTATTGGGAGGGTCATTTTAAATGGTTCTTGCTAGAAGCATCTCTTTGTGCTTGGAGTTCTGAGAAACTAGTCCACCACCATTGGGAAACAGGACTTCAATGCAATTTCCTCAGCAATAGTACTAAAGATCTGTCCTACTTCAGCCATAATGCATTAGGGATTAATGAGGGCAATATTCTTTGGTCATTCCTTCAAAGCAGCAAGGTTTATTTTCAGCTCCATCTGCTTATTTTCTGGAACCTACTTTTGTAGAATCACTATTTTGTTATTTTTTTGGGGTGAATACTAGGGGAAGGTATTTAAAACTGCTCTAAAACAAGGATATATTGGACATCTGTCCTCTGTGGAGGAATTTTCCCAAATTTAACTTTGGAGTCAATATTCTTATTGGCTATTTAATGCTTATCAAAATGCTTGCAGCTAAAATAAAATGTCAATCAGAGGGATACATTTTGCTGGTAGAAATTCAAGATTTTATAGGACTTTTGTGATATATATATCTCTTCGAGTTACAGTTTGACAGAAATTAAATTAAACCTGCCATTTAAAATGAATCCTAAGAATGGAAAAATTGTAATTTTTAATATTTGATAAATATATGTTCTCTAGCAGTGAATGTCACAGTCAAAATAAATAAATAATTTTGAAGATTGAGATAAGAATTGCTTTCAGTGAAAGATATTATTAAATCTAATGAAAGAAAAATCATAGTGGAATAAATAGTACAAGTTGATTACTAGTCTGTGAAGGAATCTGATAATTTATAAACTTATAAATATTAATATTGTGTTACTTTATTCATTAAAAACATTCCATGTTTAGTAGGCAAGGTACTTATAAGATTTTGTAAACTATAATAAAATATATTCCATTAGAAAAGTAAAAATATCTTCATATGAGACTTTCTGGAAAAAATACAAGGAGTAGTTACAAATGCATATGAAGATAGAACATATTATTTTAATACTATTTAAAGATAGTGGCCGGGGATACAGCTCAGTGGCACAAGCACCTGCCTGGCAAGTGCAAGGTCCTGTGTTTGATTCCCAGTACCAAAAAAAAAAAAGATAGTGTACAAAATTATATTATTTTAATCTGAAATAGCTGTAACATTAATATGACAATTTAAAAGAAAGAAATTTGAACTCTGTACCCATAAATTAAGCATATTTTCTATGATTTCTCCTGGTTCTTATTTAAATCTGAGCATATTTTTCATAGATAAGTTTACATGGCACACACATTTAAAATCATGTATATTTTTATACCTAGCCAAACAAATCTTTATGAATATCATTTTTAATGATCACAACATTTCATTTAGTGGATTGCTATAACTTATTCCTGTGTGTGTGTGTGTGTGTGTGTGTGTGTGTGTGTTTATGGCTAGAGATTCAATCTAGGGCCTTGCGCATGCTAAGCATGTCTTCTACCACGAGCAATACCCTTAGCCCTTAATTCTTTTTCTAATACTGGACTTGGTCACAATCTGTTTACTTCCTGAGTTGGAACTTACAGTTAGTTATAATAAATAACTCCCTGCCTATATGGTATGATTGAAGTAGTAATGAAAAGATTTCATATTTCAAAAATTTCATATGAAATTATTGTTCATTATCATACCTTAGGCTGAATCAGTTATCATATTATGCTACCCCAAAATGTGAGAAATACATTTTTTTATTTTATAGAAAAAAGATACAGCAAAATTTCATAAAAGAATAATAGAATAACAATAGTTAATACACTACATGTTGTTATCTTTAAAGTAGTTGCTCAGAGTACAAAATACGGACATAAAAGTTTCTCCAATCAATATTAGCGCAAACTTTCCTTTTTAATGAACTAAGAGACACTGATAGTATAAATGACGTGCATTTTTTCCCCCTTTCCTCCTTTCTTAAAGGAACTAGGGTGGGTGAACCCCTTTCACCCACCCTAGTTCCTTTAAGAAATACATTTTGAAGAGGAATAACATGAAGGTATTTCTCGAAACCTGGGAGACCAGCTCTGGTGAACTGACCCTGAGAAAAGCTCTCACGAGACAATGGATATCCCCAATGGTCCTAGGGGACATCTCATTTGCAGTGTAAAATCCAATAGATTTTGTATAAGAATTGTATGATTTGTATGGATCTTGGTTTTGTATAGACATGGAAAGATTATGTAGATAGAAACAGCTACAATTTTTTTCTTTGTGTTGAAGGAAGTGTGAGGAGACCTACAGATTAAAAACATATATCCCAGTGTAGGTCAACATAATAAATTTACTTAATCAGAAATTTGCCATAGCACATGAGCAGGCCTGGGATAATAGCAGTTCAAAGCAGTAAAATCAGGAGCTCCTTACTCAGTTCTGTTGCCATTGAATCCTGAAGGAAAATCACTAGTGACTGGCGAGACTTTCAACTCTCATCTACCTGTTTTCTTCAGATTCATTTGCAGGCCAAACCACCAAGACCTCACTGGAACAGGTTCCTGTACCCGGAAAGGCAGCATGCAGGGAACAATTAAGTTATTATTTTTTCATGAGAGGCTGCCTTGTAATTGAAATGCTGATGTTTTTCCCCATATGTACAGCTGTGGTCATTTATGACCAAAATCATAGTAATCAATTTTATGGGTTTAATTAGAGCAATGAAATATATTGTAAATTACACAAATTGTAAATTATTTGTGTAAGTGTAGTAATCATTCATTCATTCATGTGACAATTTTTTTGTGGTTTTCTGTGTGTGTGTCAAGCACTGCTTTGGGGGATATAGTAGATAAAACAAAGTCCTTACCCTCTGGAGCAAATATTCTTGGCAGGGTAAGATAGACATTAAATAATTAAAAAGTACATATACACAATTTCAAGTTTTTGTAAGCACAACAAATAAAAGAACATAAAGCTAATCTAACAGCACTGTAAGAGGGTCTGTTTTACATAAGGCGGTCTAGAAGATCTTTCCAAGTCTGAGTGTACTTCAATCAAGACCCAAATGAGTGGAGAAGATGGACCAAGTCTGCAATTTTGTGGGAGAAGAGCTGCAGGGAGAAAATGCTGGCACTGGATGCATTTTGGATGTCTCAGGGGAAAGTAAGAAAGCAGGTGTGGCCAGAGCACCATGGGTAAGCTTAGGAAAGGCCTGTGGTGAGCTAGAAAGATTGGTTGCTGGTGGCACAGATGGTGGAGGACCTTTGGGCTACATGAATGCCTTTGGTTTTTTAAAATTTTGGGTGAGACAAGAATCCATTACACACAATGGAATACTACTCAGCTATAAAGAAGGATAAATTGGAGACATTTGTAGGAAAATGGGCACACCTGGAGAATATAATGTCAAGTGGAATACATTAGGCACACAAGTTTAAATAGCACATGGATTCTCATTTGAGTAAAATGAAGAGAATAAAGGATGGGCAGAAGGAAACAAAGAGATGAATCTCTTGCAAATGGGAAGAGGTCCCAGAGACAAAGGGTGAGGAGAGGGGGGCTTGGGGAAGGGAGACTTAAGATACATAATATATGTGTAGCACATACCCGCAAGGCATGTAAACATTATGTGTCACAAACATGAATTCACCATAATAATAATATTAACAATAATGAAAATGGGAAAGGGGTGGAGAGATGGAGAAAGGGAGGTGGGCGGCGTGGGAAGGGAACACGTGCACATGCAGCTCCTTCGTAAGATGAATGTAAACTTCATGTATTGCACACATTTTCTAATGAAATAAAAGTGAAAAATTCCTACATAGAAAAGAATTCATCGTGGAGCTTTAATCAGAAGAGAGACATCTCTGGTTTGCTTTAAAGCAATGACTCCTTGGTGTGGAAAGTAGGGCAAATAAAGGTGAGAAGTGCAAAGAAGAAAACAGCAACCTCTGTACAGAGCTGAGGTAACTGGAGGAAGCGGTCAGTCGGGGTAAATGTAGAAGGACGAATTAATCAGTTGTCAAGTGACACTGAGCCAGGCCTGGTGGCACCCGCCGGTAATCCCAGCACTTGGGAGGCAGGAGGATCGCTGTGAATTTGAGGCCAGCCTGGATGACATAGTGAGTTCAAGGCTAGCCTTCACTACACAATGAGACTTTGTCTCAAAAAAGAAAACCCAAGGTGTGTTGGTTAGGGGCTTATTTTGCAAGGGGAACAACATAATGCAGGACACATACTTTATATGATTATTTATAAGTCACTCAAAGAACAGTATACAAAAGAGTGCAGGGAATCTGTCCACACACTAAGACCAAGGAATCCAGCTGAGGGCCTGGATCCCACAACAGTGTCCTACATGAGTTGAGCTGAATACCCAGAGCTTATAACAATGCCTCCATGAATCCAACTGGAGGCCCCAAACCCATGACAATGTCTTATGCGGACCTGTTTCATGGATCTGCTGGAAAGGCCCAAAGGTCAGTGGTGGAATCTACAAAGTCTGTGCCAGCAGGAAGAAGGACCTGTGCTAGCAGGCTGAGGGATCTGCACTGGAGCCAGGAAGTGATGCTCAGAAGAACCAGAGCTTCCCCAAAAGGTGCCACAGCCATCCTCGGCACCCGAGCTCGGAGGTCCCGAGCTATTCCGATCATCAGGATGGCCGAGTTCCCATCAGGGAAGCCAATGCAGCAAGCTTTTCCAGGAGGCCGGCATTGCACCATCTTCCCCTCTGGAACCAGGAAGCTATGGTCAAAGTGAGGACCAGAGCTCCCCAAAGTGAACCAAAGCCATTCTCAGTGCCAGCGAGGTTCCGAGCTCCTCGGAGGATGAAAACAGCCACGTTTATCAGGAAAGCCAGCTCCCCACAGCCTCTCTCAGTTCCCAAGAGCCTCTCTCAGCTCCCCACAGCCTCTCTCAGCTCCCAAGAGCCTGCTTCTTCTTCTCCAGGTCTGCCTCTTATGCTGCTGGCAACAGTCCTCAGGTGGGCCTCCCACACCCAACACCACACTTACTCAGTTCAGCTGGGGGTTATAAGCTGACCACCAGTTATCGATCCACTACACAAGGAAACAAAACAAAACAAAAATTAGATTGAATGTAGAGTGTGACATTATGTGGGAAGACAAGATATTTGAAGCACCTAACCTGGAGACTATAGGATGAGTTTGCCATTTGCTGAGCCAGGAAAGTGTGTGGAAAAAGTAGCTTGGAAGGAGTGAGGGGAGAGAGAGGGAGAGAGACAGAGACACAGACACAGAGAAAGACAGAGAGAGAAAGAGGGAGAGAAAGAGAGACAGAAAGAGACAGAGAGAGAGAATAAGAGAAAGAGAGAAAGAGAAAGAGAAAGAGAAAGAGAAAGAGAAAGAGAAAGAGAAAGAGAGAGAGAGAGAGAGAGAGAGAGAGAGAGAGAGAGAGAGAGAGAATGAGAGAGCGAGGCGGGGGGAGCACCTGCGACCAAGAGGTTGCTTTGGACGGTGAGTTCACTATGTTTGTTAATCACTCTATCAGAGATGTGGCATAGAGATTTTTAAAAGAAATCCCCAGTCAGCTGTTTAGTCTAGAAATGTAAACACAGAGCAAGAGCATAGCAGGGATTGAGTGTGAGTGGTCAGGGCCTTTGAATAAGAAAGGGACACCTCGGTGCTAATAGCACAGTATGTCCCCCTGCGCCCCGAGGGAACAGACACCAGAGCACAGGAGCATTCCCTTAGACACGCTGACCCAGTGTGTCCGTCATGTTTCGGATTCCCCGGTCACTAAGTGCACCTTACTTGTTTTGTAAGTAGTTGTTTATTTATCTGACCTGCACTACATTTTAGGCAGGGAACAGTAGGATTATCCTTCCAGCTTGGCCAGTTTAGCTCACTAAACCACACTGGGTTCAAGTAGATTTCTTTCTCTATGAATCTCATACAGCATTTGTCTTTTTGTGACTGGCTTATTTCATTTAGCATAATGTCTTTTGTCATTCATGGCTAAATTCTTCCAGCATTATTTTCTTCATCCAGAAAATGGTGATCATAAAATAAATCACACGGTGCTGTTGGGAGGAATTAGTTAAATTAGATAACACAGGTAATGCATTAAGATTGTGAGTGTATGTGGAAGGCACTTACAAAGTGATAGGTGATACAGAAAGATAAAATTTAGTTGGATTGCAAAGGAATCAAACTTATAATTTGTCCTCTAAAACTTATTCTTAAGCTTTTTAGAGGATGCTTTAATACAATGCACAATGCTGTCATTCATAAGCTTTTATTACTATCTCTATTCATCTATGTTGTACAAATTCTACTATTAATAAATAAATCTGGTCCTAAGATATTAAAACTCCCTTTCAGTTGCATGCCATTTCCCCAGCACGTCCCTCAGCAATGTTTTCCAAACAGAGATGAAAACTGCCAGTTAAATAATGTGTGGTCGGTGAAGATTGAATAACCCTGTGTAATGCATCTCCCTTTCACTGAGTCATGAGAGTTAATAACACTTTTCCTTTGCTGAGTTACAAAGCATAACAAGAAGTCCTGTGTGAAAAATGGCCCATTTGTCTGTTTACTCAAAGTCTTGATAATTGAGTCGGTCTCAATAATTGAGTCTTTAATTAATTTTTGTTTGTTTTTGTTTTTTGAGACAGGGTCTCACTATGTAGTTCAGGCTGGCCTTGAATTCACTGTGTAGCCCAGGCTGGCCTCGAACTTGTGAATCCTCCTGCCTCAGCCTCCTAAGTGCTGGGGTTACAGGAAAGTGCCACTATGCCTGGCTATTATTACTATAATTTTTGATACTACTGTAAATGGAATTACTATATTTTGATTGTTTATTGTTAGTGGATGCACTGATTTTGTCTTTTTTTATTCATATACTATCTTTTAACATCTTGTACAATTAGTGTTGTAAAGAACATAGTTTGGGAAACACCATACTGTCTAAAGGAATATATTCATTGTTATTGTTGTGAAATACTTCTTTGAACTTACTTGCTTTTTCATATAATTTGGAGAGCTTTGTTTATGTCCATTTTATCATTTATGGTGAGCCATGTTCTTATTTATTTTGAGGGAACCCTAGAAAATTTTAATAACACCATAGTTAAATGAAAGTTAATGTATCCATTTTCCGGAACTTTCTATTTACACTTGCACCACACTAATTTAAAGGGCAAATCTAACTTCTACTTCATGTGATCTATGTGAATTTGGACACCCTGCTAAATGATTCTGAATGTAAACTTCATAACTTTCATTATGTAATGTAAGACACAGCGACAATGCTGGATTTATTTTTACTGTGTTCAAAGAATATATATCTAGACTTATGTCTCTACATATATCCATATGCATGTGGGTTATAGATGGTAAATATATATAAATATATATATAGCCTTTTAGGAAATATTTTAGATTATGAAGGAAGCATGTGGATTATATTTGAATTTTGCTATTAGTTCTTTATGTTTTAAGTTAAAATATTTGTCTTTTTCACTTTTTTGTGGTAGTGGGGATTGAACCCAGGTTTGTGCTGGGTCATATACTTGTTCCTTTTGTTATCTTAGGACAGTCTTGTTAAATCACTAAGATGCGTAGTCTGGGCTTGGACTTGCAATCTTTTCTGCCTCTGCCTCCCCGAGGGCTGGGATTACAGCTGTGCCATGATGCTCAGCAACATATTAAACTTTTAAAAATTTTGTTTCTTCATTCATGGAAAAGGGAAGAAATAGATACAAGTGGAAAGAACTAGTGATGGCGTTAATTGATTTGTATTCTTTGGGACTTGACAGTTCTGCTAGTCTCTTGGCTGTCATTTGAAAGCACATGAGTGAGAAGCAAGTTCTTTCTGAGGTGGAGGCAGCTGATGAGATGCTCCTAGCCAAGATCTCTAACACGAGCAAACTAGTAAGTAAAAAAGAATTAGGCCCCTGCTATGGTAGCAATCTTTCCTTCTCACTTTAAACCAGAGCCATTTTATGTCGTTAAGAATGAACTCGTTGATAAAGATAAGACACTGTTGCTGCACTTCAGATCACCCGCTGCAGAGGCTTGTAAACGGTTGAGAGATGGCTTCTGATCTTTTATTCTTCTTCGAGGATTTGCCCCTAAAGAGGGTAATTATTTTCTTTAATCTCAGTCCTTTCAGAAGTTTAAACTAACTTCTTATCACTGTGCATTGCTATTATCTCTGCAGCGATAGTGTGCTTTGCGCCTACAGAAGAAAGTTGTATTCTTTTCCAAAAGTCATCACCTCCTAAGCAGGAAAGTCCATTCCAGTGGAAAATTCTCCAAATGAGAAATATCAGCAGTGCACGGTTGCTTTCTCCTTAGCTCTCTTCAGAGGTAGGAAGAAAAGGAACGAGTTCCTTGAGAAGTCTTGCTACTAGTAGAGGGGATGTCAGGTGCTGCACAAGTCTCGGGCTGTTACTGCTTTTCTAAATACACAGCTTGGTGTTTGCAGGCAGCTCTGCCTGTGGCCAATGAGAAGGCTTCATTCAGTGTCATCAGCTCACCCCACTCACCCAGATCCTGAGTAACAGCAGGATTCAGAAACAATGGCGGCCTTCCTGTCAAAGATAACAAATGCATGGCCTGGGGATATAACTCAGGGGTGTAAGCACTTGCCTGGCAAGTGCAAGGTCCTGAGTTTGATTCCCAGTACCAAAAAAAAAAAAAAAAAAAAAGGAATTAAAAGATAACAAATGTCAAAAGACACATCTATCCTTTCATTTGTTCATTTACTTACTCATTTGTTCATCAGGGTTATGCTTTGGATCTTAAATGTTCCTGAAATCTTGTGTGTTGAAGGTTTGGTCTTCAGCTGATGTTGGTGTTGTGGGGGAGTGGAAACTTCAGGAGTTTGGGGCATAGCTGGAGAAAGTCGGTGATTGGGGTGTGCCCTTGGGGGCATACTGGGACTCTGGCCCCTTCATCTCTCTGTCTGCTTCCTGGCTTCCATGAAGTAGGCAGCTTTGCTCCACCACCCACTATCCACCATGATGTGCTGCCTCACCTCAGGCCCAGAGTGATGGGGCCAACCAACCAGGGACGGAAACCTCTGAAAACTGTGAGCCCAAATATACTTTTCTGCTTTTTCAGTTATTTGTCTCAGGTATTTTGCCATAGCAATTGAAAGCTGACTAGCACATTCAACATGTATATATTGACTACCATGTGTAAGACATTTCTGAAGGTCTACAGATATGAAAAATAGTTCTGAGCTCAAGCCACTCAGTGTATCGAAAAGTGACAAATAAATATACAACTCTACTTCTCTGTGAATATTTCCAGCATACAGAGAAAAGAAATCTCATCTGTGAGGCGAGAGGAGTGGTTTATACTTGAGAGTAAAAGTTAAATGCAGTTTTTCTAATTTAAGAAGTAGGGATTGTAATGGCAGCCCAAGGAGACAGCATAACCAAGAGCACAAGGCAAAGTCACAGCGTAACCCTTGAGAATGACGTTGACTCAAGTAGTTCACCCTGAGTTGCTGCTATGGGTGGCCAGCTGCTACTTCCTAGTCTATGAGGGATCAGATGCTCCATTTCTCCCCTTTCTAGGGACCAGTATTTAGTTGGGAATTGAGCTTGTGTTAGGATTGGGTGGTTCCTCTCTGGCTGCACTCCCAGAAAGTGGCTATTACCCTACCTATCATCAATTCATAGAAATTTCCTGGATGATCTGGCTTAGTATGATTATGCTCTTGGCTTCTCCATCACTTGATGGCTCTGTCTCCTCTTAGATTTTTTTCACATCTCACTGAGATGAAATTGTCTTAACCGGCATGGATTGCCAACATTTTCTCCCAAGAACCCCAGCTCCCTGCAGGCCTCCTTTTGCTTCCTATTAGAATGAGTTTCCTCCTTGCTCCCACATGATAGGTAGTTGGTGTACTCAGTTCAGTTTTTCAAATTGTACTTGGGAGGCTGGGGATTTAGCTCAGCGGCAAAGTGCCTGCCTGGCAAGCGCAAGGTCATGAGTTCGGTTCCCGGTACCGGAGAAAAACCAAAAAAAAAAACAACAAAAAAACCCCAACAAATTGTACTTGGGTCTTCATCTGTGTGGAAGACATTGTGTTAGAAGTAAACTATAATTCAACACTTTAATGGAAGCTGGGGCTGGGGATTTAGCTCAGCGGCAAAGCGCCTGCCTGGCAAGTGCAAGGTCGTGAGTTTGGTTCCTGGTACCGAAGAAAACCCAAAAAAAAAAAAATAATAATAATGGAAGCTGAAGACATGGCTGGCCAGTAAGAAAATAAAACAGAACACAGTAGTGAAAAAGAAAAACAAAATACTGAAAGTACAGCAGTAAAATGGCAATCTTGGTGGATACAGCTCAAGTACATATAGTTGAAAGAGTGCCTCCAAAGTCTTTTGGGAAGAAATGCGGATAAACTGGTTTGTCTGGTAAGACATACAGCATCTAGGGCTCAATATTTATTTTAAAGTAGCAATTTAAAGGAATTCCATGTGAAAACTACTGAGTGTTTTCACTGAGATATGGAAGCTCAAAAGTTGAGCTCATGGAAATGGAGGATATTTTAATGGTTACCAGAAGCTGTGCTATTCCCCAGGTAGGATGGAGACATAGGTTAATGGCAGCGTGGGTGCAGCTGAAGGGTAGTCATAACTTCCAGAGTTTTGTAGCATACTAAGGTAACTGTGGTTGACAAGAATTAATTGCATTTTTCAAAGTAGCTGGTGGAGAGGATCTGGAATGTTTTCAACACAAGGAAATGATAAATATTTGTAGTGTTGGCTATGCCAGTGACCCAACCCCTCTGATGATTACATATTGGATGCATGATTGATTTTTTTTTTTTCCCTCCGGTACCAGGAACCGAACTCATGACCTTGCGCTTGCCAGGCAGGCGCTTTTGCCGCTGAGCTAAATCCCCAGCCCCTTGGATGCATGATTGAAATAGGCTGTCTCTCATAAATAAATAAATATATGTGTGCGTGTGGATTAAAAGTTAAAAAATATATCAAAACATGTAAATTTATTAATTCTTTACACAAACCCCTTAAGATAAGATGTATCAATTGTAAAAATAACCTGGGCTATAGCTGCCATTTATCTCTTGGGTGTGTAGCGTGCACTTTAGCAAGTGAGGGCTTTCTTGGGAAAGAGCTGAGATGGGTACTGGCTTAGCAGGAGAGTGAGGAGCGGCTTGCTGGGAGGAGAGGAGGCATCTTTTTCCCTGTGGCTGCAGTCCAAGGCGGCACTTGCTGTCTTCTGGGCAGAGCAGGGAGTGATAGGGGCAGAATTTCCTGTGCTATTCTGCTGAACCTGGAGGCAAAGGAACCGGTTTCCCAAGAAGGAAGCAATGAAGCTATCCGGCCAAATACAGGCAGGCATGCTCATGGATGCCTGTAAACCCAGAACTCTGGGAGGCTGAGGGAGGAGGATTGCAAGTTTGAACTCTGTGTTGGCAATTTAGACACTATTTCAAAATTAAAAAAAAAAAAAACATCTAGAGGATGTAGCTCAGGGTGAAGGCCAAGGGTTCAATCCCTAGAAACAAAACAAAACAAAACAAAATGAAACAAAACACAAAACAACTCCAGCACTGGAAAGAAAAAAAAAAAAAGATTTTCTTGCCCCTTGAAAGGAATAACGTAAAAGAGTCACAGTGCTACTGTTGGGGTCATAGACTTACGCCCAAGGCAGTGATCAGTGTAGCAGCACTAGGTGAAAGATCTTCCATTAGAGATTCCCGCAGGATGCTAGGACAGCTGTCTGAGCTCATAGCTCCTGCACTTGCTCTAATGTGTTCTTTCCCAAATATAAACCTGGGGTGGTCCACAGGCTAATTTTGTGCACCTTTTCGTGAGCTTTTGCAGCTGGGAATCACTCCTGTTTTCTCAATGTCAAGATACTATGTTATTTGAAAGATGCTAATATGGTGATGTCTGCCTGGACAGGGGGTATAAATATGCAGATCAGTCCTATGTTATATGTAGTTCTGTGCAAATCAGTTCTCATTATGTGCTCACTATAGCTCTAGGAAAAGCCAAGTAAAACACAGTTCTGATCTCTAGAGAAGCAGGCTAATTGCTTGGGGAGAATGCTAAAAGCAAGGCATGATGGGAGTTTGTGTTTACATAGGAATTGTACAGAAAAATACCAAAGTTCAGGCCAATATACAGCAAAAGGCCCAAGTAGTCATCCCCCAAAAGGAAATGAAAACAAAAAAAAAAGGAACTTAAGTGTATCTGTGTGTGTGTGTGTGTGGGTGTGTGTGTGTGTATAGGAGACAGGTGAAGTCAGATCAAGGTGGGTTTGATGTACTACAGAAAATTTTTGTGTATATGTTGGGACTTTACCTGGTTTTGAGGAATGTATAGAACAGGAATGACAGAACAGCTTTTGAACAGCTACAAAAGGAGAAGTAGCGCAGCAATCTTGGGAGGCAGAGTAAGTGTGCTGCTGAAGGCAGGAGAGGCAGTCTCTGTACATCAGCTCTGGGCAGACAGGGAAGCACCATGTTGGGAATGTCACATGTTATGTTTTGGGCCTAACTTGTCCCAGACAAAACTCCTGTTAGAATTTGCTAGTCAGTTGGGAGGTGGGGCACTTAACAGAGGTTTCTGTCTTCCTCCTGAAACTGTAGAGTTAAGTTAACTGAAAATACCTCTGAGGTGACAGGCATTTATATTTTATAGAAATAAAATTTGCATTTTGAGGGATAGGTTCATGAGAAATGCAATTTGGAATTGTAAGCGTAAATGATTGTTTCATAATATGCATGGAATCCAAATGAGGCCTGGCTGAGTCACTTTTGTCTCATTGCTGAGACAAAATACTTGAAACCCGAACTTAAAGGGGAAAAGGTTTATTTAAATCACAGCCTGTAGAGGTTTCAGTCCATAATAGGCTGGCTCCAAAGCAGGGTGAGTGGCAGAGGGGCATTACAGAGGAGAAACAGTTCATGGTGGGCAGAAGGTAGCAAAGCGAGCAAAGCCAAGACAAAACTCTCTCTGTCCCTTATATTGTATCCAGGCTGCCAGGACTAGGGCAGTGCCAAACCATTCTGTGGACTGAGTTAGTAATCACCCACCCTTAATCCTAGCACCCTTAATGCTAGCATTGCACCATGAATCAATCACACATTCTAGATTTGACCAGCTCTGAAAAAGTACCATCTATGAGTGCATGAGGCTTTGGGGGAATATCTAGACATGAGCCATAACAAGGCCTTTTGTACACATCCAATTAAAAGATTGTAGGTTTTTGTAGCAAAACTCACACAATTTCTTTTTTGGGATGGCAATTTGCAAAAAAGCTTTTGAGTAGTTGAGTAATGTGCCAATAAATAGCTGGTTTTTAAATTCACTTTAATAAGAAAACTCAGTCCTTATATCTGAAGACAGAGAAACTTAGAGAAAAGAATTTCTATGACTTCTTTAGTTCTTACTGTATTTAAGTGGGGATTTATACTCCTAATGAAAAGACAGCCTTGCACCTGTCACCTGTTATTAAATATGTATTTTCCAGCTTTTTTGATGGGGAATTTTAAAGTTGTGTTATAAAAAAGTTAATAGATTTATAATCAACACTGATAGGGCATTTTATTTTATTTTTATTTATTTATTTATTTATTTATTTATTTATTTTTGTCTTTTTGAGACAGGGTCTCGCTGTGCAGTTCAGGCTGACCTTGGGCTCACGCTGTAGCCCAGGCTGGCCTCGAGCTTGCAACGATCCTCCTGCCTCAGCCTCCTGAGTGCTGGGATTACAGGTGTGCGCCACCACGCCCAGCTTGTTAGGGCATTTTAATTAATATAATTTAATGGATTGGTGGTTATGAGCTCAATGGGAAAAATAAAATACTAAAGACCTCAAAATGAGTATATGAAAATCTTTATTGGTCCTGTCCAAATTATAACTTCTTTTAACTTTGTTTTAATTTAGCAAATTTTAGTCCAAACAAGGAGGTTTCATGTGCAGTAACTAATTTTGAAAACAAAATAGTTTTTAATTAATGTGAAATAGAGCATAATAGCATTTATTTTTAAGAAAATTGACATTTTTTTCTTGTGTTGAGATACTTTGGACATGTTGGCTTCTCCAGTGCAAATGTTCAAGTTCTTTCTTACATTTGCAGTTATTTGCAAAGGAGGACAAGAATATTAAAGACTCTTGATGAAAGAAGCCTGTATTTTTAGGAGAAAGCCTCCCCTTTCTAGGGCTTTTCAGAACTGGCTTTGGAAATTTTGTTGGACATTTAACTCTTGTTGTGTTACCTTATGTATGCAATCGAATTAGTTTATTTCCATGTAGGAATATATGGTTTAATCATCTCATTTGTATGACAACTTAGAATTTCTGAGTGAAAGATATTAATGTACACAGGCAAAAAGAACTTGAGAATTCCTAGGAGAGAAAATGCAAGGCAGATTTTTGTGAGGCTTAGACTGACCAGACTTATGTGGGGGAAAGGAAGATTAAAAAGAAAAGAAAGCAAAACAAAAGAGCTACTTGTCCACAAATGATAGTCACTGTATATTTACTCAAACAGTGATTTGTGTGATTTAAATTGCAAGATTTTCCTGAGTAGCTAAGAATTTTGTGCCATGCAAATAAAAAGAGCTCAGATTTGAGATAGCCAAACTGTAGTCTTAAAGGTTGCTATGCATATTGTGGACTTTCTAATCACTATAGATCTTAAGAAATGTAGTTTCCCTGTATGTGTAATACTATGTTTAAGTTGGAACATGAAAAAATTTCAAAAATTTGGTTATGACCTTATTGCCAAAGTTATGCAGGGCTAAATGACTTGGTAGGTAAGAAGGAAGTACACAGGGAGGAGAACAATAAATGAACATTTAAATGTTTCTGAAGATAAAAACAATACATTACAATATAGATATTGTAATGTGAATGTTGAAAGAGTCAGAAAGAAAAAAAAAGTCTATGACACACAGCCTGGAAATACTACTGTTAACTCTTTGTTGTATTTTTTATGGTGTTGTTTATTTTGGTTCACAGACTATAGAGGTTTCAGTCCATATTTGGCTGGCTCCAAGGCAGGACAGCATGGCAGAGGGCACCACAAAGAAGAAACAGTCCAAGGCAGGGTACATTCTTACATGAATGTGAATGACTGTGGTCATACTTAACCAAAGCCTCTTGAGCTCACAGGTGGAGCTTTTCAGAGGTGGTTGGGTCTAGGGTGTAAGAATATAGATTAAAGGTGTGGTAATTAAATTAGCCCACTGATTGCTTTAGTGTAGTTCTGGATATGGATAATGGGAAGGGTGACCCTGCGTGTGAGTGGCACTGACCAGGCTTGTAGCCTGATGGAATAAAAGGGAAAGGGAGGGTCTCTACTTGCTAACTGTGCCTACCCTGCCTTGGACTGTTTCTTCTTTGTGGTGCCCTCTGCCATGCTGTCCTGCCTTGGAGCCAGCCAAATATGGACTGAAACCTCTATAGTCTGTGAACCAAAATAAAAAGTTCTTCCTTTAACTGGTAGATGTCAGGTATTTTGTCTCAGTAATGAGAAAAATAATGGAACTAAGACAGAATTGATTCCTAGAATTAGAAATACTGGATTAGATTATGTGTTCATTTAATCATCCCTGCAACAAAACTTTTTTTGAATTCTAAGACTATGTGATTCTTTATTTTTGAGATCCTGGGGATTGAACCCAGGACCTTTGTACTGAGCTACATCCTTAGCCCTTGGTAACTTTTATTTTTGAGACAGGCTCTTACTAAGTCTTTAATTTGCTTTGGCTGGGCTTGAACTTTGACCTTTCTGTCTCAGCCTCCCAGAGTTCTGGGATAGTAGGTGTGTTTCACCATGCTCAGCACTCTGAAACATTTTTAAAGTTTTTGATACACATTGTAAAGTTGTGATCAGGTGCTGTCACACCAATTTATTGGTGGTTATGCTAAACACACCTACTGCTTGGTATTGATGCCCTCATCTACTCCTTTTTATAGCATGTAGGATACACTTGTGAAAATTAGTGCTCTTGCATGGGAATGAAGGCTGTTCCTGAGGAGCATTGAGATATCAGTTTTGCCCCTTCTTGGGTGCCCTGCTTGGGAAGAAGCCAGCTGCTGTGTAGTGAGAGCAGCTCAATAGCTCTGCGCAAACATCCCCATAACAAGTACCTGAAACCTCCTGCCAAGAACCGGCAAGGACCTGGACCCTCCAGTCAGTAACTTATTACTGGCCACCAGAAGAGCATCTTATGCCGGGACTACCCTGCTGAGCCATTCCTGCATTCCAGATTCTCAGAAACTGTGTAAGATAATAAATGTTTTATTTATTTATTTACTTTTTTGTTTTTTTGAGACAAGATCTCACTGTGTAGCTCTGGTTGGCCCTGAACTTGAGACCCTCTTGCCTCAGCCTTCTGAGAGCTAGAATTATAGGCATGTATTACCACAGCTGGTGAACCATTGATTTTAATTTGCCATATATTGGTAATAGTTTGTTACACATCAGTAGATAAGTAATACCCAGTCTTACCAGTGCTTACAGTAAATCCTTGTTGACATTGTCATATTTCAGTATTTTCACAAGTTTAAAAAAACTTCTGATGGTTTTCATTTGCACATTTCAGTTGACAGTTTAAGCGATTAAGTATTTTTTTCCATTGGTGATTTAGATCCGCTCATATTTTTAAAACCAGAGATTCAGGTTTTTTTTTTTTTGCCCTAGGATTTCAATTTCTAGTAATAACTAATTAATAAAATAGTATGAACTGCTAAAAGGGGCCACAAAAAGTCTTGTGGATTTTCTTTTATTAGATTTAAAAAGTGCTGAGATTAGAACAAAAACTCACAGCAATCTTCCTGCTTCAGCCTCCCAAGTGCTGCCACCATGCCCAGCTGGACAAAAAATAATTTCAAAGGTGAAGTTTGGCATTTCTATTACCCTCCTTGACTTTCAAGGAAACCGTGGAAGATTTTATATCCCCAAAACACCAGCACAGTGTCCCCCCA
>NW_004955429.1:9448284-9485272 GCF_000276665.1 Chinchilla lanigera | reverse complement strand
TATATATGCATCAAATACTAGTGCACACAGCTACATAAAGCAAATATTAACAGACATGAAAAATCAGATAGGCACTAATACAAGTGTAATGTGGTAACTCAATGCCCTGCTGTCACAAATAGACATATAAACTAGACAAAAATTAACAATGATATATCAAAACTGAACCAAACTTTTGAACAAATGGACTTAGTAGGTATCTGCAGAGTGTCCCATTCCACATCACAATATACATTTTTTCAACTGCACACAGGCTGTTCTACAAAATACACCACATACTAGCACATAGAACATGCTTAAGTAAATGCGAAGGAATCAAAATTATCCCATGCATATTAACAGATTACAATGCAGTGAACTGGAAATCAATGGCAGAAGAAACCAGAAGAACTTCATAAACACATAGAAATTAAATAACACTCTCCTGAGCAAACAATGGGTCACTTTAAAGCATGTCTCTGCTGTCATTGGTAGACATCATGGGCAGTCAGGGTCCAGAAATGAGTTGGTTAACCCCAGCAAGCCAGCCATAGATTTGTGATGGTGTCGTGGATAATCCCAGCAAGGCTGCACCTTGAGTTCCACTGAAGTTCAGACTGGTTTCTGGTTGTGAGGCTGGAACCCAGTACGCTCAGCCTGTGACACCCGATATTCTTCCTGTTAGCTTGAACTTGGCTCTGTGATCTCCTGCCACCCTGAACTCAGCAGCCTCACCCTGACACTGGGAACTGCCAGATAGAGCCAACCTGATCCTGTTCTGAGTTCTGAGCTCATTTAGCCCCTCTCCAAGATGGCTGCCAGCCAATTACCCTCTTCTGGGGGATGTCTGAACCCAAATAACTCACCAGTATTGCTGTCATCTTCATCCACTGCTGCATTCCACTGATGTGTTTTTCCAGGGAGGGCTCTGAGGTTGCCAGTAGTCACCAGGAGTCTGTGGGTTCAAACTGCTCTTCCATGCAGTGAGTCTGATGTTAGGGAAATAATGACACTTGCTGCCTCCCTTTTTTTTTTTGTTTTCTGGTACCAGGAATCGAACTTACGACCTTGTGCTTGCCAGGCAGGCACTGTGCTGCTGAGTTAAATCCCCAGCCTGGCTCCCTTTTCTTCATTGATGTCTTACTCTTTGCTCTCCCCAAGGGCTTCAATTCTCTCTTCAGATCCTTCCTGGGTCCTGGGGCCCCACTTCCCTCCTTCTCTTTCTCTCACATTGCTGTATTCTAGCATCTGGACACCAAATCTCAGAGATGCTCTTTCTCTGCTGCTCACCACTCTGCCATCTTCCCAGAAGTCATGATCAATAATTTTCAAAGTGAATAAAAAATATATAATGGAGATAACTTAAAATGAATTGTTTATTTGGGAGTACTTAATGAGAAGCACAATGAGGTGCTAGGCACTAGTTTAGGCATTAGAAGCTCAATGGCAAGCAAATAGCAGGCATGGCTTCCACCTACCTGGAGATTATTGGCTAGTCAAGGACATAGACATTAATCACATACTCAATCACGTATTCAAAAGATAACGGCTGCATGTATCTAATGAGGGCTGTTACAGTGCTAGGAGAGAAATGATAGGTTGATTTTGGTCTGAATTGAAGGGTGGGTAAGTATGTTTGGTTTTAGTTTTTCTTTTGTGTACAGAATGTAATTGTTTTATTTGTTCATTCACTTTCTTCCCTTAGGTAATAGATTGTTTTAGGCCAGGAAATATGTTTTCCTCTTCACTTGAATAACTCCACAGAGCACACTTATGCTCATAGTTTTGCAGAGCCTTCTGTTAAATGACTTACAGATCCTTAATGGACATAAGTGGAATTTAACTTAGGTTTCCACTTTTGTAATTGTTTTACAGTGCTGCTTTTCATGATTTACCTGCAGGGTTTAGGTGAGGGATCTGGGTCCTTAAACAAAGATGCCCTGCTGAGTGCAATACTGATGGGTTGGATGCCAGTCTGTGGTGGCAGACTCAATGGATGAGCCACACATTTACTTGGGAAAGTGATGGGTTTTGTCTACTAATAGCATTAGTGACTCCAGTGCTGCTAGCTTTTGAAGAACACTTTACTGCATATTAGTTGGTGAGATAAACTAGTAATCTTTTCTGAAAATCTGCAGGACTGAATTTGTCTTTACTAATAATATAAGAATTGAAAGAATATGACACACAAGTTGGATCCAAAATCCTAAAATTTTTTTCAATTTTTTTTTTATTTTAAAGAGAATAAAAAATAAGAAAAAAACAATAAAAATGATGTAGAATTTCAAAACAAGATGATAGGAAATTAACAATGGTTATTATATTGCATATTATTATCTTCAAAGTAGTTGTTCAGATTACCAGGTATAGGCAGGCAAAATTGATCAAACAATGAAGCATTACTGTTCCTTTCAATAAACCAATAGAAATTAGTAGTACAATTATCTTAGTTACTTTGTGTATGTATATGTACATATATATATATTTCCCCCTTCCTTCTTTCTTTGCTCCTTTCCCCCATTCCAGTTGTTATTTCCTTTTGAGCAATTTCTTTCCTTTTCACAATATCTATTGTATCTTTCAGATTTCATTTACTCTTTCAGTTTCTTATGCTAGGGAGACAATAGAGTGTTTACACATGTGGATCTGATTTATTTCACTTGTGAGTATAGTCTCTAGTTGCATCCATTTACCTATAAAAGCCTCGAGTTTATCTTTATAGCTGAGTAATACTCCACTGTATAAAAATACCACATCTCTTTCATACATTCTTCAGTTGATGGACATTTGGGTTGTTTCCAAGATTTAGCTATTACAAATTGTGCTGCTATAAACATGGGTGCACGTATATCCCTGTGTTATAATATTTTTGATTTTCCTGGGAAAATACCCAGAAAGGGAATAGCTGGTTAAATGGAACCTCTAATCCTAGTTTTTTGAGGAATCTCAACACTGATACCCACAGTTATTTCACCAGTCTACACTCCCACCAACAGTGGAGAAGGGTTCCTTTTTCCCCACAGCCCCTCCAGCATTTGTTATTGGTTGATTTCTTGATGATAGCCATTCTTTCTGGGGTGAGATGGAATCTCAGTGTTGTTTTAATTAGCATTTCTTGAATGACTAATGATGTTGAACATTTTTTCATAAGTTTATTTGTCATTTGTATTTCTTCATCTGAGAAGTGTGTATTTGTCTCAGATGCCCATTTCTTGACTGAGTCTTTGAATTTTGGGGGCCTGCAAAATCCTGAAACTTTCTAATACTCCTTTAACAATTTAAAGGGTGATTAACATTCTCAAATTTCTTCAAAGGAATTTTAAATGAAATGGAGATTCCCAATAGGCCAACATTAGTGGAGCTGATAGAACACAGGAGAATATGGAAAGAGGTATCAGGGGACAGGAGGGTAATCTGAGACAGAACACAGTGGGGCCTCCAGGCTCGTCAAGCATTTGTACTCCATCAAGGCTATAAAAAGCAGATGTTCTGAGATGAACCTTGATCTGGAATTCCTTTCTGATTTATGGTCTGCTTCCTTCTGGGAGACCTGTGAGTGGTGATACTGAGCCTCTTCTACACTCACTGAAACACAGTTCATTTGTCTTCTTGTCAGAGACTTGGCTATCTAAGAATGAGCAGTGGTCGAGGTGGACTCGGTGGTAGTGTACGTGATATATTGATGTTGGGGATGGAGAGGTGCTGTGAAGGGACATAGCTTTTGTTATACTGATTTGTGTTGGGGACAAGTGGCTGCCTCAACTGTCTGTGTAGTACTTTAGGTTACATTAGAGCTATTTCTTTCAGTTGGAGTTAGGTCAGAATTATGATCAGCTGCATGGTGGGGAAGAAGTAGAATCTTATCAGGGATTTGACAAAGAATACTGTAGAGATAAGACTGTGAGTGTTCAGCTCATAGCAATGTGATGTGGATATGATGGAGCCACATGTCTTATAAGAATAAAATTTCTCTTTAGATAAACATAAGGAAAATTCTGATTGCTCTATACTTATGTGTTCTATAAATTTCCTGGGAAGACATCAAAGAAATGGCTGCCTCTAACTTGGAACAGTGCTGTCAGACCAAAGAATGACTCAGACCAGTCCAGCTTGATGAGTGAATGCACTAATTGGGAATTAATTGCATAGTGGTAGAGAGTTTACAGCCAACTGAATTACTGGTCACCACTCCTGCTTACCAAGCTCCTGTTTATATAGGGATATATATATATATACTACATAGGATAACAACAACAAAAGCAAAAACAAGAACCAGAACCCATGGGATGAATTATGTGTTTGTGTACACCCTATTCCTGTTTTTATTGAGAATTCTGCTGGTCTCAGCAAACACAGAGCAGAATGGCTCTGCTTGGCTGTACCCAGTGTCAGCACCTGGTGAGGACCCCACTGGGCAGCTAAGTAGTGACCTATCACAGCATGGTGTTACCTTCCCCAGGGTTCAGGAGACTATTCCCCCTATAGCATGGCCACCACCTAACTATTTTTTTCAGGGGTGCTTTGGATTAAACCCAGGACCTCATCACGGTAGGCCAGCCCTTCCTCACTACTATAGCCTCCAGCCCAGACATGTTTTTAAATCTATGTAATCAATCAGTGGCAGTTCTATAGCCATGGTAAGAAGTAACCACCAGTTCTAGTTCCAAACCTATTTAGTTGGCTAATGATAAACCACTTCAGTTAAACACACATCTGGAAGACAAACTTGAACCACAGACTCACCCTCTGAAAGCAGGGCAAATGATGGCGGGCTCATTCCAGTGAATGCACTTCTAAGGCTAATGCTAACCCATTACCACTTCTTCATCTGACCCAAAGCATATTCACATCGACTCTCTCCTGTTTCCCTAAGCAACACAATTCCAAAATGGATCCTTCTTCAGAACCCTCTTCAAAACTAGCCATTTATTGTTTTTTTCCCAGCAAGACTGCCTGGTTAGAATAGTTCTCCATTACTTAGCTAAGCAATACATTTAGTTTTTAGTTTCATGTACCAAGTGATGTTCTCTTCCTCGGACGATTTCAAAAACCATATGCAGAGAGTGTACAAGGAAATGTAGGAAGGGGCTGAGCTGGCCTTCTCCTGTACCACCTTTGACCAAGGACTAGACCACTGATCTATGCATGGTTGTTGAGCAAACCTAGACTCTGAAAAAGTTTTTCAATAGCCTTATTGGAAATTGTTGGGAGATGATGGTCTATGAGTCTGTTACATTTGTGCATTGCTTCGTGAGAAGAGTATCTGATGGCTTTTGCTCTGCTTTGAAAGAGTTGTGTGGTGTGAACAGTATGGAGTAGAGACAGATTATCATCTCCCAGGGCAGAAAACAGGATTGTTTGGTGGACTAGAAGCAAAGAAGCTGATATTCAGAAGATAGAAGTTCAAGCCGGAGGCAATGCACTCTCAAATTAGTGGTGTAACAAGGAGATAACGAGGAGGCATTCAAGCTGAGTGTCTTCCATTTCTTATAGCGTCTGTTTTCCAGGGAAGCATCCAGAAACCAAGGGGCTGGGGATTTAGCTCAGCGGCACAGCACCTGCCTGGCAAGCGCAAGGTCATGAGTTTGATTCCCGGTACCAGAAAAAAAACCAAAACCAAAAAAACAAAAACAACCCCAAAACCAAACAGTTCGGATTCCATCAAAGGGCACTTTTATGCTGTGGCTTCCAGTTAGGTTCAAAGAATGAGGTGCCCTGAATGGACATCATTAGAGATGAACTAGGGTAAGGTCAGGAATTTATAATCCCTACTCCTGACTCCAAGGCTTTCTGCAAGAGACTACTGTGATCTTGCTCATGACTAATGTCCTAGCTCCCGTCAGGTAGCCATTCTCTAAGTTGCTTCCTTTGTCCACTAACTTCGCCACATTGTATTGACCCTTCAGCCTCAGAAGTAATAATTGGTTCTCCCTCTTCTCACATTATGGTGTTGGCATCATCAACTTGCATTCCAGTTGCTCCAGCTGAAAGCACACTAATGAGATGATACAAAGGTAGAAATGATGGGACTTGGCAAACAAATTTTAGGGTGAAGGAGGCCAAGGAGGCAAGATTGCTGCTGTAGAGTTAGGTGCAGGGAGGCTGTTTGGCGAGATTGCGAGGTTGGGAGAAGTTCGGAAGGTGCGTTGTCATACCACTTTAAGGGTACCGTCCAGGTTTGAGGTTCCAGCAATTAAAATACAAGATTGGTGCTTGGGACAGAAAACAGGACTGGAGATATAAAAATCTATTCATCTACATAAGAAGAATATTAGAGGCCATAGGAATGATCTAAAACAACCAAAGGAGCCTCTATAGTGACTTTACTAAGCTAGAGGTCCATAATCCAGGCAGGAAGCAGGGTTGTTAGTCAGAGGGATATCCTTCTTGAGTCTGAACAAAAGTAATCAAAGTACATACTATTGTTCCCCAAACACTATGCAGATAAGCACATAGAATACTTTAAAAGTCTTTTTCTTCTGTGTACTATTTCCCTGCCTATAGTATGATTTTTTCCCCTTGGTCTTGCTGACTATATGGACATTATACAGCTTCCTTTTCACTCATCTCCATATTTACCTGACTTTTCATAACGTTTTCTGTACAGGGAGGTACAGCTGGTAATGGTGAGAGGAATTCAGATTTTCTGAATATGTTCTTTTTTATTTTAAAGAGAATAATAAAAAAAAGAACAATAGCAAAATACCAACAACATAGACAAAAACAAAACAAAGCAAAAACAATAAAAATGATACAGGATTTCAGAACAAAATGATAGGAATTAACCGTGGCTGTTACAGGACATATTGTTATCTTCAACAAAGTTGCTCAGATTACCAGATGTAAGAAGGCAAGGTTGATCAAACCATTAAAGAAAATAAAAAATAAAGCTCTGTATCATTTATGAATATTTTCTAAAGACAAAACCAAGACAAAACCAAAAAGTTAACAAATATAACTGGTGTGAGAGAAAGAAGATAGAAAAAATATTAGAAAATGTTGACGTTAATGGAGTAAGGAGGGCCGGAGAGGTAGCTCAGTGGCACCAGTGCCTGCTTGGCAGGTGCCATGTCCTGAGTTCGATTCCTAGTACCAAAAAAAAAAAAAAAATGGAGTAGGGAAAGAATATGTAAACTTCCTACAATTCTGTTGAACACTGATAATTTTCTCTTGACTATGTACACGTTTGGTTGTGTGTGTGTGTGTGTGTGTGTGTGTGTGTGTGTGTAATGGGCAGGGAGAGATGAGGAGACTGAAATCTGCCAGCAACCCACTGAAAGGACCAAACTTAAAATTGCCCTGGGATGTCAGCATTTGCACCCATTAGGGTGCTATGATAATGTCTTCTCTTGGACCTTGGGAAGTCCTCACAGAATGTATTTTTATATGGGTGTTCACAGTTCACTTTTTTGTTGTTGTTGTTTTTGTTTCTGTTTTCCGGTACCGGGAACTGAACTCATGACTTTGCGCTTGCCAGGCAGGTGCTGAGCCGCTGAGCTAAATCCCCAGTCCCTACAGTTCAGTTTTAAAAGTACTCAATACATATTGACTTTTTTTTTTTAATGTTTAGATGACATTCACCGGAACTGCCTTACAGAGGCAGTGTCTAAGTGACGCTGAGGCAGAGCAACGACTTGGGACTCGTTCAAGCCAGACTGCAGTCGGACAGAGGTAGAAGCTAGACGGTGAAATGGCAAAAATGCAGAACAGCGCAGACTACAGGCACGAAAGGGCAGAAGCACCTACATTCTGTGAAAGCATAAATAGTAGCTTCAGGATAATATAGCTACTGTTGGTTGTTCCTAACCCATCCCTAAAATTAAAATTTGAAAACAGATTCACTATAAAAGTTAAGAATCTTTTAGACTTGTACCCAGATGTCTCAACTTCAGCAACCAAGTCATATTTGTAGTTAAACTCAGAGATTATCACATGTGACCACCGGATAAGTATCTTGGATACATTTTTCATCTTCTGCTCCTACAGCCTCTCCTTTAACTTGGGTTTTCTTTACCTGCCAACACTTAATGGAATAAAGTTTTTCTTAAAAAGTCATTGCATTAAATATTGAGTATATAAAACCCTTCGGAGTCTTGCATCTACTGCTCTTTTGCTCTAATCTTTTTCTATGCTCCCCTTCCAACATAGGCACATACACATAGCCCCCCAAATATTTATTATCTTCTGAACATGCTCAGCCCTTGCATGACCTCCCTTTGCATGCGTAGCCCTGCTTTCTCTCTGCTGGAAAAGTCTTGCCAGATTCAAATGAGTCTTTATCCTATAAATTTCACCTTGAAGAGGACTTTGAAACAATCGTTTTTCATCCCAGGAGAGGAGTGGAGTGTTTGAAGGCTTTACTAACCATCTAAATATCTTCTAGCACTTACTATAATGAACTGTGTTATTAAATTCTAGACAGGAAAACTTCAGCTCTTATTTTTCTTTGTATTCTGACTCACAGACTCAAAGAAAACTTTCAGAAAATGTTTGTTGAATGATATAAAGAATTACTTTCAGAGCCGGGTGTGGTGGTGCACTGCTGTAATCCCAGCACTCGGGAGGCTGAGACAGAAGGATGGTTGCGAGTTCGAAGCCAGCCTGGGCTACAAAGTGAGTTCAAGATCAGCCTGAACTGCATAGCGAGACCCTGCCTTAAAAAGACAAGAAAAAAAAAAAAAAAGAATTATTTTCAACTGATAGTATGGGAACACTGAACAGCAGTATTCACTGAACAGTTAATTGATTTACACTGTGTGGACAATGGACAAAAAGGCAGAGCCAGCAGGGTATGCTAAGGAGTACATTTTCTGCTATACTTGATTATATCTCGACTGTATCTTCTGGAATCGGTGGAGTAGTCTAAAATGTGATCAATTTGAATCAAAATTCTGCACAATAGTTCTACCTATCCTAGTTGGCAAATTTTCAACTTGACTACGGGAGTCACATCAAATTTCAGAGTTTTTCCAGCATGGTGTAGTTTTGGAAAGGCTGAGGTAGGAGGACTGTAAGTTCAAGGCCAGCCTGGGCAATTGAGTGATTTAGCAAAAGCCAATTCAAAATAAAAAAAAATTAAAAGACTTGGGGATGTAGCTCAGTGGGGAGGCCCTGGAGTCACTTTTTAGTATAAAGAAAGTATTTTTTGGTGGAGTTTATTCATTATAATTGTTTCACGTGATTGAATTATATAAATCTAAAAACTTACAGAAACTATACAAATCTTAACAAGGAGTATCTGTCCACACATTATTCAAGTTTTAGTGAGGTATTTTTTTCTTCTATCGTGTCTCAGGTAGTCTACGCTTGATGTTAGCCAAAACGCCGAGAAGCGATGTCTCAGGTATTCTAGCACTTCCGGTGAGAGCTTTTCGGTCTCTCACGAGTACAGACCGGGTCTCCCTCACTAAGTCTGTAGTTGCGAGCTATGGACTGATTGCGTTCTTTTCTTGTGAGCTTCCATTTAGCAGGCTTTGGGATCCCTCCAATTAAAATCTAACAAAATGTTTGCTTATGTGAATGTGAAAAGGAAAAGGATATGCAGATATGCAAACTAAAAGTTTCAGCAAAATAGTGTTTTCATTGAGTTTCTCATGTTAAAAAGAGGTGTACAGATCATTGGAAAGACATGCATAATGCAATTGAAGACAAAAACTCTAGGAGAAAAGTATTTCTTTCTGAAATCCTTTTGGATATAAAGTCAGATAGTGTAATGTCAGGGTCAGATCTATAGTTGGATTGTTTGAACTAGACTCATTTACAGGCAAGATTAATTCACATTGAGAAAACTGGGTGGTATTGTTAGAAAATGTCAGGAAGGAGCTCTTTCTATGAAAGGGTAGGTTCCTGCTGATACAGAGCCAGGAAGCTTTATGACATTATGCCACGGAAGTCAAGGCCATATTTGAGACCAACAAACAAGTCATTAGGATCTTTTTGTTCAACGGCCCAGGTTTCACCCCAACTGGAAGAGGTAACTACATATACAGAGTCTGGGTAAAGAGATCAGGTAGGTCAGCACACGTATTCTCAAGCCCAAGAACAGCACAACAAATAGCAAATAAAACCCCAGCTCAGAGCCCAAACAAATGCCAGGCATGATGGCGCACATTTATAATGTCAGCACTTGGGAGGCTGAGGCAGGAGGGTTGCTGTGAGTTTGAGGCCAGGCTGGACTGCATAGTGAAACTCTGTCTCAAAAAGACAAAAAAAACAACCAAGCAAAAAAGCCCAAACTAAACCAAATCCCATCTCATCTCTAAAAAAAATGTGAATGTTTACTGAAGATAAGCCAGAATCTTGAGTTTATAAAAATAGAGTATTGAAAAAATTATATTTGTGTTCAAAGTCCCTCATTTAAGATTTTCATTCAAAAAAAAAATAACCAACAATAACCTTGAGTTGAATTAACAAGTCTATAGGTGAAGAAACTGGTTATGGTCATACTGGGAGCTCGGGTTTTGAGATACATATGTCAAATGAGCTGTGCTACTCTGGGAGTGACCATCCCTTCAGATTTTTGTTTTAAGAAAATTTATTAGGTGGACAGAACAGAAATTTTTTTTCTGGCCCTCATGTTGTTTAAGGGTTTCAGAGGAGGGACAATTATATTTGGAAACAAAGGTCCAGGGTGACAACTGATAATAAGTTAGGATATTTCCTGTAGCTGAAAGGCATTGAGAACTTTAATTATTCTTCACGGTTGATTCAACCAATTTAGTTCATTTCTGGTCAGAGAGGTGCAACAGACCTGAAATTGCTCTTTAAGAAATCATGGCTCTACTTTTAGAGAACCCTTGCAGGCCTTCTCTGCATGATTATCATTTAAGTCAGGAACTTTCATTTTCATAATAAAAGATCTTTTTTTCCCCTGTTCTTCCTCATTTGCACGGCCACTAGTTAGAAGGAAGGTTCTCGAACTTTACTGTGCAATTGTATCGTTACAATACAGAGTCCAGCATTCTCCCACTAGGGCAGGGAGGCCTACTCTGGGGTGGGGATAGGAATCTGTATTTTTAGCAAGTTTCCAGGGGGAATAGATTGTACTTGGACAAAGTGATCCCAGAGATCATGGTTCCCCTTATCTTCAACCATATGCCTGCCAATGCCTCGCCAGCTTCTATTATCTTGAATCAGAATAATTTTGTAAACAGTGGCAACTGATTTTTGAAAGCGACAGTTCTGGTAGAGGATTCTCTAAATGTGACTCCACAGTTACCTGAGAATCACTTGTTCAAAATGGAGATTTCTGCTCCCAACCCTTAGGTTCTAAGCAACAGTGTAGGATTTACATTTTTTTCAAACAGCAAATGCATGATCCTTTAATATGTTTAACTTAAGACAATAGTTTTAATGTACTGAATTCCCCCATATTTTCTAAGTTATAATGTGATACTAATCACTATTCTATTAGAAAAGTTAACCAACATTGTCATACGTTCATAAAATCATATTAATCTTTCTTCTTATGGAGACTTTGATGTTAAAAATAGCTGTATGTTGAATAGGATTCTTTATTCTCTAACTGCTTTAGGCTTCATGAACTGTTACTTCCTCAGTGTTTCTTATATGAAGACCCTTGGATCAGGTTTTCCTCACACTCAGGTTTAAGAAAACAGTTCTCTTCGCAAACTAATGTGCTTTCTTCTCCTAGACAATGCTGTGAAACGTCAGAATTTTCCCCTTACTTTGTCTACTAGGAAACTCAGCTCTAAGTTCAGTGTTTGAAGTGTCTATAAATTAAAGTATTGTGGATACAATGTCTACCTTTGGCCTTTATAACATAACATTTTATTCAACACTATCTACAGTTTTATTATTAGCCAGTTTGAATCACTTATGGAAGTGGAAGGAAGGAAGGAACAGTCTTTTAAAAGTTGCCCCTCTTCATGGGCATCCAACGTGCTCTGCCAGAAGAGTTTCCTCCTTGTCTTTTAGTTTGAAGGCACTGTTTTAGCAGCTTTCAATGTATATTGAATAATCGATGACCATCTACCTTCTCTTACTTTTTAGGCAAAGTGAGAGCTGGTTAGCTTACATTCTCTTCATACCTTTGCCTGATTTTCATTTTTCCCCTACTTGAATATTTTCAAAATTTGCCTAATTATAGAATTACTTGAAAGTGATAGTTAAAATACTCTCTAGAGAGCCTCTCTTGTCACAAAATTGTGATCTGATAGTGGATGATTGGATCAGGTGACATATTATTTTAGAGTCCAACTGACTTATTGATGCTGGGTGTGGGAAGCGATGGAGTCATACTTGTGGTTCCCAGATTCCCAGTAAAGCTGGGGTTGTTTCCATGATTGCATTCTAGAAAGAAGTACACATTTGGACAGGATTCAGGCATGACTCTATGCATTGATTTCCGTTTGGACTCCTGGCTTTATGAAGAAAATATCTGTGCAAGACAGATTAGTGTTTGCTCTCATCAGCCCTTCCGAAGAAGTAGGAGTCCAGTAACAGTGATGGAGAATTCAGTAACCAAAGTGAGAGACAGAATATTATTACAAATCAAAAGCAAGGTGAGTTATAGGAGTAAAAGGGGATAAAACCCACAGGGGTTTATAGTCAGTCATGCTTTGATTTATTCAAGAGCAAAATATTGAAATTTTATAATGAATGGGTCGTTGGGGAAAGTCTTCACTTCGGGTGTTTCTAAATGACCTCTGGTGCTTTGAAAAGCATAAATGCTCCAGCCCAAACTCTGCCTGCTGTCTGGATTAATGTCTGCTGGATTGAGTGTGAGTGTGTGTTTTAAGAAATAGTTTTATCTCCAGGAGTTCATTAGTTAGCGATGTAGACCAGTAGCCTTGATGGTGACCTGCCTGGATATCTTCTAATGATAGAAAATTTTGATCCCGTTGAAATTATTTATTTCTTTGTCTATTATTTTAGAGTGACCTAATAATATGCAGTTTTACTGAATCAGAGTCTTTTGGAGCTGGGTTGTAGCTTAGTGGTCAAGTATACTCATATGCAAGGTCCTGGATTCTATCCCCAGCACCATCAAAAAAAAAAAAAAAAGAAAACTTTGGAGGCAGAATAAGAAATGTATATTTAAAAGAAAATCTGAATTGAGTCTGACCAGCAGCTTGGTTTGGAAACCATTTATCTAAAATATCAAGAGATGCTGCAAAGAGGAATTTATGAGATAATTTAATAAAATGACCTCTGAAGGGCCAGGAGACTTCAAACTAACATCTGGGAAGCTGTAGAAATTTAGAGAAATATGTTTTTCAATTGCTGGTCTGAGGACAGCTGAGGCAAATTTTATGATTTCACATCTTTTCTCTTTTCTTTTGCGATCCCTCTGGTCTTCTCCTGACTCCGTGCCTCTCCACGCCTGCAATTTCTATTTTTGAATTTGGTTTTTATTAAGTTGTGTAACTTATTTTACAAAACACTATTTAGGTACAATTGATTAGCTGTAGAGCAGAAATTCTCAGACTTAATCTTGCATGGAATTACCCAGAGAGCTTAAAATATATATCTATAACTATATATCTATACCTATGTATCTTTTTATCTCTCTTTCTCTATATATTCTATATACTCTCTCTATATATTGTATATATAATATATACACATTTTTTTTTTTGCCACAGCACCATTAAACCTGGGGCCAGGATTCTGGGTTTTTTTCTTGAAAGCCTTCCTGTTAATTTTAATGGTTTTCAGGCTGAGCGAAACTAGCTTATTTTGTTTGTCATTAATGCAGTCAAGTTTGTAAACTTAAACTGAGGTCTTTTGCATTCTGTCTTTTTAAAATTGTTGCTTCTCATAGTTTTTTAATGCAGATATTTATGTCATGTTGAGCAGCATCTAAAGAGATGGCACATTGTGTCATGGAGGCCAGCAATAAAGCAGTGAGAGATGTGTGTGTGTGTGTGTGTGTGTGGGGGGGTGTGTGATGTAACCTAAGCATTTGACACTGGGAGCTGGAAAAAAATGGGTACAGTTGCTACAAACCCAAGGTTTTAAGTTCTGTTTTACCATTTGTTTGTTTTTCCCTGTACAATTCCAAATAATTTGTGGTGAACCATGCGGCTTCCTTAGAGACTGAAGTGTGTAGGCCTCAGCACTCTGAAGATGAGCCAACAGCAAATCTAAAGGGAAATGCTGTTATTCCTGCTTTCTTTTCCTTTCTGTTAAATCATTTTAAGACCCCCAGATCTCATTAAAACCTCTTATTCGGGCATGGTGCTGTGCACCTGTTATCCCAGCACTTGGGAGGCTGAGGCAGGAGGATCCTTGTGAGTTCGAGACTACCCTGGGCTACAAAGTGAGCTCAAGGCCAGCCTGAACTGCATAGTGAGTCACTGTCTCAAAAAAGACCAAAAAAAAAAAAAAAAAAAAAAAACCCTTTAAGTATTTTTGGATATCTGCATAATTGGAAGAAGTGATGAACTATTGGCTTACTTAAGAGAAATTAACAGTTCATTATTTACCAGCCTTTTAGGGAGTACCTGTGTCAGGTGTGAGCCTGGGGACTAGAAATAAATAAATGAATAGTGTGCTTCCCGTGTTTAGCAAATTCACAACTGTGTGAATAAAAAAGACATATTAAGGGATAAAATACATACTGCATTACAGTCTAGTTGAGGAAATAAAGCCAATGTGCATGACTTAAATTTTAGAAATGGTTATTATATCATAACTGGACAATTATGAAAGAATAATAGCATGCTCAATAGAGTGCTGATAGCTATAGGGTAATAGGAATTCAGAAAGCAGAGGGCCCAGTGCGGGCTAAAGTAGTCGGCATAAGCCTCACGTGGGAGGTGGTAGTTCCCTTCATTCTGAAGGACGGATAGACTTGGGCAGGTCAACGAGGATGCGGAGGCCAACGGGACCCAGCACAGCACAGGTACAATGAGGAGCACAGGTCAGCCGCGTGTGACCTGGGGCGAGGTAATGAGGACTTACGTTTGGGAGGGATGTCGTGGATCCTTTTGATAAGAAAACTACACAACCGTTTTCCAGAGCAACAAGTATACATGAGCGCACGCGTGTGCATGCGCGCACACACAAACACACACACACACACAGATGTAAAATTTTGTATTTAATTTTAGAACCTCACAAGTTCCTTAAGGCTAGTGGAAGTAACAAAACATGAATTGTTTTTTCAAAATGACTATAGATTATTAGCATGGGAGTGAAGTTATTACACTGAGTTTAGGGACGTTTTCCTAGTTCAGGGAAGTTTCCTGGTTGCAGTGTAACTGGAATGCCTGGAGTCAGGAACCGCTGGCAGTAGAGGTGTATAAATATGAAAAGATAGTTTGCACTGAGAACGCAGCTGTGGGAATGAAGACTAAAGCTATAAAAGAAAAATGTTATTCATCAATTAACTAAATTTCAGTTTTAAATAAATGGAATATAATGGATCATTTCTGTGTATGCATTTTGATTTTTGTATTTAATGTTCCAAACATTTCAGGGAGTATCCTACATTACCAAAGTGTATGCAGTTAGTAATTTTCACTCAGAAAGAGTTTAGTGAAGAAGTTATGGGTACATCTGTCACCCCAGCACTGGGGAGGCTGAGGTAGGAAGATCATGAGTTCAAGGGCAGCATGGGCTACACAGTGAAATCAAAGCCAGCCTGGATTACCTCGTGAAACTCTGTCTAAACAAAACACAGCACAACACAACAATTTTAGAAGAAATATGTATATATATATGAGAGAAGCCCACAATGTAAATAAAGAGCAAAATAGAGTGGTGCCGAGGTTCACAAACTTAATTCTTTCCATGTGGTTTTAGGGTAATAGGATTTCAGAACGCAGAGGGTCCAGTACAGGTTAAAGTAGTTGGCATAAGCCTTATGGGAAGGATCAGGTTTGTGAACCGAGGTACCACTGTAGAAGATAGAAAGTAAGACATAGAAAGGTAGATGTTTTGCCAAAGGGAAAAGGGCAAGAGATGGAGGGAAGGTAAAAGGAAGGGAGGAGAAAGACGTGAGAAAGAATTAAACTGTGTGACGCACATGTACCGACTCCACACGAGGAATATAATCACTATGTACTGTGAAGATGTATAAAAACAAAAATTAAAGTCACTGTACATAAAAGTAGCGTTTTTCACAATATTAATTTGTAAAGATGAAAGAAGGAGGCTGAAAGTACGACAGTCTATCAAATTCTTCAGATGGTTGGAATTTGCCCAAGTTTTATACATCATATGAGTTCAGTAGTAAGGATTTCTGTAAACTCCCGTGTTATTTACCCCCAGGCTGCATTTATTGATTCATTTATGGGTAGTTTTTTTTTTTTTTTTTGAGACAAGCTCTTGCTATGTAGTCCAGGCGGTTCTTGAACTCACTGAGCTCTCGATCTTCCTGCCTCTGCCTCCTGAGTGCTGGAATTACAGTATGTACCATCACACTTGGCAGTCAGTTTATTTCTTCATAAGGAAGTATGAAATGGAAAATCTATGTAAGGGGACCACATATTTCAGCAGGAAACCACAAACTTGGATATTCTTTTTTTTTTGGTTTTTCTCCGGTACCGGGAACCGAACTCACGACGTTGCGCTTGCCAGGCAAGCGCTTTGCCGCTGAGCTAAATCCCCAGCCCCTGAACTTGAATATTCTTAAGCTTGAGGAAGACAGTGATTAGCCAGCAGAGGGAGCAGGTTAACTGGGTCTCCGAGACTGTCCATATTTCTCACCAGAGTTACTGAGTAACATGAAATCTTCATGTTAGAAGTGTGAAAAATCAAAGTTACCGTCGTGCCATCTACCAAGTACAAGTACAAGTACGTCGTTTCAGAAGAATTTCTGCATCTTGCTTTTATGAAAATAGACACGTGGCTGAAATTGGCAAACTGAAGAAAATGTGACAATAAATAACTCTTCTGTGTTTACTGTTGGGAAGTTCACAGCTTTTTTTTGTTTTCTGTCAAACTGCTGAAGGGATATCTGATTTTCAAGAAATAAAGTGGAATAGTGAAGATGTTTATACATTTTTGAAAAAATATTATTTCTATGCAATATTTTCTAAGGAAAAAAAGCTGAATGGTGATAGTCTTCTGTCTTAAATTTTATGTGCTATACATTTATTTGAAAGTTATGACTAACTTTACTCAATACTTGTTTTTTCAGAACTAAAGATTTAACCCAGAGCCCTTTCACTGACCTACATCTACCACTCCACTCTCTCTTTTGGGAGACAGGGTCACCCTAAATTGCTGAGTTGCCAGGTGGGACTCTAACTTGCAATCTTCCTGCCTCAGCCTCTCAGAATCCTGGGATTACAGGTGGGCACCACCCCACCTGGCTAACTTTACACAATAATTTGAGAAAGAAAACAAACTTATTTTAGAGCAGGCTGTTCTCATTCTGCGTTACCTGCCCAAGATGAATGTATCAAAGAACACAATAAAAATAATGATGGACTTAGAAACTGTCAGTTGCTTCAAAATACAATGTTTTTGATAGTTCTGGTCATTCTGCTTCATATATAAAGAGCTCCCTGAGATAGTACAGATGAAACCAGTATTGTGTAAAAGCCACAAAGGAAAATATTACTGGGCAGTTAAATGAAGATGAGATTCTTAAATAGTAAAGCTTAGTATGTTAAATCTTCCTATGAATATTAGTTTTGTCTCATTTAAAGAGATGTTGTAAATTTATATATATAGGCTCAAAATATATATATAGGCTCAAAATTTATATATATAGGCTCAAATATGTATATATAAGCTCAAACAGGCTGATTGAAAGAACAAAGCTTAATGAAATTAATATTAAAAGCACAAAGTTTAATTAAATTAATAATAGCAATAGCTGTTTAATTAATGAGTATCATCCCAAAGCGAAAATGAGACAGCGTGAAAGTTTGTCTACAGGCTAAATAGACACACACACACACATACACACAAATACACACATATACAAAATAAATGAACAAATTGAGCTTACAAACTGGTAAGAAAGATGGAAAGACAAGGTAAGGAAATGAAAGGTGAAGCCAGGGTAAAATCAGTATTTGAAAACAATCGATAAAGTTCATGCATTTGCTGAAGTTCTACTTACTAGGTAGAACTTAGTGATTTCTTCTTACTAGGATACAAAACAGGTTATGTGATTTTTAATGAATAATTTAATGGTTTGGGGGCTGGGGATTTAGCTCAGTGGCACAGTGACTGCCTGGCAAGCATGAGGTCATGAGTTCAATTCCTGGTACTAGAAAACAAACAAACAAACAAAAAAAAATTTAATGGTTTCATTGATATATCTATTCAGGTACCAGAACAGTATACACATTCAGAATGTACAGTTTGATAACTCTAGTATTATTCACAAATGTGTACATCTGTCACCATAATCAATCTTAGTACAATGAAATCAGCTTATAAAACCCCACACATTTAGCTGTTACCTCTTTGTCTTTGCAATTATTCCCTGTGCCTCAGCCATAATAAATCAATTATCTACTTTTTACCTCTGTATTTCTTTATTCTACACTTTCATGTGAACGGGATCATGTAATGTAATATGTGGTATTTTTTGTGCTGATTTCCTGTAATGTCATGTTTTCAAGGTGCATCCTTGTTGTGGGATGCTGCCGGTCCTTCATTCCTGTTCCGTGGCTGAATGAAATTCTATATGAATATACCGTATTTTGTCTATCCTTGCATCCCTTGATGGTCATTCATGTTGTTTATAGGTTTTGGATAATGTACTCAAATATTTACGGCAACATTATTCATATTAGTTTTTACTTGACATGTACTTTCATTTCTCTTGAGTATATATCTGAGAGTGGAATTGCTGAGTTGTATGATAACGTATTTAATCATTTGAACCGGTCTGTTTTCTAAAGTTGTAGCACCACTTCATATTCCCACCAGCAGTATAGAGTATTAAGATACCAAATTCTCCACACATCTTGAACACTGACATAACTTTTTGACTAACTGTCCTCATGCATATGAAGTGCTTTCTCATTGTGATTTTGATTTGCAGTTCCTTGAGGACAACTGACACTGTTAAATGCTTTTTGCTGGTCATAGGATAAAAAGAAATAAAAAATGCCTAATAGAACACATCTGTGTTTCTTCTATGTATGTGGGTCTGAGGGAACTTTATGTCGTGAGTCTTCATGGAGGGTTGTAATGGTTGATACACTGTGTCAGTTTGAGGAGTCTAGAAGCTTAACTGAGTAACTTAGCAGTTCTACATCCTAGGGTGTAGAGGACACGCCCTAACTGCTCTAGGATGTTGTTCATTGTGTTAATTTGAGAAGTTTAGAAATTTAAATGACTCAGCAGGGGGCCAGGGTCCTGACTTTGTAAACATCCTGAGCCTGTTTACAGAGGAGGGCAGGGAGATGACATGAGTGCTACACCCACCCCAGAGTGGGTAGCCTGCTTACAATATAAGGGAGGGAAAGAGGCTTGTTCCCCCACCCTCTTCTGTGCCCTTGTTGCTTTGCTGTCTTCCACCGTTGCCACTCTGCCATGACACCCTGCCTTGGAGCCAGCTGATTACCTGAAAACTGAAACCTCCACAAACTGTGAGCTACATAAACTTTTCCTTCCTTAATCTTGGGCATCAGGTATTTTATCTCAGCAATGAGAGAAAAGTAACCAAGACAAAAGGTCTGTAACTTTACTAGAATCAACATGATAATATATCCCTCAGGCTAAAGGTCAATTAATAAATGGCTCTATATCAGAATGGGGGAGATATGAAACCCTGCAGGTCAGTGAAGATAACCTTTCGAGTAGTGTTTTATAATCAGGGATATCTAATATCTTCTTTAATAATATTAGGGAGATACTGCTGCACAAGAAGCATGTGTTTATTCTGAAGCCCATAATCTGAGCAGCTGATGTTCGTCTTTATTTGTCTTTATACATATGCCCATCTTCCCACGTATAAGTCAATTCTATTTATTCTGTTTGTCCTACTTTCAATTAAAAGCAAACAAGGCTACTCTGAGGAACTCATTCTGAACAGAATTCCTATTTGTCTTTCTAGGAATTCTGTGTTATCAGCTGGCTCTGCAAGGATTGTAAATTCTGACCCCTGCTGAATGTCTACCCCATTAGAAACCAGTTTCAAGGTTGTTCTGTCCATTTCAGGCTGTTTTGATCTTCCCAGATCTCTGCAGTTGCACTGAAAATGATAATAGTCAAAATCCCTAGGAAGGATTTATTCCTTCTCTGCAGAGACACAAATAATGCTATTTTTCTGTGTCCTTTATTTTTATGAAAACCGAGTAGGCTGAAATTGTAATATTATGAAGAGAAAAAACATTCTTTTTCTCTCAAATTAAACCCTGTGGTTTTGAATTTAGCCCCTGGAGGTGGTTGAATAAGGATAGTACATCTGTTCAAAAATTAGATACTTTTCAGTTAATAAGACTGCATTTGATGCTATATTATTCCCCTGTCAGAGCATTATAAATCATTTCATGATTCTGAAAGGACTACAGGAAGTTATAATACAACTTTGCAAATCTTGTTAGCAGCCCTTTGTTACTAACAGTTTCCACTAGCTCTGGAGACTTAATATTTTTGATGACTTATTTAATGTACTCCAAATTCTTTGAGTCTGACAAAGAAAACTTGCATCAAAAATCAGTAACTGCCCTTTTTTTTTCCTGAAATGTATGAGCCTCTATGTTTGTACTGTGAATTTTTACCAAGAGGATAAAAACACTCAGAAACATAGAAATATTCTTTTAGGTAACTCCAAAAGTTACACAAAATAACCAGGCAAAATAATTCCAAACCAGATGTGCTAGCACAAGCCTATAGCTTCATCTACTTTGGAGGCTGAAGCAAGAGGACTGCAAGTTAAGGCCAGCCTGGGTAATATAGTGAGACACTGTCTCAAAAAATTATTTTTCATATCAGTTCTGTATTGGGTAGATCATCTATCAGAAAACAATCATGTTTCTCATTGCCCTTAGTGCATAGATCATATGCTAGGTAAGACGATGTAGTTCCTCATCCTTTTCTTCTCCTTTTCTTCATTTACAAATTGACTTTCTAGTAGTAAAAAATTAAAGTCAATGAAAATGAGATTAAAATGTGTCAGTACAGTGAGGCAAGAAGTAAATTCGCTTTAAGCAGTAGGTAGAAACTGATAAATAAGAAAGGTAGGAACTGGTAAACAAAAAAAATGTCTTCCTACAAATGTTTATAGCTCTCCAGTAACAGCAAAGTTGTTTATTTAATGTGTCACCAGTCATAGGAGGGAAAAATGAACCAACTCAAAGCACTTCCCAGAAAGCCCTTGTTTTTCTGCAGATTTGGTTAACTCTCATTTGTTTTTTCCTGGCAGCTCTGCAGAGCAAGGTGAAATATGGAAAGGAGAATTTGCAGTGCCAAAGTAGCAATTTTCATGGGCTTCGTCAGCTCACATTTGTCATTGTCTAATCAGCCCATATGCCCCGGGTTGGGATGATCCTGTCTCGGGACCCGTGTCATGGGCATGTGAGCATGCAGTTGCCTGGCACTTAGTGTTAACCCTGCCTGTGCTGCCTTGACATGCCTGACAATTTATTCTTTGAATTCGTGCTCTGTAAGTGAAGTCTGATCAAACACCATAGTATAGAGCTGAGGGCTGGGAGCCTGGAGTCCTATGGGAGCCACCTCCTGCCACCTCTGTACTTCCTAAGTTTGTATTCACACGGTTCTGATGCCCTGTCCCTCCTGACAACCACTTGTATCTCCGCTGAGGGCCTGGGCTTGTGTGCTGGAGAACCAGAGGTGGGCAAAGGCGACTTTAAACAGCAAAGGGAAAACAGTGGCAGGTCAAGGGAGTGCGCTGTGAAGGAAAAGAGGAAGCTTTCTGTTGCATTGTGAGCAAAGGGTCTTCCATTTTCATTTCTGCACTGAGCCTTTCAAATTATGTGTCAGGCCCTGTCTGCTACACAGTGATTTTCTCTGCCTCACCCTTGCTATCAGCTTGCTTTTGAAACATGTGGGGAGAATAAATGCGTCCGTGCAGGTTTTCAGGCCTGCTCTGCGCCTGAAGCACAGGGCCTCAGTGACATTTTCTTATAAAGGTCACTGTCCTAACTGCTCGAGGGATTAATGTGGTTTTCAAAATGTGTATTGCATTTCTTTTCCTCCAGAAAATCCAAGGAAACATTATGTCAAAGCTTTTCGTTATGTTTATAATAATCATCTACTTATTTTGTTGCTGACTATATTGATTAACAACCTAATTTTACAATCAACAAAACTTATCTACTTGCCTAAGGGGCATAAGGGAGGCAACTCATTGATTTTCCTATAATTTTATTAGTTTGTTTTGATTGGACCACTTTTCCAAGTAGGTAGATGAGTCCCCGGATGAACTGTGTTTCCAGGTACGAAGACCATGAACACTGTTGTCTTCCTTTGCTCCATAAGCACTGATCATGATGTCCCGTAGATCAAAAATTAGAGTATTTCCAAATACTCCTTTGCTTATTTATCACATCCTATGTATTGGACTAGATTGACAGTGATTTCTAGAGTAGCATAAGATTCTAATAACCTCATCATTAGTAAAATTGGATTACCCTCATTACTTATAGAGGGAGAACAGTACGTCCACCAACTTCAAATATGTGGCACTCTAAATAAAATCAGGACTGAGCTCAAAGAGGTGAAGAGCTGAGGCTAAGCAATATTTCAAACTTGTTTTCCACCCCTTTTGCTTCTCTGAGGCTCCCAGGAGAGTATGTCTGCAATTCTTTAAAATCTTTTATTTCTTGACAGATACAATCATCCCTTGTTTACTTTGTAATGTTTGCATGGTTTGGAGGAGAGTTTGCTAAGCTGTTATCTATGTCTTCTTATTGCCCTTCAAATTATTCCCTCCATAAAGGGTCTCATATCCAAAGATGAGCACAAACACCACCTCATCTTAGCACAGTCCCAACACCATGAGCCCGTTGAAGATTCTCCTTAGACTTGGAAAAAAAATGCATGCTTAATTTTCTTAGCCTTGGCTTTTCCAAACTGACTTGATTATGAGGAATATTTTTCCTTATTAGCATCTAGTAACATTTTTGGGTGAAAGCAATCCAAGGAGAACTTTTTGGTAAAGTTACATGGTTAGAATTGAAGGCGGTGGGAATTGGGGGAGGGGAGGTGAACCTGTGTCTTTAACCAGTTTCGTCTGGATGATTGTGATGATACATATGAACTCAGGGATGTCCAAAGTTGTCAGAGAAACCAGATTTGTTTATTTGGGAACAGGCTGGTTATAGTTGTGTATTTTTTAAAAATTGAACAATCTATTCCATATGAATAAGAAAAAATCATCAGATGGGTCCTATAAGGACACACATCTATGAGATAAGAGCAGAGATTATCTCACTTCTTTCGATAAGGCTTATGCCTCTCATTATGGAATGTGGGCTCTTCTGTTAATAGGAAGAGAATTTTGAAAAAATTACATAATGTGAATGTAATAAGCTGAAATGCTCCCAATGAAAAAGAGTCCTAATACTTGGAACTGAGAAACAAATGCTTTTGCATATGGAACAAGTACTTGTTTCGATGTGAATAAACTTAGGGTCTACAGGTGGAGAGGTTATCTTGCATCATTCAGGTGGTTCTAGCTGCGATCACAGTGTCTTTATGAAAGGTAGGCAGAGGAAGATCACAAAAGCAGAGGAGAAGCCAATGCAACTTAGAGGCAGAGAGTAGTGTGATGTGGCAACAAGCCAAGGAGTACAGTCGTCAGACCTATAAAATGAAAGGAATCAGCCCATTAAAGGCTCTTCCTAGAGCCTTTAGAGGAAGCATGGGCTGCTGACACCTTGATTTTGGCTTAATGATACTGATTTTGGACTTCTGGCCTCCAGAATTGTGACAATAATGTCTTGCTGTTTTAAATGAACAAGTTTGTGGAAATTTGTTGTAGAAGCTATAAGAAATTAATACAGTAATAAAGAAAATGACACACCCTTGAAATTTTGCACATTCATCTGGGCTTGGGACTATGTACTCTTCTTGCCTCCAAGAAACTAGAAGATCAAGCTGTCTTTAGCATTTTTAAGGCTAAATGACAGGACTCGTCATTATCCTAGTTATGTTATGTCCGTATTCTCCTGGAAGCCACAGTTGTGGGAAGAAGCAGACGTGGAGTGGTGGGTCTTGCAACTTGTGACAAGATCAACTCTCATTATGTTGAAAGTGAAAGCAAGAAGGACTAATTATTATAAAGCTGACATAGTATATTTTGACTGTTTATCTTGACAAGTTCCCTCAAATCTGAGGCAACTCTGCCCACATAGTCTAAGGAGTGCAAAATCAAGATGAAAGCTTTTCATGAATGAAAATGTGTATTTCTCATGCATACTCTCTGCCACTGATCTACATTCCCAGCCCTATCAATGTACTGCTTGTCCGTGACATTGGCAACATTAATTTCTGTATCACTGGGAATAAATAATCAAAAGTCCAATAAACACCTTTACTAAAGACCAAAAGTAAAACAAGAAAATAAGATAAAAGTATCATACTGTCTTTAACAGAAAGTTGCAAGGTATATAGTCAAATATGAACATATTTAGATTTATGATGACTGACTATGAGAATGCTAGAATGCTGCTTGGCTCAGGAAAAAAAACATGTCCGTGACACTCACAGTCATATAATCATGTGTAAATTCTATTTATTTCTGAGTTCCATTCGTACTACAAAGCTCCTGCTTCTAAGGCTGCACCATTTAGCAAGAACAAAAGCTTCATTTCCATGTGGGAAAGGCTTAGTGAGACTCAGTTGAAAGTGGTGTTTATTTGGGGAGGTGAGAATTTGCGAACACTTAAGATTCCGTGGACAGAAGTAGCAACAGAAGGGATGGTCTGGTCTCCATGTGACGGGACAGCCCATAACTTGCCAAGCTGATTTTGCCACATCTGGAGTCCTGCAGCACATCTTGGGTTCTGTTTTGCGTGTAAAACAGGGATCACTGGCCAGGGTGGATTTAGTTGGAAATGAACGACCCTCTCTGCTCCACTGGCTCACGTTGCCTGCGCTGTTGCCTTGGCAGGCCGTCTGCCTGTTATTATCCCATCTTGTCGCCATCCATGCCCTGCAGCGCCAGCCTTGTCTTTTAGGCTGTGATTTAGAGACACTCTGTGTATTCTGTTTGTGACCTGACTGAATTCCCTGGACCAACTCTTTGGCAACTATAACTGGTTTCAGTTATCCTCTGGCTAGTTTATAATTCCTGAAGAGATTCACCATTGTTATTTTTTTTTTCATGTTATTGTGACAGTCAGCTTCCAGCAGTGATTGCTGGAATTCAGCATATTGGAAACTAGAAGGGATCATATTTTTTCTCCTTCTCATCAAATATTAAGTTCAATTATCTTCCCTCCACCATCAGCAATTATATAGGTTTGCATAAATTTACACTGCCACAGCAGTCATATTGCCTAACTGCGTCTCTGGCAAATATAAATGTCATTGTCAGAGGCAATTTATAGTACAATTCTAACCCACATGCTTCTCAACCAAAATCTCTTTCCTCCTGACTCTCTGGAAGCATAATTAGGGAAATGTAGGAAACTGCACATAAGGGAAAATGGGAAAGTGGCTGCCATATTAGTGAAAGAGAAAATTAACAAGGTAGTTATTGCTGACTTCTGTACTGTTGAGTGGGGTGTGTGTGGGCATGTGCGTGTGTGTGTGCATATGGATGTGCGTGTGCGTGCGTGTATGTGTTCAGGAGGCAGGAACTGGAGTGAGAACTTCCTGTTTGTCTTTGCTAGCTCAAAAATTCTTTCAGTGAACATTAAACAATGCTTAATGGTGAAACCCAATTCTATGCAAAGGAATATTTGTCCACTAAAAAAATAAGATAAAATCTTGAAGTCTTTCATTAGTATTCTTTTCCAGAAATGATCTTCCTTGTATTTAATGAAAGAGATCGTGAGTTCCTTAATAACTCAGATAAAGACCAGTCTGGAATTTTGAAAATGATTCTATATTATCCATACGATTAAAAGAAGGCTGGCCTCATAATTTGTCATTTCTTATGTTTGAGAGTTATTGAGAAAATAGACAATGGTCATTTTTAAAGATTCTGTCTTAGGAGATCTCATGCTACTTGGTATTCAGTGAATATGTAGTGTGTAGAGATTATTTAATATGTAGTGATACAATGGAAAAGATATTTTTTAACTTATTAAACTTTTAAAAGCTAAACAGCATTTTAAGAGGACCCTGATTGTGAGCAAAAAAAAATTGCCTTATGAGTATTATTTTTCAGGATGAATTATTCACTCTCTTGGTTAATGACTGCTTTTTAGAGTTTTTAAATTTCTTACACATTTAGTGGTACAAGTAGAGGGAGCAATAGTAAAAGTAAAATAATCTTTTCCTGCTTTATGTCATTTTTTTGGCTTTCTTCTAGGAATAAATGCAAATTATATTTAAAAGCAGAGCGTTTTTCCATCGGAAAAAGATTGAGTTTGAAAACTATAAGGGTAAAACTGCATTTTCCTCTGCAAAAATGACTTACTGCCTACTGCCCTGATGTTGCTGAAAAACATAGTTGTGGTTTAAAGGAAAGAGCAAGTACCCACGTTCTAATGACTCTTGTGGGTCATCGTGAGGATGGCACTTCCTCTCCAAGCTAAGTTCCAGTGAAGTTTTATTTTTGGATGTATAATTTTATAATGTTTTCGAATGGTCATCTTTTTATGGATATTATTAAGAAAAGAATAAGTGACAACATAGTTAATTAAATCCATTTTGAGGGGAAATATCAAGTATGTCACTCAAGGAGAATTTTATTTAACTTAAATTGACTCAAGAAGCCTCAAAGCAATTTTATTTTTATAGGGAGTACATTCTTATTAGAAATCCGTTAGTATAGACACTTCACAAGTTAGAGAGATTTACCTTTTTAGTTTATAAGGTACACAAGCAATGTTTAAAAGCAAGAATTGTGTGATTCTTACATCTGCATAATCACACAATAACCACTTGCTTTTAATTTCTGTAACATGTTCAGTAAAAAATTAGGCTTCATTAAGAAGTGAACTATTAAGACAGAACAAATTATTAAAGGAAATTTTCTATAGTGCACTAGGAATTAAATTAAAATGGAGAGGATATTAAAGAATTCCTGTTCAAAATGTTGGACTGAAACAGGCTGAAATGTTTTACCATTAAAACAAAACATCCCAGCACTTTGGAGGTAGAAGCAGGAGATCAAGCCCAGTTCAAGGTCAGCCTAGGCTACAAAGTGAGTTCAAGGCCAGCCTGGACTATATAGTGAAACCCTATCTCAAAAAGACCAACAACAGAAAATAAACCCAAACTTTATTGAGGTATTATTGGTATAAACCTATACATATTTAATGAGTATGGTGCATTTGGGTATAAGTATGCCATGGTGCATATATGTCAAACTAAAAAGATCTGCATCACAAATACTCCTCCACATAATTGTCACTTATTCTTTTCTTAATAATATCCATAAAAAGATGACCATTCAAAAACAATATAAAATTATAAATCCACATCACGATACTCCTCCCTCTGCCCTTCGCTTCTTTCTTTCTTCCCTGTTTTTCTTCTTTCGGAAACTTCCCTGTTTTCATCTCTCCTTCAATTCTTTCTTATAGGAACAGGTAATACCTACATTCTTAGCAAAATTTCAAGTATATAACACAATATTCCAATCGTTAGCCACGCTATGGTATGGCAGAGCACTAAGACTCACTCCCCTTGCAGAACTGAAACTTTGTATTCTCTAACAAAATTTCCCTCTCTCCAGCCCCCTGACAATCACTTTCTCTGCTTCTACAAGTTTGACTGTTTTAGATTCCTAATTTGAGTGGGTTCGTATGGTGTTTGTCTTTCTGTGTCCAGCTTATTTAATTTAGCATAATGTCGTTCAGAGTCATCTAATGTCAAAAATGGCAAGGCTTTTTACTTTTAGGCTGAATAATATGTCGCTGTATGTGTGTAGCACATTTTCTTTACTCCTTCCTAAGTGATTATCATTGACTTTGTTTCTGTATCTTGACCACTGCAAATTATGTTGCACCGAATTTAGGAGATTGGGAATTTCTTTAGATTCTGATTTCAGTCTCTTTTGGATATGCATGCCAAGAGTAGAATTGCTAGCTCATATGGTAGCTTTATTTTTAGCTTTTCAGGGAAACTCCACAAAGTGTCTACACCACTTTGCAATCCTCTTAAGAGTGTACAAAGATTCCCTTTTCTTCATATCCTCAACAGCACTTGTTATCTTTTTTCTTTTTTAAAATAACAGGTATAAGGTGATGATATCTCATTGTATGATAGTTTTCATTTGCATTTCTTTGATATTTAGTGATTTGAAGCACACTTTCCTATACCTGTTGAACTTTTGTATGTCTTCTTTTGAGAAACGTCTTTTCAGGTTCTTTGTCCATGGATGAAGTCCGTTCATTTGTTTTCTTGCTGTTGACGTGCCTGTGCATTTTGAATGCTAACCCCTTACTAGGTCTGTGATTCTCAGGTATTTTCTCTCATTCCATATTTTGCCATTTCATTTTCATTGGTTCCTTTGTAATGCAGATCTTTTTAATTTGACATAATTCTGCTCATCTAGTTTTTGCTTTTATGGCTGTGGTTTTGTTGCCATATCCAATAAATTATGTCAAGGTCACAAGCTTTTCTAGGTTTTGTTCTGCTTGTTTTGTGATGTTAGGTCTTAAATTTGAATCTTTATTCTAGTTTCAGTTCATTTTTGTGTCTGGTGTAATGTAAGAGCCAAGTTTCATCATTATACATATGGGATTCACTTTTCCTAACACTATTTATTGAAGAAAAGGATATCTTTTTCTTTGAGGTTTTAACTGGGTTGTTTTGTGTGGAGTATTTACGTTGTTCTACACATATGATCATGTCATTTGCAAATAAAATATTCTTACTTCTTACTTTTTGATTATATTTTTTAAAAAAATATTTCTCTCACCTAATTGCTCTGGCTGAAACTTTGACTATTATATTGAATAGAAATGGTGAGAAAGACATCCTTTCATTCTTCGGGTTTAGAGAAAAAGATTTGAGTTTTTCACTGTTGAATATGATGTTAGCTGTGGTAATTTTATACACAGATTTTATCGTGGCAAATTTTTTGTCTACTTTATGGCAAATTTCATGAAAGGATATTAAATTTTAGTAAAAATTTTACTTGCAATGAGTATGTAATTTTTATTCTTTGTTCTGTTAGTATGGTGTATCATTTTTGTTAATTTGCATATGTTGAACTGTGCGTTCCAGAATAAATCCCACTTAGTCACTACTACTGATACATATAATTTGCTTTTGAATTAGTTGGCTAATGTTTTGTTAAGAATTTTAATCTGTACTCCTCAGGGATTAAATTTTTCTGTTGTTACAGTCATTGTATTTTTCCCTACAGATCTGTAAATGTTGGCTTTATGTATTAAGTGCTCTAATATTGAGTGCATACATATTTAATTGCAATATTTTCCTGTTGAATTGAGACTTTTATGCTTATATAATAACCTTCTTTGTCTTTTTGGACAAGTTTTGACCCAAAGTTTATTTGTCTAATGTAAATATAGAAATCTCTACTCACTTTTGGTTACTGCTTGCATGGAATATCTTCTTAACATTCTTTCACTTTTAAACTGTGTGTCCTCAAATGTAAAGTAAGTCTCTTATAGAGAGCATAAATTTGGGCCCTTTTAAAAAAATAACATATTCAGACATTCCACAGCTATTAATTGGAGAAGTTAGTCCATTTATATGTGTCCTAGTCAGATATTCATTACTGAAATACTTGATAACCACATGTAACTGCTCCCTATAAAGGGACAGACTATTAAAGATAATTTTAACTATTTATGGGGAGCTGTGCTCAGAAAAGATTTGGGTATAAGACACTAGCTAGCACTCTTTGGAGCAAAACGTCAATTTCAAAACAGTGGGGGAAGAAGACCTGTCAAGGATCTAACCTGCCCTGCTGCAGACATCTACCTACAGCAGTTTTTCCCATTGCCTGTGACTCTTGGCCCATACTTAGCTATAGGCCTTTCTGTTTACAGTTTCAGCAAATCTCTGAGAATAGTGGCCAGCCTGGCAACATGTTTTAGAGAGAAATCATGATGTGAGAGGCAGTTCTCTGGACTGAGACCTATTTTACAATATTTGTTTTCATTTAAAACTGTTATTAAATTCATAAGACTCCCGGGGAATGTTTTGTCTCATCAAAGAAATGATCTGTGTTATAGAAATCAGTCAGTCTGTCCTGTGCTAGAAAAACTATTCAGTATGATTCCTGAGGGGAAAGAGAAAAGGAGTAAATCTCCAATTCTGCCTAAAGATTAAAAAACAAACTTGGATTAAAACTTGTTCATTTGTTCTTTGAGAGCTTCAGAATTAAATGTAAAATAGTTCTTGAATATGACCCAGAGATAAATGATGGTCAGTTTCACTCTGGAAGGATTCCAGGGAGGGGAAACTCCCATTCTAGAAACTTGGTCCTGAGTTTCAGCAGCCATGGAGGAGCGAATTGTCTTGGACCAAGCACTGTTGTAAACTGTGTTCTTTCTCAGGGTCAAGGCAGTGGAGAAGGGACAGAAGAGTGACTCAGAGTGTAGCACAAGAACTAGATCCTAACCATACCAGGTATAGAAAGACAATTAAGATCAGCAGCTTTTCTAGGGTGGACTCTTCTAATCCTTAGTAAAACATGCTTCCAGAGACAAAAGTTACAACTGACCCCAACTACACTGCCAAACAGAAATTTAAACTAATAATTAAAGGGCTTGATGGCTGCTTTTAACTTTTTGAAAGAGACCGAGAGAGAAAATGAAAGTGTTTCACCTGCATTGTTTATGGATTACTTTCTAATGAAGGACTTTGAATCAAAAGGTTGTATAGTCTCAGCCTGCAAAAGAAATCTATCACCTGCAGAGACGGAGACAGGTAATAGCCCAGGAGACATCTCAGCCCTAGGAGAAAGAGGTCTTTAGGACATTTTGGTTTCTCTATCCGGTCACCTAGGTAACTTCCCTCTATAGCAGTGCTGGCTAGGCTCTATTGAATCCCACTCTGAAAATATGTATCCTCAGGTATCTGTAATACACTTAAGAAACTCACACATTAAATTCTGCACCTATTGTTTCTCCTTAGAAGTTAATGATTTCAGTGTAATATTACATCTCCCCATTGAAGTTTATAGGTCTGAGTAAATCCTCTAAAGATATCAATGTACTTATCAGGATCATGTGAAAACTTCTCTAGATCCAAACTTTTCTGATCTGTTTTTGGTCATTGAGAGAAAAGGACAGATGAACATGAGTGGTTCTGTAGCAGAAAATACCCCTTCTCCAGCCATTATACTTCAATTTGTTAGTTGCCCAGGTAATAGTTCTAGTTACAGTTCCTGTTACTTTTGTTTCTTAGAAATGGCTGGTCACTATGATGCAGATTGTAAGAACCAATCTGACAAGCCATTGTGCCTCTGTACTTCCTGCTTGCTTATCCCATACAAGCCCTAGACCACCAGAGATCAGGGCCTGATATTTGGGGAATGATCCTGATCAGTGCCCATCGATGTAAATAAATCTGCCTTCAAATCCTGAGTGTCATTTCAGTGTTTCTGCTTGCCGTTGCATCTGGTGCCTTGATCAGGAAGACCAACCATGATGACCTCTTTGGTCACTGGTCATGGCCCTCACAGATGGAGCAAGGACTTCCCCAGGTCCCAACAGAAAGGTGTGCCTGTGAGATTTCTTGAGTCCCCTCAAAGGTCTGGAAGAGGGTTCCTGGCTCCCCATTTCACTGGCTTGAAAGGGAGAAGGACACTCTCTGTCGGTCTGCCTGCCTGATTCTTGTAAGATCCCTGGGGGAACCCCAGTTAGTCTGTCTGTCAGTCCTGCTCAGCTGGAGCAGAAGGGGAGTCTGACCAACTCCCATTCATCAGGACCATCCTCAGGGGAAGGGGGTTGGAACATTTAACCTCGGAGTGCCTGTTGAGTGAATGTGTGAGGGAGTGGAAGAGACAGAATAAGCAACAGGCTGCTCCATCTGTGCACCAAGAGGCACTGGTCGCTGTATCTGATTGGGACCTCACCTGTGGTTCCACGGCCATTGACATATGGCATAATAGAGGCCTCACACACTTCTCAGCTAAATCCTGCTCAAGTCCCCATGAAGGGCATGGCCAGGCAGGCAACTGAATGGTCTCTCTCTGAGTGGCATCTGCCATTTGTCTGTTGTACAGTTGTTCAAGGGTACACAACACACACATAGGAAGTCAGAGGTGGGAATTAATTAGTCAAAACCCACACTCTTAACTGCAAGAAAAAGGGCTTTTATGGAGTTAAAAATGAAACCAAACCACTCCTGCATCTCAAAGCCAAAACAAAACAAAACAAAACAAAACAGGAAAAAGGAGGCCCATTCTTCCCAAGAATTCTGCATTGGTGTCCTTGGCAGGTGCTGCAGTTGCTGCCAACACCTACAGCTTCACTCCCTGCTCCCAGCTCATCTTCCAGCCACCTGAACTGGTGCCAGCTCACCAATGCCTGCGTTCAGCCGCAGAGGCCCTCCCTCCGGAGACTTCTGATTCACAGCTGCACCTGTCCTGGTCAGATGGTGTCATCTGCTGTCCACACATGATGATAGCAATTCCTCCTGAGTTCCACATTTTTTTTTATTTTAAAGAGCAAAAACAATAAAAACAATGATACAAAATTTCAAAACAAGATAGGAGAGTAACAATGGTTAGCACATAGCTTATAGTTATCTTCAGAGTAGTTGCTCAGATTACAAGATATAGGCATGAAAAATTGGTCAAATGATATAAGCACAAACCTTTCTTTTCAAAGAAATAATAGAAATTAGCAATCTGAACTTATATATATATATAATATATAATGTATATAATATATATATTCTTACTTTTCCTTTTCTTTTCTCCTTTCTCCCATTCCAGTTTTTCTTTCCCTTTGAACAGTTTCTTCCCATTTCAAAATATGTATTGTACATCTTGGATCTTATTCACCCTTTCGGCTTCCTACACTAGGGAGATAATATGATGTTTATACATGTGAGTCTGATTTATTGCACTTATGAGTATGGTCTTAAGTTGCATCCATTTACCTATAAAAATCTCAAGTTTATCCTTCTTTATAGCTGAGTAATACTCCACTGTATAAAAATAGCATATCTTTTATTAATTGTTCAGTTGATGTGCATTTGGGTTGTTTCCAAGATTTAGCTATTACAAATTGTGTTGCTATAAACATGGGTGCACATACATCACTGTAGTATGATGATTTAAATTTTTCTGGGAAGATACCCAGAAAATAGCTGGGTCAAATGAAACCTCTAATCCTAGTTTTTTGAGGAAACTCCACACTGATTTCCATAGTGGTTGCACCAGTCTACATTCCTACTAACAGTGGAGAAGGGTTCCTTTTTCCCCACACTCTTAACTGCAGGAAAGAGCATTTGTTGTTGATTGATTTCTTGATGGCAGCCATTCTTTCTGGGATAAGATGGAATCTCAGTGTTATTTTAATATGCACTTTTTGAATGAGCAATGATGGTGAACATTTTTTCATGGGTTTATTTGCTATCTGTATTTCTTCAAATGAGAAGCACATATTCCTCTCAGATGTCCATTTTTGGATTGGGTCTTTATATTTGGGAGATCTGAATTTTTTCAATTCTTTATATGCACTAGATAGAAGTCCTTTTCTGAAGGGACTGTTGGCTGGGATGGGAGAAAGGAGAAATGAAGAAAGGGAAAAGTAATTGCTAATTGTTACCATAGTTTGTCAGTAGTTAAGCTATACTTGAAATTATTGTTACTACTAACTTTACTACCTTACTGGACCTAGAATAGCAAAATCAGTTTTAGGCAACAAATGCAAATCAGGAGTCATCACAATCCTAGCCCTGAAATCATACTACAAAGGTACTGTGATAAAGTCAGCGTGATACTGGCAAAATAAAGACCTGAGAATCACTGGAACAGATTAGAAGATGTAGACACAACTTCAAATACACTCAGCCACCCTACCTTTGACAAAGGAGTAAAATATGTTCCCTGGAAGAAAGATGGCTTCTTTAATAAATGGAGTTGTCTATTGGCTGAAGACTAAAACTAGATCCCATCTATCACCATGCACTAAAGTCAAAATGGATCAAAGATCTAAATGTTAAAACAAAAGCACTCAATTTACTGGAAGAGAAAGTAAGTAGAAATCTTGAAGATATAAGTGCAGACAGTGACTTCATGAACAAAAACCAAACTGCATGGGAAATACTCCAAAGAATGAACAACTGGGATCTCATCTTATTTAAAAGCTTTGGTTCATCAAAAGAAATTGCTGAGTGAAAATGCAACCCACAGGGAAGCACAGGCATCCAGCCACACATCAGCCTGATAGACTGTTAATCACTTTTGGCAAGATTTCTTTTTTTTTTTGGTTTTTCTCGGTACCGGGAACCGAACTCATGGCCTTGCCCTTGCCAGGCAGGTGCTTTTGCCGCTGAGCTAAATCCCCAGCCCCACTTTTGGCAAGATTTCCATACCATCCATAATGAGTCATCACCTCGCATTCTGCGGTTCCCAATCCATACACCCTTTTTGGACTGTTATTCAATTGCCACAAGGGTTTGGGAATACTCCTATTATTTGGGAGGAGTGCCTAGCAACATATTTGACTCCAAGAGAGGCTGTTTCTCTTTCCCTTCCAGCTCTGTCATAGTTCCCCCAGAAAGGCTGTCAAACTGCTAAAATGCATCTCTCCTGCCTGTAAAGCCAGTTCAATATCTCTGAGCTGCCAGTGCCACTGCAGTTGCCCTCCATATATGTTGCCTCAGTCTTCTGCCACCCACAGCCTGCTGGTGCACTTATCTAGACCTAAAGAATTCCTTCTTCTGCCTTCAATTGGCTCCTGTCAGTCAGCCCCTCTTCTCTTTCAAAAGTCAACTCACCTGGACTTAACTTCCCAGAGGTTCAAAAATTTGGTTACCTTCTTTGGAGAAGCCCTCACAGCTGACCTCACTAGTTTCCCAACACAAAATATCACTGCACTTCTGATTAATGACACTCAAGCTGCCTGCTGGAAAGACACAAAAGCTTGGCTACAGTATCTTGTGGAAACTGGTTCCAAGAAAGGAACTCCACAAATTTCTTGAAGTTGCTGGCTGCTATAGAATCTGGATCCTTTGGTTCACAAAAATAATGATGTTTACTGACACTGTCAGCCCCTGGGAGTGCCCACTGTCTTATCTATACAAATACTTGGATCCAGTTGCTAAGGGCTGCCTCCCCACTTTGCCTTCATGCTCTAATAGCCAATGCTTTTCTGACCAAGAAAGCTGAAAGCTCGCCTTAGGCTGAAACCTAACTGTCCAGGTACCACATGCTGTACTGGAACTCCTAAATAGCTGTGGACTATTCAATCCTGTCATGTATCTGCCCACCAAGCTGGGTCCATGGTTGGAAGTAGCTCTGTTAGGAATGGAGTCGGATAGGCTAGATATGCTGTGGTCACCTTGGACAAAACTATTATGGCCAAAGCTCTCCTGCTACTGCTTTCTGCTGCTGTTTGGAACCCTGCTACCAATGACCCCAAAGCTGCACTCCTAAACCCCCTTTGTGGATCTGATTGACTGAAACATCCACCCCAGTTAGAAAAATTTTACACAGTACTTACAGAAGATCCATCTGAATCAGTCAGATCTGCCCTCATTGTATGTTCTGCAAGCTCAGGCCATAGCACTGGCACAAATACCCCTGCAGCCAGCTCAAGTTTCAGCATCTCTGTCACTGGCCCTGATGTCCTCCATTGAAAGGTATACAGATAGACTAAGTGCTACAATGAGCCTGTATTTTGTAGAAGCATATGGGCCACAAGCTCTATAAAGTTGAGAAAATAAAATATAACCCTACAGAAATAGTTTGTAACTAGCTCCATAAAAGTTGAGCTAAAAGTCCAGCTATACTTGTAGACACTGCTGCATACACATAACTCAGGCGCATATTAACTACCTCTACAAGTTTCAGAAATCCAGCTTTAGAACCACCATTCCAGGGTTAAAAGGGCCCATCCAGTCAATTGCTAAATAATTTACCTCTACAGCTCCTGTAGGGCTCATGCTAAAGAGATGATGCACTCAAAGCCCTGCTCGGGTCACCCTGGATGCTGACCAATTATGCACAGCTGAAGCCTCAGGGCACTGTTCACAGAATTGCTCTATACCTATCCTCCTTGATTTTTCTGCCTTTTTAGGCTACTTACCCCAGTCTTTGTTTCTTGCCGCTGCTAGCTGTGATTTTTGCCTTAAACTCCATAGACAGTTGCCCCAAGAGAATAGACTAATCAATCAAACACTTGACCAAGATTTGATGAGCATCCAAGGCATATTAGATTCTCTACTAGGTCAGATTAACTCCCTCACTACCTTGCCAGAGTAATGTTACAGAACAGACGGGACTAAATTATGTCTCTTCCTAAAAGCACCTTAGGGAAAAACTCTGTAATAAGACAATGTTAGAGACCTTGGCTAGGGCCCATCCTAAGGCCACTGACAGCCCCAATATTACTGCTTCATGCTTCTAGTTGGACCTTGTCTCCAAAGATCACATATAATATGCCCAGCAAAGATTTGCTGGGGAAACTAAACCGGTGTAGCAGAAGATGCCTCCCCAGTCAGTATACTTCAGTTTGTTAGTTGCCTAGGTAATAGTTCTGGTTACAGTTCCTGTTACTTTTGCTTCTTAGAAATGGCTGGTCACTGTGATGCATAAGTGGTCACTATGAAGCGTATTATACGAACCAATCCCCAAATGATAAACTATTTTGCCTTTGAATTCCTGCATTCTTATCCCATATAAGCCCTAGACCACCAGAGATCAGGGCCTGATATTCTCAGAATGGTCTCGATCAATGCCTATTGACATAAATAAATCTGCCTCCAAATCCTGGGTGATGTTGTTTCTGTTTGCTGTTGCAGTTCCAAATTCCCCACTTACTTCCTGTAAGGAATA
>NW_004955429.1:9421644-9448155 GCF_000276665.1 Chinchilla lanigera | reverse complement strand
TAAGGGAAGCCTCAGACTCAGTAATAGTGAATGAGGCTTTGATAAAGTTTTCTTGCAAACCTTGTCCTCAGATTCCAAAGGATGAGGAAGCCTAGCCTTAAGCTCAGTGATAGTGGATGCCTTAAGTGCCAGAGGTGTCTGGTTTTCCTGTGGCTTACATTTACATTTAAACACAAGTGATTATTTTTTAGTTCGTAGTCAGTACTTCCCTCTGCATTCCATCTTGGCTGTAGGGGGTAGGGAGACCATGTGTGGGTGCAGAAAAATATCATATGGCTCTTTTTCAACGTGTAAAGTTTGAACATTTTACATTGCTTAAGAATACATTCCAAAGGAGTAAGAGAACTTGATACCACAGCTCTCGTTTCTGAAATGTGAAAGGAAAGAATCAACATCCCTTTAATTTCTATTTGAGTTCTATATCTATGGGGCATTCCTCAAGTTGACTGCACTCCAGAGCCAGTGGATGCCATCTGGAGAGAGACCAGAAGATAAAATTTGAACAGCCTATCCACCCTTGCACTGATGTGTAATGTTATATTTTTTGGGAACTCAAATTTCACTCCAGCAGGTGCTTTTTATAAGGACAAGTTACAACTGATCTCAGTTGTAACAGCTATGTTTAAAGGAAGTAGCATTACTTAGCATTAAACCCTAGTTTTCTAGTTCTTTGAGAGAGAGGCAAACAGATCACAGATCAGTACCTTTTACCCTGTGAAAGAGATCACCTTTAGAGATAGAAGCAACAATTGATTTGAGTTCTTCCCTGAGCCCTGGGGCAAAGACGTCTTCAAGACATTTGTGTTACCTATCTAATTATCTGGGCAACATTTCCCAGCAGCAAGACAAGGCCACGCAGCAACATTTAAAGTCCAAGCTAAAATTTCTGTGTCACAGATTGAATTTATACTCATGACCCAGCAAACATGATTTACAAGTCAGTAAAGGCAAATCCATCAGTTTTGCGTGTACAGGAAAGAAGAGAAAGGCTGACTACAAATCCTTTATTTACTCTCAGCATATGTAAAGTACAAATGTAAATTGCTTTCCCCTATAGCTGCTTTTTCAATGAAAGGTAAAGAGTTGTAAATTACCTCAGTTTAGCTTCCTAGAGGGAAGAGAGATCTCTAATCAGGGAGTTTAAAGTTAGCTGCCAGTGAGTCAGAGAAAAACTATAGAGAGCAACTGAGGGATCCTGACCAGGGTGACTCTCTGGCAGATACCCAAATGTTCCTTAGTGGAAGCTGAGTCCCAACAACCTGACTGGGTAACCAGCAGAAAAAGTTCCACTTATATATCATCCCTCCCTGCACTTCTCAGTGAGGTGAAAGGCAACCTTTTCAATGATCAGCTGGTATCTTCTGTCTCAGAGTGACCTGAATCAATGCTGTAGGAGTCCTTTCTTAATCCCTCCATTAAGATTTGAGCTGTAGGGTTGGACTTTCCTTTCCACTAATAAGTTAAAAACCTCAGTTTTATAGCTTGCCTCAGGGAAGAATGAGGGGTGAGAGACAGGAGGACCAGAAAAGATCAGAGAGAAATTTAACTTCTAAGACTGCTTTAATGTCTTCATAATTGATAGATTACTATAATTTATGTATAAAGCTTTTAAAATATCAAGTAATTACTTGTTATAAATTAATCATACAATAAAATGCATCAGAAAATACCCCCCCACACACTTTTTTTTGGGTACCAGGAATCAAACTCACGCTCTTGAGCTTGCCAGGCAGGTGCTGTCCCACTGAGCTATCCCCAGCTAAATAGCCCCCTTGAAACATAAAACTTTATACCATTTTTCATTAAAAATGTGAAATTTTTTTATTCAACATGAAATCAGTAGTTACAACTGGATCACTTGTCTTAATTTTTCCCCATTAAATATCCTCCAAGTTTGAAATTTATTTTGGAAGAAAATTTCAGTTCTGAGTATGTGAGGCTTGGATTGGTGATTGTTTTGTCTCCTGTTTCTTTATTGTAAAAAGCCATACGTATAGAAATAGTACATTTTGGACTATATTGATAAGCTATGGCTCTAAGATGATCATATATATAAAACATATTTTATTTATCACTTTCCCATCACTAGGACAAAACACCTGACACCCAACACCTGGAAACTTAAAGGAGGAGAGGTTTATTTTGGCTTGTGGATTTAAGAGATTCAGTCCGCGGTTGGTTGACTTCAAAGCAAAAATAGTGGAAGGGCATGGTGGGTACAAACTGTTCAACTTATGGCAACCAAGAAAGAGAGAAGAAGAGCTGAGGGCAGGGACACACCCTTCCAGACCACATCCCTGGGATCCACAATTTCTGAGCAGGCCTCATCTCCTCAGACTTGAGCTATGAATTCTTCAATGTATCAGTTCATTTCTATGATCCAATCACTTTCCCAAAGCCCTGTCTCTGAAAATGTTGAACTTTGGGGAACATTTTAGGTTTAAATGATAACACATACCAAGAAAAAGCCAGGAATTTTTTTTTTTTTCTGAAGATGATCTTTTCCTTTATGAATTTCTGTGACCTCTACCATGTTTGAGCTTCAGATTTTATGAGCTGGTAGATGCACTTGAAAATGTCACTCACATGCTTCATTAGTTAGAAAAGTGTTTGAAAAGCAATTGATAATTAAGTAACTCTCTGTTGAAAGTGTTGTGAAATATATATGTCAGACACCAGAATGTATCCCAAATTGCGAATAGGATGTAGAAAGAGGCTAGAGATAGCGGGCTGGTCAGAAAAGTAAATGTGATCTAAACCCATGATACACAGGTTATTCACAATTTCTTTTGTGAAGGTAAGGAAAAGACAAGCTATATTTAGGTATAAATCCAGGCCTCACATTTGAAGAAGGTTACAATGGTAGATCAGGATTTGAGTATTTTTATTTTACTGATTTACTTTTAGTGGTGCAGGGGATTGAGCCTTGTGCGTGCTGGGTGAGCTTTCTATTGCTTAGCTACACTGGGAGCCCAGGACCCAAGGATTTTCCAACAGCCCTTATGTAACTCTGCTGTTTCCTTCCAGTTGAGTCACTGATTTCAGATTGGCTTGGGCACTTTAGGTTCCCTTGGCAACTGTTGCAGGCAGCGGGGTGCAGGGAGATTTCCTTGCAGATTTATTAGCAGTGGTGAAGACCTTGGCCTCCAGGTTTTTTGGAGTCGCTCTCAGATCTTTCTTCCAGAGTGAGGAGTTTCTTCCTTTCTTCTCTGTCCCATTTTTGGATTTTTCCCTGGACCTGCACCTGGGGTCTCAGAAGCTGGCAGGGCCTTTTTCTTCTTGCCCTGAGGTTTATTGGGACCAAGACTCTTTTTTGGAGACTTCTTCCCTGGGACATGTTTTTTTTGCACACTGTTTTCTTTCATTGGAGTCTCACCTATTGGTATCAGTTGTGGAATTTCGTGGTCAGATTTATTTGTCACTTTAACTTGGGGTTTTGCTTTCCTAGCTTTTTCTTCTGGGACCCACAGCTCTTTCTGGAAGCACCTTTGATTTTAGGTACCATGCCACCTTCAGTTAGGACTGACACAGATCTTAGTTTTTTGTTTTCTGTTTATTCCCCTCCATCAACTTTTGTTTTTCATGGCATTTTTCCTTTCTCTCTTTTGTTAGTTCCTTTTCCTTCAGTTTATGGAAGGATATTTTGTTGGTTTCAGCCCAATAAATGAAAAATGAGGAAAAGATGGGAAGGGAAACCTACTTCTCAGTTTCACACTTTCCTACTTCTTGGCTATTTTTCTGAAAGGTTTTCCACTGCAGCAATGATGTTTTCAGTCATATGTTGAGTTGACATTCCAGTGTGACCAATGCATGTAGCAATGGAAGAACCACTTTTGGAGATGTTTAAGACAGTCCCAACAGGGAGTTGTTGATCTCTTTTGATAAATTATTGCCCAGAAAGTTTACAGGTAGAGGAACTTCCTTTGTTTAATAGAAATATCTTTCTGTGAGTGAGGGTAAAAGCCACCTAATTCTTTTATCAGTAAGAAAGAAATCAGAAGTACTCAGGAGGCAGAGTTTGGCTTCACACGCTTTATGTTCCATTTTTAAAGTTTGGAAAGCAACAACGTGAGAGATTGTTTCAATTCCATTCTTGTGCAAAAGTTTTCCAATAGAAACCTTCTGTCTGTTCAGCTGACTGGAGCTCATCTTTGGTCAATGAACAGATTTCTGACAAATCTGATTGAAGACTGTGAGGCAAGGACAATCTGACCCTCAATTCCTTTTCTGGAATTTTCCATAATTCCATTATTAAAAATAAATTTCCAATCTCATTCAAAAACAATTCATTATTGTTCTTCCTGGACTTGGAATGTGTCAATGAAGCTTCCTCTGCCTCTCTAATCTGCTCTTTGTCTAGCTGTTCCAGTGACCTCAGCTCCGCTGCAGTTGAGGTGGGCAGGCCAAATAGAGCTGATGTCTTGTGCTCCAGCCACCATTTTGTATGAAACTCAGCTCACTTGCATTTTCATCCAGTTGAACTTCTTCCCGTGTCTTTCTTACCAACATGTTTCAAATGTTTGTTTGCATTCCACTTTTTCTTTGAAAAAATAAATTTGAGTGTGTGTGTTACATACATGTGTTCTTGCTTGTGGGACTTATATGGTGTGATTTCTTGTTTTGAAAGGTAGAATGACACAATTATTTAATCCAGATTAATCCTATGAAGTCACAGAAAGTACATACCTCTCTAAAACTACTGAAAAAACAAAATGAAATTTTATTTCATTTCAGTATCCTAACTTTGCTTACTTAGCTAGTTCTTCATTAATGATCATGATCCTATCTAAACTGAATAAAAAATAAGAGGACACATTTCAGTCGTGGTGATTTGCCAGTCAAGCCTCTTTTCAACAGTCAAATTGTGTTCCTATAACTAAAACATCCCAATTGAATATTTAATGGTCTATGAAGATTGCTAAAACATATAGTTTAAAATTATGAGACATAATTGCTTTCAAGTATGTCCCTCTTAGTAGAACAATCGTATTCTTTCATTTCCAATACCGTGGTTCTCAAATTTTCCCACTCATCAGAACCACCTTGTTAAAACAGATTTTTTTGAACCCACCTCTTGATTGTGTGATTCACTGAAAGAAGTGTGGGCCAAATAATTTGCATTTCCAATAAGTTCCCAGAGGACGATAATGCTACTGGCCTGGGTCACACTTAAGAACTACTATTCTAAAGAATGAGATCATTGTCTTCTCTGACTTCATCACAGTAGATAATTTGTAAGGCAATTTGCATTTTTCTTTTCATGCTTAAGAACTTTGATTGCTTCTTCTTAAATACTGTTATCTGAAAGATTATTTTTCCCCTTCTGAAAATTAGCAGGTAGGTAGAGGACAATTTTGTTGCTTTGAGACTAATTTTGAGAATACAAATGAAATAAAAATGCATCTCTTTCAAGCTTTTAGTTTTGTTTCAAATGCTTTCTACTTTGGTTGTCTTTACATTTCTTGACTACTGTCAATTAATGCTCCACATTAATTCAAATGCAACTATTAAAAGTAAGCCTTGTTACCAGTTACAGCATCCCACATATCATACCCCCACAATCTCCAAATATTCTTCCTATTTTTCCTTTAGTTTTGATAAACTGTTCAAGAGGAATTTCACCTTTGACTTACCAGGAATGCTTTTCCTTCCTTAGACCATTGTATCAGATGATTTTGCTAAAACAAAACAAAACAAAACAAAACACTCAAAAAACACCTTGGTCAATTTCTGTAGTGATTGCTGCTTTTTCTATTATTGCAGGGCTCAGGTGCCTGGGGGACAGATTTGAAACTAGAGTAAAAATGATGCAGTGAGATGTGTATGTTTAGTCTCAAGTGATAAATGTACTCTTATCACTGCTGTAGGCTACAGATTTTTTTTTTTCACATAAAGGTGGGCAAAAGATATCCAATTTAAAAGATGTTTTTAATCCATTCCTTCATACTCTAGTCTTTACAAACCTTCCAAATTATAGCTTATATGGTCATAGGAACTTTGGAATTCCCCAAGTGGTAATATTTCTTTCCATGTAAAATATTTCTTTCCATGTAGAACTTGAAGTAATTACAATATTAAAATTATTCTTTAGGAGAAATAAGATATGTTTCCTGTCATCTCCAAGCCTACTCTTTTAATAGTCTCAGGATTAGGTAAATACAAATGACTGGAAGTTTGGATTTGTTGCACAGATATTTTACAGGATCCCCTGTGGCATAGTGTAATGGTTGTATATTTCCTCTGTCACTGTAGGCATAGTACCTTATATTTTTGCTTTTTCCATCCCTGTCATCAATGAGTAGAGCTTATTTGTTGATTCTTTGACTCAGAACTTTCCCACATAATGGTGACCAGTGGGGAAAATATGTCACAAGCGTTGAGATTGAAAAATGCTGTGCCATGTCTTGCTATCTTGCTATATCTGGAACCCCAAGTATACCATGGGAATGAATGTAGTCTACCCAGATGGAGACTCTGAGACTGTACAAGTGGGAAAGAACTGACGCAGCTCGGTGATACTAATTTGAACAGGAAGTCATCTACCTTAGACTGCTTTAGGCAACAGCTTGGCAAACTATGGCCTTCAGGTTGAATCCAGCCCACCACCTGCTTGTAAAAATAAGATTTCATTGAGAAATTAATATACAACAATGCCTACTATTTTATGTATTTTCTATTGCTGCTTTTGTGTTACAGCTGCAAGAGCAATTTTATGGTTCATAAAGTTTTTTACAGGAAACTTTTGCTGACCACTAACGAGACTATTTGGTTCCATGTAAGCTAACACAGATCAGAAAAACTATCCAGCCAATGCACAAAATCATGACAAATAATGCATGTATTTTATTTTAAGCTGCTACATTTTTGAAGTTTTTATGCAGCACAAGATAATACAAACTGAAACTGATAATTAACTTCATTCCAACTTCAACCCCAGCTCTCTCGCTTGCTCTCCCTTTCTTTCTTTCTTTCTTTCTTTCTTTCTTTCTTTCTTTCTGTCTGTCTGTTTCTGTCTTTCTTTCTCTGATTGTTTTGAGACAGGGCCTCACTATGTAGTTCAGGCTGATCTTAAACTCACTATCAAACCCATGCTGACCTCAAACTCACAGTTATCATCCTGTCTCAGCCTACCAAGTGCTAGGATTATAGGCATGCAGAGCTCACCTCTCTTAACAATGCGCTTTCTATGGTGCCCTTAATTTTCAAGGTTTGGCCATAAGTTCTGTGAATATTAGGCATGGAATCATCCTGGAGACCATTTACTCAAGTCATAGACAGGAAAAGAAAACCCAAAGGGAATAATTTAAGGCTGCAGAGATTGCTGTTTTTGTGAACTGGCAATAGGCTTTTTACTTGTGAAACTGAAACCTTTCTTCCTTTTCGATTTTACTGTAAATATGCCTTATTTTATTATGCCATAAATCAGTTCAGCATTTGTTCAGTTATTCCTAAGGCAGTTTGACTTCTTCCATATTATTTTTCCTAACAAAGTATTTGGAATAAAGTCTATGAATGTAACAATTTGAAGTCACTGGAAGTTCTGCTAAAAGGTTGTTGAGAGGATTGTTTGAGAGATATGACCTTTATCTCTGATCACAACTGAATGGTCACAGCAAATCTCTGTCTCTATCTCTCTTATCTATCTATATCTATCTATCTATCTATCTATCATCTATCTATCTATATATCATCTATCTATCATCTGTCTATCATCTATCTATCTACTATCTATCTTTTTCCCAGTTTCCTGAAATATTTCTTACAAGCCTCAGTAAATTCTTTTATTAGCTGCTTAAATTCATTAAGTTGGTTGTTTTACTGTTTTCATGGATTGAGGACAGGGATTGGTGTATGGTGTATGCTTGCCGTGCTAATTACCACAGCTCTAGTCCACTTCGTTTCAGCACTCATGCGACGGACAGTTCCCAAGCTGGTCAGCCTCCTGCACCAAATGCATGTTGGTATCTCTCTGCTTTCTCTAAGCTAAGCAAATGCAACATTGAAGTTCATAGAGACGTTGTACATTGAGTGGAAGTCCTGAACCAGCAGAAGATGACAACTGGTGGGTAAATGACCTGGAATCCCTTTGTTAGGACAATTTGGAATCTCTCCACAGCTTCTCAGAGATTTACCCATAGGCCCAGTTGACAGGTTAACAGCTTCTGAGCACAACTTCTAATGGTTTAAATACTTACCATTTACTTTCTTTATCCGCTCAATTTTATTCTGCAGCATCACCTTTCAAATAAACCACCAGGACCTATCGCCTTGCCTGAGGCTCTTTTTCTTAGAGGAACTCAAGCTAAGGCAGGTAGTGGGGTCAGGGTTCCTCAAGAAAAGGTGTATTGAGACACAGATGCCCCCATTACTAGAAATATTAATGTGCCAGAAGATTTGAAAGTTCTGTCAACTTCACTAATGGTGATCTAATGGAATTTACAGAGCTGATTCTTATTTCTATAATCATAAAAAGATAGATTTCACATTTTTCTGGAAATACAGAATTACAAGTTTCCTATTTCTGTATGAAAATTCATTTCTTTTCTCCTTGATCTACAAATTAAACTTACATTTATGTGACAACCAAAATTATTTTTTCTTAAATATGGTAACATTTTGACTAAATTTTCTAAGCAGTAATTATCCTGCTATGATTAATGCTAATGTATTATTGCATAAACCATTTTTTACAGTACAAAAAGGCTCAAGAATGTCAAGGGCTGGTAAAAGCATAGATGGAAAATGTAATGAAGGTATGAACAAAGGTGCATTTGTGAAGCTTATTTAAATGTCAATAATAGGCAGTTGATGAAAACTTCACCAAAGCATATCTTATATTGTGAAATTAATCTCAAGATTTTGAAACTCGATTTGTATATTAGCATGAAACTAATGTAAAGTTACTTTGAGAACTTTATGAAGCATAATACATGGTAGACTATTGTAGTCAGGGTTTGCAAGGGAAACAATTTAATACAGGACACATAATTTATAATTTTATAATAGTTACCAAAGAATTAAATGCTAAAGAGTTCAGGAGAGCTGTCCACACACTAGATACCCAAAGAATTCAGCTGAGGTCCTGGATCCCACAGCAATGTCCTGCATGAGGCCCACTGAAGACTTAGAGCCCACAACAATGTCTCATGCAAGTCTGTATCAAAGATTTGCACCAGGAAGACCCAAAGGCCATTGATGGAAGCTAGAAAGTCTGTGCCAGTGGGATGAAGAATCTGTGGTAGCAAGGTGAGGGATCTGCACTGAAGCCAGGAAGGGATGCTAAAGTAAGGACCAGAGCTCCCCCGAAAAGAACCACAGTCATCCTCAGCAACAGTGAGGTCCTGAGTTCCTCAAATGATTAGAACAGTGAGTTCATATCAAGAAAGCCAGCATGACACACTTCTCCGGGAGAATCAACAGCACACCCTCTTCCCCTCCAGCTCTCCTTTTATGCTGCTGGCAACCATCCTCAGGTGGGCCCTCCACACCCAGCACCACGCTGATTCAGTTCAGCTGGGTGTTACAAGTTGACCACTGGTTATCAATTCACCACAGTACACTGTACTCAGTTTTGGCCCCAAAGTTTAAATGTGGAAGGACACAAACAATATAATTTTAATGTGATAAAATCTGTGGAAGACAAAACTTGTATGAAAAGTGGTGTATTTGTAAGTCCAAGGAAACATGGTACATTTGTAAGTCTGATGGCCTATGGAAATAATTAAAAATCAGGAGCTGATTTGAAATGTATTAATTATTAAAATTTATCAGGTCATCATGTATCTCAAATACATTTAAAGCAAGGGAATTTTGATGGATATGTGTCATCTTTAATGAGGTACAAGACAGGCAGAGAAGTATTCTTCCGTTTTTCCACTAAGCATTGTGTTTTTTAGTTCCTTGAGGTTTGTATTTTAAAATACCTAAGAAGTAGAGATAATAAAAAACCAACCAGATTACTTACTTGATGGAAAGAATTAGTTGGCTAATACATCATAAAATTCCATAGCAGACCAAGTTTCAGGAACTGTTTGCATAGCAATGCATTGCTACACTTTTTTTTCCTCATTGGAAACCCTTGCCCTCCAGCTGTATCAATATTGTGCTACACTACCTGTTTTCCATAATGGTTGAAACACAGTTTGCTGTAGCAGATACCTCCAGGGAAAAGAAGAGCTGCTTATGAACTTGGTAGTTGAGGTCAAATTATTCAAAAAGACAGAAAGCTCAGGAAAAGGGGAAGATATGTTGAGTTTTATATGATAATTGACTAATAGCATACCATTGACATTTATGTGAGAACTTCTGTGATAATTATTAGAGATACAGCAATGAAAACTGAAAATTTCCTGCAGACCAGAATACAAGCATCTCATCTCAGCAGAGTTAGGCCGGAAGAAGAACTTGTAATATATGTTTATATAGTTGCTGAATTAATCTCATTTAAAAAAATTTCTTTAAACTCTTAGAGTCACTATAAGTTTTTGGTCTATTTGATGAAAATTTGGAATGTGTTTTCATTATCTGCTCTTTATTTTTCTAATAGCTTTAAGGTGATATACATTTTAATTCTATGCTAAAGGACATATTTTAAGGTGCTGTATCTTCAGACTGAAAAATATTCTCTGTTAAAAATAAAATTACTTTTTGGGGGTCATTTACATTTTTTCTCTATAGGGTTTTTATGGGCTATTAATATTGAGAAACTATATTTCTCTGTCTTTGCATTATAAAGTATTTTTGTTTTGTCATTCCTTAAGAACTTTTGTATAATATTATATTTTCCTTTACTTTAACTAGGCCTCTTAGAGGAATTTGGATATATAGTCGGACTTCTTAGCTTCCTAAAGATCAGATGAATAACCACAACTGTTATCTTGTCTTCATTTGTTTGGGTGTGTGGAATCTTTTTCTTATATATTTTTTAAACTTTTATTCCTTTCAATTTTACTATGTTGTTTAAAATATTCTTTGATTTATTTCTTCTGATGTTTTGAAAATTGTCCATTCTGATTGTAGTTGCACTACTCTTGGTGATCCCAGTCAAGAGGTACGACCCTTTGGGGAAAAGTTTTTTCTCTTTTCTCTTTCAACTTTTCCTTCCCTTCTCATTGTGAGCATGAGCCACACAGTTAAGGGCTGCCAGGACATCTGCCGCTAACCCAGTCATGGAACGGATCATTTTAGGCCCTGCCAGATGTAAGAACCTGCACCACAAAGATTCCATATGTATGACCTAAAGTTTAAAATGTATCCTTTGTTTCCACATATTTGTTCTTCCTAATACTTTATTCAGCTTTCTCATTATTTTGTAGGACCTAGCTATCAGTAACTAGGTCTCCTTCTTGGGTAGCCACCTACCCCAGCTTACCCCGTTCGGGCTCTCCATGATTAAAGTCTCATTTGGGTTTTCACCCTAGATGGTCTGTTTTCTCTGGCTGAGCTGCTTCAAGGCCCTTTCTTTGAAACCTCAGGGAGCCATTATAGTTCAACGTTCTGCCATGTTTCCCATGGTCTCATGGAGACAGGGAAATCTCACCCTTATAGAGCTGTGGTCCCCATTTTTAAGGAGCATATGGGCATTCTCCCCTCTCCCCTTATAAATCTTTACAGTATCTTGTAGTAGAAATGCAGGAAATTTAGAAACATGTGCCCGTGGGGCTGAACGGAACAAAGGAAACACAGTGATGGTGAACCTGAGTCATTGTGAGTTTTTGGAAGTAGAGCTGGAGTATTTTGGTCAGTAGATAACAGACCCTATCTTTGTACTTGAAACTTTCCAAGACCTTTTACTTACATGCTGAGGAATTGGGTTCTATACTACTGACTTAAATAATAATTATCCAAGTCTTTTATTATTGGAATAAATGGCAGGGATACTGTTTATTAAGTAGTTAGATAAAGCCAGTAGGGGGCTCTGCCTTTGTTTGTAAGGAGTCATCATGGGCTTCAGGCTATGGAGAGGTTGAAGGAAAAAAAAAAAAGGTACTACATGCTTTGGCAGAGGTGTCTGGTGGTGGAACCTGCTTTTTATAGGGAATGCTGTGGAGCTCAGTGAGTCTCCATCCTTCTCTGGGGTGCCCTCAGAAGGGCCCCAGACCTCCTCTTCTCTCTATGGGACCCATGAAGTGCCATGGGAACACCCTGAGATTCTGCCAACTTCACCATTGGGCTGTATCTTTAAGAATTCAGAATAATCTGACACTGACAATCTGATAAAAAAACAACTTGTCTTCCATTTCAGTACTGTTTGTACTCAGTACAAACTAGGATGGGAGATGCATACAAAATGGCAGTCTAAATTACAATACTATTCTTCAGTTAGATCTTTCCTGCAAAAGGCAAGGAAAGTGGGTTGAAATCCCTGATGTTCAGATTTTCTAGCTGTTTATCAGAAACCATCCCTCTACAAAGGCCCAAGAAATGTGGTGCTCAAAGAAGTCCCTGAAGTGGAGATTGATGTCATCGATGATCCCCTCCTCAGGTCCCCAGCTGTCTCTCAGGGGAATATGGGTCTCTCCCACCTGTTTAATGGAAGAAACCACACTGGGAGGTCTCCTCAACCTCTTCCTTCTAATCCTTTGGCCAGTAAATCAGTACCATGCTCTGCAAGTGACCCAGAAACTCCATCAGTGGCCAACTGCCCCAGAGAGACCCAGGACTTGATGGCTCCATCCTCATGCTCCTCAGACAGCTTTAAGACCCATAGGACAAAGTTGGAGTGCAGTTTCTTCCTTTTCCATTGCACAGCTCAGCCTGCCCCTAAAAGAGGTCCCTGGAGAAGAGGGGGCTACTTGAGTCCAGCTTCCTGTTTCAGAGGCAGATACCCAACAATACAAACAATGTTTAGGCCAGTTTGCTGAAGATCCTAGTAGGTTTTCAGACTTGGACCTTTTTCTTTAACCTCTCATAGTGAGATTGAGGTGTGTATTTTGTCTTGGCCACGTTCTGTACTGCAGATAAAAAGCAAAGAATCCTAGAAGCCAGGAGATACACGGATGAATAATATGCTGCAGAAAGAAAAGGGAGGTAACTGCGCTTCCAACAGAACCAAACTGAGACTCTAATACTGGGCATGGACTCAACATGAGGTCTAAAATAATGACTGTGTTTCTCATGGGAATCAAAAAGACGCATTAAGCAATCTGTTAATTATGAAAAAGTAAGAGAGGTTATGCTGGGCAAAGAAGAAAACCCAGTGTCTTTTACAGCTGATTAGCAGAAACTTTCCATAAATATACAAACTTAGATCTCACTTCCAAGGAAGGACTGGTAAAAAATGGTGTAGCATTTCATTAGGCAATAAGCCCCAGGTATTTGGCAGACAGTGTTATAGTTTATGTTTAGATACCCCCCCCAGGGCCTCATGCAGTCATAGGTGGGGCTTTTCATAGCTGGCCGAATCTAGAGTGTGTGACTAATTCATGGTGTAATGCCAGCATGAAGGATGCCAGCATGAAGGTTGCTGGGATGAAGGCTGGGTGATTACTAAATCAGTCTACAGAATGTTTTGGCACAGTGCTAATCCCAGGAGTCTGGATGCTATATAAGGGACAGAGAGAGGCTTGTCTTGTCTCTTATTGCTTTGCTTCCTTCTGCCTGCCATGAAGTACTTCTTTGTGATACCCTATTGCCATGCCACCCTGCCTTGGAGCCATCTGATTATTGACTGAAACCTCTAAAAACTGTGAGCTAAATAGGGCTTTCCTCCTTTAACTTTGAGTCTTGGGTATTTTGCCTCAGCAGGGAGAAAATTAACTCAGATGGGCCCCCAAACCTCTATGACCCAATTGCTGGACAGAGCTGTTTCTGTGTTCAACTATTGGTACCAGAGGAAGATGAAAAGAAGTGAAACAGAGAGTAAAGGCGCACCTGTGTCATCCAGGGGGAAAACTTTGGGCCAATCAAAGAAAGTATTACTATTTTAAATGCAAGGAAACTGGACATTGGGTACATGAATGTACTAGTCCACTACTCAGGCTCTGTTCCATATGTCAAGCAGCTGATGGGAAAGGCTTGAGGGCTGAAGTACCATCTCCATTCTGCATGGAGACCTCAGTCCTCCAGAAAGGTGGTAAGAGCCAATCAGATCCAAAAGTGAACTGGAAAAACTTCCAAGAGATTTCTGAATATTGGTTTTGATTGTTGCCAGTATCCTTCCCAAGGATTTGAAACACCTCCAAGCCCAGGCTAAATATGAGTCCATTGGACTTGTTATGTGAGAGGTCTTTTCTATCTTCTGAAACAGTAGTGGACCCAAAAGGCACAAGACTCTTCTACCATGTTAGTAACCTGGGCCAAGCATAACAAGCTATCCAAGTATACGGGAACAGAGCCCTGGCAGCTCTTGGCCCAGACAGGCCACCTAGAGCTTCCCTGGAGACCAAGTGCTCAGTAAAACCTGAAAAAAAAGGAGGATCCCTGCAGAACAATTAAAACAAAAATGGAAAGGCCCCTTTTCAGTAATGCTTGTCATACCTACTGCAGTAAAGGTGGCAGAGATAAAGAAATGGATTCACCAGAAACAAAGTCAGCCCCACCTGAACTGTCTGAGGCAAAGGACCACCTAAAAGAAGAAAGCTACTCCTATGAAATTCTGGAAGATATGAGGTTCCTCTTCAAAAAGTGGCAACAGTGCAGCTCTATGTGCAGATAAATAGAGTCACAGATGATCCTTGATCCACCACCGCTTAAATGGAAACCTGTATTGGGACTCCTGCTTTCAATTAGATCCATAATGTGAATGATCTCTCTAGAGTTATGCCATTCAGCTCTGGATAGTTAATCTAATATCCCTCTTTGCCAAAACACCTTCGAACTTTTCTGCCAAATAATAGTATGGAAAAAGAATGTCTTTACCAGATCTGTCAGACTTTGCTTTTTAAAACAGATCAGGAAGTATTCCAACCTACTTCTTCTCATCCTTTGCTTCTGCCTTTTCAACTTAATAGTAAGATTTATCCACTCAAGACTTCAAAAGCTCCACATTCAGATGATGATCCAGACCGTAGCCCATGGTTCTCCTGACAAATTCGCCAAGCTTCCTCACATTGAACAGGAAGCTCAACAATTCCTGACATGTAGGCACTCTTTTCTTGTCTTCTGATACTTTCTTTCTGTCCCAGCTGGTGAACCCCAACATCCCAAGGTAGTCAGAGAGCAGATATAGAAATACCTTAGTTTACAAATGCTTCTGTTTGGCAGCAATTTGCTTCCATTCATGAACTCTACATTGGGTGAGGAACATAACTGAAGCCATCCCATCTTCCCTGCACACAAACATAAAAATGGCCATCTTCCCCAGGATTGTAAAATGAATCCCCAGCATGGAGGGTCCACAGGCCATTTTGGCAGGAAGCTACAGAAAGAGAGAGATCTCCACTTCCTCAGTATCCCATAGAGAATTATGGAGATTGTGTCTCTTGGGCAGATATGAGGAAGGAAATTCGGGTTGGGGCAAAACTTATTAAGCAATCTGTTGAAATCTGTCCAAATTATGATAGTCAGGGCACATGTACAGAACACAAGGTTCAGATGAGTCTTCAGCTTTTGAGCACTGTTCATGGAATCAATCAGCAAGGTGCTATTTCCTATTCTTCATTCATATCTGGCATTAAGTGAAGTGAGTTTTTGATAGGACAGTTTGAATCTGGTACCAGGCCAAGGGATTTTTGATAGGACAACTATTCCAATGCCTTATTTGCATGAGGAAGACTCCAGTGCAGGAATTCCAGATACGAAAGACCTCTTCCCTTACTCTTGGGGCAGCTGTCAGTCTGTTCACGGTCCACACTCACTCCACTTCCATCTTCAATAAACGCACACCCTCCTACCTTTTCTGTGTTTCTTGTCCAATTCTTTATTCAAGAAACCAAGACCCTGGGAAGATTTCTCCCAGGAACCATCAACCAGTAACACTAGCATTTGTTAATGAAAAGATGAATAAATATGAAAATATCTTTCAATATAAAGAATGAATGTGAATCTCTTGCCTGTTTTTTAAACAAGAGAAGCTAATGAAGATATTTTCTGTTGTTGTTGAACTCACTCTTATATACGTACCTGGCAGGGGAGATACCATGATCATGAACTCCCTCTTCAGTCTCTGTTGCTACAGACAAATTTTAATACTTTCAGTTTGAAAAGTGTAGTAGCACAATTCGTGCTTATAAATATTCAAACAGTACTGGGCTATGCAGGAGAAGTGGTGACTGGTCTCTCCTTGCTCACACTTCTTGCATGACTAAGTGTTAACCTTCTCCAGATTGGATATTGCAAAACAGTCTGTCTAGCTCAGAGGTCACTTGCATATAAAGTTTTATTTTTTCTGTAAATTGCTTATTTACATTCTTAGCCACTCTTTTTCTATTGAGACAACTGTCTTTTTCTTACAGCTTTTCAGAAATTGTGGGTGTAAGAAAGATACTCATTACTTATAGACTACATATAGCTTTAACTTTTTAATTTTTAACCTCTTGTTATGGTGGTTTTCTTGAGCTAAATTTTAAATCCTGAAAACCTTAGATTTTATGATTTTGATGTTGCTTGTAAAGTTTTTCTGTGCCTAAATGTAAAACATTGCTGTATATTTTAATATTATTTTTGTACCCACCAGTTAAAGACATAATGCTTAGTTTTATGTTAATTCAACATGATTTTTTTTTCAAATAGTCAATTGTCTCACATTTATTTAACTGTCTTTTCCCATTCTAATAAGAACTTATACACTAGGGGGCCGGGGATTTAGCTCAGGAGCACAGTGCCTGCCTGACAAGCGCAAGGCTGTGAGTTTGATTCCTGGTACTGGAAAAAAAAACAAAAAGAACTTGCACACTAAATTCTCAATGAACTAAAATTATAAGTATGGGCTCATTTTGTATTCATTGAAAATAATGGGGGCTTCCGGCACACCAGGAGCCACGGGTGGGGAGCACCGGTCTTCCGGCTGGCTAGCTTCCTGCCTCGTAGCTCCCAGAGGGAGGGCCCCCAGCACACGGGGAGCCTCGGGCGGGGAGTGCCGGTCTTTGGACCGGCGGCTCACTCCCGGCCTCGTAGTTCCCCAGAAGGAGGGCTTCCGGCACACAGGGAGTCACGGGTGTGGAGTGCCGGTCTTCCGGCTGGCTAGCTTCCTGCCTCGTAGCTCCCGGAGGGAGGGCCCCCAGCGCATGGGGAGCCATGCGGTGGCGAGCGCTGTTGCACGCCGGCCCTTAGGCCAGCCACCGCCACTCAATTGAGATCTATCATGACACAGAGAAACAGTGACACAATTGGCCTACCATGCACCGACTGCAGTTGCCCACCCACGGATGTGTGTGAATCATTCAAACTTTGAACAACCCCTGGGAATATATGCCATACAATGGGCCACTCTTGCTCCTGCCATTGAGAACCAGAAAGGTCCAGAGCCAGCAGAGGAGCAGCTGCTGAACAAGGACTCAGAGAACATGAGAATGCAGACTAAGCCCACGGAGTCAGAGGTCCAGTGGACTGGGGTCATGAGAGCCACTCGGAAGGTGTAAACTAGGAGGACCTTGCACAATACCTGCAGAGACTCATTGGAAGCCATTCTTCCCCTGATAGTACAGGCTGTGGTGGAGTTCCGGAGAAGTCTGCAGCAGGATTCCTGCTGCCTGTGCTGACAGTTGGGGAGAGGACACTAACTGGTTGTGGGGTCCCAATGCGATGGGAGGCTGGAGAGAAAACACTACAAAAAATGGCTTTTACCCAAGATGGCTCACTTGATTTTTGACAACCCTTAGGCTGTAACTACTTGTTAGATCCTTCTTGTGTATCTCTGTCTTCCTGAGAAACCACTTTGAAGATACCACCATGTATTACAGCAGTCATTGGTATTTTCCTAGAAATCTATCCATAACTCTGTAATGTTTGTATTGTTCCTATCCTATTTCATAAATGGATCCATGTTTATTATTATATGTTTCCTACAACAACCATTGAGAATTATTGAATGCTTATTCAGTAGGTCACTCATGTATAGTTCTATTTATATTCTTTAGAAGCCACTTTGAAGATACCTAAGTATAGTACAACAACTATTGATAGTCTCCTACCTCTTTTGTCTGTAACTCACTATCATTTGTCTATTTGTTTTCCTGAGAAACTATCTTATAGATAACAATATGTAAAACAATAACCATTGATAATTTCCTACCACTTTGTCTATAATTTGTTAAGCCCCTCCTATTATTATGTTATCCTTCTTTTACTCTTTAAAATAAAAAAAAAGAAAAGAATATACATATATATTTCTCTATTAATATCAAATTGTTAATTACTGAATATTTATTGTTAATTTTGAAACTTGGCCCTACTTTTTTTTCAAAAATGTATAGACTGTCCTTGAATACTTATTTTCTCATATGAATTTTAAAATTAACACTGTAATGAGTTAGAAGTTTGATTAGGATTTTGTTTACTCTAAGGATTTGAAGAACAAAAAGAAATTTTGAAGAATCTGACCTAGCCAAAGTCAGATTAATATAGCACATATAGCCAACTTCTTTGAAATGCACTGAAATATTGCTTAAAATGTTATTATTTAAGTTAACCTTATAAGTGTATGAAAACTGTATAAGAGAAAATTAACCATTTTTTAGGATAAAATATAGGCTAGCTCTTTAATTCTGAGCCTGAATATGAACTGATCAGGAGAAATTTTTTTAAGGTTGGTTTCATTTTAATTTTATTAATAGCAATTTAGTCATCTGGAAACAAATGTCACAGATATACATCTGCAAGACTGGGAATTTAAATGAAAACTCAAACAAAATTACTTTATTGATTATCTTTTGGTAGATAGATGTATGTTAGTACTATTTTTTCCTCCATGTTAATAGAAGTCAACGTACAGGGTGAGTTACTCATGCATTATGATACAAATAATAATTTATTGACATAATCATCAGATTTGTTAGGTATGGATTACAGTGTTAAAAGTAGTTGACCATAACTTTGTCATTTAGTCCTTGCATGGTTTAATGTAGGTTATCTGAGTCCTCTACCACTCTTAAGTTAACCACTGTTAATGTTTGATGTTAGATTTTCAGATAGCTTTCTCTTAACTTGCATATATATGCATAACATGGTTGTATTTGAAAAATATCACATCTGAATGCACATATTGTATGTATTGTGTATAATCTCAATTATTTTACTTATGTTTTGAGTGAGTTTTTTTTGGTAGTATTGGGGACTGAACACAAGACCTTTGTACTGAGCTACATCCTCTGCCCATTTTCATTTTTTAAATTTAAATTTAAATTTTTGGTATTGAGGATTGAACTCATGCTTGCCAGGCAGGTGCTGTGCCACTGAGCTAAATCCCTGGCCCCTCATTTTTGTACTTTGGCATAGTGTCTCGCTAAATCATTAAGTTGCCCAGGCTGGATGTCTTACTTACTTTTCCCCTTGCTTAGACAAAATGCCCATCACCCAAAGTTAAAGGAGAAAAGATTTATTTAGCTCACTGTTTGTAAAGGTTTCATTTCACAGTCAGCTGGTTCCAAGGCAGGGTGGCATGACAGAGGGGCATTGCATGACTCACAGTTCATGGCAGGCAAGTACAAGCAGCAAGTGACAAGCAGCAGCCCTCTTTCTGTCCCTATATTTTATCCAGACTACCCACCTTTACGGAGGGTACCGCTCACATCCAGGATGGGCCAACCTTAATCGCACCCAGAACTATGCCAAACCAACTACTGGGCTAATTTAGTAATCACACATGCTTGATCCCAGCAGCATACACTATAGATCCAGCCACCTCTGAAAAGTCCTGCATTATACCCACATAAGGCTTTGGGGGAACATCTAGGTATAAGCCATAACACTGGGCTTGCACTTGTGATCCTCATGTCTCAGTCTCCCAGAGTGCTGGGATTATACGCCTGGATCACCAGGCCAGTTGGGAGAATTTTTTTATATTAGAATGATAGGTTTGTTTTTTTTCTTTTTACCATCTATATATACTTCCACATAATGGATTATCATAATATAAAATTCTTTAATTGGTAGAGGCTTAAGTTGTTTTAATTTTTATTTATATAAGTAATGCTTTAATTAATGTGCTTTTACTCATTTCCTTGTATACATATCCTGAGAGATAAATATGTAGAAATAAAGGAGTTGGACCTATGTTTATGGACACTTAAAATTTTAATTCATTCTGCCAAATGTCCTCCAAAACAGTTGTGACATTTTATGTTCTTACACTATAGGAGTGCCAACAGGAATTTTATCAGTTTTAAAAATGTATGACACGGTGATAGCAAATTTGAACTCCCAGGGTTTCTAATGACTTGATCACATTTAACATGCTGATTTGAAATTCTATAGATTCATTTGAGGAAAATGGTAGGCTTGTGGTATTTTTACCTTCCATTCAGAACATACATGGCACATGTCCAGAGCTTGTCTTCTGTCCACGAATAGAGTTTAAATAGCTTTCTTCATGTATCATTATATATCAATTCTTATGTAAATATCAAGATATTATACAGTTATGGTAGTTACTATAAATGGAATCTTTTAAAAGTATTTTTAAAACTTGTCTACTTGCTGAACTGTTCAGTTGGTACCATGTATCACACTAGTCTGCAAGTTTAAGCATATATTTCATGTGCAGTGGCTTTTCAAAACTGTTTACAAATCAAGAGTCTAATAACTTTTTCTTGTCATCCAAAAATCTTGTCTGATAAAACAGATACTGCTCAACACTGCCAATATATATAACTGTCATTTCCTTTTTTTTTGCATCTCCTTGTTTATATTTCATGTCTGGCCTGCTTGTTGATATTTTCCCCTATGTTTTTTGTGAAAGAGAAAGTAATATCATGAGATATGATAGGACCATATTACTTCATGATATACTTCATTATAGCTCCAGAAAGACTACTACAAGAGAACTATGACCCAGATAATGATTTTTCCAATGCTTTCATATCGTCCCCTCTCAAATAGGCCCCTATTGAGGCAATAACTGTAGCATAATACTTGTCAGTAATTATTCATTTCATAAAATCAAAGGTTGTTTAACCTCATGAAAAAATTGCAATCTAGATTTTTTTGCACATTGTGTATTTATTGATAAACTTTTCTTGTGGCAATATTTCTAACATCTTGGAAACAGTTTCAAAAAGAGGATTTGGATACTTCTAACCTAAGTCAAAGTCACATTAAAAACCTGATAACCAAATAGTACAAGTAAAATTGAAACCAACATCTCTTTTCATTTAGCCTTTGTTTTACTCAAATTTAGTATTACATGGGCAGTTATTGCCACTGAGGTTTTTTATGCCTCATATTCTTAGCCATAAATGTATAAAGATCAAATCACAATCTTGAAAGTATAAAAATATGAACTCAAATATTTGTGAATCAATAAATCTGAAGTATGCTGAATTCCTAATGACAATGCTATATTCTGATGGTTCCAAGTGCAGTACAATACAGCGGCTTTACAAGCATGGATAATGTATTTTCATTTTCAGTCATTAAAGAACACCCATAGTGAAGGAGTAATTATTTCTGCTGATTATGAAACATTAGATTGTGGTGCTGTATGCAGAAATTTTGTTTAATTATAAACAGAATTTATAAACAGGGATTAGACATGGTGACAATGGCTAGAAAAGCACGGTTTAAGTGCTTTTCAAGCTGTGCTTGTTTCCTTAATATAGGAGTGGTTTTGCCTTTGCTGGCCTTTGATTTCTTGCAGAGGAAATGACAAGAGAAAATATCCATTTCTAGATTCTAATACTGGCATTATTCTGATTATGATACCTGTACACCTATTTTCATTGAGCAGAAGCAAAGTTATTAATCATTGCTCCAATGATATGACCAGGCAGGAACAATAAAGGGAAGTAGTTTTTAAAATTATCTATTGGATAAATATTCTTTTATTGATCACTACTAGATATTTTTATCTGTTGAGCATTGGTATGCTTGGTAGAACACAGACCTCATAAAACTCTCATAATGGAAATGACTATTTCTTTTAGTTGTTGCCTGTGATAACTGTAATTTTGAGGCTCTGAATGATCTGTCCTTGTGCAGAGCATTTACTTTTGCTTTTGGTATGCAGGTCATCTGGGATTGAGTTGTTTTGCAGCTAGCTGTGTTTGTTTTTGTGATGATTTCTAATTACTCCTACTCTTACAGCATAGCTGTTCATGAATCCCAGGTGGAAGCAAGGAATGTTTACGAGGCTCCTCCTGCTGGTCAACTCTCATTTCCGGTTTTTCTGAGGCCCATGAGACTACCTAATTCGGTTCAATTCCTCTTACCTTTTCAGCCTGTGAGTTCCACTTCTTGTTTGGTGCTTCAGCCACTTGGCCAGCATTTATGAAAAACCCATTGACTCAAGGGCAAATCTAACTATGAATTTGGACTCTACCGTTTTGTACTTTCCTTCTCCCTGTGGAATTGGCCCCTCTGATCCTTGCTGCCCTGGGAGCCCGCTGTCTTCAGGTTTTCATTTGTATTTTTGTATTCAGCTTTTCTAGTTGTTTTCAGCAGCAGAAGGAGAATCTTTCATGGAGGCTAAGGGAAGCTCTCTGATTTTGTTCTGGAAACAGATTCCAGCGTCATTTTAGAATCATCCTGATTTTATTGTTGCTCTTATCTCACCCACAGCAGTTCACATTCCATGAAAACAGAAAGTATATAGTGCTTTCTATAATATTTCTTTTAAGTGAAAAGTTTTCCCATCTCACAGTTGACAGGAGCTCATTTCTGAACGCTGCTGTTGCTGTCATGATAACTAGAACAGAGATAAACAGTGAGATTAGGTGATGTGATTTCAGGTTTCCTTTAACCCATATTCTGGTTATGATTTAGAATATACTAGATTTTCAGTAAAGAACACAAAATGCACTATTACAAGCCTATTGAGCATAATGTAAAGGCTAATTAGAAATTCTGAGAATTATCCATGTTGGAGAATCTCTTGCTATGAATTTTGTTATTTTTCTTGGTATTCCCCTGTACAGGTAAGCCACAAGGCACTTGATACAGTAATGACGATTACCTGTGGTTCCATGTTAAAGAAACTAGAGGGATATTAAAAATATACTACACAGTAGGTCTCGTCCATGGGTATTTTGATGGAATTGATCTGCGCTAAGATATAGGGATCTTCCTACTTCACATCTCTGGTCATCTGAATCCCACTTAGACACAATGTCTTCTCTGTAATATTTTTCTGACTTCCCCAGACTCCATTTCTTCCTCTTGGAGTTTCATTTTTTATCCTATTTTATTCAGTTTTCTTTATTTCGGTTTAGTTTAGTTTTATCCTATTTTATTTATGTAACAGTGCCTGGCATATAGTAAACATCATATTAGTATCTGTCAAATAGAGAATAAAAGGGCTGTAAAAAGTCCAAAGTACAACTGAAGAACTAGGTCTGGCTTCCTCTCCCAGTTCTTGCTTTCCTGAGATGTTTCCCTCTGTTTAGTTTTCAACCTGTTCTTTACTGTACAAATGACATAGCTGGACATCTCTTCCTGGACTTCTCAAAAGTGAAGGGAATAATCCTAACTGTTGGTATTTTCACTGTATTTTTGGGTGTTTTACAGTTAACTAATGGAGCACTTGTGATAACTGAGCTATGGTAAATTTTGTCAATTAAAAGCAAGCCCCTTTGAGGTTTTTGTTACTCTTTGAAGTCATTTTAAATTCCATATCTGGTTTCTAGAATGTAGCAAAGGAAAATAAATGTCTCATTCTGCTGGTGTCCTTAAGCCTTATGCAGTGGGCCCTTGACTTATGAGCTCAGTTCATTTGCAAGGGCCGGCTGTAACTCCATTACAAGTGAAGATTATTTTTTCCCATAAGAACTAGTGGAACTTCGGGGCCAGGCGCACCCGGTGCGGCAGGCGCCCGGGGAGGTAGGAAGGCCGTGGCGCCCGCTCTGGAAGGCTGCGTGGCTGGGGAGCACCGACCCTTTGGGGCCCGGTGCACCCCACCATGGAGGCGCCCAGAAAGGCAGGCAGCAGGTGCCCAGGAAGCAGCGTGGAGACGTGCGCTGGCCCTTGGGGCAGCCGCTGCTGTGCAGTCAAGAAATACCATGCCACAGAGAAGCACTGACACAATAGGCCCACCCCAAGACGTGCATGAACCATCCCAACATGGAGAAACCTCTGGGAAAACATGCCACACGGCAGGTCACTCTTGGCCCTGCCCTTGAGAGCCAGAAACGTCCGGAGTCAGCGGAGGAGCAGGTGATGAACAAAAACTTGGTGAACACGAGAGTACGGACACCCGACGACTCAGAGGTCTAGCTCACTGGGGACGAGGGAGCCATTTGGGAGTTGGAAACCAGGAGGACCTTGTGCAATACCTGGGGAGACAGCCCCCCCACCCTGGAGGCCATTCTTCCCCTAACTGTGCAGGCTGCAGTGGAGGAGCGAGTGAGCTCCAGAGAGTTCTGCACCGAGACTTCATGGATTACATGGGTGCCCAATATTCAGATTTTGAAGAATCGCCTTCTTGGAGAAGGTATGTGTCTAGGTTACCTACCTGGGACACTTTGCACCTGATGGTACTGAGACTGACTAGTGGGCCGAGGACTTCAATCACATGTTCCTGCCGCCTGTGTTGACGGTTGGGGAGAGTACACTAAGTGGTTGCAGGATCCCAATGCGCTAGGAGGCTGGACAGAACACTCCTCTGCTTTCTTAGACAAGAGGCATTGATAAAGCATACTTCCCTAGATCCCAGTTCAGTAGCGGGACAAACTATTCTTAAAGATAAGTTTATTACTATTAGCCCCAAATAGTAGAAAAAAGCTTTGTAGCATATTTTTGTTTTCCCAAGAAACTACTTTGAAGATACCACCATGTATTACAGCAGCCATTGATATTTTTCTACCAATCTGTCCATAACTCTGTAATGTTTCTATTGTTCCCATGCTATTTCGTAAATGGATGTATGTTTATTAGTATATGTTTTCAACAACAACCATTGAGAAGAGTCAATGATTATTTAATTGATATCTCATGTATAGCTCTTTTTTTTCTGAAAAACCCTTTGAAGAAACCAAAGTATAGTACAACAACCATTGAAATTTCCTACCATTTTTGTCTGTAACTCACTATTATTTGTCTATTTGTTTTCCTGAGAAACTATCTTGAAGATACCAATAGGTAAAATAACAACCATTGATATTGTCCTACCACTTTGTAATTTGGTAAATCCTCCTATCACTATGTTATCCTTCTTTTATTCTTTTAAATAAACAAAAAAAAAGAACCAGTGGAAATACCCATAATGCATTCTGAATCTCTCAAAACATCCGTTAACCAAGTTTTTCATAATAAAAGGGCTGTATAATGTGCATAATTTACCAGAAACACCAATAATTTTCTTAGTGTATTCACAAAAATGTTATAAAATGTGCCAAGTTTACCAAAGACAACTATTCCATACTGTACTCACCATTCAAGTTGACATCTTTGGCGTGCAGGAAGGGAGGATGAAATGGAAGGTGGTGGGTGGGGAGTGCTGGTCTTCGGACCGGCGGCTCACTCCCTGCCTCGTAGGCCCCCGGAAGGAGGGCTTCTGGTGCACAGGGAGCCGTGGGCGGGGAGCGCCGGTCTTCCAGCTGGCTAATTTCCTGCCTCATAGGCTCCCGGAGGGAGGGCCCCCGGTGCATGGGGACCCTTGGGCGGGGAGTGCTGGTCTTCAGACCAGCGGCTCACTCCCGGCCTTGTAGGCCCCCAGAGGGAGGGCTTCCGGCACACAGGGAGCCACAGGCGGGGAGCATCAGTCTTTCGACTGGCTAGCTTCCTGCCTCATAGGCCCCCGGAAGGAGGGCCCCCAGCGCATGGGGAGCCATGCGGCAGCAAGCGCTGTTGCACGCCGGCCCCTAGGCCGGCTGCCGCCGCTCAATTGAGATCTATCATGACACAGAGAAACAGTGACACAATTGGCCCACCATGCACCAACTGCAGATGCCCACCCACGGACGTGTGTGAATCATTCAAACTTTGAACAACCCCTGGGAATATATGCCTTACAACAGGCCACTCTTGCTCCTGCCATTGAGAATCAGAACGGTCCAGAGCCAGCAGAGGAGCAGCTGCTGAACAAGGACTCAGAGAACATGAGAATGCAGACTAAGCCCACGGAGTCAGAGGTCCAGTGGACTGGGGTCACAAGAGCCGCTTGAAAGCTGGGAATCAGGTGGACCTTGCATAATACCTGCAGAGACTCACTGGAAGCCATTCCTCCCCTGACAGTACAGGCTGTGGTGGAGCTCTGGAGAAGTCTGCAGCAGGATTCCTTCTGCCTGCTGACAGCTGGGGAGAGGACACTAACTGGTTGTGGGGTCCCAATGCGATGGGAGGCTGGAGAGAAAACACTACAAAAAATGGCTTTCACCCAAGATGGCTCACTTGATTTTTGACAACCCTTAGGCTGTAACTACTTGTTAAATCCTTCTTGTGTATCTCTGTCTTCCTGAGAAACCACTTTGAAGATACCACCAT
>NW_004955429.1:9370121-9421334 GCF_000276665.1 Chinchilla lanigera | reverse complement strand
AAGTATAGTACAACTATTGATAATCTACCTCTTTTGTCTGTAACTCACTATTACTTGTCTATTTGTTTTCCTGAGAAACTATCTTATAGATAACAATATGTAAAACAATAGCCATTGATAATTTCCTAAAAAAAAAAAAAAAAGAAATGGAAGGTGGTTATTGTTTGGGAGGAGAATCCCCTTTCATAAGCACATCAGGAGTCTGGCTCTCTGGTGTACTTGCTCTCCTGTGGAAGTTTGCAGCCCACTAATACCTGTCTCTGACTCATTAGATCTCAACCTTTTCAGACCTAAAAACTGATCTAAAGTTGTCTGATTCTGTCTTTTCTTAAACTCTGTTCTTTTCAACTATGACTTCTTTCTTTACCTTCCCTTCCTTAGCTTTTCTAGCTTTTGGGGGCCCATTTTGATAGTAGTAACCACGAAGACTACATAAAAGTAAATGTGACTAAAATCACATCCACAAACATGCGCATCTGTGGCAGACTGGCGCGCACATACACTTACATACCCCTTCCTGGTAACACAAGTCTGTTTACCACCTCACAGGCGGCAGGCATTTGGGTCGTAACTCAAGACATTGGTTGTAAGCTTAACCTAAAACGAAGGTCGTTTGTATGTGAGGCCAGTCGTAACTTGAAGGTCCATTGTGTTGCTCCTCAGCTTCTGTGTGGGGGTCACTTTTACAGTTTCTGCAGAGCTGGAATATTGCTAACTGAACACTTGGTCATTGGTAAGCAGGCATGCTGTTGGTTCTCCATTCATGTTTCTCAGCACTTAGTACTCTTGGGCTTGTGTCACACTTTCAAGGCACTTCTGGAAGAAATTTTCTTCAGCTGAACCATGCAATGCAGTCTGTGCCCAAGGCTGGCTAAAAGAACACTGTTGTTGATATCAGTGACTAATGGAGTTAGTGTGTAATCAAATACATCCTAAGCCTTTGTCCCAGGTTCTATAACTTTTACAGAGCTTTCTTAAAAGGATTTCCTTCCTTGACTGACTTCCTTTCTCCTCAACTTGTGATCCTTCCCCTCCCAAATAAAAACCTTGCACTTACATACATGTTTTAGCATTTGCTCCCGGGGGAAACCCATATTAAGCCTCACCTATTTCTTTAGTAGTAGAGTAGCAAATAGGGTGATAAAGTCAAATTTGAGCTACTCTACCACGTACAGGGGTTCTGGGGATGGGCTGCTACTATTATAGCTTTAGTTGGTGCTATGCAGTAAATGACTGCGTCTCTCCCCAAAAAACTCATATTCTGAAACCCAGATCTTCAGCACAGGTGGGCTGCTAATGAAGGAATTGGTGTCCTTATAAGAAAAAACAGGGCTCTTTTCTTCCTCACCACTTCTTGTCTCCTCCCTGCCCTTTGCCAATACCTCTCTCCCTCCTCTTTCTTTCTCCCTTCCCTCTACATCCCAAGGGAAGCCCTTGTGAGGACATAACCAGGAAGAGGTCTTCACCAAACACCAAACTCATCAGTACCTTGATCTTGGACTTGCCAACCTCCAGAACTGTGAAATAAATTTCTGTATTTTCAGCCTCTCAGTTTATGGTGATCTGATTGTAAGAGCTGGGACTGAGTAAAGCCTTTGGCATTGGAATTGATACCGGAGGTACTATCAAGTGAAGAGTTTATATATTATGTAGAGAACAGATATATCTAAGGGATAAATACATCCTTGTGTTTTATTTACTTATTTTGAAGCCTCTCCCTAGTATTTAGATTGAGTATCAAAGCTGCTTCAGAGATTACATGAAGCAAATTGCTAGAGATAGAAATCACTGGGATCAATTTTGGGTACAAGTAGCAGAAAACTAAACTTAGTAAAACTCTAATTTATGATTCAACAAATAGAAGATTTAACTCTTATGAAGCCAGAAGGTCAGAGGCAGATTTTTTTTTTTTGAGCTAGGGTCTCACTATGCAGTTTAGGCTGGCCTTGAACTCACTTTGTAACTCAGGCTGGTATTGAACTCACAGCAATCCTCCTGCCTCAGCTTCCCAAGTGCTGGGATTACAGATGTGCACCCCACACCCAGTCTAGATGCAGAATGCTTTATGCCAGTGGTTTAGTGGTTTCATTATGGGTCTGGGGGCCTTTTATTCTTACACTGTATTTTTTTTTAATGTAATGGTTTCAGTATGGTTTTGGACCTCTACGAATTATTTTTGTATTCCAGGCAAGAGAGCAAAGCATAAATAGCAACAGCAAAATAACAAAACTGATACTATTTTCCACTTTAAAAAGCCTGTCCGATGAGTTAATTTCATTGACTGGGGTGAGTTGCCTGGCTAACCCACCTGTGGGAGATTTATTGAGGGTGTCCCAAAGCTCCAGTCTCTATTTTGGAGGAAGTTAAGGGAAATTAAGATTATGAAAGATTTTTTGCATAGCCAATTCACAACATCCTAAACATCTAGCTTTAACTTTCATAAAGTTCATACATGTACTATGCCATACTATGTATGGCATCAATTTCTGAGGTATCATTTAGCCTATAAGTGAAAAAAACATTATAGGTGTTTTAGCTCACTGATTGGATTTAAAACAACTGTGAATTTCATGTTGTCCTGCTGTAACTAACATTTGCTTTTAAACGTTTCTTAACAGCGAGAAATGCTGAGGATGAATTAAGCAAATTAAGACAAACTGCTGCAGGGGGGACTTGGCAAGAACTCCAATACTATTTCACAGGCTCCTTCCAGATGACATTAAATCTCTAGATTTTAAAGATGGGGCAAAAGCCAAGCTGAGGAGAAGATGTGAATAAAAAGCCTTTAAGGAGGGTGGATATAGATATTAGCTACCCTAGGAAATGAGATGATGCTGTTTTAAATCCTAATTTATGTCCGTTGCATATAAAGAAATATTTTACACAGTTTTCATTATAGTGAAGTAAAATTTTTGGAGAAGATTCAAAGTTGAACAGCTTGCATCAGATAATACCATGATAGGTAATAGCGTAGGGATTAGCAGGCAGGTCTAGCTCTAAAGTAGATTTCTTTCAACTAGTTTAGGATAAAGAGAAAAAGTCAATTACGTGGGTCAAAGATCAGGAATCAGCATTATGTTTTTGCAAATAACTCTCGAAGGGACATTCGCTCAGAATTCATCAATATTCACCACTTCTAACTGTGCAGCAAGTACTATATCTAGGTACTTTCTAGCATTGAGAATTTGCTGTGGTATCCAAATGATTTTGTTTCGTGGTAGAACCCGTTTTACATATCTTTCAGACACATTTTAAGCAAGTAAAAGAAAAGGCAAAAAATGCAGCTTTATAAGTAATGAAAGTCTCGACGTTCTTTGGGGCTCCACACTGTAATTATTGCTGGATAGTGTCTGAATATCTTTGATGATGTGAACTAAAAGTGGCTCATGCATATTTGCTTAAAATGTTTCTGCTCCATTCCTGTGCTGTGCAATTCTTTGAAAAACCCATGCTTAAACTTGGGAGGAAACACAGACTGGGTTATATCTTTTTTCATGTTTTTCATCTCAGGACTTTTTTTTTTTTTTTTTTTTTTTTTGTACCGGAAATCAAACTCAGGACCTCCTGCTTGCCAGGCAGGTGCTGTGCCGCTGAGTTATATCCCCCGCCTGATCTCAGGTCTTTGTATCAAGGAGCTGTACAAGTGGATATTGTTTATACTGAAGGATACCCTAAACATCGGTATTAGAACTTTTTGTGTTTTTAAATTCTTGCATTAAATCTTGGGTACAGGTGGTAAAGTGTGTTTTGGAGGCGTCTCATTTTCTGCTGATGGGTTTTTCTTCTGTCTACTGCTGTAGTTTTGAATAATTATGGAAATAATATTATGCTACTTTTGCTGGTAGAATCATATTAGATAAACAGAATGGAATTTTTACTGTTGAAGGATTACTGTAGTGCATGCGGGTGTGTACATGCGCACACAAAACCTTATGTAAGTTCCCAACCTTTTTGACATTCTGAGACATTTTGCTCAAGGTAAGAAAGAAATTAATGGAGACATTCTCATTAATTTATGTGGGTTTTAAAAGTGGTGGTTCACATGACCAAGGTGCTATGAATACTTTCAAATAACTTGTAACACATTAATCAGTGAAGTCTATGAATATTTGAATCATAATAAATATATATGTGAAATTCACTATTCCACCTACATTTAATGCTTAGTGCTATGTGGATCTGAAGAGTTATTATGCTACCTTCTAGAAGTCAATACATACAATCCCTTGGGGGTGCCTCCATAGGGAAGTGGAAGAGAAATTATGTAAATAGCAAGGGTGAGCAGATACCTCAGGAGGATCTGCTAAATGTCCAGTGGTTTACCCAAATTTCTAACACTCCAAATAATAGACATCCAGCTGTACTTTCTATATTTTTTTAAAGAAGTGTTTATGTTCAGTGTGGGAGACTAAGTGAGAGGTGTTCCTAGTGAATTCTGGTTCCTTTAAAGGTAATCCTGCCATGTGGATTTCCTAAACTATTCAGTGCTATTTTAAATTATATAGATTGAAGTGCATTCCCTGAAATGTTTAGCCCATTCTTAGGCCAGGTGATAATTTTAGGGAAGATTCATATTCAGAATATTTGGCATTAACACGGAAACACTGAACATCTAAAAGTAAGTGTAGCTACTCAAAGAGAGACTGTTTTACAGTGATTGGCATAGGCTTAGGTTTGGAGCTCAGACCCTGAGGCACAGTCTATCTTAGTGGCTTTGTAACTATGCGATTCTGATCATTTTACATAATCTCTGTCACTGTCAGTTTCTTCATGTAGAAGAGGAACTATTAGAATTTGTTAGATGAAATAGTTACCTCATGTACCTATTACAAATGTGGTGCATTTTAGTGATCACTAAATGGCAACTTTTCTTTTTATTAAATTCCATTATTTGTAGCTAAAGCAACAATTTCTGAAACAGAAGCTATGATTTCAGAAGTGTGTAAATAAATGTTAGTAGAGCTAAAAGAGTTCATATTTTCCTATATGGATGTATTTTGTTAATAGTCCCAATAAAACTCCATGGGAAAGTCTTTTGGCATATGAATCCTATAGTCTCATAGATTGCCTATGCAGAGAAAAATCAGTTGGGAGGCAACAGTTAATTTCAGAGCTATTACATGTGGGGTAGATATCTCGATATTTCTGAAGCATCAGTGTTCTGTGGGAGGGACTGCAGTACACTGGTATTTCAAATAGTTTACATGGTGTTTCTTTGTCAGAGACTGTGTACTTATATGAAAAATTGTTTAGAGAAATCAGACATGTTCTTTATTTTTTTCTATTATTCTAAAACTGTTCTTACAAGATGGGTATTTAAAAATATTATAAAAAAGAAAAATAGTGATGTTTATCCAGTTATTTAAAAAACTGAGTTTAAAAATATGAGAAAGCAATAGATTTTTACAGGTAGTTGTGATGGCACTTAAGATAAAAAGAGATAAATACTTTAAAATGAGTGTCCAAAGGAAATCAATAATGGAAAGTAAACTAACTGCCAAATAATCAATTTTATGGGCAAAACCATAAAAAGGGACTAACTTACATTAATTAACTTAACAGTTAGTATAATGCTATACTTTATTATTGTATGGTATATATAATGCATAGATATGGGGCTGCATGAAAATATAAAATTAATAATCTAATTGCACTGCGTCTAGCTATGTGGTATTGAAATAAATAACTAGGAATAAGTTACTAAGTAAACTAGTTGTTAAGTAACTAGTTGTTAGCTAGTTATTGGCCACCTAGCTCTGCCTTTCATTTTGGAAACATCAGAGTGTAGTTTTCACTATTTTAATAATTGGACGATTTAGTGACTAGCATTGTTAAAAATTGATTAACGTTATGTTATTATAGAAGCAATGGCATAAAACCTCCTGAAACCAAACAAAGGCATTTAACGTCTGTAATTATGCTTGAAGAATACAGGGGAAATCAGTCACTGAGCTTGTCAGGTTACTCATTGACTGACTCAGATTTGTGAACAGACATCTAGATTTTTCAAAAACAAATCTAGTTATTTCCGCTGGGGATCCTTGGGCAATTTCAACTTTGAACGTGAGTTGTAAGACTGCAGATGTTACTTAGCAGAGGGAATAGGCTACTCAAAAGAGAAGGAAAATTCATCTATGAATATAATATCAACAACCTCTGCAGTGAGCCGACCTCGAAGAGCCGGGGGTCATCACCCTGGACGAGGCCAGCAGACCGTGCACGTGGAGGAGTCCTGTGCTGCTGGTCATCAAAGACACGGATAACCAGATTTTTGGAGCATATACAACTCATCCTTCTAGTTCAGTGACCACTATTACAGCACAGGACAGTCTCTTTCTCTACACGTTTAGCTTTTCTTGCAAGACCTTTAACTGCCATGGAGAAAACTCCTATTTTCTCAAGGGAGACATCAGTTCTCTAAAAGTTGGTGCTGAAGGGAGATAATTTGGCTATGGCTAGATGCTGATTTATTCCATGGATGAAGCAACTCTTGTAGCACTTTTTGACAACTAAAAAAAAAAAAAAAAAAGTGCTGCAAGATGAAGGTCCAGGCCCTGCTTGTTTTTGTTGTCAGCTGTGAGCAAGATCACCTTACAGAAAGCCCCCGAAAGGTACGTGCTGAATTTTTTAAAGCTCAATACCAATGTTCATTGATTGTTAGATAGGGCAGCATTTTCTATGTCATTAAAAGGGTACATCTTAAATTACTCACCCTGAACAAATTTGTGGAAAGTAGAAAATACCATTTCTCATAGTCACGACTTTGTATTTATAAGAATGCATACCTTTATGAACCTAGACTTAAAACAAACCCTGCTTCTGAAAAGAAGATGTTTTGCTTCCTTTAAAATCATGTGTGCTAGTAACAAAAGCTTTATCTTCGTAACTCTTTTTTGTAAAATCCTCCCCCCAAGTGTTTACATTAGTGAGTAAAAGGGACCAAGTATTTTACTTTCTACATTTCTAAAATCAAGTGAAAATGTTAAATCGGTCCAGTTGTTTTGGTTTCTAAACTCTTATTTGAGAAAAAGTAATATAAAGAAATGCATTCATATCAAAATTAAGATTAAAAAACCCTATTTTTTAATTATCAATCCATTTTTACATCATAAAAAAACAATTATTATTGTTAGACTTTTATGAAAACCAAAGATTGGTAATGGAAAAAAATTGAATAATAGTTAAAGCTAAGAAATAATTTGTAGCAAATTTACTTCTCCAGGGATCTTTGCAAGGAAAAAAAATATAAGTAAGCAATATTTGCATGTCTTCATTTAAAAAAATGGTTTTCAGAAGATTTACTTTATTCTTCTGATTTAGACTATTTATCAGACAGCAAACTGCCCATTGGCCTCCTGTTGGCCAGCAATTACAGTACTACTCTCATATGTAAATTCAAGGGACTGCTATACACTTTGAAATCTGTGGCCCAGGTGTTGTTATAGCCAAATCTTCCTATTGGGATCTTTTGATGAACACCACTTTGGCAGTTCAGCTGATCTGATTATTATCTTTTTTTTTTTCTGGTACCAAGAATCGAACTCATGACTTTGTGCTTGCCGGGCAGGCGCTGTGCCGCTGAGCTAAATCCCCAGCCCCTGATCTGCTCATTAAGCCATGAGTTTGTGTGAGGTATCAGGACTTTCAGGATGACCATATTGACCATTTCTGCCATTTGCAGCCATATGCTATTACTAAACAAATGGTCATTCTACGTAGTATCCACTCATGATACTGTACTCCCGAGAGCATTTCCAGCTGCTGTGTTCTCTATTTAAAGCAGCAGTGTCCCATCGGAAATGTGTGATCCTTCATTTATGCGTACTGACTATATGTAACACAAGGCTACCCCAATATTTTCAGTAAAGGAATTTATACATTCAGAAAAAAAAATGAAGTCTGTAGAAATGGACATTTCCTATTTAAAAGTCCTCCATCTAATTAGCTAATTACTCATGGTGGCGCAGACCTGTAATCCCCTAACTTGGGAGGCTGAGGTAAGAGGATCACCGCGAGGTCAAGCCCAGCCTGGGTTCCATAGCGAGTTCCAGGGCAGCCTGAACTACATAACAAAACCCTGTCTCAAAAAACAGAAAAGCAGATAATTATTACATTTGAGTCTGTCCCAATAAAAATATAGAAAAACATTTATTTTCTCTACTATTTTTTCTACACATACATTAACACCAAGGATTTAAGGAAGGTTATAGTTCTGAACTATTTTCTTAGCATCTTTTCATCTTTTCTCTATATTTCATATTTTAAGTTGCTGTGGCTTGTTGAGCTTCCCAACAACTTATCTAAGAGTAACTAATAACATCACAATGTAGGTCTACCTGCTACAAGCAATTCTAAATTGAATAATTCAACAGTCCTGCTATGTTAAAGTTAAATTATTAGGTGTTCTGAAGAAGTATTTATGTACAATGGAAACACTTGTGCTATTATCATAAAGTAGAGTTAGAAAAGCAGAATGTGAAAAAGCGATTTTGGGGTAATATTTTCCTCCTAAGAAAAGGATTCTCCCCAAAATGGTACTAGAGATAGTTGAGACTTTTTTTATTGTTGTTTTTGTTTGTTTGTTTGTTTTGTTTTGAGAAAGGGTGACACTTTGTAGTTCAGGCTGTCCTTGAACTCACTGTATAGCTGAGGCTGGCCCAAACTCACAGCAAGGGGCTGGGGATTTAACTCAGCAGCACAGTGCCTGCCTGGCAAGCATGACGTCGTGAGTTCGATTCCTGGGTACCAGAAAAAAAACAAAAACAAAAACAAAAACAAAACAAAAAGAAAACCAAACAAACCAAACTCACAGCAATCCTCCCGTGTCAGCCCCAGGAGTGCCTGGTGACAGCTGACACGGTTAATTAGGGTAATGCAGAGAAAGCTTTATCAAGAATCATTTATTTGATGAGTCCTATGGCAGATAGATGGAGTAAAGGTTCTCACTGTGTCTTTTTCATTGTGATTCAATGATCAGGGGTTCTCTGTCTTCACTATGAGTGGGGAGAGGGAATGGGCATTATGTAGGCAAACAAAGATATAAACTACATTTAAAGAAAGCTGTTTTCAAACGACTGAACACAAAAGAGGCTGGTGGGCTATCTAGTTTCTTTTATTGCAGATTTCAAAGCAATTCCGTTTTAATCTTGGTTTATATAAAGGTCTTGGTTTAGATGAAGGGTTAACAAGTTACTCATTAGATGCGAAGGTTAGCATATTTTTTACATAAAAGGCAGATAAAAGATGTGTTTAGTTCTGAGAACTGGGTAACCTCTGTTGCAGCCTATCAACTCTACTCTGTTAAGATGAAACCAGAAGTGAGCCGCATGTAAATGACTGATCAGGTTGCGTTGCAATAAATCTTTATAAACACGGTAGGTGGGAGAGATTTGGCCCTTGAGCCATAGTTTGTGTATCTGCTATCATTTGCTGTCCGTTACCATTTGCTCATGAATGACATGAAAATTTCTGCATCAGGTTTAAGGGGAAAATAATGTGAGCTCTATTAACTTGATGATTGAATAACGTTTTAAAAAATTTTGTCATAGCTCATTCTGGGTATTGCCTTTTAAGAAAACAACACACATCCTTAAAATTCTGATTTATTTGTCTATATAAAAAAGAGGTCCATAAGTATCCCAAAGGCAGAAGTGATTTCCTTCATTTCAGCATTTTTACTGTACAACCTAGTGACCATTGCCAAAAAGATACTCAGTACATATTTTACCTTAAGCGTCAGACTTTTACACATGTCAAGGCTGCTTTACCTGTTGCACATAATTCTGAGAAAACATTTTTATACAATGATTATCCTCCTCACAAATGTTATTTCCTTTGGAAACATCTTTTTTTTTATTATGTTGCAGTACAAAAAAAAGGTCTTCATTGAAATGTTTTATTCAGGGTTTCCATGTAGTCAAAGATATAGATCAGATAGGTTTGTATGAAAAGACTACTAAAAAGAGTGTCTGGAGACCTAAAATTCAATTTGGGAGTGTTGTAAAGATTCTAGTATCTGTGACCCTATGGAAACAGCTTGCAGAGTGAAGTGCAATTCCATTATCAAAGCACTTTGTGAGAGCAGTAAATATGACCAGGATGCATCAGGTTTATTTAGGTTGGAATGACAGCTGTTGGGCAGAAAATGCTGGAGAAATCTAAATGCCTCATTCTGTGGAAATGGTTCACAATTATTGCTGAAAAAAGAGTTGTTACAGTTGTCATAAAAGCAATCAAGGATGACATATTTGAGTTATTACCATACTAGGGGTCATCAAAGTTTTCCTATTAGTTGAATAACTGATACAATGAAATAGAACTACACTTGGAATGGTATTTATTTTTCTTCCAGCTATCTCTACATATTTATTTCATCAGTTCTGTTTGTCCTGTACTCTGCATGAAAACTCCTGGAGTCTCCATCTGCTTATCTTAGGAAGTAGAAGTTCCTATCAGCACTTGTCATAAGCAAAATTTAAATTTTAAATTACAAATGTTTTATCCCTGTTAGACTTATTTTCCACTCAGTGTAAAATACATGTTACAGCAACTGTGAAACCATTGGACAGGAGGCCATGAGAGACAATGATGTCTGAGAGATGGGAACTATATGAGATAAGGTCTTGATGGTTGTAGTAGCCCACAGAGAATTTCCAGGCTGCTGCATGGAGAGGGGGAACTCAGGCAGAGCCCAGTACGTATCCCGAATTGAAGAAATGGAACTGAGAATCTATACTGAGCAAATCATCTTGAATTCACAGGTCAGAGGTCTAGCAAAGAGAGCTGGTCAAAGAGAGAACTCTTGGGATCTACCAGAAGAGAGTACTGATCACTATATATACACCTAACAGACAATGAAGTTGAGTCCAGGGACAGAAACTCCTGAATAGATTAGAACGATGGATATGTGACAATCAAGGTCAGAAAAAGAGGGCCTGTTCCCATCAGACTGAACCACTTCACAGTTATTGGGCATTGGGTAGATTACTGAGAAAAGTCATGACTCAGAAGTGTGGAATAACTAACTGTAAGCATTGCTTTAGATATTCAAAACTTAAGTAGAGATATGGAAGATATAAATCTTCTAGAGATCTTACTACCCTGCGTAAGATGAAAACTACACTGGCTTGGGTTCATGTAAGATTTGGTATCACAAAAGAAAAGACTGGGAAGATTGAAGGTATAGCCAATAGAGAATGCAAAATGAAACACAGAAAAAGATAAATTAAAAAAATTGATGAGTTAAAGCACAAGTTCATGCAGCTGAATATACATGTAATTGTACACTCCAGAGGTGAAGGTACAGAAAAATACGTGACAAATGAGTAGCTGATGTTTTGTCAAATTTGATGAGAACTATAGTTCCCTCGCTCCGGGGATTCAACAAATCCCAAGCTGAGGAATATGGAACACTGGAAATGAGAACACAACAGTCAACACCTAAGATTTTTTTTTAAATTTTAATCTTTTAAAGATATAATTGACTTTAGTAAGTTAATAGGTATTGTAGTGTTTATAAAATTTTATTATAATTGTATATTGTACTAACATATTAGATATTTAGTGTAAACTTTCCAAAAAGTTGATCATCTCCATCCACTCTATTACCCTAAACCCTAACACTCCTTTCCCCTCCCACCTTTTCCTTTTGTTTAATAACATCTCCCTCTACTTTTATGCCATATTCTTTAGATTCCATTTGCTTAACATGATGGTCTTGTTTCCTTCATTTTCTTGCAAATTTCTTCCTGCTTTGTGGCTGAGTAATACTGCTTTATGTATGTAGAGTATATTTCCACAAAGTCGTGGTTTAGAGTTGGAGGATTTTTCCTTAGAACCTAACTAATAATTGCAGGAACTCCTGCAATTTTGCAGAGACTGCAAATATCCTTCACAGTTGTTGTTTTGGCAGGAGGTTTGCAAGTAGCCAATCCAAGGGGGTTGGTCAGTTCTGCTTGATGCTGATGGCTGCTGCCCTGTAACCCATCTCCTGGATGCACCAGCATTACCAAATCATAACAGGTTGCTGTACAGTGTGTAGTTATTTGAAAGTTCTCAGTTTTGTTCTTCTTTTCCCCTAGGAGTTACAAGACAAACTTAATTATGTTTCTTATTCAGAAAAAAATGCAAAAGCAAGCAAGACAAACAAAAGCAGTATTCTTTGGCTCTACCTGCTAATAAGCATGAATGACTTTATTTTGTGTAGAAAGATATATTCCACTTTTCACAAATCAAAACCATTTGTGAATAGCAATTCCTTTTCTGTTAAATTGGCAAATGGTTTTGTTCTCCTTAAAGCTCTAAGAAGCCTAAGATGCTACCAAAATTCCCTTTACCTTCTAAGGTTTTATTCATACAATATTTTATTAAATTAAATTACGTAACTGTGAGAGACATTGCATATTTAGGTTTTAAACTATAAAAATAGGCATTTATATGTATTTTCTGACTGTATCTGAAATTGCAGTTTTTCATAATTCCCAGGTGATCTAGGAATCAGCACCCCCGTGGATTTGGGGGTCCACTATATGAGACTTCTATGCATGAGAGTGGTTTAGTAATTTACCTCCAACTTTAAGATGTTGAGTTGAAATGAAAAATTTTATGATTGGACTTAAGGTATGTTAAAAAAAGTACATTTTCTCATATTTTCAAAAACAGGGAAGATCACCCTTCGTGCTCTCCCTGCTGTTCTGCGATGGGAAATCAGTGGTATGATATGGTACTCATAACTTTGGATTTTGGAACTGACTTTTGGTCTGCCACAGTTACATTAAAATAAAACATTTTAAAGCAGCAAAAAACATGTATTTCAAAATATATATACAGGTGGAACTTGCCAAGGTGTACTTTATTGCTCAGGGATGACAAGTTAAAAGCATGACTCTATTTAAAATGTTATGCTTGGGCTGGGGATTTAGCTCAGCGACAAAGGCGCTTGCCCGGCAAGCGCAAGGTCGTGAGTTCGGTTCCTGGTACCGGAGAAAAACCAAAAAAAAATTAAAAAAAAAAAAAAAAAAAAGTTATGCTCATAGTGTGATCAAAAAATTCTTTTTTGGAACCATCTTGTCAGACCCTTAAGAATAATTATTCTGCCAGGCGTGGTGGCGCATGCCTATAATCCCAGCACTCGGGAGGCTGAGGCAAGAGGGTTGTTGTGAGTTTGAGGCCAGCCTGTGCTATAAAGAGAGCTCAAGACCAGCTTGAAATGCATGATGAGACCCTGTCTCAAAAAGAAAAAAAAAAAAGACTAATTATTCTCTTTGCAAGTCCTATGCATAAAGTTATATCATCATTAATAAAATGTTTCTATCTACACTGCTGGTTTGGTATAGGCTATGCTGGGTAATTTATGTTGCAGTGCTCATGGTCCAGTAACACTAATCTAGAATATCTCTGAAGAATATATGAAATAACATAACTGAATGCTATAACTCCATCCATGATAGAGCTAAATGCATTTGAAAAATGAGTGGGCATTGTGGCTTTAAAGATTGTTTTGAAATGTCTGTTATACCCACTCATATTTCTGGACTATTCTTTTTAAAAATAAAAACATAATTGCAGTGTTTTACCAGGAATAATAGTTATGAGATCTCCATATATCTTCACAGTATGCCAGTGTGTTGGCCTATTTTGTAACAAAGTTTCTATCACATGATTCATTTATTGGCCAACTCTGACATTTCCATTGGCTTGAGAGGCACTAAGGTACTTCCCCACCCCCCACCCCCCATCAGACAACATTTTATTAGGAATGTACATTCTCCCATTTTCACCCTGGAGTATGGATCATTCTTTTTTTTTTTTTTTTTTCCGGTACCGGGAATCGAACTCATGACCTTGCGCTTGCCAGGCAGGCACTGTGCTGCAGAGCTAAATCCCCAGCCCCTGGATCATTCTTTTACAATACAATGTTGCTGAAAGCATTTCTGAACAATGAAGCATACTAGAATTTTGTTTCTTATACATTATTTATCATTTCAGTTATTTCTTGAGAAACACTTTTAAGTTTGTTTTTTCATTATTTACCTCAAACTTTTAAAATACAGAACTTTAATTATTTGCATGTTATACTTTGTGTTTTCTCTCTAGTGTGTGTGATTATTATTTTTAATAAAATCTCAGTTAACATTGAGAAATTTCAGTGGATAGCCTGATATTTTATTTGCATTTATTTTCTATTTTGTAGAAAAGCACACTGCGCTACAGGCAATTTAGAAATAAAATTTAAAATTATCATATATGTTGCATTAACCCGATGCATCATTGGGCATTTCTATTTGTGATAACATCAGTTAAGGTTGACATGATGGGAGCAATTGGCTGGATTCAAGGGGGTAATTTAAGAAGTACAGTTGTGAGGGTGTGTCCATACTTTTCTCACTTAGTGACATTAGCAGAGCTCTGTTCTTCCCTCAAGACTTGACTTTCAAGTCCTCGACTTTAAGCATTTCATCCCCACCTCATCTGTTCCCTTCATTACCTTTGCCTTTCCAGAGACCCTTAATTCATTGATCCCACTACTACTTTTACTGATAATCAATTCCTTTGTTATGAACTTCTTTATTACTCAACATAGATTTCATGATCAATTACTACAGTCGCTCTCATTCAACATTCCCTAATCCCTGGATCTTTCCTTTTTCCATCTACTCAGCTGGGAAAAACTCAACTTCAATTAAACTCCATCCTCCACCCTCTGGGTGGGCTCTGAAGAGCTGTGATGCTTCTAGAGCAAATTATACAACCCCATTGATCAATTTCTTTGTAAACTATTAATATATGCCCCAAATTGGCACTCAGAGCTACCTCACCATTCCTCAGGGGACCTAGGCACATGTGCGCCACATGCATACCCACACACACTCACACTCCAGTACATACAAATATTTGTAATTCATCTATGTATTTAAATGAAGAAATAAATGAAAAAAAACATGCCCAGGAAATGAAGTTTTCTGGCATGTAGAATCAGATGTCACCAAGTTGTGTTGAGCAACATAATGAATTCACTTTGATACACTTTCCAATAGAAGCCCCTCTGTGAGAGCTTGTAGGTTATGGCACGTATGAACATATATATGCAGTGCTGCCTTTCTCGAACTGAATTTGTTCCATGATTCTGGGAAAGATGGCTGTGTTTGTGTTTGTGTTTGTGTTTGTCACCCAATGTGAGTTAATAAACAGAAGCAAATTTTTGCAGAATGCTTCTGCTTGCAAAGCAAATGGCTTGCAAACAGAAGCATTCAGAAACTGAGGCATTGATGTATTTGCAGTTTAAAGGAGAGTTCCGTGTGCAAAAGAGACCCTAACCCTAACCCTAACCCTAACCCTAACCCTAACCCTAATTAAATTCATTTTATTTCAGTCGTGTACCAAAATTTTGTCTTCTGGGACTGCTAGCTGAGTCTTCCCACCACCTGCGGTGTGAGTTAGCAAGTAAGTACAGAGGTTTATTTATTCATCTTTTAGTATTAAGCGAATGTTTAGTATTAATCAAGGTTTGAGAAGCTTATGGGGATTATGGAAATAAAAGAGTTAAAGGCTTTCAAAAACTAAGTCACCACCTACAGAAAAAATGCCTGCATATTTAGTATCACTGGTTCAAAGCGATGTAACTTTTACTGAGCTATCAGTTAATATTAAGAATAAAAATTAGTTAATGATAATTACCATTTGTCCAGCCCTTAAGGTTTGGCATGCCCACGATTTGCACATTTCTAAACCTGCGTACAGCTTGGCAAGAAGGATGTCATCATTTGTTTATCAGGGAAAGAACCGAGGTTTAGCTAATTCTGTTTTCTTGTATAAATTTTACCCTAGGGATATTCAAACGCATAGAAAAATGAAGAAAATTATCTAAAGAAACTGCAACTCAAGGCAAGAATCATGAGTATTTGCCAATCTTCTTTCATTTACGCTGCCCACTCCACTGCCGTCCTCCCACACACGTTTCTTTTTGCCCACAGAGAGTTTAAACGCTTTGCCCGAGGCCACACCCCCAGCAGGCTTTTCAAGCACATGTCTCCTGTGGTTTAAACACTAAGCGGATCATTAAGAATACAGACACAAAGAACAGCTAGTCCCCTTCAACACCACCATAGATAACAACACATTTTGCAAGCCATTTTCAAAAAACAGGAATTAACTCAGGCATTCAAAGGCTCCCATGAGGGTGTGAAGTATTATTTCCACTTTAGAGATATGAAACCTGAGTCACAGACAGGACAAGTAACTTGCCAGAGTGGTGAAGCTGGAGTTCTAACCCAGACTGTCTCGCTCTGGAACTGGTACGGTCAAGTGGGGAAAAAGAGCTAAGGGGTAATTTGGAGTGATTGGCAATGTGATCAAACGATCTCGAAGTTATAGCTTCCGGTCTCACCAATCAGCCAGCACCCTTCTCGGCTATCTTTTTGCTCTCTTTCTCTGGATAATATATCTCTCCTGGAGAGTAAATATTTGTCTGACAGCACTTTCATCATCATCATCATCATCATCTTCATGGTGATGGTCTGGTTATATCTTTTTCTCCTGTACTTTGTGTAGACATGTCAAAAGGAAGAAAAAACTCAAAAGTTAATGACAGATCTTATTCTGCCTGTTTTTAAGGATTTGCTCACTGAATGACGTTCATGGCTGAACACATTTAGCGGACGTTGGTTGGAAGCCAGTCTCTCAAAAGCTTGCGAAGAATGAAAGCTGAGATTTTCAACCTCCAGATAGTCCTTGTTTCAGCTCTGCTGACTTCTAAAGAGCTGGATTTTATCTGGCTCCTCTTCACTGTATCTTCATGTTACTTTAAATTAAATACTATCTGAGTCATTAATGGGTATTGTTCTTTTATCTGCAGTAGTGGAGAATGGAAAAAAATTGCACAGGAAGGAGATATTATTCCTGATTTATTTTCTCAGCTCCCCATGGACATTCAGATAGTGTGTGACATTCACTCAGATTCAGTTTATGTGATTAGCAGTTATTTTCGTTCCTGCTCTGGGGACTAAAATGGCAGCTGTGTTACACTGCAATTGAAAGGCAAATGAATAGGAATATAAGCTTGTAGCCACGGTGCTCTAAGGAGGGAAAAGAGACAGGAGAGGAAATGAAATGAGCAGGGAGTAGAAGGAAACTTCTTTCTTTTGTTAAGAACTGTGAAACTATGAGCTATGCATTTGGTATATTAAAATTGTCAGCTATAAATGAAATTCTTCTTACAGGAGTCAGCTGATGTTAGAATTTGTATTTTCCACTTTGAGTTGCAGAACTCTACAATTCTTACCGTTTTATTTTGTCTTGGAATTCTTAGAAATGCAAACAAAAGTTTCTATTTATACCCAAGCACTGAAAGGCAGTTCCCTAGGTTGGTGCTCAGAGGGTGTTAACTGGCTGCTTTTGACTGATGAACTGTTTTGGAGAAATGTACATTCAGTTGCTTCCAGGTTTATTTGTGAGCTGCAACAGAAGTTTATATTTCCTGGCTGCTTGGAAAAACGCTGGATAGCTAGTGCTCAGCAAGCGAAGCTTTTTTTTTTTGTTCATCAAAACAAAATCCCGCTCACCTTGCAAACTCTCCCTGAGCTTTTGATGGGGAGAAAGTGTAACTCTCACCAAGCTCACTTTCCTATTAAAAAGAAACAGAATGAAAAAAAGCAGCCCCTGTCACAATGATTCATTAGAGGCAGCCGCCCATATCCAAGTTCATCTAAAGTTCATTAAGTTCCAATTCCCCCAAATGCCAAGTTCCAATAACATTGTAATCCAAGAAGTCAAGGAAATAATTTATCCCAACAGTTTATATACTTGTAAATGCCTTGCTGGGCTTGTGATGTACACCATTGTGTCAGCCTCATTACTGGATTTGACAAGTTTGTACATTAACTCTGGGTGATAGGAATTTTACATACTACCCATGGGTCATTGACTGACTAGCCAAACTTTTGAATTCAATTCTGGCTTGCATGATTTTCAGGTTTGAAGTCATTATTTCGAAGAATGCTCTACCCTTTTCAAAAATTTTCAGAATTTATTTTGAAGAACATAATTGCAAATTTTACTTTCTACCTTGCCTGTCTTTATTTAAAAGAAAACCCACTGTGTTGAAGCACAGTTAACATATAAAAAGAAGCTCATATATAATATATACAGCTTGAATTTGGAGCATATGTTTCTCCAAATTATTTTCAAAAGAAATCACGCATTCTTATGTGGCTAGTGAAAATAATAAGATAACATGGTAAAACATTACCATTTGTTTTACCAATGCACAGTTATTAAAGTGCATAAGAAAGGTACATCTGACTTTGAGAAAAATGAATTATATTACCATAGAGACTTAATTAACACACTAGGCATTTTCATAAGTAAATATAAAGGGGTATACAGTATGTTTTATGTTTGAGTTAAGTATTGCACTTGAAATAAAACTATTTTCTGAGTTTGCATTAATTTGAGATATTGAGACTCTTTTGTGACTTTCTATAGAATCAGTTTTTGCAGAGGATTAATTTTTTCATATTGCACATTGACTGAATGGGATTAAGACTGAGTGGATTATTACAAATATTTATGGTTTCTGAGACAGGTAAAGTCATATTACGTGTAGTCATCAGAGTTCTTCAGAAAAGCAGAAATGCTGGAATGGATAGTAAGTTTGATTCAGTGATAAGATGTATTAGTCTTTTGACATGACTTCTTTTGGGGGTTATAGACTATATCCCATATTCCCTTTATTCTTTCCTTTTAGAATTTTCAACTGCAGCACATTCCATCTTATTCATCCCGTGAAAGGCATCTCCTGTTAGACCTTCCCGTTACTCTGACAAGGAGATCCACAAGATGATGCACAGCTCATCATCACCCATTTAACCAGTCTTTGGTCTGTAGGAATTATGTTTCAGGCACTGTTTTAGGCATTAGGGATAGAGCAGTAAGCAAAACAGGCAAAGCTCTTGACCTTGAGGGTTTACAACCTAACTAAATAGGAGAACTAGATAATAAACTATAGCTGTTTATCAGTAAACCAATGTATCTATGGCTTAGATGGAGATAGATAACTATATATTGGGAAAATAAAGCAGAATAAGGAAATGTAGTGAAGACAGGGCCAACTTTCTGAGCTGTTAAAGGAAGCCTGTGTGATGAGGGATCTTATGACCAGAGCCCTATGGAATGTGGAGGCACACATCACGGAGTTGTATAGAGGAAGTAGGTTCTCTGCAGAGGAACGTGCCATGGATGGGAGTGGATTGAGCATGTTAAAGTTCATCCGGGGAGCCAGCGTAAGGGAAGAGTCATAGGGAAGGGAAGTCGGAGAGTAGCAGGCAGTCTGATTATACAGCACCCTGTGGTTTTTTAAGGACTTAAGTCTTTATACATAGATAGGAAGGATGATTTTGAACAGAAAGATATGATCTATTTTACATTTAATAGGATTATTCTTTTCACAATGTAGAAATAGACAATAAAGGCACAAAAAGGTAAAGGCGAGATTAGTTTAAAAAACTACTGCAATAATAATATAGTTGAATGATAATGATGACTACCTAAAACCTATCTTCCCTGCTTCGTAGAAAAAGATCAACATGTTTTAATCTATTCCCTCTTTGCCTCACTGAGATGTGGGTGGGGTAAGCAAGGGGTGTATTGACAGTTCAAGCCAGACATCATGCATCCATTCTATACACTGTCCTCCTGCACATTGTCCCCCGAGGGCGAGACTGTTCATTCACTGTAGTCGATGTCATTCTTGCTGTGAGACTTTAGGCAGGTTCTTTCTTTGTCCATCCCCTTCCTAGCTTCTGCAGACGGACAACAGACCTCAGTGTTTCTTGGCATGTGGATGTATTTCCCTAATCTTTGACTCTGTTTTCACGTAGCTATCTCTCTGTGTCTCTGTCATGTCTTATAAGACCACCAGTCGTGTTGATTAAAGACTCCCTTTCCCTGCAATATGACTTCTTCTGAATTATGAATATGTGCAGCCACCTTCTTTCTAAAGAAGGCCGTATTCTAAAGTGCAATTGTGGGGATTTTAGTATATACTTGGGGGACACAGTTCAACCAATAATAGTCGTGGAAATGATGAAGACTGCTAGGTATTTATTGTAGACCTTCTTATCCTATGGTGGTTGTAGTATCTCTTTCCCCTGAGAGTTTTGTTTTCTTTTGTTTTTTAAAACATTTTCTGGAGCTTCCATCTCCCCCTTGCTGCTGCAACAGGTTTCTTTTTCATTTGAAAATAATAATAACAACAATAATAATAATGATAGTTTTTAATTTTCTTTTCCAGTACCTTTCCTAAGCACTAGCCTTGTGATTGTCACACAGAACCAAAATCATCTGTCCTTATCCTCTTGCTCTATCACTCCTCTCAATATTTTGGGTTTGGTATATTCTTGTGTCTTCAATAGACTGCTATTGATGATTTTTTTTTTTTTGATATGTGACTACTTTTTATTAGTTACATCAGTCATATGAGGAGGAACTTGGAAGTCCAACTCATCTCTGCTCTAATTGCCTGATTCATTTTCAAAAATTGAAATACAATATTAAAAAGATATGCATTATCTATTTTCCAGAGCTGTGAATGGTATGCCATTTCTCCCCAGCAGACTGATGAGTTAGTAAGTTAGCCTATCACAATTCATGGATGCTGGCAGAACAAATAAGCATCTTGACTCAGAGATGAAAGAGAGTTTATTACTCACAGGACTAGAGGTAGCCAGACTGTCAGCATGTTTGCACCAGTTTCCCAGCATCCAGTCCCTCCATGGGTTCAGTTAGGGGAATGGAGTCCTTTCTAATGTGCAGTACGCATGGCTGTGCTCTGTTCCAGAGGAAGCATTATTTTCATTACACTGCTCAGTAAGCATGCTTGCCCTTTGCTCTGGAGGAAGATACTGTCTTTATCTTCCAAGGAGGCAAACTTGCTCTTTGCTCCAGGAAGAGAAATTATCCCCTATGGCTGTTTGTTATACAGAACAAGTGGCAGGGGGCACCTTGCTTGCATGGTGTTATGTTTTAGATCTAGGCTGTCTTCCAAAAAGCTCAAGTGATCAGAGGTGGGGCTTTGGGGAGGTGATCGAATCATGGGGCAGATTAACCCACTGATCAGTTCAGAGGTGCAACTGAACAGTTAGGAAGTAGGGCCTGGTCAGAAGAGGCAGCTCACTAGTGGTGTGGCCTGGCAGGGTGTATCTGTGTTCCTGGGCCCCTCTGCACTCCTTCTGCTTCCTGGCTGCCATGACACATGCAGGAGGCCTCTGCCAGACAATTTCACCAGGTCCTTCCCACCTTGGAACCAGCTGACCATGGACTGAACCCACTGGAAACCGTGAGCCAAAGTAAACCTCTCCTCCTTGCATTGTGGGTATTGGCTCTTGGGTCCCATGATGCGAAACTGACCAAGACACAAAGCATTCAGCAGTGTGAGAGAACCCCAGGAGAACTGTCTTCCAACAGTGATTATAATGGGATACTTTCTCATGACAAATACAGTGAGCTTGCTATATTTTCCAGAAAATATGAAAATTTGAATTAGATTCATAATAATTAAAAACTATAAAAAAAACTCTCTTTAGAAAACACTTCAGCATGCAATTCATACATGTCCTTTAAATGATATTGTGCCTGAAAATAACTCTGGAGACAGATAAATTTGAGTTTTATCATTTATTGGGTCGCAAAATTTATTTGCATGACTGATTTCTTCATCTATGTGCAAATAGAAGAATCTGGAAAATTGCTTTTTATTTATTTGAACTTAATCCTCACAAAACCAGATCCAGAAAACTTTGTATCTCTCCAAATGTCATGGAGCTCACATAAAAAAGTCAGCATTCAAACCCTTGTCTCTAGCTCTCATTTTTGACTTCTTTACCACAATATTATTAAAAATATATGAAGCACCTACCATAATCAGCAACAGGTATTTTAAATCTAGTAGTCTGAATTTTTGGAATATGTTTAGTCAACAACTCTTTCTTGTAAATTGCTGAGACAGTTGTGTTGGCACCAGTGACATCAAACCAGAGAATATGATGTCTCCATAAAACACATACTGGTCATTCTTCTTGCAGAAGTTGTTTTTAAAGAGAAATTTGATATTAAAAAATTGTCATCCATCCCATCTTGGACTTTGGCTGTTAACAGATGAAACTGTACATCAGGCAGTAAGTGTGAACTGTGAATTAGGTTTATATATTCATTAAATCATATACACCCAAACAGAAGACAAAGTGGAGATGGGAAAGGAGAAATTGTTTTATATTATTTATTCTATTTTATTTGCTAGTCAGAGGACAGGAAGTTTCTTATTTGCATGGTGCAGAAGAGAGGCAGAGCAATGCTTCAGGTTTTTGGTTGAGTAGATTTACGGTCTTCTTATATTTATTCCTTTGAGTGCTTATCAGATTGGTCTAACCTCTTCCATCGGGCATTTGCTCTTTAGTTTTGTTGGTGTATGTTTACTGGGTGTCATTGAAATGTGAGCACCATAAATATATTAGTTACATAGGGACACTTCTCAGTAAACTTAGGCTAGAAATGGAAATATCAAATATTACTTCTAGAATGATGAATGGGTATATCTATCTTAAATTTATTTGCATCAATAGGGCATTAGATTGTCAAGTTGTATCCAATCGGAGCTTATCATATGACATGCTTATTTTGCTACCCTTTAAAATTTGAGTCTTATTGGCCATTCTTTGTATGATTGCTGGTGTTCATTCTGCTGTTTTCCTTACTTTACTGGTATAATTGACCATGCTACCCAGATATTTGGATAGTCTTGTAGCGAATAACTAATAAATACTATTACTTAAGGCTATAGGAGGAACTTTGATCCTAAAATAAATGTTTACACCTGGGACGTGCATTTGACTTCCAGGGCAATGTGAGTTTCCTTTGCCTTGAATAGCATTGGAATTATCTTTTGAAGAAAGCCAATTAAGTACCGACCTTCTGTTGCAGACAAATACCTTTCAGACACAGGGTGTATCCAGAGGAGCACAGGCTATTGGCAAAACTTCAAAGTCAAACTTTGAAAGACTGCATTTTAATCTTAATGCCTCTCATTAAATTCTTGGTTGGGCAAATCTCTTAACCTTTTGGTGGCCACCTTCTCATTTGCAGTGAGAACACATGACCATCCCCAAAAGTAATACAGACACATAACTTTTTTGTTATTTTTTAAACTATTATTTCTTCCAACAGTATTATTTAAGATTTTAAGATATTCTATAAAATTTCATGTTTTCATTTCTACTGGTGTAAAATAAATCACTTTGAAACATAATGGCTTCAAGTAATAATAATACATATATGTACACATTTTTATAAATCTGCAATGTAAGCAAGGATTGACAGCAGAGAGCTCATCTGTGGTGGGTATGAGCTGGGGCTGGTTGGGTGGAGAGTAGCAGATCCTTTGCAAGATGCTTTCCGTGTGGCTAGCAAATGAGTGCTGGCTATTGCAGTCAGTGCCGTGGATGGGGTTTGTTTCTTTTTCATCTGAACCTCAACTATCATGTGGGAAGCTTGTAATTCTGCACAGAGTGGTGTCTGGGTTCCACCAGCAAATATCCCAAGAGACAGAAAGTGGAAGTTGCTAGTTTCTTAAAGCCCAAGTTCAGAAATAGGTGCAGTATTACCCTTGCAATATTTTGTTTTTCAAGTTTTACAGAGCCCCAGCTTAAGGGGAGGGACTACAGATACCGCCTTTCAATGAGCGGTGTGCCAAGAAATGTGGGCATCATCTTTAAAACCATCACATCTAGGCTGTTCCTGAGCTACTGACAACATACCACACATCATTAAAAATAGGATTTCCAACATTTGATTGACTTTTTCATTTAAAACATGAATTTTCCCTTGATAGCTTATATCATCCCTCACCATTATACTCATTATTCATATTTTCATATAAGAATTTCATTTTTAGGGCTGCATTTATTTTATGTTTGAGTACAAAATGCTCACATTGCTTTTGTGGAGTTTGTACACATACATAACACATCTTAAAATTCATTTTTTCGTCTCTCTTCCCTCCCCACCCTTACCCTCCTTCTATCTCTTGATCCCCTTCCCTCTTGAGGAAGGTCTATCTTCCTATTTCCTATTACCTATCTCTTATTTCTCTTTATTTATAATTTGGGTTTCTCGCATAAGAGAAACCATGTGCTACTTAAGCTTGTGTGTCTTATTTATTTCAATTAACACTGTGGTTTCAAGGTGCGTCCTTTTTCCTACAAATGACTCATGTTTATCTTTCTTTATGACAGAGTACTACTCCACTGTATGAATTTCTAATGAAGCAAATGGACGAAGAAATAGAAAACAGAAGAAAAATCCCATCTATTTGTTTCACTTTCCTCTGGAAGTGTTGGAGACACTCATAAGAATATACACTATATATATATATAATATATATAATATATATATTATATATATTATATAAAATATATATGTGGAATATAACTTGAATTAAGGAAAGTGAAATACATTACTGAGGGATTCTCAATCAATGTGACAACAATGTATCATGAAAAGTAAAGTGTAGAGTAGAATTAATGGTCAGTTTCTGATAATTGTAACATAAATACACTATGTGTGAGCACATGCTGCCCCCCTTCCTCTCACATTCTTATGGATGTCACTGATAACCACCCTCAGTAAGAAGAGGTGGGAGTACCAATCAAAATTGGGAAAGCAATCTACACACTAGAGTAGAATAGGCTTTGCAAACATTAATTCTGGATGAGTAGCAGGATTTCTAGTCAGCTCCAGGACTGTGAAATAGAATAAAGAAGCTGAATGAATAAAATAGCCAAAGTGCTGTTCAAAAGATTTAGCTAACTATTGAACAGGTAAGACTAGGTGACACAGAACCTGGTATAAAATCATCTAAAATAAGATGAGCTTTTTAGTGGAGGAGAACATGAGTTGAAAAGGAGGTTAAAGTTAATCTTAGGAATTGAAAATACTAGCCAAAGCTGAATCATGAAGGCTCTCAATGATAGCAAGATGTATTAGTCACGTTTTCATTACCATAATGAAATATCTGAGGCAAAATACTTATGAAGAGATTTATTTAGCTCATGCTGTTGAGGTTCGAAATTGAAGATTGGGTGGCTCCCTTGGTTTGGTCTCTGGTGAGAGCAGCAGATAGTGTTCTATCATGATGGAAGTATATAGAAGGACAAGCAATCATATCTGGGACCCAGAAACAGAGTCTATTTGTGAGTCTGTTTGCAATACTAAAGATTGAACCCAGAGCCTTCACACTGAGCTAACTCTCTAGCCTTTAAAAAATTTTTTTTAAATTTTGAGACCAGGTTTTCCTAAATTGCCCAGGCTGAGCTCGAACTCATGATCCCCTTCCGTTAGCATCTTAGAGGGTGGTTACTTGGTTACTTTTCTCCCATGGCTGAGACAAAATACCGGACACTCAAAATTAGGGAAGCAAAGGTTTATTTAGTTCACAGTTTGTGGAGAGTTCAGTCCATACTCAGCTGGCTCCAAGGCAGGGTGGCACATGGCAGAGGGCAACAGCTCATGGCTGTGGAAAACAGCAAAAACAGCAAAAGCCACAAAGGAGAAGTGGCAGAGAGCAAGCCTCTTTCCCTTCCTTATACTGTATGTAGGCTTCCTGCCCCAGGGTGGGTGTAGCACTTACATCCATAATCCTAGCATTGGATCATGGCTCAATCAAAAACTGTAGAAGCCCAACCCATGACTACATGAGGCTTTAGGGGGACATCTAGACACAAACTATAACTGAGTGCTAGAACTACAGGTGTATACCCTTGGATTGGCTTACTCCTTTCATATAGGAGAACTAACTGCTGCTCACAAGAACTACCAGTGATTTGCATAAGAACTAACTAAATTGCTTTTGAGGGTCTGACCCAATGACTTAAGGACCTCTTACCAGGCTCCACCTCCTAAATTTTCATCCCTTCCCAACACTGAAGATGAACTTGTAACACATAGACCCTCGGGGGACCTTCAAACCCTATCAAACCATTGTCCAGGAGCATCTGTTCTGACCTATCTCCTTCCAGGAGTCCTGAGGAAGAAGGAGATGTCTTCCAACATGGGAATAGCTTAAAGTATGAAATTTAATACATTTTAATAAATGTAGAGCAACAATGGCACAGTTCATGACTGTGGTACAGCACAAAGGATGAAAACTTGCTCACAGTCCATGTCCAGTTTTACCTTGAGAGCCCAGAGGGACTGCCTTTTGCCTGTGACCCCTCAGTGTGAGAGATTTTTTAGGAAAATACAGCTCTGATTTGAAGCGTCTGTGACTTTTTATTCATAGATTCAGGAAGTAAGGATAAAAGACAAGTAAGGGACATTTGTGCAGGAATTCATGTAGGGGATGTAGAGAGGATAGGGGAAGGAGAGGGTGGTATGCTACATGACTGACATTAGGGCTAATCTAAGTAATTAATAGGAGTATGGATGGATAAAGGCCAGAGCATACCTTCCTTAAACCAATATGTCTTTATCCTACTTGGACTTGTGGCCCTGAAGGCTATTTTTTAATCTTTAACCATGCATTCTGGGAGGTTTTGGGCTTGTTACTACAGAAGTCCCTTATCTCTGCATATCCATCTCATACATACCTTTGGCCAGTATCTCCACATAGCAAGAGCAACAAAATAGATAAACAAAATGAAATATGGTCAGGAGCCAAAGGAGCAAATCTTACTATTCCAGATAATTGTTTATCTGTTTCTCTCTGGGACCACAAAGTCTCTCTTATCTGTTTTTCCCCTGTATATTTATTTCAGTTTTTCCTTTTTTTTTTTTTTTTTTGTAGGCGCATCTTTACTTCTGTTTGTAGAAAAAGAAGGGGTGGTGTGTAAGGAAGGGAAAGGGGATTAAAAGAAAAGAAACCATCTGTAATAAGTACAAGTAATCACTTCCCAAGATGATTGCAAACTGCATGAATTGCAAACATGTACTAATAAAATAAAATACAAATTTTAAAAGAAGAAGAGGCAGTAACAGACTTATGCAGTCTTCTACCAAAGGATTCACACTAAACATTCTAGATTTATAATATATATCCCCAAATACCCTCATATTCACCTTACTTTGTGTATTAGACAAAATACTGTATATTTAATATGACAATCAAGCTATTGCAAGGTGTATCGTGAGTTCAGAAATGATGAAATATTCAAAATTGTTCCTACTCATTAGCATCCATGAAATGCAAAATACTAGAGTGCTTGATGTCTGGATTCTATATTCCTGGAGAGAAGGAATGTGATTGGTTTAGTCTAGTCAATGGTTTGTCCTCCAACTCAATTGTCTAAAAAACAAGCCAAAGTAGACGTGACAATTCAGATTCATTCAATGTAGGCAGCATTTTCTTACATGTTTCAGCCAATGAACCAACCAACCAACTGACTAACCAACTGACTGACTGACCAACCAACCAAGCAACCTACTAACCAACCAGCCAAGCTACTAGAGCCTTTTGTAATTCCCTGTCTTATATTTTGAAAATCTCTGTAACTTCAGAATCTCCATTTAGTGGCCTGTATCAGTTCTTTCAGACCGATCCAACTTTGAGTTCTTCCTACCATTAGCTCACACTTTCAAGTCTACTATCACACATATTACACAAATTTCTATTTATACATTAAAAAGAATCAAGTACTTCCTTTGGCGTGAAACATACTTCCTCATAGCCTGACTTTATACTTCACCTTCAGGGACCTCTGAAACCTGACGCTTGTTGTAGATTGAGAACCAAAGAGGACATTTGGTGTGGGTCCTGTAGAGAATCAGTAGTGTTTATAAGGCAGCTGCCAAAGGAGGCCATTACAGTTTCCTGAGACAGCTCGAGGCCAATTTCCTTGGTGGGGAGAAGTTCCTTTCTTTTGGAAGGAGACTCATCAGAACTGAGTAACCCAATGATCCCAACCTCATTGTGATTTTTCTATATATCCTCATATTCTAGAGTCCAATTCCATCTTTATCAGTGCTCTCTTAAAGTAGTCTCCCTATGAGGTTGGGGGTCCAATTTGCTTCTTAGTTACTTTTAAAATGAAATTCAGGTTTGATCTTCAGATTAGTCAGATACAAGCAAATCTGTAACATGGCTAAATATTGTATTCCTAGAGATGAACTAGTTAGGAAGAGCAGTAAATTCTTATTTTATCTGTAGAGGAAGAAAATTTCCGGGTCAAGAGAGCAAGACTCTAACCTAAGTCATAAAAGTAGAGTCATATCCTTCCCTCCCACGCAGGCTGTCAGATTGGAGCCAGTTTATACACCCAGGACTTCCTGAAGGAAGAGGAAGATCAGTCCCTTTGAAGTAGGATCCCAGGGTACTGCTAGACATTTATGCTATTATCTTTCCTGGTTTCTCCCAAATGGACTTCATCCTTTTAGTAAAGTGGTTGTGCTTGGGCCTTTTCAAGACTCTTGGTTGCCCATTTCTGAAAACTCAAACGTCACTATGGTCTGCTAGTCAGAAAAAGGAATTATGGAGGTTGGGGATCAGAAGAGTTTTGGCTCAAATCCATGGTCTCAGTGGACTCCTGAACCCATCCTGTGGTTACTTCCTCAACTTTGCACCTCTTCTTAGCCAAAAGGTCAAGCAATATTTTCTCAATTCTGGAATTCGTAATTACAATCAGCATAGTCAGCTGCTAGCAGAGTCCCTACACTGATTTTCTAAATTAAATTATGGAGTGAGGACTAAAAGACAAGGGTAAGCAATTAGAATCCATTTACCTAGAAAATTATAAAACCAAATTCAAGGGATTGCAGGAATTAATTCCTCCATGAAAGGCTTGAGCAATACCAGGAGTGGTGATTTCTACCACATCCAACCCACTTATTTGCCCTACGCAAAAAACAAATGGATCTTAGAGAATAATGGTGGAGAGTAGGTTTTATATTTTATTTTAACACATCTTAATGAAAAAAAACCACTTAGTTTTAGTCAAGCTTATTTTTTAAGCTATTGTTTGTGCTTTTGTGTCCTATGTAAGAGTCTTTGACCTCAAAGTCCTGAGTATGTGAACCCATATTTTTTTAACTAAAAATTTATTTTCATATTTAAATCATTAATGTCCTACAGTTGATTTTTATGTGTGATGTGAAATAAAGTTTATTCTTTTAATAATGTATTTAACTAGTTTTTCAAATGTCACAATTTTACTAATCCACTCCTGATAATCCTTATTTAAGCTTCAGCTTGTCCCTAAATGATCTTCAATGGCTTTTCTGTCATATACCTTGTGCCCATGTGCATAAGGGTCCAATCTGAGGCTCCCCATTTAGAGGGCATCTATGGTAATCCATGTGCTTATTGGTGTAACAAAGATAATTGAGTGTATTGTATTTTAAGTTTTGATTCCTATTTCAGTTAATCCTTCTATTGAGTTTCCTCTGTCTTTATCTCTTTGTTCTATCTTTTTGTCTTTTGAAAACTTTTCAAAGGATTTTTCTTTGTCTCTAATTTTTATAAAATTTTACTTTTGTTGGCCTAAGTTTTAGTTTTTCTGTTTCTTAAATGCTACTTGAGTATTTCTGTGTGCTGTTATTCTAGAAAATTCTTAAGGCAATATTCTGTAGACACTGCTTGACCCTCACCTCTTTTTCTGTCTGGAGCAGTGATTAGGTATTTGTTAGTCATTGTTAATGTTCTCTAGATTCTTGCCTGCGACTTGACTCTATTATTTAAACACTTCATTGATTCAGTTATATGCTCTCTGTTCTAGTACTAGAATCTTTGGCAATCCACTGTTATTTCTACTGAGTCACTCAAGATGACTTACTTTCTAATATATTTGCTGATTATTTTGGGCTAATATTTGATTTTGAGAAAATTGCATGGGGGTTTCTGGGGGATGCTTCCTTCCAAGAAGACTTCTTAATATTATCTCAGTCTACTCTAATTAATATTTTGGCTTCTACTTCCTCAAATTATACATGTAATATCATATCAAGCCCTGGACACATGTGGAAGAAAGTTTGTGGTTAAATTGTTTCATAAGACTTATTATTCACATTTATTTCCCGTTTGGAATAGAGGAGAGGGCTGTTTCAGACATTTAAAAAAAATCAATTACTTTCTTTCTTTCTTTCTTTCTTTTTTAGCTTTTTAAATGTAGGACAAAGTTATGAAGTTCATCTCACCCGATAGTTCTTTTTTTTTAAATTTTTTTTATTTTAAAAATAAAAGCAGGAAAATATTAGCAGACAGACAACATTTTACAGAATAGCAAAGGAACAGTACAGACAGTTCGGAGTTACAAAAAAAGTGGTAGGGAATTAACAATGCTTGTTGTATTACATATAACAATGCTTGTTGTATTACAATGCTTGTTGATGTCTTCGAAGTGGTTTCTCATGAAAACAAATACAGACATGCAATGCTGATCAACCAGGGACTCACTGACAGTTTCTTTCAGCAAAGAAATACAAGACAGTAGCACAGCCATGTTGACTATCCTGCATATACATACATACAAAATTTCTCCTTCTTTCCCTTCTGTTTTCCCACATCCCAGTTGCCCTTTACCTTTGTGATAGTTCTTTTTTTTAATGAATTCTTGTGGCTGACAGTCTCTGTCCTGGCAAAGCCGCAGTGGAATCCTGATATAAGTATGGAAAGGTATCAGTTCCTGAAGTCCTAAGCTCTTGTTATTGGCATTTGTCCCCCGGACATTTTTAGTGTCATCTCTCTTTTGTTCAACTTTTAGCTTTTGTTATTATTAATTATTATCATTTTATTATTATTAATCATCATCATCTTTTGTCTTTGGAGGGCTTTTCCAGACTTCCATTTTAGATTGTCAGTGTATTTAAAAATGTGAACAATTTATCTATTAGCTATTTTTATGCAATGGATTGGCCTAGACGGCTCAGAATATTAATGCTCAAATGGCCAGAAACAGATCTCACTATATTTTCAGAAATACAAAAAACTAGTATTTCCATTACTTTGAACTCCTAGGAAAAAAGGAAATAAATAATTGTCTCACACTATGAAAAGTTAGTTTGCAAGAGACTCAAGATTTTGATGGTGGTTGGTTTGGCGGCTTTGCAAGTTATTAAGAAGTGACATTTTACTTTAACCACAGATTCTACCATACTTACAGGCTAGAAGAGACTGATTTATTAATTATATTCTGTATGTAACTGTGAAGCTATTGCTCTAAATTACATTTTAAAAGCCATAGGTTATAGTCAAAGACTTATAGAGAGGGCTAGATATACAGAAAAGCCTAGATTTCTAGTACTGTATATTTTTCTAAGCTCCTTATAAATCTCTTTTCTTTTTTTTTTTGGTTTTTCTCTGGTACTGGGAACCGAACTCACGACCTTGCGCTTGCCAGGCAGGCGCTTTGCCACTGAGCTAAATCCCCAGCCTCTTTATAAGTCTCTTTTCTAAGATCCTCCTTTCTGACAGTGTCTACAGTATGAATTTTATCTCAGTACTAACATAATTCCGTATTTGCTGAATGACCTCACAGTGAGAATATACTGATTTCATTTTAATAAGTAGCAAAACTATTTCAACAATGGAATTGAGGTATTTTCTATAAATGCTAGAAACTATGTAAAACTCAAGAGAAATTGGACAGATTTTGAGTTAAATTTCCTCATGACACTGGAAAACTTAAATGGCCTCCTGTCTCATTTTTTGCTTTCCTCATTATTTTACAGAAAACTGAGAGTATTTTCTTAAAGCCCTTTTTCCACTTAAAAAACTAGAATTAATTGCTCTTTCTAATGCCTTGTTTGACATTTCTATCTAGATGCTCCCTTTACAGTTGTGTTGTTTATCTGAACTACAAAATTCTACTCTCATTAAATTATTAAACCATTTGATTGGACACTGTGTGTGTGTGTGTGTGTGTGTGTGTGTGTGTGTGTGTAGTGGGGGATGCTGAAGACTGAACCCAGAGAAGGCTTTGCTTGTCCTACCCTTTATTAATTATTTGTTTTATTTTGAGACAGACTCTTGCTAAGCTCCATAGGATGACCTCTTACATCCTTCCACCCCAGCTTTCCAAATAGCTGGGACTCCAAGTGTGTGCAGCTACCCTGGGCTGTATACTTCCTTCAAATCACACTTTGAGTGAGGTGCGTCAAAGGTGAATTAGCTTTATGATATTCACTCCACAGGAAGAGGAAAGGAGTCAAGCATTTAAAAAAATCATGTGGTAGTGTTAGTAGGATAAGAGAGACTCCACTTTCTTTTTTTAACTCCATATTAAGGGAAGACACTTAAATTTACTTAGGCTGTAGTTGACCCCACTCTTCATCCTAGTCCCCTTTGTTAGTTATCAACCCACTTAAAGGAGAGGAGAGCGGGCTGGGAATTTAGCTCAGTGGCACAACGCCTGCCTGGCAAGTGCAGGGTCGTGAGTTCGATTCCCGGTACTGGAAAAAAACCAAAAAATAAAAAAATAAAATAAAATAAATAAAGGAGAGCAGAGTCATAAAATGGGAACAGAACAAACAGGACAGATTGGAAAGTAGGTTAAAAGTTAAACTGCTTTGGTCATCTGGAATCCAGCTATCCAAAAGCTTCTGGGAGAGGTAAACTTGGTGATAATTGTGTGACATTCTTGTAAGATTCCCAGAAATGAGGTAATGGTTAGTATGGAAACCTAAAATGTACTTAAACGGAAGGTGAGACCCAGATGGCGCAGACATCTTCCCTGGTTCCTGGTGAGAGACTGTTCCTCAACTGGCTCTATAAAGCTTTGTTCATTCCTGCTCTTTTGGTCTCTTGTGAATGCCATTTTTGATGAGCTTGCTTGCTGTAAGGGCTATAATGGAAGTTTATAGAAGTAATGCTTTCTAATTTTCATAGTATTTGTCTTTATCTCTTATATGACATTATTACATTCTCCTTTTAGTAAATTTATCCCCCCTATAGTCTCAACATTTTTGAGAGGCAAGACATGAATGCTGTGTTTTACGGTATATTTTTAAATGCTCCAATATATTTAGATAAGTACCTGGACTAGAAAAATGACAATAATAGTAGCACCAATAATAATGTTATAGGCAGCTGAGTTAGTTAGAAATACTATAGGCAGTCAGACAGGACCAGGCCCTCAAAGGAGCGAACGTGAAAGATATGTATTTGCTGTGGGCCAGACCTTAAGACAAAGGACTAAACAAATGCACCCACATAACTCCCCAGGGATGGACATCAGGGATTGATATTCTAAATAGACAGTGATCACCTTGAAGAGTCCCTGACCCAAGCGCCTACAGGAAAACCCCCTGTTCTGTATTCATGCCCGCTTGCTATGTGACTCGCCTCCCTGTTTGATCTCAATTTAATCAATTTTACCTGAACAATTCTTATTGGCTGGCCATAGTTTTGTCCATTTTTCCCCTACCTTAGACCCACCTCACCATGTGGTTTTGCTCTACAAAAGTCCCTAGAAAAGACAGAGTCTTGGGGTAACCCACTTGGGCCCCGCTTCTGTCCCGCTCTTGGACAGAAGCTTTCTTTCCCTCATTAAATATATTCTGCTCTTAACCTCCATTGTTCCTAAAATTCACTCTTCGATTTTAGAGAACACAAACTCATCCCACATATTATTCAGGTTGGGAGTTTTTATTTTCCTGTATCAATAATATAAATCACTGCATTATTATTAACTATGTGTTCAGTTTTGTTCAAAGATTTTGCACATTTTAGTTCATGTAACTTACAGAACAACCTGTGAAATGGGAACTATTGTCATTCCCTTTCAACCAGAGGGAACTGAGCCACAAGCACGCAAATAACTTGCTTGAATTCACAGAGCTAGTAATGTAGAACCCAGAAATGAGATACAATAGGTGCTCAGTAAATATACACTGAAGACATATTAAAGTAATAGCATATAGCTTTCAAAGAAAAACTCATACACAAAATTTTGGAGATGCTATATCTAATACTAATTCATTTTCCTTTGTCTTTTTGGCTGCATCATTGGTAAAGATTGTACAATTCTACCTGTATTAAAAAAGATGTCTTAAACCTATCTGGTAGGAAACTTGTTAATATCTTTACCCTCAGACATAAAAGATAGACACATTTTACCTCTAGCAATTCTTTGGTTTTGTTGTGCTGCTTTTAAAGTTGGACAGGCCTCCAAGGACGGAAACTTCATTGGTATGCTGGGTATTTCTTGTGTTTTACATGGAAACTTCCCCAATGTTCTGAATATAAATAAGCATTACCTGCAACACATAACAACTGACTTTGTAAATTGCATATTAATGGAATGCACTGGACTGAAAGTCATTTGGAAAACTGGACCTTTTTTGCCTTTGTGGTCTGTTACCCCCAGGCTCTAAGATAATCATAGTTGGAGTTAGAAGAGGGTTTAATAAGTACATAGTCCAAGGAAACTACAGCTTAGGGATGCGCCACTCATCCTAGGTCACTCTGTAAGTTGAAGGAGAGCAAATGGGAACAGTTCTATTTAGAGATGAAATTTTACCCTCTTTAGAGATGAAAATTTGTTCATGAAATAGAGACACAATTAGAAGACGAAGGAGTTATTACTGTAAAAACTTGTGTAAACCACTCTCTGTATTCTGTAACTTACAGCTAGTAGAGGGAACAACGGGATGTGAGTAAGTGCACCTCAGTGCAGGGTACTGTAGTCTCCCCAGCCTGTGGAGGCTGGATTGCATGAGACCACAGAGGAATGAGGGGGGCATCCTGATTTTTGTACTGAGGAAAGTTGCTTATTCATTTTTTTCCTAGCATGTATTCAAGGATGAGGGAGAGAAATTTAGATTTAACAGAGATCTTTTGTTCTGAGAATCAGTAGTAGGTAAAGTGAGATCATAATCTAAGGTAAAATGGCAAAAATATGTAAGTTTTGTTACTTGAGAAATAGGCATTTACTGTGAGAATAACAGAATTAAAATTTGGCCTAGGACGGTTTATTTCCTATAAGTGCACAGTGAATGAGGGAGACGAAGTGGTTTAGTAGGACGTTTGTGATGAAAGTGTTTTAACAGCGCATGTAGGATAATCTCCTGTAGTAGTGAGGACAGGAAGAACCGGAGAGTAGCAATGGTTTTCGTTGGCAATGGTTTTTGTTGTTGGTTCAATTCCAAAGGATGGAGAAATTATTCTGGAGCACTGGCTAAATACAACTTCATCCAGTTCAATGCACTGTTGATCAGCAGAGAGAGTTTAATTTCTGCCACTAAACCTAAGCCATGCATAGGAAATCATCAGAAGAAACGAGATTCTGAATAATCTAGCGGGGTCTTCCAGGCAACATTTGGCATAGCAGATATCCTTCCTCTGCCTAGAGCTAGGAAAAATTCAAGAAAAAAAAATTCAGGACATACAGAAGAAAAGCCTGAGGTAGGAGGCATTGTACAGAAGGTAGAAGTCAGTATCAAAGCAGAGTTTTGGTTTTGTTCTACCTTTTTCTCTGTGCATGTTAAAATAGCTGGGGTTAGCTGCAGATAAAAATGTGGATCTTATTCTTCTCAGGCCATATTAGAATTCATCTGGGGTGTAAAAACTCTTGGTAAGCATAATTTTTAATCATATTCATGCCTTTATATGTAAACGTTTTGCTAATATTTCAAATTATTCCCCCAGGATACATTATTAGAAAAGAAATGAGTGGGTCATTTCTGGTTACTTTTGTTCCTAATAGTTCTTGCATTATCCTTGAGAATGTTGGAAATTCAAGAGGTGGAGAATCTTTTATTCCTTTCAAATGCAAATGAAAGAAGTTCAACGTGAATTACAGAAGCATGCAAATGGCTGACACAAAGTGGAATAGTTATCACTTGGGTGAATGATGACTTACACTAGAGTTTTCCTACATTTTCTGCTTTACGTTTTGAAGCAAAACCAAAACAGGTTATTATTATTCCCACCTCGAGGTTATTATTATTCCGACAACTGAGGCTGTGAGGGTTAGCCCAAGGTCTTCAAACTCCTATGAGTTTGACCCTAGAGCTTTAGCTTTTCATCTGATGAGATAAACACACTGGACAAGAACCAAGATGAGAACACTCATGCCGTATCTGATTAAGGGCTTTACAAGGTACCTCCTGAAGGAACCTTAAAACACCCTTTTCCTCTTCCCTCTTGCTTTTAAATATTCTACTCCAATTATTTTCCTCACAGTTAATTTTCTGGCTGTTCTTCCTGCTTCAACCTCTGACAGTATTAACTCCAATAACTGTCGCCACAGCACAGTTGGATCTTATTACAGCGTACTTGAAATACATTACTTGGCTTATCCGGTCCTCCTTGGTGCGATATTCACAGGGCTTCGTTCCAGAACCTCCTGGAGATGCTGTGACCGCACTGCTACCCAATGAAGTCTATGAATTGAGCAGCAGAGAGACAGAAAAAGGAACCACATTAACAACAAGCTCGTGTGTTGGAAGATGGTAAGGCATAAGCTATTTCTTCGAGCCTTCTGAGAATATGAACAATTCCCAATTCTCACAACAGAATTGGTTGTTTTGGTTTTTTTTCCCTTTCATAACAGATCTTCAGATATTTGAAGACACACTTTGGAGCTTAGTGGACCTGATCTGCATTTGAAGTCCCATGTTTCAGCTAGAATTTGGGAAAACCAGGTAATTCAGGATTTTATGAGCTAATGTTTTGATAACAACATAAAGCAATGATAAACTCATTTCCCATGTGCTATTACTTAAACGTCTTCTCCAAAACTCACGTTGCAATTTAATTATCTGATGACAGTATTGCAATGTGAGACTTTCAAGAGATGAGCAGGGAGTGGAGGCATTGTCCTTGTGAGCAGATTAAGACTTGTTATTGCAAAAGAAAGTTAGTTATAGAAGAGGGAAGACTGGCTTCTTTTTCTCTCTCTCCTACCCTTGCTTTCTTGTCATGCAATATCTTCTACCATGCGATGTCACAGCAAGAAGGCTGTGATAAGTCATCAGATGCAGCCCTTTGATCCTGGACTAAGCCTCCAGAACTGTAAGCCAAGTAAGCATGTGTTGCTACAATTTGTCCAGTCTGTGGTGTTTTGTTAGAGCTGCAGAAAACAGACACCACACCCAGTATCAGGCCCTGAGCACTTTATACACACCATGTCACTTCTATTCTAGAAGAAATGCATGGGATACAGTTATGATCCCCTTTTAAAAATGAAACCCAGCCTCAGTTCAAGAAACTTCTCAGGGTCACAAATAACAAGTGAGAGTGCTCAGTTTCTAAGCAGATGCCCTTGACTCCAAAGCCAGGCTTTCCCTCTACAGGGTGTTCCTGGCCACGGAAATCATCCTTCAAGTCAAACATTGATTCAAACTGGAGGCAAGATGCAATTTTGCTCAATTATGGACCAAGTACTTAAATGTGTAATAAAATTTTCTGTTTAACCAATACATTATAATTCTACTTCAAAAGGTCTTTTATTGGCTTGCCTTCTTTTAGGATACTTTTTGCTTTAAAAAGGCAAATCTGAGTGTCACATTTTTTTTGCCACAAATAAAAGGCAAAAAGCACTTTATTGAGCATAAAAGTCTGTTAATTTGTGTTTCAATTATGCCTTTGGAGCCCTACAAAACAATACTCAAATACATCTCTTTTATGGCCTGACAGTGTGAAGTTATACAATTTATTTAAATTTTAAGAAAATCTTCAAGATGGCTTGACAGTAACTTCATCTAAATGACTTTTTTTTCAGGACAACATAACTGAAAGATAATTCCACTGATTCTTTTCATCAGTGTTATTACTATACTGTACATTAGCCATTCATTTACACCAGTGATGGTGAACTTTTTAGATCTTTCAATGATAACAAACAGCCAGCTGTGGCACGCATGCCATAGGTTCGCCACCACTGGTTGACATTCACTGAGATGAAGACAAGTAATTAGTAAAATCTTTGTTAGTGAAGAGCTCTGTATCTGTGGGTTCTTGCAGTCTATTGAGAGTTTAAGATCAGCCTTTTGCTGCTTTCCAAAGATGACTGGACAACCCTGTGCTATTTGCTAAGGGTGTTGTTAATTATATTTTAGTTTGTGAATTTCTCAACAAAATCTATGTCTGTCTCCTCATTTTGTTCAGCTTCTATGCATGTAATATGACCATTGTTAAAGTCCAACAAAATCATCACAGTTCTAATAATTTGCTGTGCGCCATTCCGGGGACAGATTTGTATCAAAGCTATTCAAGTATCTATGAGAATTTTGAATGGGTAGGCAGGAAAGTGTTGCTATCTGTTCAAAATTTCGAGGGCTGAACTAGCTTAAGAGTTGATCAGTTTCTCCAAAGCTCTTTGTAAAACTTTTCCTAATGAATATCCTGAGTTGTACTGAGGTTGTAGACAACTCATACAATGTCAGTGTTGGTAACATTTTTGCACCCTTATTGAATCTGCATGGTAAGAATATTCTTACTTGCAGTACTGTAGAAGAGTGAAAATATTTTGAAATACTTCAGAATTGATTAGAAAGTTTGAGTTCAAATATATAATTCAAACTTCAAGGAAAAATTGTGTTTCATGCCCTTTACTTCCCTTAATTCTAATGAGTAAGGGAAATAGAAATGTATATTATTCTTACTTCACAAATGTAGACACTTTTGCAGAAAAATAAGCTCAAAATAAGTCAAAGGAAGAAATCAAATTAGAAAATGGGTGTGTAAAGTCTTATGTCAACATTTATCATACGGAGCTACAAGCAATAGCTGATCATTTAAATAAATGTGCTCAGCGCTTCTAAAGACTCTCTAAGACAATGAAATAAATTTCATTAGATTTTCAGTTTTCTAATGTTGAAACAAAATATTCTGTCACTAAGAAGACTGAACACACAGCAAAGCATTTGAGACCATACAGACTTTGTTAAAATGTTCGATTTTAGTCTTCCATCCCAATTATAAGCATCTGGGGAATGTTTATTTTTTAACCTTGCTTTCATTGGACCTGTTTGCTTTCTGACCTGTTCTTGCTTTCTCTTCTTTTTTTGTTTGACAGTATGGGGTCAATATTTACAGGATCCTTTACCTAGGAGATGTTGGCTTCCAACTAGGCTTGGTCAACGGGAGGTTGGGTGGGAAAGAGGAGCTGAGGAATCTTCACCCTACTCCCCGTACTTGATCTATCTTAAGGGTTGCTCTGTCTCTTCAATGGGTCAGCTTCTGTCTGGCTCATTCACTGTCGCTTTAGTTACTGCTGGATAGTTTTGATTCCTAGACTCTGAGAACATCACTTTCCTTATAATTTCAACTAGAAACGGCAACATCCGCCTTCTATGCCAATGTTTAGGTTACCTTATCATTCCCATTCTGACCTCTTCACCTTTCCTAATACCACTGTAGCAATTGCTTTTATTAAATTATTTCTATTTTAAATATTGAAAGATGATTTTGTCTTTTTGATTGGCTCCTAGACAATCTATTTTACAGTATTGTAATAATGAGTTTAAGAATTTTGTAGCCACACTACGGAAGTGCAATTTGTTCTTTGTGTACAGAACAGCTGTTTTAGATTGAGTAGAACCTTAGAATATGATTTGGAAATAAGGTCTTTGTAGACATAATTTGTTAAGATCAGGTCATACTGAATTTGGGTAGGCTGTAAATTTGAGGACTGCTATCCTCGCAAGGAGGTTATGTGAAGGCAGAGATATGCACAGGGAAAAGCTCTATGAGGTGAGATCAGATTTGTGTGTCTGTAAACCAAAGAACACTAAGAATTTCAGGCAAACAACAGGAAACAAGATGAGGTAAGAATCAGATTGTTTCTTAAAGTACCTAGAAGGCACCAGTCCTGTCACAGCTTGATTGCAAATCTCCAGCTTCTAAAGAAGTATGAAAGGATAAGATCTTCAAAGCCATCCAATTTGTGCTATTTTGTTACAGCAGCACTAGGAAATGAAAACACCAACTGTTTTAGCTGTAGCAGTACTATCATTCTTACTTTCTTCTTAATTGATGTTAAGATCAGCCTGCTGGGCTTTATCATGATTGAGATGAGGTGATTTGTCTGATTGATCTAATAAAAAGTAGGCAATGACCTTAGAATGGAATGCTGACACAGTGATGTGCAGAATATAAGTAATCTAATATAAAGTGGATTTCTATGAGAACACTATTTTTAGCAAGTGTGTAGTGATATGTACAAAAGAATATGTGGAGTATATCTTTAAGTTATGAAGCATAAAAAGCCATGAACTTATTAGATTTCTGAACTAGAACAAGAATTGGCAAATTTTTTCTTTCAAGGACCAGACAGGAAATACTTGCGTATTATGTAGTATGTATTACATATGGGCTCTACTGCAATTCCTCTCATCTGTCTTTGTAGCATGGAAGTGACTGTGTGCAAATGTAAGTCAATGAATTCAACAACAGTTTACAGAGCAGGTGCCAGGCCAGATTTGACCTAACACCATAGTTTGCTGATTCCTGAACTGAACATTTACAAATGCAGATTATTACCAATACCTTTTTTCTGTATCCTTTGCTTTCACTGGTAACTATTATTTGGATTTGGAATTTTCCATTTGTAAAACTTATGTTATTTAATTTTGTTTGTGAGCTTACAAAATGTTTTTTTAAAGAAAAAAATCAAATTATATTTGTGAGATTCAGTGATGGTATTGAGTAGGTGAGACATTTTCACTGCAATAGGAAAACTATAAAAAACAAAGGTATGTATTTAACAAAGAAAGTAAATGAACTTTACACTAAAAACTATGAACTATTGATAGAATTTGCAGAATGTACACACAAATGGAAAGATAAGCCATGATCATGATTTGGAAGAATAAAATGTCTGTACTACCAAATGTGACATACAAATTCAGTGTAATACCTATTAAAATATCCATGACATTCTCTATAGAAATAGAAAAAAAGCAATTCATGCCAAGGGTGGGGTACACAGCTATAATCCCAGCACTTGGGAGGCTGAGGCAGAAGGATCATTATGAGTTTGAGGCCAGTCTAAACTACAGCATGAGAGCCTATGTTAAAAAAAAAAGCAATTATAAAATTCTTATGGGACTTCTAACCCCCCCAAAAATAGAACAATTTTAAGAAAAAAAATCTGTAGCTATCACAATGCCTGACTTCAAAATATATTACAAAGCTGTAATAATCAAAACATCATGGTACTAGTATAAAAAAGCACTTAGACCAATAGAATAGAATATAAAGTCCAGAAATAAATACATATATCTATAGTCAATTGATTTGAGACAAAAGTATCAATGGAGAAAAGAAGCCTTCCAAGAAATGATGCTGAGAAACTGAATATTTACATGCAGAAAATAAAATTAAACCCTTATCTCACACCATATGCAAAATTCAATTCAAAATGGTTTAAAAACTTAAATGCAAGACTTAAAACATTGAATTCTGAAACTGCTAGAAGGAAACATAGAAGAAAAATTCCATGTCTCTGGTCTGGGTAATAATATTTTGTAGAATATATGATCCCCCAAACACATGAAACTGAAACGCAAGTTGACCAATGGGATTGCATGAAATTAAAAAGCTTCTGTACAGGAAAGGGAACAATCCACAGATTAAAGAGACAACTTAGAGAATGGGAGGACATATTTGCAAGCTATATCTAATAAAAGATTGATATACAAAATATATAAGCAGGATCTTAAATAGCTCAGTAGCAAGAAAACAAATAGCCCAAATAGAAAATGTGCAAAGGACTTGAACAGGCATTTCTCAAAAAAAGAAAAAAAAGAAAGAAAAGAAAAAGACAAACAGATGGTTACCAGCTATATGAAAAAATACTCAATATCACAAATTATTAGGGAACTTCCAATCAAAACCAGCATCTCCCCATTCACCCTTGGCGCATTCTAACTGTCTTAGTGTCTGGTGCCCATCATTCTAATCTCTATTTCAATGAGATTTAACTTTTTTTTTTCTACCCCACGTTTGAGTGATGTCATGAAGTGTTTTTCTGGCAAATCTATGAGTTATCACCTCATATCTATTAGGTGGATATTATCAAAAAGGCAAACACTAACAAGTGTTGGTGAGGATAGGGAGAAAAGGGAATCCTCCCACTGTTGGTGGGAAGGTAAATTGGTACACCCATTATGAAAATGGGATGGATACACTCAAAAATTAAAAGCTGAGCTACTTTGTGATCCAGCAGGCACTTCAGGTATATATAAAAATCAAATGAAATCATTATGTTCAAGGGATATTATCACATTTATAATTTTGCTTTGTTATTGTGGGCTGCTTAGGCCCACAATCTCCCAAACGACTGGATGGTGAAGGTTTAAATAAATGAGAAAATTGAAATGATTCTGGCACTCTAGGTGGGTCCAGCCATCTCACAGAATTTGAGATTCTCTGGATTGAGACAAAGAAGTTCCCTGGGTGGGTTGTATTTGTTTGGTTTTCCAAACAAGGACTAGTGGGGGGGGATACTGAAGAAAATGCAGGAATCTGGGCAGGACTTGGGAAACCCTGTAAGGACTTCTCCACGTAATATATTATGTTAATTTAGGAGAACTATGCTATCTCCAGGAAGGCTTCACTAGAGGAGTGAGATTCCTGCAGCTGCAGTTTCCTCTTAGTTAACTGGGGTTAGAGCCAAACACCTTCAGCTGTGGCCTTTGTACTTTGAGGCTTTCCAACTTCACAGGCCAACACAGGCCTCAGCAGGAACCAGTGACTCACAGAGATTCACTGACTATGAGTCCACTACACATCTTCAGACAAGGACCTAGGCCTCGGTCAAGCTCACACATAAACATGAAAAGACAATTGGCTAAAATTAAATCCTACTCAGCTGCTTCATAGTGGTCTCCACCAGGATATCTTCATTTCCATTATCATTGATGCATTATTAATGGTCAAGTTATAGAATCAACCCAAATATCCATTAATGGATGAATTAATAAGGAAAATATGGTATATTTTCACAATGAGATATGATTCAACTATTAAAAAGAAGGAAAACTGCCATATGTAACAGTGTGGATGGATCTGGAGAACATTATGTTATGTGGAATAATTCAGGCACAGAAAGACAAATATAATATAGTCTTACTTATATAGAGAATCTAAAAAATTGACCTCACTGAACTAGAGTGTGATTTAGTGGCTAACAGGGGCTAGCATAGAGAACATGGGCTAGGGATAGCTGGGGAGGTACAAACTTTCAGTTAGATTGGAGGAATACATTCAATAAGAATATATTTTATTCTTGGAAAATGCTAAGGGGAGGGAATGATAAGTGTTTGCAACACAAAATAATAACTATGTGAAATAATGCATATGCTTATGAGGTATATTTAATTTTTTTGCAATGTACTACAAAACATGTTGTATGCCATTTTTTTTTATAAATTAGTAATAAGAACAAATTTGTAGCTCTGTTATAACCTATTCTTTGTTGGACTTAATGCCCAAGAAGCTTATCCTATTGTAGTCTGAATTTGCAAAGCATTCTTTTTGCCAGTAATAAACTAGTTTCTAATTATATAAATTTGTTCAAAAAACAATGCAACTGGGAAGTAGGAAGTATATAAATAACAGTAAATCACCTATGAAGTTGTGTTATGTTCCAGAAAGGCAGGTAATTCATTTCTTAAGCGTGTAGGAGAGTGTTTAGGAAAAAAGAAAGTTTCCAAGAGAAGACTAAAATGTATTGCTTTAAATTAACTAAATGTAACCATAGTCTGTGCTGTTGCATATATTTCTGAGAGTATCACACATTTATTTTTTCATAAGAATAATTCAGTATTCCTAGCTCCATACACTCAGAGTATACATTATACTATTTGGTTGCAATTCATTTTATGCTTGTTTCATTACTGTAGTACATTGCCAAGAATATTAAGTGTTGTCAGTATTGCTATTTTGGCAAATGAAAGAACTTTTTGTGCCATATTTGACCCAGGCACCTGGAGCCCTGAAGTTCTGGAGTCCTGAATTTTTCAGTCATGAATTCCACTAAGAAATCACATAAAGTTCCATTTGAAAGTGAACCTTTCCTCTCTTCTCTGTATCCTTAGGATTCATTAAGCCAAATGCACAATTTGAAATAACTTCTTCAAAATTAGATCCTGGCATTATCAAAATTATATTATTTTCAAGCTTTTGAAAGTTATCTTTTATATCCACGTACATCTTTTTGTGTCAACTAAATAGATAATTTTCTTTTTCTTATGATTAAAGTTTTAAAATGTATGCATTGTTTATTTATCTTTTATTTTAAAGAGAAACAATAAAAAGATACAGAGTTTCAAAACAAGATGATAGAAAATTGACAATGGTTATTATATCGCATATTGTTACTTCAAAGTAGTTGTTCAGATTACCAGATATAAACATGCAAAATTGATCAGACAATTAGGCATTAACTATTCCTTTCAATAAGCCAATAGAAATTAGTAGTTTCTAAACTGTGATGGTATACTAGGTAGAAACCAACTATCTATGGTACCTGACATCACCAAATGAATTTCTGCACATGAGAAAATAATGTAGTAAAATATATTTTTCTTGGGAATATGTTGAAAAAGTTTATTTACTATAATGTGATTTGATATAGAGAAACTTTCATAGATTTGTTCCTTCTATAAGCATTTTTCACTATGTCTGTCTTCCCTTGGAACCATACCTTTTTCATCCTTTATTTCTACAGTACATATTGTCTTGTTACCTTTCTTTTTGTCTGCTGAAAATGATCTGCTAGAAGTATTTCAAAAATATTTGCTTAATATTTTAGTTCATCTATAAAACCAAGAAAAGTTAACTCCTAAAATCAAATCTACCTATGATGTTCGAAATACTATTCAAATGCTATTTCTATTGAAATACTATTTGAAACAGAAAAAAAAAAAGTTATACTCAGCTTGGTGAACTGTCACAAATTGTGTAACTATTATGGGGGGTGGAAATAAACATCCTCAACATTATAAAAGGTCCCTTAATGTTCTCTTTCCATTTCCCCAATTTCTCTGTGAAAAGAACCTCACCAGTAACACCACACTTTAGCCTCAACTTCATTATCTGTGGTTTAATTGTATAATCAAAATTCTCATTTTTTGTGCATTATTTAAGTCTGTTTTATGCTGATTAACATATTAATGTATGTTGATTAATATCAAATTTTTATGACTTGCTGTGGTTAATTTATTTCATATATTTTATTACATGAACCCAAGATAATCTATTCTAATTTTTAACATCTAGGTTGCTTCTAGCTTTTTTCATAAGTATTGCTAATATGGAATTCTTGCACATGTGTCTTGATGTACACTTCTGTTGGATATTTATCTCATAATAAATATTCTGTATCATAAAATCATATGTTCAGCTTTAGTGGATAATACCAAATAATTTTCCATCATGGCTTTATCAATTTGTGTTTTTCCTAGCAATGTATGAGAGTTCCCATTTTCCACATCATCAGCAAAATTTTGTGCTCACATTATTTTAAAATTTAGCCTTTCTCATCGGTGGCTAGAGGTATTACATTGTGACTTTAATTTTAGTGTTCCTGGGGCCTAATATAGATAAGAATCCTCTTAAGCGCCTTCCCCCATATTTTTTGCTATTTAAAGTTAGTCTCTTGCAAGAAACATAGAATTATAATTGTTATCTTTAGATTATTAGACTAATAATCTAAATAATTTTTGGTGAATTCTGTCTATTTAAATTTAGCACAATTAGTAATGTAGTTAGGGTTGAAATTATCATATTTTTACTTTCATTTGATATAACTTTTTATATTCCTTTTATTTTCTTTACTGTTTTGCATTGCATATTTTTATTCATTAGCTGTACTAATAATTATACATTATTTTACCATTTTTATTGGTTACTATAGAAATTATAATTCATATTATTTTCTTATTACAGAGTAATGCAGGCTATTATTTTTAATTTTCCATGATAAGCATGTGTCCTTTTATATCATCATTATTTTGAGAATAATTACAATTTCACAAACTATTACAAATCTTGCAATCTACAGTTAATATTCTGTTATGCTCACCTGCAGCATGTATTATTTACACAGTATGGTATTTATTTGTACTTATCCACATATAATCAGCAGTCACTTACATTTTTATTATTGCTGATGAGCTTTACTTCCTCTTGTATTTCCATGTTGCAGAAATATTTTTTTATCTGCACATAAAGCCCTTAGTAATTTTTCCTTTCTTCATGGCAGCTAGGATGAAGACATCCAGTTATTGTTTTCACATTTGTGTGCAACAACCTTGAGTTTGGAAAGCTACTTCTACTGGGTATAAAATTCTGTGTTGGCAGTGATTCTGTCTTAGCCTCTGGCGATGCCTTTGCACGTCCATCTTGTTTTCCTTATTCCTGTTAAGAAGCCCACAGTTATTCTTATTTGTCCTATGAAGGCAATATTTCCCCACTTTATCTACTTTTATACTTTGCTACTCAGCTTTGATTTATCCTGCTTGAGGTTCACAGAGCTTCTTGAATTTGTGCATGTCTGTCTCAGATTAGGCTGGAATTAACTCATTCATTACTAGAAATAAATATTGTTTCTGTCCTATTTTTTCCTCCCATTTAGGGACACCTGTTATACGTGATCATTTTTTTTCTTCAGTAATTTCTCACTTAGCCATTATGCTATGTTCTCCCACCTCCTTAGGTGCTTCCTTTTGCCATGCTTTATTTAATATTTTTATTGACTTACTTTCCAGTTTACTGCTTCTGTGCTCTGCAGTATCAAATGTGTTATGAAATTTATCAGTAGAGTTCTTTATTGTGGAAATGTTTCTATTTTGAGTCACAGAATATGCATTTAACTCTTTTTTATTGATTGCAATTTTCTATTAAATTTTGTCTTTTGTATTTTCATCTATTTGACCTAGATGTCTCATTTCTTGAGCATACTGTAGCTGCTTTTATCTATCTTGGATACCTTTACATTTGGATTATCTGTACATTTCTTTTATCTGCCATCTCTTTTTAAAAACGTGACATTTTCTGATGTCTTTCCAATCATAGTAATATTTTATTACATACTGAATATTATTTGTTGTGTATACAGAGAACTCCAGAGATTTCTAATGTTGTAAACTTCCATCAGAAAGTTCAAGCTTTTCCTGTTCATCAGGTTATGAATCCTGTCATTGCACTCAAATTCAAAATTGATCTGGGTTGCAGCAGAGTTTAAATTATAGCAATACACATCCTACCTCTGGTTCTCCTTATTTCTGCTGTGTGGTTCTCGCATACATTTTACTTGGAGCTTGGATTGTCTTTATTTTTCTCAGGTGTGAAATACTGTAAGAGTTCCAGTTTTATGTTTCAGAGACTGAGTCTCCAAGTTCAGCTCCTGCACACCACCAAGATGTGGGAAACGTTTTGAAGAGGAACATGCTGGTGTGCTTGAAACGTTTTTATTTTTTAAGCAATGAACAACTGAGAGAATTTCAGTCTACTTCTAGAAGAATTTGACCTATATTTCCTTATGCCTGTACAGCATCAGAATGAGAGAAGCATTCTGTAAGTACATCAGCTAGTTTTCACTTTCCTCAAGTTTTCAGTTTGCACATTACTTTCTTTATGGTTGCTAAAAACTTTTACGGCTCACATTTCCCTCAGTAGAGGTTCTGTGCTTATTCAAAACTACAGCTTGGACAAGCAAGATCATTAACCTGCAACTGAGATCTGTCCATTTTCTGGGGAAAATGAATACTAATTTTTTGCCCTCTGAAAGTTTCACCCTTAAATATTTCTCCTTAAAATTTTATTCACATACCCTTTCTGCTCCCACTGATTTCTTGTACCTTTGATATATATTTGAGTAATTTACTTATCTTTTTTCCCCAGTTATTACTGCAGGAGCACTGGCTTGCTGTAAAATAATATACCAAATTTGGAGACTAAAGTTTGAATGGATTGGTTATTTTTCTTTTTCTGTCTTCTCTCTGTTGGCTTTAGAGTGTTTCCTAGATGATGTAGCATATATTCTTTTTCTTGTTGCTTGGAAATACAAGATGTTTCTGGAATCTACTTTTGCATAAAAAACTGCCACAAAGACGAAAGCCAAAGGTCAACAGTTGATTGTCCCCCATGTTTCTGTGATGAATATAGTTTAACTTGACAGTTTTTATTTAAATTGTCTTGTATAGTTTTAGGTAGATGGTGAATAGGGTCATTTTAAGACTGAACTAAGCTGGTCTTTCTTTCTTTAACTCATATTCTCCCTTCCTTCCTTCCTTCCTTCCTTCCTTCCTTCCTTCCTACCTTCCTTCCTTCCTTCCTTCTTTCCTTCCTTCCTTCCTTCCTTCCTTCCTTCCTTCCTTCCTTCCTTCCACAGAGTTTAAATATTTTTCTCAACCATAAGTACAAGCTTGTTACATAGTCTGAATCTGACATTAATTCAATATGCAATGATTGCAATGATTACCAGGTAAGAGAGAAAATGCACATTAAGTTATAGAAGAAAAAGTCTCCACGTGTTCCTGTTCATCCCTTCCTCTTTCTTTTTCTGTATATCTTCCTTTCTTCTTCTTATTATTATTTTTACTAATCACCACCATAGGCAGATGATATTATTTGATTCCCCTGTAGCATTAAGGAGAAATACAAAAGAATGTCATAGTTTGAAGGTGAGTATTTATTGATCACTTATTTGTTAGATTGCTTTAGACTCTTAAAATACACTGATGATCAGAGCAGGCGAGGCCACTTCTTTCATAGAATTTGGAGGTAATCACTGTGCTTGATTGACTATGTGAAGTACAAATGAGAACCAGTAGATTCAGAGTAAGTCCTCATTCCTGAAGGCTGATGTGATTAGATCTTAAGACAGTAGTAGAATTGGGATAGTTGCCTGGCTTACTTAAGTGGGAGGACACTTGGTTTATTAAAATACTTGGAGTTGTGGCATTTTTTGGATAAGCAGTAGAGTTTGATTGGACCCAGAAAGATTTAGTGGGAGAGAGATTGGAAGAGATAAATAGACATTAGACTGTATGTTTAAATGAGCACATTTTTAGCAAAAAAAAAAGAAAAAAGAATTACACCCACTTAGACAACTTGATTAATGTGCTAAAATGTAGCTTCAAGCACCAGAACCGTAACAGATATGTACAGATCATTTCCTACAAGGATGCAAAGTTCAGCGAAAGAGGATGGTTTTTTGACAAACGATGCTGAAAAATTAGCTACTCAATGAGCAATTAATATCTCATACCATTTACATAAATTACCTAAAAATGAAGAATGAAACTCAGTGTGAATCTTTATGCCATTGTGGATGGTAGCACACAGCTATAATCCCAGCTTCTAGGAGAATGAATCAGGAGAATTGCAAGTTTGAGCCCAGCCCGAGCAACTCAGTGAAACTGTGTGAAAATAAAAACTAACAACTATCTAGCTAGCTAAATAGGTCTGAGTGTGAGCTCCGTGCAAAGGCACTGTGTTTAATCTTCATTATGGTAAGGTAAACAAACATGTAGAAGAAAGCGTAGGGAAGAAAATGAGACCTTGAATTAGGCAAGGATTAGACACACTGCCAAATGCATACATAATCCACGAAGCAGCAAATTGATGAATTAAACCTCAGCAAAACTGAAGTTATTCATTTTTTGAAGTATGCTATTCAGAGAGTTAAGGGATGGAGAACATATTTGCACATAGTATGGACTTGTCCAGAATCTATGAAGAAGTCTCAGAATCGAGTAAGACAATCAATCCAGTGAAAATATGGGCCAACAATTTATAAAGACTTGTTTTCAAGGGAGATATACTAGTCAAAAACAAGTATTTGGAAATATGGTCAAAATCATCAAACTGTAGGTTTTAAAACAGCATCTCAAGTATGATGTGGTTATATAGAAACTAGAATTCCAGTTGCAGTGGGAACTTAATGCAGCTATCATTTGATCCTGGCCATTTCAAACTTAATGGCAAACTGAAATGCCCATAAAGCCCGGTGTGTTAATCTTCATGGCATCTTTGCAACAAACCTAAAGTGGAAAGGACTTGGTTAGCTATCAGCAGATGATTACAGTGTCTATACAACAAAGCACCACTGAGTGAAAAAGAAAAGTGAATTACTGATACTTTTAACAACATAGATCCTTGTTGAGTGAATGGAGCTAAAAAAAAAAAAAAAGACATGCTTTGTGTTTTCTTTTATGTAAAATTCTAGAGAATGCCAAAATAATTCATGGTGCTAGACAGCAGGTCAGTGGATATTTGATGTATTAGTTTTGGATTTTCCAGCGAAACAGAACCAATAGGTTAGGTATATAAGTGGATACATTTGTTATAGGGAATTAACTTATGAAATTTTGGAGGCTAATTCACAAGTTGAAGACCCAATAAAAGTGGTGGTGTAAGTTCTAGTCTGAGGGTAGGAAAATAAAAAAGTGTCATAGCACAATGGCCAGGCAAGAGTGGGGAAGGAGGAGAGAGACAGAGAGATAGAGACAGAGATCGAGAATGTTCTCCATTTCTCCGTCTGCTTATGTATTCAGGTTTTCAATAGGTTAGCTGATGCCTCCCATATTAGAAAATGAAATCGGTTTTACTCAAATGTTAATCTCACCCAGGAACACTCACAGACACACCCAGAAATAACATGTTAATGTTTAAACTATGCCAAATCTTCAAAGAATGGCAATAATAACATTAACATGGTACAAATACTCTAATGCGTGATTAAAAATCCCTTTTCCAGAACAAGACATAAAGTCCTCCACTGATATTCACTCTTCTCTTTGATGCCATAGCTTAAATACTGTGTTGTAGAATCAGTATATTGTATGTTGTTTAATAAGACAGTGAGAGATAAGAAACTCAAGACCTGGGTATAGTGGCACACTCCTGTTATCCCAGGATAGCAGGACTCTGGAAGGCTGAGTTAGGAAGATCTCAAGTTCAAGCCCAGCCTGGACAGCTTAGTGCGTCCCTGTCTCAAAATAAAAAATAAGAAAGGGCTGGGGATGTAGCTTAGTGTGAAGGCTGTGGGTTAAATCCTCCAAGTGCAAAAAGTCCCTTATGTAAAATGCTTTACTATTTGCATGCAATTATGCACAACTACTTATATCCTGTGAAATGTTTGTAGACTACTTACAATACCTAATACAATGTAAATACCATGTACATTGTCATACTGTGTTGTTTAGGGAATAATGACATAAAAAGTCTGTACATGTTCAGTATGGAAGTGATTTTATTTTTTCCTAAGCTTTTTTTTTTTTTTT
>NW_004955429.1:9366980-9370021 GCF_000276665.1 Chinchilla lanigera | reverse complement strand
GCTTTTGCCGCTGAGCTAAATCCCCAGCCCCTTTTCCTAAGCTTTTGACCTGTGGTTGATTGAATCTATAGATACAGGACCCTTGGATAGAGGAGACCAATTATGTATAGTTAAAAGCATGTAACATCATACATCAATTATATATCAAGAAAGCTGTTTGAAAAATAATTATATTCACTTATGTATTCAAATTAAAGTTGACACCAAGCTAGACTAAGTAAGGGAAAATACTGGCACTCCCTTAGCTTTAGCCTGTGAACCCCGAATGAGTCTTGACTACTTTTCTATGTACAAAAGGTAGCAATGATGCTAATGTAGTCAGGTTTCTGTAAAGAGAGGCAAGGTATGCAAAACATTGATGCTGCTGATATCAATTCAAGAGTTATAAAATGATGAGCTCTTGTAGTTTATGTGTTTTATTAGGAATAATGAAGAACAATGCAATTTGTGTATATGTCAGCTAGCAAGTTAATTCCCTACAGAAAGCATAAATAGAAAAGAAAGTAATCTGTTACATTTGTGAAATGGGAGTTACAGCTCTCAGAGAAGGTATATTATTTTAATGTCAGAGTACAGAATATTTTTAGTTTATCATGATAATGAAATTACAAAAAAATATTTTGCAACATGAGCAAGTGTGATACTTGAGAGAAATGCAGATATTAAAACTGATCTGCTTTTATGTTTACTGCTAATTTTGAGAGCACATAGAAGATACATCAGCAAACGACTAAGGACAAAAGAACATAGCAGTGTATTACTTCCTGGTAAGGAGCAACACTGGCCACTTAATATGGCCCAGGGTTACAGAAACAGAATCCAGGGAATCTCTGATTCTGTAGGGAAAAGAAATAACAATCACCAATTAGCACTACTGTGTTAGGAAAGTATGGTAGGTATTTCACACATTATGAGTTGAATATGTGGTTCTTCAAAAATTCCTTTTTTTTTTGTTTTTGGTACCAGGAGTCAAACTCAGGACGTTGTGCTTGCCAGGCAGGCGCTGAGCTACATCCCTGTCCCCCCCCCTTTTTTTGATATCGGGAATTAAACTCATGACCTTGCACTTTCCAGGCAAGCGCTGTGCCACGGAGCTATATCCCCAGCCCCTCCTTTATTTTTTAAGAGTGTCATTTTAATAGTATTATAAAAGTGTACACATAGACATCTATTTTAATTCAAAGTCATATGCATTCAAACATTTATTTGGCAATTGTTTGTTGTAGAAGCATGGCTTGCCTTTTATTTAGCATAGGTCTACTGACTGGCCTTTTGGGTATGAATCGCACCCACACTGTATGATTTGGGCTTTCTCACCTCTGTTTCTAACAGGGTGGAGAACTAAAGATATTTGGAGCCATCTAGTGCAGAAACCTTCCAAATGTTTGCAGAGATTTCCCCAAGTCAGTTAGGGTACTTCACCTAAATCAGTCATTGTGCCACAGGCCTGTGCTGTAATCCTGGCACTGTGGGAGGCTGAGGCAGGTGAGCAGTAAGTTCAAGCCCAGCCAGGGCAAGTTAGTGACTTAGTGAGACCCTGTCTCAAAATAAAAATGGGATGAAGATGTAGCTGAGTCCAAAAGCCCTGGATTCAATCCTCAGTCCTGAAAAAAAAAGACAATTTACACATAATTAAATAGGGTAATCAAAACTTTAAAAACAATGAGAATGTGGTGCTGAGACCACAGATAATCACATAGTGGGACTGGAACTGGATCTTTAGTGATGGTCCATCTGATTGACTGCAGTTAGAAGCACAGGTTCTGGAGCCAGGATACTTCGATTTAAATTGTGGTTCTACAAGCTGGTAGAAATTATTTTATATTTCTATGCCTGCTTTCTCTATTATCTAAATCAATAGTACCTACTTTTTAGGATTGTTTGTGAAGAATGAGGACAATTTTTAAAAAGGGGCCCACAGCCACTACATGGTCATATGATTGTTGTTGTTGTTGTTGTTGTGTTGAGAATGGACCCTGGGGCATCACATATGCTAGGCAAGTGCTCCACCATGGAGCTACATCCCCAGCCATTTTTTCTATTATTATAGGTCCTTGGGTATAGTAGTTATCAGTCAGCTTTTCCTAGAGAAGCAGAAGCAGTAGGATAGATGTGTGAGCGGCTGAATAGATAGGTGCATAAGACAGAGGAATTCTTAAAAGGAACTGACTCATGCAGTAATGGAGACTGACCCATCGCAACATCTCCAGGGTGAGCTGATAAGCTAGAGTTCCCGGAGAGCAAATGGTTTAGTTCCAGTCTGAAAGCTGACAGCAGTGGGAACCAAGAAGAACTGATGGTTCATTTCAAGTCTGAGGGCAGGAAAATGTTGATTCCGGTTCAAAGGCAGCCAGGAAGGAGGAATTCTCTTCTCTTCAGGGAAATTTCAGCCTTTTGGTTTTCTTTAGGTCCTGAACTGAGACCAAGTGCAGCTACATTAAAAAAGATCACCAAACTAAAGACAAAATGGATCACAGATCTCAATATTAAAACAGAAACACTAAATCTATTGGAAGAGAAAGTAGGTAAAATTCTTGAAGACATAGGGGTAGGCAGACAGTTTATGAACAAAAACCAAACCACATGTGAAATACTTCAAAGAATCAACAACTGGGATCTCATCCTACTGAAAAGTTTCTGCACATCTAAAGGAATCACCAGCAAAGTAAAAGGAAAACTCACAAGTTAGGAAAACAGTTTAGCTGATTGTCCGTTGGACAAAGGTCTTCTATCTAGAACATATAAAGAATTAAAAAACATCAGCCCCCCCCCCCAATTCAAAGACCCAATCCAAAAATGGGCATTGGAGATGAATACATACTTCTCAGGTAAAGAAATACAAATGGCAAATAAATCCATGAGAAAATGTTCAACATTATTAGTCATTTGAGAAATGCAAATTAAAACAACATTGAGATTTCATCTCACCCCAGTAAGAATGTCTAGCATTAAGAAATCAACCAATAGGGGCTGGGGATTTAGCTCAGCGGCAAAAGCGCCTGCCTGGCAAGCGCAAGGTCGTGAGTTCAGTTCCCGGTACC
>NW_004955429.1:9347697-9366565 GCF_000276665.1 Chinchilla lanigera | reverse complement strand
CACCTGGGATGAGGGAAAAGAGAAAAGAAAGAAGGGGAAATTATGTATGTATGTATATACAGGATAGCTAACATAGTTGTACTACTGACTTCTATGGCTTTACTGGAAGGAACAGTTAATGATTACTTGTTTGATCAATATTGTATGTCTTTGTTTTCCTGAGAAACCACTTTGAAGTTATCAATATGTAATACAACAACCATTGTTAATTTCCTACCGCTTTGTAATTCACTATGGCTTGTATTGTTCTTATGCTATTTTGTAAATGGATGTCTGTTTGTGAATATGTTTTCCTTTTGTTTTAAAAATAAATAGCAAACGATAAAAAATAAAAAAGACCATCTACTTACTTCAGTCTACCAATTTAAATTTTAATGTCATCCCAAACACTCTCATAATTATACACAGAATAAGGTTGGACCAAATATTTGGACATCCCATAGCTCATAAAGTTGACATTACACTGACAATAGGCGTAGATATGTTCTATGTTCTGTGATTTTTTAAATTGAGACTTATTGATGCTTAAATGTTTTATACTCTGGTTTATGGTTGTGTTCATGCCTTTTTATTATTGCATGCTGGCTGGTTTCTTGCACAGACATTCTTTCATTTCATAGTGTCTGATTTACAAGTCTTATTGGCTGGAATATGACAAGCTGGCTGGTTATGATGAAAACAAGTCAGACTGTTTCCAAGTGAAGAAGTGATCCATCTTACTTTTCTCACTGATGAAAGAATCATTAATTTTTAAATGTTTGGAAATAATTCAGTAATGTGGGGCTTTGTACTACCATTTTAACGTCAGCTAAGACATGAAACTTAATAATGATGATGCTGTGGATAACATGAACAATAGCATTTACCATGTATTGGGTAATTGCTATGAGCCACACACGGGAACAGGCATCTCACACCCGTCATTTGTTCAATTCTCAGACATGCCGAGAGTTTGGAACCATTTTCTTATTTGTATTTTAGTCAGGGAAACTAAGAAGTAGGGGGAAGAAATAGGGCCAGACTGGGCTTCTGGACTTCAGTACTTTGACTTGTAATACTTTACTTTCTGTCCTTCCAAAGGATGAGGGGATGTCACAGCAGGGGCCACTCAGGACATCCCTAGCTCCCACCAGGCTTCTCCTCCAAATGATGAAGGTTGGGGAGCGGCATATCAATTTTAGCCCCCAGGGTGTACACTCTCCCTCCCGTTATTGTGAGTTCCTCAGTTCCAAATTATAGTTAGTGTCAGTAGTTCCCCTGAAATATAGTACATTAGCAGGAGACTTACTGTCTAGTATGGCCAACATATCAGGAGCTTAATTTGCTATTGCTGTGTTTGAATTTGAAGATGCTTTTTAAATTGATTAAATAATATATTAAAGTATGCTTGCTGAGGAAAGTTTTTCTTCATTTTTTTAAATTTCATTTTAAGGAGAGCAGTAAAAAAAAGAGAACAATAGCAAAATGCCAACATCATAGACATAAACAAAATAAAACAAGAACTAAACTAGGATTAGAAGTCCCACTTAACCCAGCTATTCCCTTTGTATTTTCCCAGAAGAATTAAGAACATCATACCACAGCAATATATGTGCACCCATGCTTATAGCAGTGCAGTTTGTCATAGCTAAATCTTTGAAATAACCCAAATGCCCATCGGCTGAGGAATGGATAAAAAAGATGTGGTTTTTTTATATAATGGAGTATTACTCAGCTATAAAAAAGATAAACTCAAGGCTTTTATAGTTAAATGGATGAAACTAGAGACCATATTTATAAGTGCAATAAATCGGACCCACATGTGTAAACACCACATTGTCTCCCTGGTGTAGGAAAATTTTTTTTTAAATAAAGCTTATAGAGATTTTAAAGCAAGTCTATACTATATCATCTATATTCAATCTACTTTTCTTCCTAAGGGCAAATATTATAAAGGTTGATGTGTACTGTCTAAACTAGACCTTTATTTCTCTATATGAATCAGATGTACTGTCAGTATAATGTTGTCATTCTGTAATCATTTTCTTGTGAAATGATTGGGTCACTTTTATGACCCAATGATATACTTTTCTTTGATACTGCTTATATGTTAGTAAATCTTGGTTATCTATAACCAGCGCAACGCTGGGCTATAGTTTGGATCTGGAATGTATCCCAAAGGCACAAGCATTTATTACAGGCTTACTCTTTACCAGGGTGCTATTCAGAAGTGATGGGAACTTCAAGAAGTGTGACTTAGCGGGAGGATTAGTTGACTGGGGGTGTGCCCTTGAAAGTGATTGGGAACTCTGGGTTTTCTTCTTTTTCTTTTGGCATTCCGGCCATGAGATGAGCAAGTTGGCTAGGCCAGGTGCTCCTTCTCTGACTGCTTTATCTTCCAACCCCCAACCAGCAGGCTAAGAGCAATGGTCCCATCTGACCATGAACTGGAACTTCTGAAACTACGCACCAAAATAAAGCTATCTTATTAAGTGGATTTCTCTCAGGTGTTTGCTGTAGTAACCAAAAGCAGAGTAACAGGTACTGTGCAACAAAACACCCCACAACTGAATAACCTTAAGCAACAGCCATTTATCATTTGTCACAGGTATGTAACGAGCTGTTAGTGCTTTGCACATAAGCTGCTCTTACTTGAGCTTGTCAGTGGGTGGTTAGGAGCTGGCAGGTCTATGATGGCTTCCGCTGGAAAACTTGGCGTTTTCTCCACGTACCTCTTGCGTCTCAGCAGACTGGCCCAGGCATGCTGTAAGTGTGGAGGAGGGGATCCAAGAGTCCCTGCAGAGACACATGGGCTTGTGAGGCCTCTGCAGGAACCAAATGTGCTACAGTCCTACTGACAGAAGCATGTCACAGAGTGAAGGTCACACTGGCCTCGGAATGCATAGATAAAGGATGTGAGTATTGGTAAACGTGGAAAATTGGGTCATTAATGCGATCTGCCCCAACCGAGCATGGTTTTGATTTGGTGCAGCATTTTAAAAAAGGTTGTTCCAAAATATATTAATTGGAACCGCATGACAGAAATTAAAGGCACTGTAGTTTTCACTGATGCAAACATTGCTGCGAAGAACACCCCAGTAAACACATTTTGTGTCTTCATTCAGTGTTTTAACAGGAATTCACTCCATAAAAGTCTGTAATTTTATTTTTCATTGAAAGGAAAAAAAACTATGCGAAGTAAATACTTCTGACCAAGGTACAACATGGAAGCTACTTCTCTCAAAATCACTGCTTTCTGTTTTGGAAGCAATATTCTGTAGCCACAAATTAAGATTTTGACTTACTAGGGAATTAGTAAAGAACAAAAACCATGTTTGTTTCAGTTCTTTTTTTTTTTTTTTTCTTGGTTTTTCTCTGCTATCAGGAACTGAACTCACGACCTTGCGCTTGCCAGGCAGGCGCTTTGCCGCTGAGCTAAATCCCCAGCCCTGTTTCAGTTCTTTTTCATTCCTAAGTGGGTTCGATTAGAAACAGGAGCTATGGAGTTGAACAGTTTAGGTGAACCCTGGACTTCATTCTCTCTTGTTAGCCTGCTTTTGATGTAACAATTACAACCTTCTTTCATGGCTTACAAATTTTTACAGATGCTGTTATTTTCTTCTGGGATGTGCAAATAAAAAATCAGTCCACAGAAAGGACTTTGAGACAAAATCATTAAGAAGTTTACATATTTATTTAGTCTCTAACTCCACTACATGGATCAGTTTCTGCCACATAGTAGGTATGTAATAAAGTTTTACTGAATAAATATAAACATATGTTACAAACTGTATAATAAGCCTTTTGGGATGAAGATTATGCAAGAAGAAAAAGTGGGTTGTTTTGAGATCTGGAAAAGCTTGTGTTTTTAGCTTCCTGAGTATGATTTTCCACAGATGAGGGTTCTGTTTTGCTTGCCTCTTCATTCAGTGTTTTATTGCTGAGAATAATAACTCTTTGTCGTTATGCAGTTCCATTCAGTCTTAGCTATAAGGGCCTTTAAGCTGGGGCATAAAAAGTGATGCATTAGAAATTAATTTGTAAAGAGCCCAGGGCTTTGCTCAGGGTCATGTAATTGAAGACGATTTTCCTAACTATAATAAGAATAGTCAAGGCATAAAATCTAAGAGTTTAAAGGGAGCAGATTCATGCAAGGTTGAGAAATGCCAAGCCATTATGTAAAGCCAGTAATTTTTTTTTTGTACTTTCAAATTGAATTCCCTAATAAGTCCAGGTTTAATTTATTTTACTTATAAATGAATAAATACTTTTGCCCTGCGTCCTCCCTGTTTAATTGTAGGAGTTTGGTACAGACAACGGGAAAAAAATACAGTGATATTGGTCTCTCTTAGAGAAGAAATGATTATATAATCATTAAATTAAATTAGAAAATCTTTTTAAACCTCCTCTCTATAAAGAAGAATGTTTTTATTGTCCCTGAGAAGAAAAAAATTTAGTTTAAAACCAGGTAATATTTCAGCAATCATTTTTTACCTATCTTGGAAAAATAGCTTTTAAAAATGAGGCCGATTCTTTCATTCATTATAAATACTACCACTAGCAATACATAAATCAATCTAATATGTTTGTACTTCCAAGTGGACGAATAGGTTGGAAACAGAAATTTTTGTCCTAGAAAATTAGAAGTCACTGAGAAATACTGGCTTAACCATATTAGATGCTGTTTTACAGGAAAAACAAAAAAAAAAAACAAACAAAAAAAAAACAGAAATGCTGCATAACATAATTGCTGTTTCTCCAGATTGCAGAAGGTACATGAACTAGCATGAAGGTGTGAGATCACTTCAAAACCATCCTCCTGACTCAACACCATCTGCTCAGACAAAGCCTGGTCTCACCATAGCAAGACAGAAAAGACTTTTCCAGTCCTATGCAGAACTCGTTCTGTTTTTCCCTTTCACCTCGGCACTACCTTGGTGAGGCTGGCTGCCCAAGATGTTGCTGGGGGTTGCTTCACTGCAGCTGTGGGTACCAGGGGAACACAGTGAAATTATATGGGGTAGGCTCCCTCCCTTCCCAGCTATTGCTCTTCAGGAGTCAAAGTACAGCTCTTCCTCAGTACTGTGATACTTGGTGTTTATGTTGAAATATGAAGGCTGAGTTTTTTAGTTTTTTTCTCTACTGGGTGACATGTTGCCACCTGGAATCAAAGCAGGCTTGAGCTGAAGTTGCCTGAGGTTCCCAAAGAGAACTGAAGCCTGAAATCCCTTCCTTAGCACTCACATGAACCTGTAGGCTACGCAGGTTACAGAAAGCAAATGCCAAGCCCTTTCACCTTTCATCGTCTTTCCTCACCTGTCCCCAAACACGCCTACTGTCCACTGAGACACATAGCCCCTTCACATTCCGTTCACAGAAGACTCTCCTTCTTACTGTTCCAGGAAACCAACTTCTGATATGATGTTCCTATAGGTGAAGCATCTGTGTTTAGCCATATGTAACTTTCCACGATAGGCATAGCTTGAGAGTTCCTTCTCAAAGTTGACACAGGGGGCCAGGGATATAGCTCAGCAGCATAAGCGCCTGCTTGGCAAGCACAAGGTCCTGAGTTCGATTCCCGGTATCAAAAAAGAAATATAAAAAATAAATAAATAAATAAAGTTGAATGCACAAAGAAATCACCCAGGGAATCTTGCTAAGATGAAAATTCTTCAGTAGAGCTGGGATGGTTCATTTCTAACAGGCTGTGTGTTGATGCTAATATTTCTGCCCCATCAACCACAGTATGGATAGTAAAGCTTATGAAGCAACAGAGAACTTTACCCTTATCAGTAATGTGCCCATATAAGGGTGACACTTGAATGTTTGTAGTGTCTTATGAATAGTTCCTTCATCTTTGCTATTTACTTATGTTTTTTTTTTTGGATAATCATATAATTAAGAAAGCTGGAATGTAGAATCAGATAAATAATACCTGTTAAGTATTTCATTTTATCCTGGGCAAGAGCAAATACAGTCGAGCACAAAATTTCTGGTAAAAAAAATTTAGACTGATTTACATTTAACCTAAAATTTTAAAGGGTACATGATAATCCAGGTGGTGGCAGTTATAGTGAAAGTTAGTAGCAAATTATGTCTCCTTGTATGTTTATGGATTTTATCATTATTTTTCATTTTGGCTCCAACATTGCCTTACTTTTGAAGTAAGACTAGATGATTTCTGTGTAGTAATAATGTTAGTGGCTTTTGGAGATTTAAGAATGAAATCTATAATTACATAATTCTAATTATAAGACACCAGTAACAGTTGAGCAGTGCAAACGTTGTAATTTACCAAACATTAATGTATGTTTTAGAATTTAATCCTTGTAATGACCCCATGAATGTGGATGATTGAGGATGTTTCTAATTAAATTTTATGAATGAAGAAACTGAGGCTGAAGGAGGATATTTTGCTGGCATAAAGTTGCAAGGCTAGTACCCTGCAAAGGTGAAATTTGAGGCCAGATCACTTAGTTGACATGAATACATTTATCCATTTAACACAGTGAATTAGAGTGTATATTACTTTATGATAAATTATTCAAATGTCCATTGTCTGATGATTCTACTTTACAAATACATGGTTATACAGTCACAGACATTCCATAATTTTGTATTATCATATGTATTTACCTATTTTTTGTGGAACTTCTCTTTTTCCTTTTCTTAACTCTCCCATCAAATCATCTTTTGACTCTCCATGTTCACAGTTATATCATGTTAACAGGATCTTTTATTTTCCTCATGTTTGTATAATCAAGTTATATATATATGTATGTAATAATTACATATATTACATAGTTGTTACATAGAGAATTACATATACATTTTGATTTTTCACTTAACAATACAGGTTGACAATTTCCCTGTATTCAGAGTTTTAGTTCTTATTCTTCTTTATTGGTTATATGATATAACATGGTCAGATACACTATAACTTATTCAACACTCTGTTTGCAGTTTGTTTGCAATTTTAGCCAGGTGTTTGCAAGTGTAGTCAGTGTGAGTAGTGTTGTTATTAATATTCTTATACCTATATCTTTATATGACTGCTGTTTTCAAGCTACTGACAGAATATTATTAATTTTAATAATTATTGATGTAGATTTCTTCCAAAAATTTTTGCAAACAGGATTTTAACAAGCTACACTTCCACAAGAAGCATATAAGAGTACTATTTCCCTTACCTTCTCCCTGCAAGAGATGTAAGAAGAAATTTAATTTTTGCCTGTAGCAATAAGATGATATCTCATGGCAAATTTAATTTGCATGTCTCTTGCTGCTGTCACAGCTGTGTATCTTTTTTAAATATATTTTTTATTCTTTTCCTGAGATCTTCTGGGAATTGTCTTTCCATATTCTCTGCATAATTATCTACAGGACGGTTTTTCATATTCCTGGCTATTTGTGAAAGCTCATAGTATATTCCATTACAATATATAAAGTATATGGTAATTGTTTTGTTTGCATTATAATATTTTCATATTCATCTGGTAGATTATGGTAACTTCTGTCATACATTTTATAAATTTTATATTTGAAATAAATTTTTCTTTGTCTTTTATAGCTACTGATTTTCTATCCATGGTAAAGATCTCCTTAGATTTTATACTGTGCAGTAATTTTATTGTTTTATGTTTCACATTTCCGTGTTTTGTTATGAAATTTATTTATGCTTATGGTGAAAGAATAGAGTTACTTTTTGGAAAACCAGTTGTTCCAATACTATTTTTAAAGTAAATTGCAATTTTCCACTGAGTTATAATTCCTTCTTTGTCAAACATTACTTTCTCAAATATATTAGATCAATTCCTGGATTATTTTTTATAGATACTTCAAAACTGTGAAGGTAGGAGATTTTATTCTCCTTGTTAGATTGCTACAGTTTTCTGGATCCTAGAAGGTAGCACAAGACTCCTGTGTAAGAGGAAAAGTACAGCTTATTATTCAACAATAGAATAGGTACAGTTTCATAATTTCCCGCTGTAATTTTCCTTACCCTCAGTTCCTGTGACAAGGAGCAAGTGACACTGCTTTAGCGACATTACTTAAAAGTTGATACGTTGTGGTCCATTTTAACAGTTAGTTCAAGAGACTTAAATTTCTCTGTGGTTTCTTTTACTCATGTGTTAAAGATGTGCTGTTTAATTTCCAGACATTTAGGAATTGTGCATATTTCTTTCCGCTGACTACTAATTTAAGTCCTTTGTGGCCAGATAGTGTATTTTGTATTATTTAAATGCTTTGAAAAATTCTTGAGACTTCTGACTTTTTTTCTGAATGTTTTATGTGCATTTGAAAATAAAGCAAACTATATTTCATTTACTTCAAGTTAGTCTTAATTGCAGCAAAATAACAAACTGGCATTAGAATAATCCCAAGTATGCAGCTCTTATTTATCTGAGTTATTTCCTAATGTTTGAATTCAAGTTTTCATCTTAAGCTGCTTTAGTCTGAGGAGCTTTCCTCAACGTTTTCTGTAATTTATGTTTTTTGTTGACAAATTTAATTTCTATATATTTGAAAATGTATTTATTTTTTATAGCACGTTCACTTCATTTTATTATGGGAAAACCCACATAACGTTAAATTTATCATATTAACCATTTTTAGTGTACATTATTATGCAACAATCTCTAATGTTTTCATCTTGTATTACTGAAACTCCCCATCCATTAGAGATTAGTTCTCTCTCATTCATCCACCCAGCCCAGGGTAATCATGTGTACTATTTCTGCATCCATGATTTTGACTGCTTTTGATGCTTCATATGAGGATAGTAATATTAAATTTGTACTTTTCTCTATTTTTACATAAAATAGAAAAGAATAAAAACAAAATAACAAAAACAAAGACAAAAACAAAATAACCCCAAAACAATAGAATTGTTATAAAATTCCAAAAGGAGATGATAGGAGATTAAGAATTGTTGTATTATATATTGTTATCTTCAAAGTCATTGCTCAGCTTACCAGATATAGGCATGCAGGAATGATCAAATAATTAAACATTAACTATTCCTTTCAATAAATTATTAAAAATTAGTAGTACAATTGTCTTAGCTACCTTGTGTATATATAAAAACATTTATTTTCATTTCCTTTTTCTTTCTTTTATCCTTTACCTGATCCCAATTGTTCTTTTCTTTGAGCAGTTTCTTTCTTTTTCCACAATATCTATTGTACTTTCAGATTTTATTAACACTTTCAAGTTTTTACACTAGGGAGACAATATGATATTTACATATGTGGGTCTGGTTTATTTCATTTATGAATGAATATGGTCTCTACTTGCACCCATTTACCTATAAAAGCCTCGATTTTATGTTTTTATAGCTGAGTAATATTCCATTGAATAAAAATACCGCATCTTTTTTATCCATTCTTCAGTTGATGGGCATTTGGATAGTTTTCAAGATTTAGCTATGACAAATTGTGCTGCTATAAACATGGGTGAGCATATATTGCTGTGATATGATGTTTTTAGTTCTTCTGGAAAAATACCTAGAAGGGGAATAGCTGGGTTGAATGGGACCTCTAATCCTAGTTTTTGAGGATTCTCCACACTGATTTCCACAGTACTTATATCAGTCTACACTCCCATCAACAGTGGAAAAGGGTTTCTTCTTCCCCTCCAGCATTTGTTATTGGATGATTTCTTAATGTTAATATTCTTTCTGGTGTGAGATGGAATCCCAGTGTTGTTTTAATTTGCATGTCTCAAGTGACTAAGGATGGTGAACATTTTTTCACATATTTATTTGCCATTTGTATTTCTTCATCTGAGAAGTGTGCATTCATCTCAGATGCCCATTTTTGGATTGGGTTTCTGAATTCTGGGATTTTTAATTCTTTATATGTTCTAGATAGAAGTCCTTTGTCTGAGGGACAGTTGGCTAACAGTTTAACCCAGTTCACGGGCTTTATTTTTATTCTGTTAGTGATTTCTTTTGATGGGCAAAATCTTTTCAATAAGATGTGATCCCAGTTGTTGATTCTTTGAAGTATTTCCTGTGCAGTTTGGTTTTTGTTCATGAACTCTTTGCCTATGCCAGTGTCTTCACAATTTCTACCTACTTTCTCTTCCAGTAGATTTAGTGTTTCTGTTTTAATATTTAGATCATTGATCCATTTTGGCTTTAGTTTAGTGCCTGGTGATAGACAAGGGTCTAGTTTTAGTCTTCAGCATGTGGAGAGCCAGTTCTTCCAGCACCATTTATTAAAGAGGCTATCATTCCTCCAGTGGACATGTTTGGCCCATTTGTCAAAGATAAGGTGGCTGAATGTGTTTGTGGTTATGGCTGTATCTTCTAGTCTGTTCCATTGATCCTCAGGTCTGTGTTTTTGCTAATACCATGCTGATTTTATCACAGTAGCTTTGTAGTATAATTTCAAGTCAGAAATTGTGATGCCTCCTGCCTTGCCTTTGTTGCCCAGGATTGCTTTTGCTATTCTAGATCTCTTCTATTTCCAGATAAATTTTAGAAATGTTTTCTCTAGATCTGTGAAGTATCCTCACGGTAATCTGATCAGGATTTCATTGAATCTGTATAACGGTTTTGAGAGTATGGTCATTTTCACAATGTTGGTTCTTCCTATCCATGAACAAGGAATATCTTTCCATTTTCTGAAATTGTCTTCAATCTCTTTTTTCAGAGTACTGTAATTTTCACAGTATAAATGTTTTACTTCCGGGGCTGGGGATTTAGCTCAGCGGCAAAAGCGCCTGCCTGGCAAACGCAAGGTCGTGAGTTCGGTTCCCGGTACTGGAGAAAAACCAAAAAAAAAATAAAATAAATAAAAAAATGTTTTACTTCCTTTGTTAGGTTGATTCCTAAGTATTTCATTTTTGGGGCTGCTATTGGGAAAAGTGTGGTTTCCCTAATTTCTCTCTCAGTGTGTTGTTCGTGTACAGGAATGTTATTATTTTTGAGTGTTGATTTTGTATCCAGCTACACTACTGAATTTTTTTTAACTAATTCTAGGAGTCTTTTTGTGGAGGTTTTGGGGTCTTCCATGTAGTGTATCATGTCATCTGTGAATAGTGCTAATTTCACTCTTCCTTTCCTATCCTTATTCCTTTTATTTTTCTCTCTTGTCTAATTGCTCCAGCTAATATTTCCAGAACTACATTGACTAGGACTGGTGATACATCCTTGTCTTGTTCCTGATTTTAATGTGAAAGATTTTAGATTTTGTCCATTTAGTATGATGTTGGCTGTTGGTTTGTCATAGATGGCTTTTATTGGATTGAGGTAAAATCTTTCTATTCTGATTTTCTGTAGGGTTTTTATCATAAATGAATATTGGACTTTGTCAAAAGCTTTTTTGCATCTATTGAAATGATCATGTAATTTTTGTCTTTGGTTCTGTTGATATGGTGCATTACATTTCTTTTTTTTTTTTTTTTTTTTTTTTTTTTGGTTTTTCTCCGGTACCGGGAACCGAACTCATGACCTCGCGCTTGCCAGGCAGGCACTTTTGCCGCTGAGCTAAATCCCCAGCCCCCTACATTTATTGATTTGTGTATATTGAACCACCCCTGCATTCCTGGGATGAACCCCACTTGGTCATGATGAATAATCTCTGTGGTGATTTGCTGCATTCTATTAGCTAGTATTTTATTGAGAATTTTTGAATGTATGTTCATTAGGGAATTGGCCTGTCATTCTCTTTTAGGTTGGGCCTTTCTCTGGTTTTGGTATTGGGGTAATACTTGCCTCAAGAATGACTTAAGGAGGATTACTTCCCTTTCTATTTCATTAAAGCATTTGAGAAGAATTGGCATTAGCATCTTCTCTGAATTTCTTGTAGAATTTAACTGTGAATCCATTAGGGCCTGGGCTTTTCTTTGTTGTTAACTTTTTATTACATTCTCAATTCTGTTAACTGATACTGGATTATTCAGAATTTTTATAGCTTCTTGATTCAGCTTTGGTAAGTCATATGTATCTAGGAATCTACCCATTTCTTCTATATTTTCCTTCCTATGAGTGTAAAGATTTTTGAAGTAAATATTGATGATCTTCTGAATTTCAACAGGATCAGTCATGATTTCACTCTTTTCATTCCTTATTTCATGGATTTGAATATTTTCTTTCCTTTTTTGATAAGGTGGGCTTGAGGTTTATTAATTTTATTTATTTTTTCTAAGAATCAACTCTTCAATTCATTAATTCTTTGTATTGTTTTCTTAGTCTCAATTGCATTAATTTTTTCTCTGCTGTTTATATTTGTTCCCTTCTTTGGGTGTGGACTTGACTTGTTTTTTTTCTAGAAGCTTGAGGTACAGCATAAGGTTCTTTATTTGTGCTCATAATGTTTCCTTGTGAGAATTCACCAGCATAAATTTCCCTCTGAGGATTGCTTTCATTGCATTCCACAGATTCTGGTAAGTTGTATCTGCATTTTTGTTTGATAAAAAATATTTTTTAATTTCTTCTTTCATTTCATCTGTGAACCATTGGTTATTCAGGAGGGTGTTATTTAATTTCCATGTGTTTATGCAGTGTTTGCAATATCTATCTATCATCTATCTATATGTCTATCTATGTATCTATCTATTTATTGCCTTCCTTCTTCCTCTCTTTCTCTTTGCTTCTTTCCTTCACCCCAGTTGTCCCTTCCTTTGACCTTTTTAATTTTTTAAATTGGTTTATTGGTGGGATTTTCACTGGGGGGGCAGAGTAAACGAAAAGAAAAAAAGAAAGGAAGAATCTGAAAGGGATAGAAGGAAGAAAGAAGCAAGAAAGGAAATGAAGAGAAGAAAGAAGGCAAACAAGCAAACACAAAGAAAAGAAAGAAAAGTAAGAAAGAAAGCAAGCTGGCTGCACTAAGCTTGGTGATGAATGTACTCAGAGATACTCAGAAACAGGGAGGGCGATGGCAATTTAGAAGCCAGGTTCAGCAAAGTTAGTGAGATCCTAACTCAAAATAAGAAAAACCAAAGGGGCACAGCAGTGTCACTGGTCTGGGTCGGAGAGGTCCTTGAAGCTGAAATAAGGAACCTAACCCACTCTTTTGTAGAATAAGTTTGCAGTCTCACTTATTTCATGGAAAGTTAAAAAATAGTTTCAGGAAGTGCCAGTAAGTGGCATGGGAACAGGTTGTTAAACAGAGATTTTAGGGTGCACTCGAGTGAAATGCAGGTCCTCAGGGACATGATACACTACAGTTTGGAACTTGAAATATTTATGGGATTTTTGTTGTGAAAATATGTGGAACTTGATAATCTTGGTCTTGGTCTGGTGGGTGGGGAAAGGAGAAAGCGTATTGTATAGGTGAAAAGGTGGTTTATTCATGGATAATATAAATATATAAAGTCTGAAGTAGATGAAAATATATAACACAAAAGTAATAATGATTAGGGTTTTGTTTTTTTTTTTTCAGGCAGAGTTTTGCTATGTTGTACAGGATGGCCTTCAACTGACTGTGTATCCCAGATTTCCTTAAACTCTTAGCTGTTCTACTTTAGCTTCCTAAGTGCTGGGATTACAGGTGTGTATAGGGCCATTTTTATTTTAATAGGCACAACTCTACAAGAAGCTAAATCTTTATCTGAGAAGTGCTTGAATGTACCTCAATTAACATAATGAAAATAAACTAAGACAGCCTGAAGGACACATTTTGGAGTAACTAATGAGACTGACAGTCTAAACTTTTTATGCCTGTAAGTTATAGGTGCATGTGGAGACTGTGTTTGGAGCTCGCTTTTTATAATTATCCTAACTTTTTATTTAATATTACTATTTTTCTCTCTCTCCTCAAAATTAATTGCTCTATATAAATTTCTAAGCTCAGTTAATGCTCTTCAGGGATTAATTTGGGGCTATGTGAGGAGCCTTTTAGTTCCTCTATAGTCTGTTTCTTCTGTCAGTGTCATCTGCCAGCACAGTCTTGGTCTTATTTGACCAAATGGCTTCCCTTGGAAGCATGGATGATATTTTCTTCTTTTGTGACTCTCCTTTTAACACAATGCACACTGGCTGATTCCTGTCATCTGGAGCCCAGCAGTCTCCTTCTTTGGGAGATTGAGTGACTCACTGGAGTTGCAGGACCCTTTTAAAGGGGTCCCATCATGCCCTGGGTCCTACATTGGAGGACCAACGTTGGAGGGCCAGAGCCAAAATATTGATTCTCCTCTTAGCCCAGTTATCCTTTTAAGCTTTCATTGCTAAGCTGTTGAACATTCAGGAGGTCAGTTACACCTCTTTGGAAGTGGGAGCAACAGATTCAACTATCATAATCTCATCTGGATATTAAGCATTTGGAAATATAAAGTATGGTCAGAGAAATACTATTTCTTTTACCAATTATGGTTGTTGTAGAAGTGTAAGTATTGTAATATGTTAATAGATAACAGTTAAAAGGTTTTATAGGGAAAATTTGCAATCAGGAGCAACATACCATTTTAGCATATCAATTATAATGACATTATTATATTAGAAGCATCAGGTTTTTATTATTACCTTTGAAATACATTTGAATTTCTATTTTATCAGTTGGTTACTTTTGTCTAATTACAGTATATTAAATGACATAAATAAACTGTTATTTAAATGTGTTATCATTTAATAAAGTATCTTTTAATTATGTTTGTTTACAGGTACACTTCATAGGTTGCTAATGTCCACTCTCTAATCATTAGTGTGACACTGTATGGACTATATAGTGTTTAGGTACATCGAACTGTCATAACACAATTACATAAAAACCACATGAACATAATCCTGAAAATGTTCACCAGCATAAATAACTAGAGTCTGGAGGTACTCAGCATAAGATGATTTTCTAAGTTTTGTATCTTCAAAGGCCTGTATTAGCAATAATTAGTATCACAGCTATATAGTTCTTAAGTTTTAGGTTGGTCCCAAGTTCATAAAGTAGAACTTAAAGGCTACATTTCCTGGTAAAGACACTGAGTTACCCGTAATCACTTACAATGTACTTCCCGCTTTCAAGATTCCACCTATGTGCTTCTGGAAAGAGATAAAGAGAGAAAATAAAAAATTGGAAAAAAGATGAGATCCTATTTAGGTCCCTGGAGTCAGGCTCCATGAGCTGCCAGCCCCACCCTGGAGTCATGACACTCATGCTCCAAACCGGAGAAACTAGGATCATACCATAGAGGTATTTTGTCCTAAACTGGGGTCACACTTAGTGTAAAGCCTGTCCTATTTCTCAGAGTCAGAATTGTCTAGGAAGGCAGTTCCATCCTGTTAACCCAGGGCTAAAATGACCCAGGGGAGCAGTCCTGTTTTCTGGCATTGACTAGTCCAGGCATCCCTTCAAGTCATAAAGAATTCAGTTGCTCATATCCGGAATAAGCATCATTGGGAAAAGGAATTGAACAGAGCAGCTGGGTTTTACTAAAACCTTCACCCCAAAGATGTTTGTATCTATTGACCGTAACATACACAAGGAACTCATACAGGGTTTAAAAAACAGAGGTATCACTTAGCAACTACAGATCTCATGCTATTCTCAACAGGGAGATAAACTTGAAGCCAAAATTATCATAGAACCCAAAAACCTCATAAGTTGGAGACAGTAAGAAAGTTAGCATTAGAGAAGTATCCAGAGAGGCTCCAGAAAAAAATATCTATAGATGTGGTATATTAGTTACTGTTTGCAAAACAGAGAGATTTAATGCAGGGCTCAGACATTTACAAGATTAGCATACACTATTCACCCAGAGTCAAAGGAAAAGTAGTGCAAGAGATCTGTCTGCATGCTAAAAATCCAAAGAACCCAGCCGAGGGTCTAGAGCCCACAGCAATATCCTGTGTGAGGCTGTATCAGGAAATGAAGGAATCCATGATGGGAGAATTGAGGATCTGTGCTGGAGAGCCAGTGTTGGAAGATGAGGTATCTGTGCCCAAAGGCGGAAAATGATGCTTAAGGTGCAAGTGAAGGCCAGAGTTCCTCTGAAGAGAACAACAGCCATCCTTAGAGACTGCAAGGACCCGAGCTCTCTGCAAAGAATAGCCAACCTCCTTCAAGGAAAACCAGCCTCATTCAGCTTTGTCAAGGAAGATCAGCACGAATGTGAAGATCAGCATTAACAGTAGCAATGAGTATCAGCATCAACCAGAAAAATCAGCACGAGAAACCAGCATCAGTGTGCAATCTCCCCTCTTCTTCTTCTTTTATACTATTCCAACAATCTTCACCCAGTGGGTCTCAAACACCCAGAACCATGATAACTCAATTCAGCTGGGTGTCCCCACTTACATAGACAATTAAGTTGACCCCAAACTAGGCTTTCCAGGCAGCCCTAGGATCCATGAAGTTCACAGCAGACAGCTGAGAAGGGCTAAAGTGGTGTCATTCCCACAGGCGGGTCAGCCTCACCTAACAGCTGGGAAAATACAGAGATCATGAGTTTCCCCCTCCTCTCTCCCACATGGTGGGACACACTAGAACTGTCCCCAGAGCCAGGAGAAAACTTCCTGAATTTTCTGGCTTCCATTTGATGGGTTTCTTGCCTCCCTGTAATTCCTGCCGAGTCACTATGGTGCCACCCACTGGAAGTCATGTGCTATGGAGCTGAGCCACTATGGCCCTGGTCACTAGAGGTCATGTGCTAAGCCCCATCCTTCTTCCTCTGAGTCAAATTATGACTTCCTACTTCCCTTTTTATAATATCCTGTTTCCTTTTCCCATGCTTCTGCCCAATCCTGGTCTGCCATGTCAAGCAGTCCACCCGCTAAACCCTGCCTCCAGCCTGGGCCTATTTAACCTTTGACCCTAGACCAGGCCTTCAGAAGCTCCATGTCCCTCTTTTCTACTCTGGTATTCTCTGCACCCATAACAAAGGCATTTTTATTTTTTTCTATTCTTATCTGTGAAAAAAAAAAAAAACCCTATCACACTGATTCTCCTCTACCCTCCAACTCTCTGCCTCTCCCTGGTAACTAATAGCAGAACAAGTAAAAAGATTTGAATTTTCTCACACTTGAATGGTAGAGAAGGGACAAGAAGGGGGCTGGGGCTTTCTTAGGGGATTAAAAAGGAAAAAAGAAGAGTAAATCAGTGTATTTCTTCTTGGTCTTAGTCCTCAGACTTCCCCAGGTCCCAAGGATAATGTAAGTTATCACCTGACTGGCTGCTTGAATCTACATGGCTTAGGAAACATCCTCAAAAACTGAGAGCCCAAGAATCAAGTAGATGGAGCTTCTGCCGTTCAGTTTTGAGAGAGATAAAGAGACAGAACGTACAGAGCAATTTAGAGAATCACCTTTTATCTAAAGTGTTAAAAAAAACTGAAAATGTGTATGATTTAAGGAGGTTGCTTTCCTCAGGTGTCAGCCCAAAGGAAAGTTTTCTCCATGGTGTCACAGGACCGGGTCTTCTATGCTGCACTGGACTTTGCTTGAGATACTGGAGGGCTATCCTTATATTGCCTCGCTAGTGAGCAATTGTTAGTTTCAGTTTGCCCAGGAATGGGGTATGTCACTCTGAAGGATTACCTAATCAGGCTGCTATACATCATAGACAATTCTTCTTGACACCTCTTCCCATTTCTGGTTAGAGGGAGCAAGCGCCTCTTGTCTTCAGTGCTTTTGTGTACAAGCACTAATTTTCTAGGGACTTGAAAGTCCCCAACTGCCAGAAAAGAAAAAAAAAAACAAAAAAAAAACAAAAAAAAACAAAGCAATTGTATGGAAGTTTGTAGATGGGGACAGAGAAAAAGCAGGGGAAAAAAAGAGATAAATTATGCTTTAGAGGTTTAGAGGGCAACTAGTTAGGGAAAACTATGCCTCAGAGGGCAAAAGGGTTGAGGGAAGTGAGGAAGAAAATATTAAAAGCGTTTGGCCAGATTTGTAAAAGTCATGATCTCAATGCCTCATTTAACTCTTGGCTAGATCGCCAAAAGAAAATGTCGCTGACTAGGTCTGACATGTCCCCAAGGAACCCAACCCATCATTTTGCGGAATAAGTTTATAGGTTCACTGATTCCTGTTGCAGAAAAAGAATTTTGAGGAAGTATCAGTAAGAGGCGTGGGAAGGGTTTATTAGGTGGCGATTTTAGGACACAGTCAAAGGTGGAATGCAGGTGTTCAGAGAAATTAAACCCTCCACAATTTGGAGCTGTGAATGTTTTTATGCTTTGGGTGGTAGAAATTTCTGAAATATGATATTCTATAGTTTAGGTCTTGGTCTAGTGGGTAGGGGAGGATAGCTGATCCACTGTAAATTAATCTTTATGTGTTTTTGGCAGAGGCCTACTTTATAGGTGAGAAGGTAGTCTGTGGGGGTAAATCGGTGACATTGGTTTTATGAGTGGAAAGATAGCCTACGCACAGTGACATAATGGTCTAGTCTTAGGGAAAAACCCTAATTTACAGGTGAGAGGGTGATCTATTCATAGGTAAAAGAAGAACATTTGCAAGAAAAAGAAATGACAAAGTGCATTTGCAATTGAAAGAGATATACCCAGGCTCATTGTGTTCTGCAAGAAGAGAAAAAAAAAATTAAACTGGAGTTGTGTCCTGAAGCTACAATTTTCATTTTTAAAAATATAATTTTTCTTGTCTTCTTTCTGCCTCATTTTTGTTTCTTCTACCCTACACCATTGGCATATACCTATTATCCCAGCACTCTCCAAGGCTGAGACGGGAGGACAGCAGGTTCAAGCCTTGAAATCGTAGTGAGACCTCTGTCTCAAAACAACAAAGGGATAGAGATACATACTTTGGTGCTTAGGCCCTGGATTTGACCCACAGTACAACCGAAATGAAACTGCCATAACAGCTGAGCATGGTGTTGCACACTTTTAATCTCAATAATCTGACAGATGGATTGAAAATTCAAGCCAACTGTTAATATTTTTTAAAGGATATTTTCAGTGGACTACGATTCTGGTTCACGAATTTAATTCATTC
>NW_004955429.1:9345276-9347597 GCF_000276665.1 Chinchilla lanigera | reverse complement strand
GAGAAAAAGCAGGGGAAAAAAAGAGATAAATTATGCTTTAGAGGTTTAGAGGGCAACTAGTTAGGGAAAACTATGCCTCAGAGGGCAAAAGGGTTGAGGGAAGTGAGGAAGAAAATATTAAAAGCGTTTGGCCAGATTTGTAAAAGTCATGATCTCAATGCCTCATTTAACTCTTGGCTAGATCGCCAAAAGAAAATGTCGCTGACTAGGTCTGACATGTCCCCAAGGAACCCAACCCATCATTTTGCGGAATAAGTTTATAGGTTCACTGATTCCTGTTGCAGAAAAAGAATTTTGAGGAAGTATCAGTAAGAGGCGTGGGAAGGGTTTATTAGGTGGCGATTTTAGGACACAGTCAAAGGTGGAATGCAGGTGTTCAGAGAAATTAAACCCTCCACAATTTGGAGCTGTGAATGTTTTTATGCTTTGGGTGGTAGAAATTTCTGAAATATGATATTCTATAGTTTAGGTCTTGGTCTAGTGGGTAGGGGAGGATAGCTGATCCACTGTAAATTAATCTTTATGTGTTTTTGGCAGAGGCCTACTTTATAGGTGAGAAGGTAGTCTGTGGGGGTAAATCGGTGACATTGGTTTTATGAGTGGAAAGATAGCCTACGCACAGTGACATAATGGTCTAGTCTTAGGGAAAAACCCTAATTTACAGGTGAGAGGGTGATCTATTCATAGGTAAAAGAAGAACATTTGCAAGAAAAAGAAATGACAAAGTGCATTTGCAATTGAAAGAGATATACCCAGGCTCATTGTGTTCTGCAAGAAGAGAAAAAAAAAATTAAACTGGAGTTGTGTCCTGAAGCTACAATTTTCATTTTTAAAAATATAATTTTTCTTGTCTTCTTTCTGCCTCATTTTTGTTTCTTCTACCCTACACCATTGGCATATACCTATTATCCCAGCACTCTCCAAGGCTGAGACGGGAGGACAGCAGGTTCAAGCCTTGAAATCGTAGTGAGACCTCTGTCTCAAAACAACAAAGGGATAGAGATACATACTTTGGTGCTTAGGCCCTGGATTTGACCCACAGTACAACCGAAATGAAACTGCCATAACAGCTGAGCATGGTGTTGCACACTTTTAATCTCAATAATCTGACAGATGGATTGAAAATTCAAGCCAACTGTTAATATTTTTTAAAGGATATTTTCAGTGGACTACGATTCTGGTTCACGAATTTAATTCATTCTGTGATTCTGGGGAAGATGGTCATGTTTGTGTTCATGTACGAAAGATGGCTATGGTCATGTTTGTCACCTGGTGCAGTTTGTGCATGGAAGAGAAATTTTGCTTGAACACTTCTGGTTTGTGAACTGAACCGTTTGCAGACAGAGGCATGCATGAACTGAGGTGTTACTGCATTTTTTCCCTCAGCAGATTAAAGCTGCTCCATTTTGTACTTGCTGTTCTTATTTTGAAGATATCCACCGTTTTGGTGTTGTTCCCCTATACCTAATGCTTATTTTCCTCCAATTAATTTTAAGATGTTCTCTTTGTTCTTGATTTTCAGCCACTTGACTATGATGTAAATGCATATTTGTTGTTTGGATAGTTTTTGCATTACCTTGCTGGACATTTGCTGGATTTTTTGTTTTTTCTACTTCTAGGTTCTCTTAATTTTTATCAGAATTATTAAATTTTCAGCCATTGTTTCTTGAAAATATTTTTTCTTCCCCTCACTATTTTTGTAAGGCTTTGGCTCCAAGGGCGTTAAACTATTTTGTATTGTCCCACATATTTAGCACTGAAACTATATTTTCATCACTTTTTCAACTGTTTTCTGTTTGTTTCTTGAATGAGAACACTTTTCTTTCTCATTCCAGCAACAAACATTTTTAGTTAGCTCTAACATTAGTCTGGTTTTTGTTTCTATAACAAAATATTTGTGGTCTTGTTACTTTGTAACACAAAGAGATTGATTAAGCTTACAGTTTGAGAGACTGAAAGTTCAAGGTTGGAGACATTTTTTATCTGGTCTATGGTTAGGGGTCTAATCACAACATTGTGGCAGGGGTATATATGAGGGGAAGAAGGGAGTTATATAGCAAGACAGGAAGCAAGAAGGATTCAAGGGCCTGGTGAACTCTTTTTATAACAACTTGTTTTTTCAGGAACTAATGAGGGTTCCATAAGAACTATACCAGTCCTTTCCAAGTATACTCCTAATGACTTCATAGCCTTCCATTTTGTTACTTATGAGCACATGAGGAAATACCTGGAGACTGAGACTGTGGGAAAGAGGAGATTTAATTCCTTCTAGGTACAGGCAGGCTGAAACTGGAATACATCAGTGAATATCTGGAGGAGAG
>NW_004955429.1:9343288-9344343 GCF_000276665.1 Chinchilla lanigera | reverse complement strand
GGAGCAATAGAAGGTCAGGAAAGTAAACCTGCTATGCCTGTCCCTGGAGCAGTGGTGATACCCAAACCAATAAGCAAGGGAAATGGATGTATGGCACTCAGTTGTCAGGCCTGGTTGGGAGGCAGACTCTGGTTGTGTTGGGGAATGCCTACTTTGGGTATAAGGTAAGTCAGTATGCAGGTACCAGTCCAATGAGTGGGTAGGCACAAATAGGTGGAGGTCCCATGGAGGAAGAAAACACCCTGACTGTGTAAACAGAACTGCCTGTGAATGTTAAAGAAGTGGGACTTCTTTATTCTCTTTCCTAGACACCTAGGGCACCTGCTGGGGAAATCGCTGTCAGGGACTGGAGGGGTCCCTAATGTGAAATTTGACTGGTGCCTATTGTTCTGTTTTCCCAGCTCAGGAGGACTTTTTTGGTATCTATTAGGAGCCATGGTGAAGAAGGATCAAAGGTAGTCAAGAGCATACAGTGTGAGCAAGTGGGAGACTGATGACAAGGAGTCCATGAGGGAAAGGGCATGCATGGGACGTGAACTCTTGATTGCAGAACTCTGATTATAGAGCAGTGGCACAGTCATGATTTTGGAAGGACTGGAAAAGTGGAGAAGTTCAGTGAATGGGGCAGCTTGAGTAACCTGGTTGGCATGATTGTAGAAGGCCAGTGGCAGTCGCATGTTATACATTGATGGTGAAATCAATGTGCTAATAATGTACCCCAGGACAAATTATGCTGAATGCAAACAGAGCTTGGAGAGTCAGAAGAGTATCAGTGATTATGGGGCAAGGTATGAGCTTAGTTGAGCTCTCATATGCAGAAGAATTAGTAAAATACGACTGGAGGAATCTGGCCATGTTCCCTGCCTGGAGATTTTTTGTCTTGCTAGTGATGCAAAAAGTGGCTACAGACATTTTGTTGAGGAGTCAGAGTGGGTTGGAGAGATGGGTAGAGACCTAGACCAGGGGAGGGACAGGAATGGCTGTGTATGTTGCTGTAGACATGAAAATACGGGCCAACAATCTTGAGCTAAGGTAGGATTGGAGTGGTTCAGCAA
>NW_004955429.1:9305545-9342493 GCF_000276665.1 Chinchilla lanigera | reverse complement strand
GGGGGTCTCTGAAACATAACTCCTGTGATAGGTGAGGGATTTGGGACCCACTGGGAGAAGCTGCACACAGCAACAGTAGGGCATGGTGAAGGAAGAGGACTGTTAACCAGGCAAAAAGTCGCAAGGGGAGCAGAGGGGTCTAACTAGGGTTAGGGTCGATGCAAGCATGGGGTAAAGGTGTTCCTTCACTGAGATATGAGACAATTGAGTTAGAGTCCCAGCAAGATCAGGGTAAAAATCTATAGGAAAATGTATAATGGAAATGGAGGGTGTTTTAAGGTCCTCTCTATCAATCATCAAACAGCAGGAAGGAAAAGAAAAATGAAAACAATGTAACTTCCTTGGGTGAGAAATCAGAGTGGCCTAGTAAATGAGGTCTTTATCTAAGTGTAGAAAGAATTGAGAATAGAAGTCTACGGTGAAACAAAGTCGGATCAGCATAGACTGAACAAAAAAGGTGAAGCAACAGCCAGACAGTGGCAGGGCGTTTAGGTGTTTTCTCGGATTCTGGTCAGCCTGAGGTATGTAGGGGAGATTGCTTAAGACTTCCATGAGGAAGGGAGGTAAGTGAATTGTCAGCAGGGCATAGCTTTATTCTGGAATGGTGAATCCACTGCAGGGGGTTTTGCAGATGAATAGAAGTTGGAGTGCTATAGATGACTTTGAAACATCTCTTCCACTTTGTCTGTAGGGATCAGGGGGCTTAAATCTTTAATCCAAACCAACTAGCCAGGTTATTCTCATAAGGATGAGTCTCAGGAGAAGGTATAAGAAGATTAGCTGCATGTTGTATTTCTTTTCAGGCTTATTGCAGAACTAGGAGATAGTCTCCAATGGGACTGACCTACAGGCTGAGGTCTGGCCCCAGCAGAAAGGCGTGGCCACATAGAAGCTCAAAAGCACTGCATTGTGTACATTCTCTAGGGTGGCAGAGATTCTAAGGAGAGAAACTGGGAGAGGGAAACCCAGTCTTTGTGCAACTGAAGAGGTAGTGAGATGGGCCTTAAAGAGGCTGTTATCTCTTTCTTCTTGATTGAGGTTGTTAGGGGGTATGCAAATTCCATTGGACCCTTAGTGACTTAGACACCTCTTGGGTAATTTGACTGATAAATTCTTGGGCTTTTATCTGATTGAATGGAGGTGAGGAGACCAAATCTTGGACTTATATCAGCTATAAGCCAGTGGGTAACAGCTGAGGCTTTCTCTGAGCCTGTGGGGAAACTTCTACCTGTCTAGTGAAGGTGTCTACCCAAACAGGAAGTATCTTAACTTCCACATTTCTGGCACATGGGTGAAATCAATGTGCCAGTCATGAGTTGGGGGGAAGCCTTGAGCTTAGTGGGTAGGAAAAGGAGGGGGCCTCAGAAAATCCTGAAGTGTGGTTGTATGGCAGAGAGAGTATTACGTAGCAACTGTGTAAGAAGAGTTTTCCAACAGGGGAAGCAAGTAAGAGGCATGAGGAGCCTGGTTAGTGCTTTGTAACCTGTGTGAAAATTGTCATGGAAGGATGAGAGAAAGACATGGGCCTGTGAAGTGGGGAGGAGGAGCTTTCCCTGACTTAGGAGCCATCTATCTTTGGTGGGAAGGTCTTGATATTGTTGGCATTCAGAGGGGAATAGCTGAAGGTATGCCAGAAAGGGCAAAATATTGACTCTTAGGGGCATGGCAAGGGAGGTTGGCTACCTTTTTAGCAGTTTTATCTGCAAAGGCATTTCTGGTGGCTATGGGGTCTGACAGTCTCTGGTGCCTCCCACAGTAAAGGACTCCTGCCTTCAGGCTGGCAATTGAGCAGCTTGAAGAAGAATTTAATGAGTGGGGCTTTAATGAAGGAAGATCCGTAGGAGGTGAGAAACCACCCTTTCCCCAGATGGCAGACTGATTATGCAATATATGCTATGCATATCTTGAATCTGTAATGTTCCTTCCAGAACTCTTTAAGGGTTAAGTTGGTATCTTAGACCATGTTGAAGCACATCAGGAATAGTTCTTTGGTGTATCACTTCTTAAAGTTAGCTATAACCTCCTGGTCCATAGGCTGCAGTAGAGGAATTCTACTAGGTGGGAGGAATTTAACTGAGACCATGGGAATTCCTCAGTCAGTTCCTCTCCCAAATCTCATCAGTGAATGGGATCATTGTCCATGATGAGGAGAGCCTTGAGTGGTAAACTTTTGTCCACCAGCTATTTCTTAACAGTAGGACAGAAAACCTCCCTGACCCACTGAAGAAAGTGTACTCTCATTAGCTAGGGTTTTGCACCAGCTCTCCACATGACTCATAGCCTATTCTGTATAACTTTATGTTTTGTGAACACTGTAGGGATCTCAGAGTGATAAACCAAAAGAGGGTTTATTTTGAGGTCACCACTTGCATAGGCACATAGCAATAAGCTGGCTTATTCTTCATAGGTTTGTGGCTGGCATTTTCATCTCTTCCTGGGTAATGTATGCTCTCCTGGGTATTTTCTTTCATAAAAGGCCAGTTGCCTCACAGTGGAAAACTTGATGAGGGTAAAAACCATTTCTCTGTGTCATCATTTCAAAGTGCTACCTGTAATCTTCAGTAGCTCTTTTTTTAGCACTGGCTGCTTTACCATGCCTAGTTATGCTATGAACCCTAGTTCTTGCTTTAAAATTTTGAAACCACCTCTTATTGACATGAAATGTTTCACCATTATTACTTATTTATGAATTATCCTTTTCAAGATCTGCACTTAGAGCCCTACTTTTTCCACAAGTTATAGACTCAGATAGGCTATAACCTGCCATTTGTCTTTTATTTATCTACACTAATAATAGGCTTTCTACCTCCTCTACCACTGTTGATCGTGACTTACTAATTTGAGTAACACCTTCAGCAACACTAGCTTCCTTATATAAATGTTTTATCTGTAAAACTGTCGACATGGTGGATTTAGACACACTGTGCATATTAGCAAACTTGGCCATATGAATGCCACTCATATATTTCTCTAAAATTTCCCTCTTCTTTTTGATTGTGATTGCTTTCTTTACCTTCCATTCCTTCCTTGGCTCTTTTTCTAGTTTTTTGGCAGTCATTTTGATAGCAGTAATCATAGTGATTACATAAAGCACATCCATAAAGCACATGCTTATGTATGCTTTTCTAGCATTATGAGTCTTTGTTTATAACTGCACGAGCTACCAGCATTCAGGTCATAATGCATGACTTTGGTCACACCTTAAGCCTAAAACTTTGGTTATAACCCAATTTGTGCATATGTGAGTCCAGTCATACCTTGAGGGTCCACTGTATCTCTTTTCAAATGCTTTCTTTGGGGCATCCCAGATCTGTTATTAAACCTGCTCAGCAAAAGTTTAATCTTAAACATCATAATTTTTATTTTAACTTAATTTAATTTTTTTTTTCTTTTTTTTTGTACTGGGAGTTGAACTCACAACCTCGCACTTACCAGACAGGTGCTGTGCCACTGAGCTGCATCCCTGGCCCTTTAAACATTATAAATTTTAGTTCTACAATCTCCACTTTGGTCATAAGTATAGTTTCAAAATTTATGTTGATACTTCACATTTTTTCTCTTATTTAGTAATATTTTCCTTTACATATATGAACAGACCCATAGATGTCCTGATGTCTACGCTAACTCAAACATGTGTGTGCAATATTTGTTTTAGTTTCCATTAACAGGGTTTTTTCCTGATTATGGGATAATTTCTTGTTTTCTTTTTGCTTTCTTTTTTGTGTCAAGTCAATGAGTTATGTCATAAAGATCATAACTGATATGTTGGAGAGTCCTTGGATTTTGGTATCTTTGAAATAAAAACCTTGAGACTTTGACTCTTTTCCTGTCAGTTAACTTAGCTAAACTGCATCACCTAACTTTGTTACCCTTCTAGTGAGCATGCAGTGTTAGTTTCCCTCAGTCCTTTAAGTCTCTAAGTATAGTATTAGTTTTATCTGGAGCCCTAGCATTTATGTAGTTCAGGATCAGCAATAACTTGAATACAGTTTGTATTTCTTTGTAGCTCTCTTTATGGAGAGTTTTGTCCTTCAGTCCTGAACTCCATCCTCTCCACTTACAATGCCACACCTGCTCGGACTGGGAAGTTCCTCACAAGAAAAGCTGCAAAAAATATAATTTTTATTCCGTGCATTTGCTCTTTCAAGGATATTTCCCCCTTACTTTCTGTGAAATTATCTTATTCTCCAATATCTTAGAATAGTTGTGAATCTAGAATTGATAATTAATTATCTATGAGAGTCAACCTCTTTATTTTATTTGTTCTGAAGAGGAATGTATGGACTTCCTTTTTTTTTGGAAGCAGGTGGGGTTATGTTGCTTAGCTTGGCCATGGACACAGAATCTTCCTGTTGCAGCCTCCCAAATAGCTGGGGTTACAGGCACACACCACTGCACCTGACTGTATAGATTTTTACAAAGATGAAGTACCCATACATTATTGGATCTATCCTACAGTATCTTGGTAAAGAAAAAACAGAAAGCAGTTTTGGTATCAGAGTTTATTTGAGGAAAGAGTAAGTAATCAAACAATAAACAGATTCTGCTTGTAGCTCACCCAGTTCACATCATGAAATAAATCGATTGCATACATTCTACCTTGTTCCCAAATGCAATTTCTTCCCAAAACATAGTTGTTTAACAAAGGCTGAACTACTAATTTAGAGTTAAGCTGACTCTTGTGGTGAGTTTATCAGTAGCTCAATTTATATGTAAACTTGAAAATTTATTGATCAATAAAGCATTTATAAAGAAGTATCAAGGGCAACTATGCTGCAGATTTATGATTACATGTGCATGTTTTGTTCTAAATTTACTCATACGACCTGGTCAATGAATATGAATAAAAATAATTTGAAATATCTAGTGAAAATGACCAGTTATTTCCTTTCATATATCCCTGAAGCCAATTAAAATTTGGCAATACAGTGATGGAAAATTGAGATGAGTTCAAGGTGAAATTTTGTTCTCCTTTCAACATCATTTTGTCTTTTCTGGCCAAAAACTATAATTTTTATGAAACGAGTTTTATAATATGTGTGTGACTGGAAAATAGACCCATCAACATAGGGAATTTTGTATTCTTTTTCCTAAAAGATATGTTTCTGTATGACGATGAATTAAAGCAGGAATAGCTAATGTCTATGCTTTAGGCATAGCTAGTACTGGCTTTGTATGGGAAGCAGTAATAGCCAACTATCACCAGTTTTAATAAGAGCATTGCATTGTTTTTGTGGTGCATTAAAGTGAGTAGTTTAAATATGTAAAATAGATTAGATTAGACTATAGTACAGCTATATCATATTCCTGTGTACTCCTCTAGTACCATGCCTGGAGATAGTAAAAATACAAGAAGTATTTGTTTTACAAAATAATGTCATTTTCACTTCAAGTATTTTTCATGAGTGAAAAAAAGTTAAATAATTGGATTTTTATCATTTCTATCACTTTACATGTTATTTTAATAGGCTATAGTTTTAATATAAAAACTTCAATGTCTGATAAATTTCTACTGTATTTTAAAGTATAGTAATTTGTTGGGTAAACAAAAAATTTTAATGCAAGACATTTGTTTTATTTTATTTTATATTTTTGTATTTTCAAGGGAAAAATGATAAACATAACAGTGAAACTGAGTTCCAAAACAGGTCAATAGGACAGTTACAATAGTTGCTACATGTGTATTGTTGTCTTCCTACTAGTTATTCAGAGTAGATGATATAGGCACTATGTCTTGTCTGTACAATATTAGCACAAAACTTTCTTCTTAATAAGCTAAGAGAAACTAGCTGTATAAGTTTCTTAACTACCTTGTGTATACATATATTTTTTCCTTTTTCCCTTTTATCCTTTCCTCTTTCACCCATCACAATCTTTTTTTGAAAAGTTTCTTCCTGATTCACAATATCTATTGTACATTTCAGATCTTATTAACTTGTTCAGTTTCTCACACAACTGAGACAATATGATGTTTACACATGTGGGTCTAATTTATTTCACTTATTAGTATGGTGTCAAGTTGCATCCATTTACCTACAAAAGACTACATTTTATCCTTCTTCATGGCTGAGTAGTACTCCATTATATGAAGAATAAATCCTACAACTTTTTTAGTCATTTCTTGGTTGATGGACATCTGGGTTGTTTCCAGGATTTAGCTATTACAAATTGTGATACTATAGATGTGGGTGCACATATATCATTGTGGTATGATGTTTGTAATCCTTCCAGGAAAATACCTAGAAGGGGAAGAGGTGGTTCAAATGGGAACTCTAATCCTAGTTTTTCAAAGAATCACTACACTGAGTTTTCACAGTGCTTGTGCTAGTCTACACTCCCACCAACAGTAGAGAAGTGTTCCTTTCTCCCTACAGCCCCTTCAGCATTTGTTATCAGTTGATTTTTGATGATAGTCATTCTTTCTGGGGTGAGATGGAATCTTAGTGTTATTTTAATTTGCATTTCTCAAATGACAAATGATGTTGAACATTTTTTCATGTATTTTTTTGCTGTGTTTGGAGTTTATTTTGCAAGGGGAAAAATATATAATACAGACACATAGTTTGTGAGATTATTTATAATAACCACCCAAAGAATGATATCCAAACAGTGCAGGAAATCTATCTACACACTAAGATGAAGGAATCTAGCAGAGGGCCTGGATCCCATGGAAATGTCCTGCATGAGTCCAGCTGAAGACCTAGAGCTCATAACTATGCCTCCCGTGAATCCAACTGGAGGGCCAGAGCCCATAACAATATCTCATGCAGGCCTGTTTCATGGATCTGCACTGGGAAGGCTCAAAGGTCAGTGGTGGAATCTAGAAAGTCTGTGCCAGCAGGATGAAGAATCTGTGCTAGCAGGCTGAGAGATCTGAACTGGAGCCAGGAAGCAACACTCAGACAAACTGGAGCTCCCCAGAAAGGTACCACAGCCACCCTCAGCATCAGTGAGGTCCCAAGCTCCACTGGTGATCAAGATGGCTGAGTTTCCATCAAGAAAGCAAATGTAGCAACGTTCTTCAGGAGACTGACAATGCACCATCTTCCCCTCTGGAGCCAGAAAGGAATTCTCAAAGTGAGGACCAGAGCTCCCCCAAAATGAACCAAAGCCATTCTCCATGCCAACAAGGTCCTGAGCTCCTCAGAGGATGAAAACAGCCAAGTTCATCAGGAATATCGCATGACGAGCTCCTCCAAAAGAACCAACATCTCCTCACAGCTTCCACCAGTTTCCAACAGCCTTTCTCAGCTCCCAACAGCCTAACTTCTCCTTCTCCAGTTCTGCCTCTTATGCTGCTGGCAACAGTCCTCAGGTGGGCATCCCACACCCAGCACCACGCTTACTCAGTTCAGCTAACTAAGTCGACCACCAGTTGTCAATCTACTAAATTTTCCATTTGTGTTTCTTCATCTGAGAAATACCTATTCATCTCAGATGCCCATTTTTGGTCTTTGAATTGGGGTGGGGGTGATTTTTTCCAATTTTTTATATGTTGTAGATATAAGTCCTTTGTGGGACAACTGGCTATACTTTTTTTAGTTTAGTAACACTCTGGGTTGTCTTTTCATTCTGTTGGTGATTTCTTTTGTTGTGCAAAAGCTTTTTAGTAAGGTGAGATCACATTTGTTGATTTTTGTACATTTTCCCTTATAGTCTGGGTTTTGTTCATGAAGTTTCTGCCTACATCTATGCCTTCAAGATTTCTGCCTAATTTCTTTTCCACTAAATTTAGTGTTTCTATTTTAGTATTTAAATCTTTGATCCATTTTCACTTTAGTTTAGTGCATGGGGATAGACATCGGTCTAATTTTAGTCTTCAGCATGTAGAAAGCCAATTTTTCCAGCAACATTTATTGAAAAAACTATCTTCCAGTGAACATATTTGGCTCCTTTGTCAAAGATAAGGTGGTTGAGTGTGTTTTGGGATGCATCTGCATCTTCTATTCTACTCAACTCCCCTCAGGCCTATTTTCTTGACAATACCATGAAGATTTTATTACAGTAGCTTTGTAGTGTAATTTCAAGTGTGAGATTTTGATTTTCCCTGACTTGCCTTTGTTGCCCATAATTTCTTTTGCTATTCTAGGTCTTTTCTGGTTCCCTATGAATTTCAGGAGTGTTTTCTCTAGATCTGTGAGGTATGTTAATGGTGTTTTGAATGGGACTGCATTAAATTTGTATAGCAGTTTTGGGAGTGATATGATTGATACAGTGTGTCAGCTTGAGGAGTCTAGAGGCTTGGCTAAGTGACTCAGCAGTTCTACATCCTGGGGTGAAAAGAACACGCCCTTACCACCCTGGGATGTTGTTCATTGTGTCAATTTGAGAAATTTAGAAAGTTAACTAAGTGACTGAACAAGGGGCTGGGGTCCTTACTTTGTATACATCCTGAGGCTGTGGAAGAGGAGGGCATGGAGATTATGTGAGTGCTACACCCACCATAGGGCAGAGAGCCTACTTACAATAGAAGGGAGGAAAAGAGGCTTGTTCCCCACTTGTGCTCTTGCTGCTTTTGCTGTCTTCTGCCACCTTGAAGTGCTGTGCTTGTGCCATGCCACCCTGCCTTGGAGCCAGCTGATTATGGACTGAAACTCCACAAACTGTGAGCTAAATAAGCTTTCCTTCCTTAATTTTGGGTGTTGGGTATTTTGTTTCAGCAATGCGAGAAAAGTAACCAAGACAGAATTTGATACTAGAGGAGTGGGGTCATTGTTGTGACTATACCTGACCATGTGGTTCAAGAATCTTTGGGAATGGCTTGTGGGAAGAGTTTGGAAAGGTTCAGAGATTTTGCCTGCAAGAGAAGTACTAGAACATCTTTGGTTGTTCTGTATGGGAGATTCTGGTCAGAGCTCAGAAGCCCAGAAGGCTGACAGAAATCTTGCTAGTAAAGACCTGGCTCTGGAGGTTTCTGCTGGGAAGAAGGACAGCAATGGTAGTTGGACTCCAGAAAATGTATGTTATGGCTTGGCAGAAAGTTTGTCTGGTGTCCAGAGACTTTGCATGAGGCTAAGATTAAGGGTGGTGGACTGATTAATCTGGCAGAAGAAATTTCAATGCAGCTGAATGTTGAGTCTGTGGCATGGTTATTGTTGGGGGCTTTCAGTCAGATTTATGTTGTGAATCAAGAGCAAAGAGCCCAGCAGAATGATTTTAAAATGTTGTGAGTTTGGCCAGAAAAGAAGCTTCAGTAAAACTGTGGATTGCAAAGATAGAGCTGAGAAGATCTTTGCTGAAGAGGAACAGGAGAAAACAAGAGATGGCCTGGGGGCATCACAAGAAGCAGCAAGTCCCCACACTTTGCAGCCTCAAAACTGCAAAAGTGAAAGACTGCTTTGAGGAGGAAGTTGCAGAGCACCATGTTGCAGAAGAGCAGCAGCATAGAGAATTTGTTCCTCAGAACTGGATTCAGAATGCTCAGCTCTCCAGGCACTCAACACCTATGGCCAAGAGAGAAGAAAGCCTGGCTACTGCTCCAGGTGGCAGCACAATTTGGTATCACCCATATGCCACTGGTTTTAGGTGCATACTGAATGGAAGCGTTCTGGGATTAAGAAGGCTTCCACCTCAATTACAGAAAAAGTCCTGCAAGGCCAGGCAGTGTGCCCCTGAGAGGTCAGTGTGTGAAGCTGTGAATGTGAAGCTAAAAGTGCTGTGGAGACCACAGAAGTTTGGAAAAGCCAGGAATGTGGATTGTCTAAAGAAAGCTGCACGGAGGGAGCAAAGGGGGCCTAAGAGAGAAGCTGAGGGATCTCTAACCACCAGAAGTGCTATAGGGGTAGAGTTACACAAGCTCTTTAGAGCTCACAATGCACCACAGGTTGCTCTTTTTAGATTGCTTCCTAAGTATTTCAGTTTTTGGATGATATTGTGCAGGGTGCACTTTCCCTGATCTCTTTCTCTCTCTGTGAGTTTGTTGCTTGTGTACATGAATGCTATTGACATTTGAGTGTTAACTTTGTATACAGCTACACTACTGAAATTGGATATTAAATCTAGAAGTCTTTTGGTAGAGTTTTTGGGCTCTTCTACGTAAAGTATCATGTCATCTGCAAATAATGATAAATTAACTTCTTCCTTTTCTATCCTTATTCCTTTTATTTCTTTCTCTTGTCTAATTGCTCTGGCTAATGTTTCCAGAACTATGTTGAATAGAAGAGTAATAATGGACATCCTTGTGTTTTTACTGATTTTACACTGAAAGATCAGTTTTTGACCATTTGATATGATATTAGCTATTGGTTTGTCATAGGTGGTTCTAATAAGGTTGAGATAAAGACCATGTATTCCAATTTTTTGTAGGGTTTTCATCATGAATTTGTGCTGGACTTTGTCAAATGATTTTTTTTCATCTACTGAGCTGATCATGTGGGTTTTTTCTTTGGCTCTGTTAACACTGTTAACATGGTATATTACATTTATTTTTTGCGTATGGTGAACCATCCCTACCTCCCTGGGATGAATCCTACTTTGTCATGATGTATAATTTTATTGATTAATTGCTGCATTCTGGTTGCCAGTATCTTATTAAGGATTTTGCATCCATGTTCATTAGGGAGATTGGCCTATAGTTTTCTTTCTTGGTTGGGATTTTTTCTGGTTTTGGAATCAGGGTAACACTTGCTTCCAGGAATGACTTTGGAAGTACTACTTCCCTTTCAATTTTCTTAAAGAGTTTCAGCATTAGTGGTTTCAGTTCTTCTCTCAATTTTTTGTAGAATTCAACAATGAATCCACCAGAGCCTGGGGTTTTCTTTGTTAATAAATTTTTAATTACACTTTAATTTTACCGGCTGTTATCAGGTTATTTAGAATTTTTATATCTTCTTGATTTATTTTAGTAATTCTACCATATCTAGGAATCTGTCCATTTCTTCAGTGTTTTGGAGAAAGTCACATGTGCAGCGGAGAAGAATGTGTATTCTGGTATTTGGGGGGCCGAACACTCCCTAGATATCATTCCAAGTCCAACTGTGCATTTTATTAGAATATAGGTTGTCGTAGTAGGTATAGATGATCTCCTGAACTTCTGAGGGGTCCATTGTGATTTCCCCGTTTTTATTTTTAATCACTTGTTTGTGTTTTTCCTTTCCTCTTTTTGATAAGGTTGGAAAATGGATTATCGATTTTATTAATTCTTTCAAAGAACCAACTTTTCAATTCATTGATTCTTTTTATTGTTTTCTTATTCTCTATTGCATTATTTTCTGCTCTTAGCTTTTTAATTTCTTCCCCCTTAAGGGCTTTGGATTTGATTTGTTCTTCTCTTTCTAGATGTTTGAAGTTCAATATTAAGTTGTTTATTTGTGCTCATTCTGTTTTCCTGATGTGTGCATTCATTACTACAAATTTCCCTCATAGGACTGCTTTCATTGTATCCCATAAATTTCAGAATGTTTTATCAGCATTATAATTTAATTATATATACTGTTTATTTTCATTTTTAGTGTCCTCTGTGATACATTGGTTGTTCAGAAGAGTGCTGTTTAATTTTCATGTATTAATGTAGTTTTTGTGGTTTTCTTTTTATTGGTTTCCAGTTTTATCTTAGTATGATCAGATAGTTTGCATGGAATGATTACAATTCCTCTACATTTACGTAAACATATTTTGTTAGCTAATATATGATCTATTTTGGAGACAGTCACATGTGCAGCTGAGAAGAATGTGTATTCTGGTGTTTGGGGGTGGAACACTCCCTAGATATCTACCAAGTCCAATTGTTCACAGGCTTCGTTTAATTCTAATGTTTCTTTGTTGATTTTCTTTATCTAGTTGATCTAGTAAGCATTGCTTCTTGCCTCCAGAGGGGAGGACAGTGCAGTGCCAGTCTCCTGAAGAATGTTGGTGAGTTGGCTTTCCTGATGGGAACTCAGCAATCTTGATCATCAGAGGCGCTCAGAACCTCACTGTTGGTGAGGGTGGGTGTAGTACCTTTCTAGGGAGCTCTGGTTCTTCTGAGTGTTGCTTCCTGGCTCCAGTGCAGATCCCTCAGCCTGCTAGCACAGATCCTTCATGCTGCTGGCACAGACTTTCTAGATTCCACCACTGACCTTTGGGCCTTCCCAGCGCAGATCCATGAACAGGCCTGCATGAGACATTGTCTTGGGCTCTGGGCCTCCAGTTGGATTCATGGGAGGCATAGTTATGAGCTCTAGGTCTTCAGCTGGACTCATGCAGGACATTTCTGTGGGATTTGGCCCTCTGCTAGATTTCTTCATCTTGGTGTGTGGACAGATTTCCTGTACTCTTTTGCATATCATTCTTTGCGTGGTTATTATAAATAATCTCACAAACTATGTGTCCCATATTATATTGTTTCCCCATGAAAAATAAGTCCCAAACCATAACAGGAGAAGTGTGAAATTTACACTCCTCTTACTGACACCGTCATCCTGGGGCAATGAAGGAAGGTCTGAGCATGGACTTATATTCCTCTTACTGGTACTGCCCTCCTCGATACAACTGAGGTGGCACATGGTGCATGTTTACACTCTTCCCACTAGCACTACCAACCGGGAGGAGTGGAGGAGGTGCAGCACACAGGCTTACACTCTTCCTGCAGTACCACTGGTGCTCTCCTGGGCCAGCACATTTATTTTAAAACAAGCTAAGGTTGCTTGCTCTAACAGTAAATGTTGTATTTTCTCAGTTTAAGATTCAAAAGTAACTAGATTCTTTAGGCAGTGAGTGTATCATTCTGAAAAATTTATATCTGGAATTTCTAGCACATATAAAAAAAACCAATGGAAATAAATCAACAGAGAATGAGTTTCAGGGTTATTAGAATGCTTTTAAGATAAGAAATAATAAAATGTCAATCAGAAAAATTCTTAAAATAACATCAACCCATCCACTCTTTTCAGACTCCATTGGTATTTTCAAATGATCTACCTAAATATATTGGCCTTTAAAACTTTTATCATGTAATCTTATTACATGTATGTATTGGTATGTTTAAATTTACTGTTTTGTATATTGATCCTTAGAGTTATTAAGTGGATGTTGAAGAGTTTAGCAGTGTATAATTATTCATTTTTACAAGGATTGTGTGTAAAGGGCTGCTCATTGGGGAGTGTACATCCGCGTACAACGCACTAGCAAAATAGCCCTTCGGTGCTCACTGTCTTCCCTTCAACCACTAGGTGCCAGGACTGTTGAGCTTGAACATGAAGAAAAATTTCTTGGAAGATAAAATTTAGTGCAATCATCTTGCATTTCAGACTTCCTTTTTGATTTCACATTCTTCCATTTATATTTATACAGATTTCATAAAATAACAATAAATATATTGTTGTAATATCCTGGGGTTTTTCTACATTCCTTCATATATACCTATCACACAGATAAACTGAAAATAAAATATATTTCATATGGATATTATCAATCAGTGTTATCCAGTCATAGAAAAGAAACCATTCTGGATATTTTGAGTATGGAGTGGTTTAATTTAGAGATAGTTACAACGGTGCTAATTGGGCAGGAATAAGAAAGGGGATCATCATTGTCACTGTACTTTTGGTGGGTCTCAAGCCCCTATACACACAAGTAAGATATCGGGAGCCTGAAAGAGCTGGGTGAACCACTTTTTTCCTATTTTGGATTTGGAGATCAATAAGGTTGTTTTGGGGAGGGTGCTCAGTAAAGTGAACTCTAAAATGAGTTACTCTCTATAAAATCTAGTTAAGAAAACACTTGCATATTAGTTGCTATAAAGTGTCATGATAGCCCTATTAGATCTTCAATTCTTAGAAGGTCCCTATCTTTATTTGGCAGTCTTTATTGAACTGAATTATGAAATTTATATTTTGACTTCAAAAGGGAATTATAAAGGATTGGGTAATTAAAGGTTTTTTTTTTTTTGGTCTTCTTGAGACAGGGTCTCACTATGCAGCTCAGGCTGGCCTTGAGCTCACTTTGTAGCCCAGGCTGGTCTTGAACTCACAGTGATCCTCCTGCCTCAGCCTCCTGAGTGCTGGGATTACAGGCGTGTGCCACCATGCCCAGCACGGATAACTAAAGTTTTAAGAGCCTTGTCACTCAATAATCTTAGTAAGCTGATTAATTATGATTGTACTTCTCTATATGTTAGAATTTGAATAGATATCAGTAAAGTTGATGATACTGGGAACTGTACAGTAGTCCATATTTTAAAATATCCTATTGTACTAAGCATAACATGTAATGTGAATGTGTGATTTGTATTATGCTTTTGTATTAAATATTTGCTGGTGGAGGTACAGTCATTTATATAATTCTGAGTTTCAGAGACTTTGTACTTGTGGAATGAAATATTTTAAAATAGTTAAAATTATTTTATGTAGCAAAATATTTCCAAAGCATATAGAAAAGTGTGAAAACCAAAATATAATGGCCATCTGTATGTCTACTGTCAAATTTGCTTTAGAATTTGGAAAAAACAAAGAAAAAAGCAAACTAAGTAACTTTTTATTGTATAATTACATATTTTTTGACATCTTCACAAATCCGAGTTGACGCTTTAAAATTAATGCTAACTCTAGGAAGTAAAAGTCCTATTTTAAATGAGATATTCTAAGAATGGTTCACTTTAAAATACCTTACAATAAATAATATCAGTTTAGTCTCATTGACTCAGTTTTGTATTAAAAATAGTTTATCATCCTATTTTGAGGAAATTATATCCTTATATTCTTCAGTTTATAATACATAACATGAAAAATTATAACAATTGGAATGTACTTGTGCATATAACATTTATACATAAATATCAAGCATGTTTTTGAGCATGTAGCATTATTAAGCATGTTCATGTGTCACAGAATATATTAGTTCGAATAAAATTATAAATCTATTACTTAAATGAGGTAAAGGGTTATATGGTTCTTTATGCAGAAAATATCTCTTGTCTCTCTTACTTTATTATTTCACTCAGTTTTATTTATTTATTTATTTATTTATTTTTGGTACCGGGAATCAAACTCACGACCTCGCGCTTGCCAGGCAGGTGTTGTGCCGCTGAGCTAAATCCCCAGCCCTCACTCAGTTTTAGATGAAAGATGTCAGACTGTATAAGGAGGAAACTGGTTCTCATTTTCACCAAGACTGCCCAAATGTAATACATGTACGTCAAACTTCAGTATCTTTCTGAGTAATAAGCTGCTGTGTGTCTTAGTTTTCTACTTGTCAAATGTGGGCAAGGGTATTGTGAATCATATAATTTTGCCCTGCCCAACTGCCTGTAACAATAATAATTGAAAAACTATAGTTTACAATGATTATTGAAAGTGGTAACTTTCTACTATTTCTAATATGCCTTCCAAAAATTTCAGAGTTATTATAATTGTAAGGTTTTTCTTTGGTGCAAATGAGAGACAGGACAGAGATCAAGGAGGCTTTTATTGCGGGCACGGGAGGATTGCAGGAGAACATAAGAACCTTCTGAGGAGGAGGCAGGGGAATGGTGTATTTATTGGGTTGGGCTTGGGGTGGAGTTTCCATGGGCAGTTAATGTGACATATCAAGAGCTGATTGGAGAATTATTGGCATGCATGTGAAAAGGAAACAGGAAGTTGACACATTGTTGTTTATGGACCCAGCACCGTGTTGGATCACTGCCATGATGACTTGGCAGAATTTTCCACATGGGCAGAAACCCATCAATAATTATTACTAGTAGTACCCAAAGACAGTTCCAATAAATATTTCTAGTGAATTCACAAATTCTTTATTCATAATTAATAAATACCCATGAACTGTGAGCTTAATAAACCTTTGCTTCCTAAAAAAAAAGAAGTACATACCACAGTGAAATATATATCTGGAGTAGATTTTGAAGGAATTTTTCCTCAACAGAAATTAGTTCTAAATAAAACATTTAATACTCATGCTATAATGTAGCTTGTTCTGCACTTATATGGAATTAATTCAAGAAGAAAGTGTTACTTCAGGCTAATGTAGAATTATATTTTATTTACTCTTTTCCTAAAGAGAACACACATACACACACAGACCAATCAAGCTGTCTCATCAGGTGGCCTCTGCTTATTCCCAAAGGAAGAAAAGAGTAATTGTGATAGAGTAAAAGGATCAGCTTTATCCAGTTTACCCTCTTTAGGAATAAAAATAGTAGAAGAATTTTCATAGTGCTCGAGAGAAGTAAAGCAGCAATATCTTTATTTAGTATGATAAAACAAATATTTAAATTTTATATTTATTAGCAAAACAACATAATTTGATTCTCCTTGTTTAATAAAATACAACCAGCATTTACTTCAAATGCAGAGAGGCAATAAAATGGTTGCAAAGAATTACCATGAGATTGAATCAATCAAACAGGATTTCCTAATTGTCTTCAGCCATACTAGGCACTGCAAAATGCAAAGTAAAATGAATAACTTAATTGTGAATGTGTGAAATTATAGAAATTACAAAGCAATGTGTACTTAGGGAGCAGGGGGAAGATATAGTTACTGGCGTTGACCTGAAGGAAAAGCCCACCAGGCCAGGGATCAGATTGGAAGTCCCAGAGGGCAGCAAGTTGAAGAAAAGATGTAAGAATAGAAATGAATGTTAGGCTTATTGGGGAATCCTAGGGAAAAGGACCTGATAAAAACCAAGCCCTCAGCATTTGCTCTCAACCTGATTTATGGACAAGTTCAGCCCTGGAGATAAAGGTTGAAAAATGAGGCAGGGCTTGATTCAGCCACTGATAAAGTAGACAGGCTGTGTTCTGGGAAACTGATTGTGGAAAGTTATCAGAACCTGGGACTGATAAGGCCAGAGAAGAATGCTGAACCTGCAATCAGATTTGTGACATGTATAAAGATGTGTTTATAAGTCTTCTTTTTATTGACTAATCTATTTATATGTCATGATAAACCCTGGTGAAAAACATTTAAAAACATAACCCTCAAAGTCTGCAAAAGTAGAGGATATTTTGTTTCCATTTGTTCTTTTTCTTTGACAAGAAAATCCAGAATTATACTCATTTGCCTACGCTAGGAGTTAGTGGACATGCGGTCGCTAATATGATTGCAAGATTTTGCTTTACTTCCTCATAAGTTTTTTGCCTTGATCGGATCTTCCTTGAAGGAATGTGCTTCTATACAGCTAACTCCAGTTCTTCGATTTCCTATGGTAAATCTTTGTATCAAAATTACTGTAATGCAATGGATTTTGTTCTCTGTAAACCTTGTATATTTTTTATAGTTCCTTTGAAGTTCCAAGTAGTTCTTTTATTTTTTTTTCTTTCAAATGTGTCTGATGAAAGAGAAAGAAAGAAAGGAAGGAAGGAAGGAAGCCAAAATCCAGTGAACTATGTGAGATTTGGGTGGTTGAGAGTAAGTTATTCAAAGTCAACAGGAAATCTCATTCTGGAGGTCTCCAGGTTAATGTTTCACATTTGTTAAATAATTAAATATGTCACGGGCAAGTCAAACTGTGTGGTTCTTAAGTATCTTCATTTAAGAAGCTGGTGTGACAATGAATTTTTTAAACTAAAAATTATGAGGGGCTATAGCTTGGCGCTGGGCCTCAGGGTACTGTTATTGGGCAGCTGGCTTCTGAAAAGTGGCTCTTCAACTAAACTATCTAGTTCAGGGTTGCTCGCTTCTCTCTCTGGAGTTAGATTCCAGGATATTCTCATCTAGAACAAAAAATCGAAAGAAATGAGCAAGAAAAGTAGTGACAACGTTTATTTGAGAAAGTAAAAGTGAAGAGTGTAAGAGAATGTGGCTCTGTAGAGTGAGCTTGGGCCGAGCAAGTAGAAAAAGATGGCCTGAGCAAAGATAAAAGTACACGCTGCGGCAGGGAAACACAGTGTGGGCTACAGTGGAAAGCTATGATAGCAGGCTATTTGTGGCTTGCCTCTATTTTACGCTGTCCAAATCGTGAAGAAACCCACGAGAGCTTCTACGTCTGGGTCCTAAGAGGCAGTGATGGTATCCACATCTCAGGCTGGTGTCAAGTCTAGCCATCCTGTTGAAAAGCTGCTCGAGTTCCTGAGAGAAGTCCGTGTGCAGGGCTTTGGGAACTGCCCTGGACACGTGTCCAGGGTGTTGTAGATAACAGGTCATGCCTACTTCCCCAGCCAGTTTTTGCCACACTCTAATCTCCTCTCTTAACACCAGGCTAAAAATAAAAATAGGCTCACTCATACTGAAGAAACTGTACTTAAGGTGTTCTTCTGACTTTCCAAGAAGTCAGGCTTATAAAGACGAATTTTCTAAACAGAACAATTTTGACTGGCATGATACTGATGTTTCTTTTGACTTAATCCTTTTAAAAAAAAAAAAAAGCCTGAAGTAACCTGATTTTAATCAATCAGCTATTTTCCTATTGTTCTGTCTCCTAGTCCTTGTCTCACATGGAAAGCAATCTTATTTTTTTATCTGTTTCTGTTTTCCTCGGCTCTTCTCTGGCTGTAAAACCAATCTCTACTTGGATCACTGGAATATTTATGCTGTTTTATGGAATGAACTATTAATTGATTCTAGACTTGAAAATAAAGCCAATTTAGATCATGAGGCTAAACTATTGGGATTTCATCCACTCCTCATTTTAAAGTTACTTTACATTTCAGTTACTACAATGGAGCAGAGTGGATTTCTAAGTCTTTGCACATAAGTGACTGACCTTGGCATAGTGTTCTACAAGTAGGACTTGTGTACGAAATGACTGGGAAGTATTTTTCTAGTATTATTGGTTACAAGTGGAGTATGAAATGAGATTGCCATCTTTAAACACTAATACCTTTGTTCCTAGCTTGTGTATTTTTATAATCTTTCCTATTTGATTTATTCCTCAAGTTATCAATACTTCATTATAGTACTAATGTAAGGAAATTGCAAAATACAAGAAAATAAATGACTCTCACCTTGAGTCTCTTAATGGGATAGGGTAGTAGATCCAAGCAAAACTAATTATAGCTGAAAAGATTTTCACAGTATTGCTCAAATTTTTCATTCAGCTATAACAAGAAAAGGTAAATTGTAAAAATCAACAGACTCTTCAAAGAAATTATATGGTAGTAGAAATAGGAAATTGTCATAGAAACCAGTCCACAAACTTTACTTTGGAGATTGTTATAATTAGAGATGCTGAACTGAAACTGTAACCAAAATATTGGATGATAGGACTTTCAACAGCTCTTAGAATGAAAATATCCAGGCATTCAGTAATTTAGTGCTTTTAATTGTTATTTGCTCCTAGTCATTTTTATTTATAGTGTTGATAACTAAAAATTTGATATGAAATTCTTATACAGTATGTCTAAATGTATAGCTGTTTATAAAGTGTTCACTTCCATGAATATTGAGTAATAAGGTACTAAAACAGATTTACTTTAAAAATGTTTTCTTTATTTTATTTTACAGGGAATATTTTGTTTTCTTTTTTGAGACAGAATCTTGCTGTGTAGTTCAGGGTGACCTTGAATTCACTATATAGCCCAAATTGGCCTTGAACTTCCAGTGTGATTCACCTGCCTCAGTCTCCAAAGGGCTGGGATTACAGACATGTACCACTGTGCCTGGATTCACATTTTCTTTAATGAGAAAGAATAGTAAGCATCAGAGCATAACAATGACATGGCCACTATTGCTAATTATAAATAGTATTTTAGGTATATAAAGCTTCAAGTATTTACATAAAATATAAATACCTATTCCAAGTACCTATGTATTGCATCCTCCTAAGTGATTTGTTGAAAGTTAGTCCCAGTAGTTCTTTAGGAACTTACACTTCAAAAAATTTTGTTTTAAACTGGGCAGTTTTATGGACAAATATTTTTATCACAACATTCTATATGTATATAGATGCATGGATTCTTACATACACATAAAGATGAATACTGAACAATACAAAAAAGAATAACCAGTTACATTCCAAAAATAGAATCTATGAAGACTGGCATTTTTGCACAGTTGCTACATGTTAAAACACATTAGGTGTGATATTAAGTGGTAAAAACAAAATAGAGGAAAAAAATATAGGACATGAGCTCTTTAGCATAAGCCTAGGGTAGAAGATTAAAAGTAGACAAAATTTACTGTGCTTACTTCCAAAGGTATTATTAAAAGTGATTTTAATATTATTCCTTATAGTTCACATGGCCCATCATAAAAATATTACCTTAATTTTACTCTTTTATTTCCCATTATCTGTTTTTATTTTGCTTTTTACTTATAATTTGAACAAAAGTTGAAATTGTAAAGTGTACAGGCTGCAGCAAGATGCGGAAATCTCTTCCGTAGGATTAAATAATGTTTCTTTTTAGTTTTTTAAAAATTTTATTTTCCTATTACATGTGTGTAGTATGGAATGATCACCTTCATTGTGTGGAGTTGGTCTATGGATATAACTCATCTTAATTCTTTTTGCTTCCCCTTCCCCCCTTTAACCCCTCTCATCTTTTGGTTTCATTCCCACTTGGAGAAGACCTATCTCCCTGTTTCCTATTATCTACTTTTATTTTGCACTTTAATTAGGTAACATACTTAACAGGGGAGTGTGGAATCTTCTACAGGATTCCGATGTTATCACCAGTTTTCTTTTGACTTGGTGAAGGCTATACATTTCAAGAATTTTTATCTACTAACCCAAGAGAGCTAGGTCAGGTACAAAGGTTGTTGATTGATAGTAAATGGCCATTAAAAGGGATTAAAGATGGTCCAAGATAACTTTGACTCTTTATCTGCAATATTCCATCTCTCCATTTTCTTGAAGCTCAACCAGCCAAGGTCAACAGTCTACGGTCTCTTGAATATAGATGTGGCTTCTCCAGAGAACTGCAGTTCATACCCTTTCAGTTTTCTATCAGTTCATGGTCCTAGAGATGATCTGTGTTCTTCATATGCTGTGATTCTCTAGTTCATTGCCACTGCAGGTTTGGAGACAGCTCTACCTTAGCTGAAGCTCTTAAATAATTATATCTAAATTCAATATTAAGATATTTTAGAAGGCTTAAAAAATTCTTCCCAACTTTGGCTGGCATGGTGAGGCATGCCTGTAATCCCAGCTACTTGGGAGACTGCAGTGGGAGGGTTGAAAGTTTGAGGCCAGCCTGGGCAACTGAGTGAGACCCTGTCTCAAAAAAGGGTTGGGAATTTAGGTCAGTGCTATTTGGATTTAATCCTTGGGACAACAAACAAACAAAACAAACAACAACAATAAATAACAAATTTCCTACTTTATATTAGAATATTTTACCCCATATTTCCAGGTTCACCAGGTTGTTATAGATGTAGGTATAAGAGTTTTTCACAAAAGTAATGTATATAGTCTATCTCATTCACCTAAATTCTACATGAAAGAAAATAAAACTTTTAGGGTCCACAGAAGCATAATTTTACTAATTTGAAATATACGGGGTCAGGTACATAGTATCATTAATCTGTTTATAGAGTTGCTACCTCTGCATCCATTTTTAGGTCCTTGTCTTACATTATTTGAAGCCTGGGTTTGCCTCATCACCCTTAGCCTAGTTAGACTTCCTCACTTGTGTGGTTATTTGCAGTTTTTGTTCCTTATCCTACTAACCTTGAATCCAACACACCCCACAGCTGCTGCCATGATAAAACTTAACAGTCAACCCCGGCATCATGGAAATAACTTTTTCTTCACATATGCTTCCTTTTAAACCAGCCAACCCATAACTGCTACTGTTATGTGGGCCAAAAATAGTCCAGGTTCTTGTATATGACAAGGAAAAATTTGCCCAGTGTATATCTTGTAGTATGTAGTAAGGTTTTTGAAGATCGTGGTGCAGCAACAGGTACAGGTAGAAGGGTGAAGTTGGGGGGTAGAGACTCAATAACTGAGACTTCTGGTAGAGTCAGACACCTTTGACCCAAGGTGCCTCCTACTGTCATTGCTGTCTCTGATGTCAGTGATCTGTGCAACCTGCTAAGTTTAGGCTCCAATCATTAAAGTTTAATCATTAAAGTTGTGTTTTGTTTATGGTTGAGTGCAGGGAAGGGAAGTGGCTCATACAATTTCCCTGTTTTAGGATTACGGAAGCATAGATAGATAATCAGTGAAGGGAAGGAAAGGGAGTGACCTAGTTCCTCTATTTCTAACTGTACTATAACCCCTGGGGAAGATCTTGGGAAAAGGCCCATGGACCTTCATAAGGCATAACCCATAGGCCTATATATTTTCTGTCTCTGTCCTCATCCACTCATGGAGCTCCCTATCACCACTAGACTTCCCATGGGCACTTGGTGCCTTTGAGATACAGTTTCTCAGTTTCATGTGCTTAGGTTTCATCTCCTAGGGTCCTACCTGACTGACTTTTTCACTCAGTCTGGGTACTCTGAAGAGTGGCAAACTTACCTTATGGTCATGCCTGACAAAGACACCTCAAGATCAAATTAGAAAGAATCATAACAACAAAAATCTCAACATGTGTACTGACTTAGCTGGTACCTGTAGAATTGCATATGGTGTCTATTCTACATTTAAGTATTATTTTCTAAACATTTATCAAATATCTACACTGCATGCTAACTGCTACAGGCACAGCATTGAATATCATGGTACTTGCTACTTTGGAATTTGGAGTTTAGCTTTGATTGTTTGCTCTTCTCCAGCTGAAGCAAAATTGGAAATGGGATATTTTCACTGAATTCTGCCAGCCTCTTCTTTACCTTTTTCCTTTCTATTGTAAGTATAGAATTAAAAGAAAACAAAGTCATACATAATAATAAATTTTTAAAAAGGAATTTGAATTCTTTCCTTCATCCTAAATTTTGCCATAACTTCTGGCAAAAGCCTCAATTCTGTATGAACCCAATTATCACCCTTCCCTGGGATTGTGGTCAAGGTGATGAGTTTTGCAAAATAAAATCAGACTGTCTTAGTTTTCTGTCTTATTGCTGAGACAAAATACATGACTCAAAGTTAAAGCAGTAAAGGTTTATTTAGTCCTTAGTTGGTAGAGGTTTAAGTCCACAGTTGACTGGCTCCAAGGCAGGGTTGCCATGTCCAGCTGCACCGAGATCTTGAAACTTGGGAGAGAGGACGGTGGAAGATGAAGAAGACAGGAATCAATATAAAAAAGCTGAGGTCAGGTGGAACCCTCTCTCCTGATGGGAGAAAGGAACTGCCCAACATCTGTAGCACATTTATTTATACAATCAACATGTGAATAAATTCATGGAGAGTTTAAGCAGTGAGCAGAATCTGGGACAGGAAGAATATCTAATCTGTACCAGAACAGCATGCCTTGGTGGCTTCTCAGGGAACAAGAGGAAACTGTATTATATCAAGCAAAGGCCAAGTCACTATATGCATCAACTCCCTGAGGTGTGCACACTTCTCACGGGGCCCTTCCAAACTGATGAGATACATGGCCTTGTCATAGATACCTGAGGTACAGACAGCTTCACCCTCATCACAGGGTGACATCACAGGGCATCGTAGAGGAGAAACAGTTCATGGCAGGCAGAAGATAGCAAAGCAAGCAAGGGACAATCATAGCTCTTTCTATGCCTTATACTTAGAGTGCGTTGCACTCATACCCTTAATCCTAGGGCCCTTGCACCATAAATCAACTCCAGCCTCCCACATTCTAGATCCCATTCTGAAAAGCCCCATGTATGAGTGCAAGCAGAATGCAAGAGTTGTGGAGTCAGAAAGGCTTCCACCCAGATTTCAGAAGGAGGCCTGGAGGGCAGGCAGTGTGCCCCTAGGAGGGCAGTGTGCGAAGCTCTGAGTGTGAAGCTAAAGGTGCAGTGGATACCTCAAAAGTTTAGGAAAGCCAATAATGTAGCCCTTCTTAGGAAAACTGCAAGGAGGGAGCAGAGTTGACAACCTGCCACAGATTTCTGGGGATGCTGGAAGTGAATCTATGAGATTTAATGTTTGCCCTTCTGGATTTTGGTTTTGCATTGTTCCCATTCCTGTTTGTAATTATTGAGATGGAAATGTTTATGTTGTGCCATTGCATGTTGGAAGTGTTTAACTTCCTTTTCTTTGTACAGGGGCTTGAAGCTAAGAGCTTGCCTTAAATCTCAGAGGTGATATAGGATTTTAACTTTTTAGCAATGTTGAAACTGTAAAGATTTGGCAACTCTTGGAGATGGACTAAATGCCCTTTCCATAAAGAGATATACATAAGTCTTTGGTTGTCCAGGGCTGGAATGTTATGGCTTGGGTTTAGTTGTCCTCCTAAACCCTCATGCAGTCATAGGTGGGGCTATTTTAGAGGTGGCAGATCTTGAGTGTGTGATGCTGAAATTGATTTATGGTGCAATGCTAGGATCAAGGGCACTAGGTTTTTTTTTTTTTTTTTTTGTCTTTTTGAAACAGGGTACCACCATACAGTTCAGATTGGCCTTGAGCTTACTTTGTAGACCAGGCTGGTGTTGAACTCACAGCAATCCTCCTGCCTCAGCTTCCTGAGTGCTGGAATTATAGGCATGCACTGCTATTCCCAGCAAGGGTACTAGGACTAAGGGTATGAGTGCTACTTGCCCTAAGTATCCCAGATAAGATATAAGGCATAGAAAGAGGTGTAGTTATCCCTTGTTGATTTGCTACTTTCTGTCTGTCAGAAACTGTTTCTCTTCTGTGATGCCACTCTGCCTTGCAGATCACCAATTATGGGCTGAAACCTCTACAAACTATGAGCCAAATAAACCTTTCCTCCTTTAACTTTGGGTGTCAAGTATTTTGTCTCAGCAATGAGAAAAGTAAGTAAGACACAGAATTAGATCACAAAATCCCTCCTTGTAGATTAATTTAAAGAAGCAATTTTCAGTCCTCAGTTTATTTGATGTCCCAGAATGTTACTTAGCTGCCCATTGCTACAGTTTTGAAACCATCTTTTCCCTTTGATTCCTCTGATACCCATGTGGTCTTTTTTCTACTCTTCTAGTCACTCATTCTCAGTTTCTTTCTTTGTTCATCCTCTTTTCCCTGACTATTACATAGGGCTATTTTACAGTGTTCTACCTTTAGTCTTTTTTACCTACTGTCTCACTATGTGGACATCAGCTATCTGCAAATCACCCTGTATACCTTGATCACAGATCATTACATCCTCCTGCCCATATTATATCATACTTGGCAGCTAAATACTTATATACTGTCCTGTGTCACTTACCAATGGGCCTGTGGAGCTCCCATGGTGTAATTGGTTAGTTCATGGTATTTATACAACAATGGGGCTGCTTTCTGAAAAATGTACCCTTCTGTGGTTTTATCATTATGTGAACATTGTAGAGTGTACTTCTACAAACTGAAGTGGCTATGATATCACTAGATGATAGAAACTTATAGGACCACCATTGTACATGCAATTCTCCATTGAGTGAAACATCATTATGCAATGCATGACTGTACCCAAAACTGAACTGATCTGTACCTATCTTGACTCTCCCTGATCCTCCTTGTCTGCTTACCCACTCAGCAGCTAATAATAGCATCTATGCAATTACTCATGCTGAAGCTGCAGGGTGATCCTGATAATCCACTTCCCTCTCCTATATACTAATGTAACCAGTAACCTGTAGACACTCTGTGGTCATTTTCAAATTTCATACAAGAGACTCTGGAGAGATAGAGGGGTCACATTCATCATTGTTTACCAGCAGAAAAATGACTTCTGTTGCCGTTTTAGAGGAGCTATAGTTGGAAGTCACTGTGTACCCATGAACAAGTGCTGTAGGAAAAATAACTCTGTGAACATTGCTTGGCTAACTTATGGGGTTAAGTGTAGACATAGCCTAAAATTTACCTTGTCATCTATTTTCCTTTCTCCTGAACATCACACTGGAGGAGTAGAAACAGCAACCCAGAGTGGAGGGGGAAAAAAAGCCAAGAATCATCACAGTCCTCAATTGGATTTATGAAGAAGATGAGCTAAAACAAGGAAGGCCCCCCCTTTTACATAATCACACAAAGGATAATCAAAATACACAGTGAATGTTTACATTTTTAAAAAATCACATAAAAGACATATTGCAAATATTGCTCAAAATGGTCCTTTATTTCAAGCAGACATCATTTTTATTACCTTCTGGAAGTCCTCTTTTATGAATATTTCTTTATGAGGAATGGTGCTGTTGAGTATCATCCAATGGAAAGGCAGGTTCTCATCTACCTTATTCACTGGATCTAGCATTGTGCAACTTCTGGTTCTTTCCTAAATTAAGGATGACCATGAGAGGTGAGTGTTTTGAATTGATCCAGGACACGGAAGCAGCCATGACAGCACAATTAATGACACAAAAGAGGACTTTCCGAGCCACTTCAGAAAGTGGCAACCATGATTAGACAAGTGTGTTCAAAGTGAATGGGAGTATTTTGAAGGATATTGAATGGCAATGTGTCTCTTTCACTGTAATAAATTAAAAATTTTAAAAGCATTCACTAGGGCTGGGGATATAGCTCAGCAGCACAAGTGCCTGCCTGGTAAAAATATTCACTGTATGCTTCAATCATACTTCTTACACCAGCATTTTTAACACGTGTGATTTTACTTACTAAATATTTTAAGACTTTTCACATCAGTATATTCTGTTGCTTCCACTTTAGTCGAAACTGGTAAGATCTCTACTTTTCTCCTGCAATATTTTTCATCAGTAGTTTCATAATTACAGAGTTTGAAGAGGCTTTCAATCCCTTCATATGGGCCATTAGTATTAATCCATGTTTTATGTGTGATTCCATTGCGCAAAGAAATTCTTACATGGAATATGATCACAGTGAAGCCACCAGGCACAGCACACAGTGCCCAAATGTGCTGAAGGATTTGTGAGAGTCTTTCATTGCGTTTAAATCAAATGTATACACAAGGCACATCAGTTAGGCTATAATTTGCAAGTAATGGCATGTAGCATCATTTCTGACCAGGAAAACACATTTTTGGACAAAAGAAAGAATGTACTTTGTCCTTTCCTGGGATTAAGTGTTATTTTGGATACAAACATTTGTCCTTTTTTTTTTTTCTTTAGCAATCTCTTTGTGTGTCTTCATAAACTCATGTTCTCCTCCAGTGCAAATTTTAGGAGGTAGTAGGTAAAAATCTTTTACCTGACATGCTAGTGCCACATGAACTCTCTTGCTACTTGTCCAGTCTTGTGCGGAGCAGCACTTTTCCTCTCTAGGTAGGTTTCAGGCTACTTGCGCTTCTGTTACCCTGCACTGACCGCATAGGGTGCTTCTTTGTCATTTGTTTGGTGAACTCTTACACATCCTTCAGCACAATTAGGAAGCCCAGCCCTAACTTTCCTCATGCTTCAATTCCCTTCTTCTCCTGACCCCCTACATTGGAATCTGTCTGCTTTTTTGAATTTCTTTTATATTCCTCCAGCCTGTGAACATATTCTTTTGAAATGCTCTACACTCATGTAATGTTTGTACCTGTAGCTCATCACCCTCCCAAGGGGATGGAGACAATGTCTATTCCCATTGTGTCCCAGGGGCTGAGGTGAAGAGAGAACACAGTGCCTGTTTACTTAAGGAAAAGAGACTATAAATGAATTAGAAGAGCACTGCAGTAAGGGCTATCTGCGTTATATTGGCTCAAAATTTTTAAACTGAAAGAAGACCTTAGGCAGCATTTTTAAATAATTGAGGTGAAATTCATATAACACATAACTAAATATTTTAGAGAGTACAATTTTGTGACATTTAATACATTCAGAGCATTGTGTAGTCACCACTTCTACTTCATATTTTATTCATTACCCCATCAGAACCCTCCAAACCCAGTACACTTTAACTCCTTTTTCTCTCCTCCCTTTATCCTCTGGCAACCACCAATCTTCTTTCTATCTATAGGTTTCCTGTTCTGATCATCTTACATATTAAGAACAATGCAATATACAGTATACATACTTTGTAGTTAGAATAGCTTACTTAGAAGAATGCTTTCAAGAGTCATTTATCAGTACTGAATTCCTTTTAATGGCTGAATAATATTCATATACATCACAATTTATTTTCCTATCAGATATAAATTTAAGGGCAGAAAGTCTATCTTACTTCACCTGAAGTAATAATGCATCCTTATATAGATAATTTAGAGCTATCCAGTTGTCAAAGTAAATGAATTTACCTATTTATTGGAAAACTGGGTAAAATTGAATCTCATATTCTACTGTTCTTCTTCTAGAAATATGCTGTTCATTTAAACATCATATGTTTGGCCTACATTGCTTTGATGAATGCTCTAATACTGTGTACCCTAGGACAGGTATTGGCATGGTATGCCTGTAAGCCAAATCTGGTCTACCATCTTCTTCTGTGAAGCTTTATTGGAACACAGCTATAATCATTCATTCCTGTTGTTGCTGACTGTTATTATATCATAACAACAGAACTGAATACTTTGGTAGAGGCTAAATGGACCGGAAAGCCTAAAATATTTCCTATCTGACTTTGTACAGGAAGAAATGTATTGGCCCTGCTCTAGAATAATGAAATCCATGTGGAATTACTTTCCTGCCAGAATTTCACTGGCTTGGGTATCTTCAAAGGAAAAGCTCAACTTAACTGAATTTGAAGGTTTTCCCTTACTAAACCCTAGGATATAAAAACAGGTTTTGTTCCCTCTGTTGGTGGGAGCTATCAATTAATAAGAAGAATAGCTATTATAATTTCAGCTTGGAGAGAATGTCTGAAATGTGGCAATAGCATAATTCTTTTTGGGATGTGTTGAAAGAACTGGGAATGAGAAGAAGAATTAGAGTTTTGACAGAGTAATTTCTTGCATGACTGTGAAAATAGTCTGTGCTCTAGGATATCCATATAAGGTTAGGAATTACGATTTTCAATTTAAGACAGAGAAACCACACATTTTCATTTTAGAGCAATATATCTGAATGATTTCTTCAGTTACCACTGACTTTTTCATTTTACCTCCTGCTCTTAACAATTTTGGAGGGAAGAGTTCTAAAATGAAAGGCCTAGTTTTTTCTCCACTTTGTCTAGTTATTTTGCAACACACAGTCTGAGTGTCCTCCATCTAGAAAGAAAGAAAATAGTCCTCATCTCTTCTTTAACTTGGCTTGCATCACTCTCTCGTTGCCTCTTTGAGATGCTGCTGTTTCCTAAGAAAATAGATTTCAGTTCCTGAAGGTGGCTGGCATGACATCGTCGAAGAATTTTCTGAGACTGTAAGGCTAAGGCAGAATAATAGTCAAATTTGTTTTACTAAGCTGTAAAATAGTAAGAATAGGTTTTAGAACTTTAACTTCATAATCTCGAGACACAGAAAGGCCAAAAGACCAAATCAGTATTCTCATCATGCCATTTTACTAAAGACGTAGTTTTCAACCAGGGCTAAAAATTTAGTTGTATCCTGCTTTTGCTGGAGACTTTCAGGTATGTATGAGGTAATGCTGTGTGGCTATAGTAGCTATGGGATTATTTGAATAATTCATTTTTCTGTTAAATTTTTCTTCCTGAACAAATGAGTGCCCTTTTGTAGGTAACTTTGTTTGAGTAGATTATGATGTGTTTTGTAAATTGTCATGCTCCCCCCACTTTGTTATTCCTCTCTTGCTTGGCTCCTGATCCCGTCAATAAAAGATGATTATCAAAAATAAGGGAAATTAAATCACATCAATTCTACCTTTTTAAAAAGAATTATTGCGAGAAAAAAAGATCTGAAAGGTTACTGTGATTGTCTATGCTACCGAACATGTGAAGATCACCAAGAATTGTCAGTAATTTTTTTAATAGGCACTTAAAGAGCTAAGATAGTTTATGGATGGGTTTAACATATGCATATCATTACTTTTTCTTATAATTGATTCAGAAGGACATTTGCTACTTTTATAAAATGTATAGGGCAGTCGGACAGATTTTAAATTTGAAAAGTAAAATAATATTGACATTTCATTTTTGAAAATGAATTGGTTTTAGCTACCCTTTTGATGTGTAAGGATTTAGAAATAATTCATCCATAATGCATTTCTGGCCTATTACTCTAAGAGGCAATGTGTATTTCCTTGGGCTCCAATTAATTTCCCATTGGTGGTAGGTCTTCATCCTGCAGTTTGTGACCTAAGTCACTTTGTCCTAGTTACATAGTCATTCTTCTTTAAACTGTGCTCCAAGTCCTGCAGTCACTTTGGCTCCCCTAAGAAAATCATACTTTGTTCATGGTGAGGATGTAAGGTCTGATACATTTCCATGTTTTCTCTGGGTAAATTATGATTTCATGACATGGTCATCAGTATTAGATTCATAGAATTATGTTTTCTTTTTCACTTTTCTCTTTCTGTTTCTCTTCTTTTCTCATTTTTTCCTTCTTCTCTTTTTTCCTTTTCTTATTTTTATTTTTTGCAGTACAAGGGGTAAACCCAAGGCCTTGTACTTGTTAGGCAAGTACTCTACCCTTGAGCTACATCCCAAGCCCCAGAAATATAGTATTATTATGTGTTAGTTCAATTGCTGTCAATAGAAAACAATTTTAAAAACTGGAGGAAAAAGATATGAAAAGATTAAGGATATCAGAGAGTTTACAGAGCAATGGAAAGTTTGAAGAACTGTGTTTGGCAATAATAGAAATTTGAACAGCTGGAAACAACAACTGTGTATTAGATGAGGTAGGATCAGTCTGCATAGGATCGGTCCACTCTAGTACACCACAACTGAAATGAATAAACTAACTGGCTCCAGTCATAACACTGCTTGAGATTCCAAATCTAGGAATAGAATATCATATCAAACTTTTAATACGCACATGCCCACTTCTTGTCTAAAGAGGACAGAACATTAATTAAAATTCCTTCTGGATTATATCAAATTAGAGAAAAAATAATTGTATAAAAGGGAATCAGTTTTCTGTTATCTAGATGGATAACTGTGAGCAGAAAAAATTCAATAAGTATCTAATATAAATTGTGTTCTATTGGATGTGGTAGCACATGCTTCTGGTCTAAGCATCTGGGAGGCTGAGGCAGGAGGATAAGAAATTCAAGCCCAGCCTGGAGTACATAGCAAGACATTGTCTCAAAAACAAAATCTATGTTTGAATCATAACAGTTTTATGTCTCTTAAACTTCCTTTTATCCTGAGGCTTTGATACTTTGGGCATGTTTTAGAACTAAAAGATTATGTGATTTGACCTTTCTTTCTGTGTTTCTATGTTTGGAGGTATTCAAAATGAATAGGTGAGTTATAGTTGCTAAGATAATAATTTTATACTCTGCCTTCTCCCTCTGGCCAGACTGTCATCTCCATGGAGGAGCCCCGGGTAATCATGACTATGAAGGAACAAGAAAACAGCCTGTTGCTAGACACAGGTGCAAGTCTCTAGGTCCTGCTTTTCCTGGCCTTCCTTCCAGCCATCACACCTCGGTGAAGAGTCACTGGTGAGGAGGTAATATGCTATTTTTCACAACCCTTAGGCTGTAACTACTTGTTAGATTTTTCTTGTGTATCTCTGTCTTCCTGAGAAACCACTTTGAAGATACCACCATGTATTACAGCAGCCATTGATATTTTCTTACTAACCTGTCCATAACTCTGTAATGTTTGTATTGTTCCTATGCTATTTTGTAAATGGATGTATGTTTATTATTATGTGTTTCCTACAACAACCATTGAGAATAGTCAATGTTTATTCAATTGGTCATTCATGAATAGCTCTATTTATTTTCTTTAGAAACCACTTTGAAGATACCAAAGTATAGTACAACAACCATTGATAATCTCGTACCACTTTTGTCTGTAACTCACTATTGTCTATTTGTTTTCCTGAGAAACTATCTTGTAGATAACAATATGTAAAACAACAATCATTGATAATTTCCTACCACCTTGTCTGTAATTTGGTAAGCCCCCCTATTACTATGTTATCCTTTGTTTACTCTTTAAAATTAAAAAAAGATAATAATTTCAAAGAATTATAGTGTCTTTAAGTAATGCATAAAATACTGTCAGGAATATAAATGATTTTAAGAAATAGCTAGAGTTTTATATTCTTCTTAGGAATAATTCTGTTCTATGTGCTTTATACCTATTGCAAAGGTTTTCCTTGTGCTATAATAAGAAGTGATCAGAAATATTATGAATGAACACACTCATCACAATTGTCTAGAAGAGACATAGAAAATCATATCTATTCAGAGCACATAAGTATATCTAAGAATAAAACTAAACTGTGGGGCCATGGACTCACCTCCTTTACTAGAAAAGTAGTTGAAAAATCAGAGATAAATGCAACACTTAAACTCAGACGTGAATACTCAAAAGTGAGGAGAATGTTTAATAAATATACTACATGAAAACATTGGTGTAACCTAGAATTTCTGAGAAATAAAGCAAGGTATATGGATAGGTAAAAAGTAGACAGACCAAGAGCGCAAACCAAAGGCAGGGCAGCATGCAAAGCCTGCTTTACCACTCCTCAGAATCCCATTAGCAGACACAGATACTTCAGCCTCTTTCTGTTCCTAAATCTTATCACGTGCGTTCATTCTGTGATTGCCATTCCACCCTATGAAAACATTCTCAATTATGGAAGTCACTCTTTACTCCAACAATTCTCTAAATTCCATCTAAATCACCTCCAGTTCCCCAGGTGAATCTTTTCTGTCTCACTGGTCCATACTTTTTATCATCATCTTGAATTAGGCATAAATCTCTTGTTTCTCTGACCTTTGAGTTTCTGCCAGTTTTGGAAGCCTTTCTTGCCTTTACCCCATCAGCTAAACCTGTCACAGGCAATCCATTTAGGTGATAAATTCTCCTCCACCTGACCTCTAACTTGGCCATCATCCATGAATTTATCAAGTATTAAATTCACAACAGAATATCAAATTCTGGTGCCCCAACCTGCTGCACCATTTCCTAAGACACACTGAACTTGTAGGTTTCTTCTGAAAGCTGCTGACCAGTTAAATGTTTTCAATTAGTAATGTTTCCTCCATTACACTAAGGCTTAGGTTTTATTGCTGTTATGTATTGACACCTACTTTTCTCAGAAAGGTATCAACTCTTTGAATGATGGTGGGTGTTGTCTTTTTGAGAAAGTCATTGATCAGGGTATCTTTTGGGGAAGGGGTGGAGGTGAGAATTAAGAGAATATACCTCAAATTGAAAAGGGAGAATCAGTGTGCTCTGAGTTGCTTATGGCCTTCCTGAAATGAAAAAGGATACAAACTCTCACAGAGAATCCGTTCCTTCAGGTACTGTGAAAAAGTTTTTGTAAATGTTCTAAAGATGGCTTTTGCTTGGAATAAATTAAGAAAAAATTTTCTTGCAGTACCAGGGATTGAATTTACAACCTTGCACTCACCAGGCAGGCACTTATACCACTGAGCTATATCTCCAGCCCCTCTTTTGCCTTTTTAAATGGCTGGACTGGAGAGTGAATCCAACGCCTTGACACTGAGCTACATTCCATCACTAGGTTGCTAACTTGCCTAGGTTGGGCCCGAACTTGCAATCCTCTGGCCTCACCCTCCCTCCCAAAGTGCTATGATTACAGGCATGTGCCCAGCATGGGTTGCTGTATTTTGTTATTAAAAATTAATCAATAAATCTAAGACTTAATGATATATTTGAATGATGATAGCATGCTGAACTGGAGCCAAAGTAGAATTAGCATTAGAAAATTGTGTGAACCCTCAGTTTTGGTTGTGCGGTCACAGGTTCACTCCAGATATTTTGCGGTTAGGATACATTGCTAAAATTCTTTCCATTAATTTCCTTAATAGAATTTAGCACATCTTGGTTTAAGAATTCTATATGTTAAGTGTGAGATATATCCTTCCTAGGATTCGAGTAAGGTTGAGAAATAGTCCTGTGTCAAAAAACAACAACACAAAAAGCAAAACAAAGAAACAAATAAAAACCTAGAATTTCGATTAGAATTTTATCAAATCTAGAGATCAAGATGAGAACTGACATCTTCACAATATTGTTCTAATATCGATTTATTTAGTTCATTGATTTCTTTCATTAGAGTTTTATAAGTTTCCTCATATGTTTTATACATACTGTCTTCAATCTATACTTATCTATTTTATCTTTTTTGGTGCTAATACAAATGATACTTTTATATTAAATTCCACTTGCTCGATTTTGGTATACAGGACAGTGAACTTTTTATATTACTAGCTTACATCCTGTAAACTTGCTATAGTTGTTCTGTGAGGTTTTTGAACTTTTACTTATTTTTTAAAAATTACCTATACTGTCATATTATTTGTGAATAAGGAATATTTCCTTCCTTTCTTACTAATTCTACCCATCTTTCTTTCTGGTTTAATTTTAGTGTGGTACAATATTGTATAACTTCTATATTAAGAAACATTTATATATGTTTTATGGCTGAGAAAATGCTCTACTTAGGAGGATGTTCTTTTTTTTTTTTTTTTTTTTTTTTTTGGTTTTTCTCCGGTACCGGAAACCAAACTCACGACCTTGAGCTTGGCAGGCAGGCGCTTTTGCCGCTGAGCTAAATCCCCAGCCCCTAGGAGGATGTTCTATTTGAGTTTAAGAACAATGTTCATTTTTCGGTTGGAAAAATAATCTATAAGTGTCCACTCCAGTGGTACCTTGGTTCACAAACTTAATTCATTTCATGATTCTGAGGAAGATGGCCATGTTCATATTCACGTGGGGAAGATGGCCACAGCTGTGTTCCTTACCTGAGGAGAAGTTCCTGAACAGAAGCAAAATTCTGCCAAGCACTTCGGTTCGCAAACTCAATTGTTTGTGACCAGAAGTGTTACTTTATTTCCAGGTTTTGCTGTGTTTTAGTTCAGTGGCGTCCTTACTGATTTTCCGTCTGTTGGTCTTTCTGCTTCTGATAGAGGGGTGTTTACAGTTTTCAACTCTATAGTAGATGCATCTATTTCTCCTTGTAGTTTTATCAGTTTTTTAAAAATTTTATTTTAAAGAGGCAAAAGACAATAAAAATGAAACAGAATTTCAAAACAAGATGACAGGAAATTAAGATCCAAAAGGTCAGTAAATATAGTGAAAGGGAAAGAAATTGCTGAAAATGAAAGAACAACTGGGGTGGGGGAAAAGAGGAAAGAAGGAAGTGAAAAAAATAAGTTTTATCAGTTTTTGCACCCCATATTTTGACGCTTTCTTTTAGGCACACATGCATTAAGGGTAATTAAATTCTTGCGGGATCAATCCCCTGGTCATTATGTAATTTCCCACTTTGGCCTGGTAAATTTTTTCCCTGAAGTTTGCTCTATCTAAAATTATTTACACTTCCTTTTTATTAAAGTTAGTGTCATTTATCTTTATCCATTTACTTTTTATCATTTTTTCCTTCCTTTCTTTTTTTTTTTTTTTGAGACAGGGTCTTGCTATGCAGTTCAGGCTGGCCTTGAGTTCACTTTGTAGCCCAGGTTGGTCTCGAACTTGCAGTGATCCTCCTGTCTCAGCCTTCTGAGTGCTGGGATTACAGGTGTGCACCACCATGCCTGACCCACTTTTTATCTTTTTTTGTTTGTTTGTTTGCATTTTGTTTTTTTGAGATAGGGTTTTGCCCTCTTTTTTTTATCATGTAGATGTGTTTCTGATCTGTAACTATTTCCTTCTCTTTAAAGAATGTCTCAATATTTATTGTAATGCAAGTCTACTGGCAACAAACTTTTAAAATTTTTCTTATATGAGAAAGTCTCTTTCACATTTGAAAGAAAAATCTCAAAGTCTACATAATCCTAAGGGGTGTTTTTTTGATCAGAACTTTAAATTTTTTCTCTACTTTCTTCTTACTTGTATGGTTTCTGAGGAAGTGTCAGATGTAATTCTAATCTTTGCTCCTCTATAGATAAGGTGTTATTTTCCTCTAAACTCATTCAGTATTTATGTATGCAATACTAGATACAACCTGAATGAAGATAGGACTGCTTTTAAGCAAAATTAGGTGAGGTTTTCAATTATGCATTTTATATTTTATACTTGGAAGGGTTTCATCAGGGCCTGTTTACTCACCAAAACATGTTTGTCTTTCTGGTCTTGTTGGGTAATACTTCTTGAAGAGAACGATGTTGGAGGAGGATAAAGCATCCCACAATGAGACTAGTTGAACTGTATTTACCTGAAGAATCTTAGCCCCGATCATAGAGCTCTGCAAAGCTGGATACCTGATCCTTTAGAGTATTTAGGATGAAGAATTGAGCCATTTCATTTAGACACTCTTTCCACTCCCCCCTACAAAAAGAAGTGTCTTTAAAAGATAGATATACTTGAAGACATTATTATGTACATAGCTTAGAAAATTAAAGAATGAAATCATATGTGCAATACAAACAAAACATTTTGGGAGTCAGAGTTATTTAATTAAATAATTTGAATGCTAAGTGAAGCAGTGTTTTGACTTTTCTTTATGGCAGAGTAGTACCCTATTATGTATCGTTACCACATTGATACTACCATATTAAGTGAAATTAGTCTGACACACAACTGAAATATTGCATGGTTTTCTTATATGAGAAACCTGAACAATATATAAATAAAGAGCAAAATAGAAAATGAGCAGATAGGAAGTAGGGAGACCTTTTTCAAATGGATGTGGGAAAAAGAGATGGACAGGGAGAGAGGGGAGGGAGGGGGAAAGGGAATGGGGAAAAGGACTGAAAGAAGGAATGAAAATAGAGCTTCTGCAAATGGGCAGGGGACCAAGAGTTGGAAGGAGCAGGAAGGGAGGAGCGGTAGGGAACAAAGAGTCAAAATAAAGAATTAAGATGTGTTGCATGCATGTACCAACTCTCCACAAAAAAGTAATCATTATGTACTGCAAGTATGTACTAATAAAACAATTTAAGAAAAGGTAGAGTTTAGTGGATCTGTTTTTGAAATGGTATATTTACTCCTAAGAAAGTAAAGTTGCCTAAGATTGTATTAGGGACTCTTTTTACACCCCCAACTGAATAATTTAGATGAACCACACCACACTTTCCTTATTTGCAGTGCCCTGATTTCATCAGAATATCTTTGTTGTTGTTGTTGTTGTTTTGTTTTGTTTTGTTTTCTGGT
>NW_004955429.1:9297960-9304105 GCF_000276665.1 Chinchilla lanigera | reverse complement strand
CCAGTGTAGATTCTTCAGCCTGCTAGCATAGATCCTTCATCCCACTGGCACGGACCTTCTAGCTTCCACCACTGACCTTTGGGCCTTCCCAGCACAGATACATGAAACAGGCCTGCATGAGACATCGACATGGGCTCTAGGCCTCCAGTTTGACTGGTAGAGCTCTAGATCTTGTTATGGGCTCTAGGTCTTCAGGTGAACTCATGCAGGACATTATCATGGGATCTAGGCCCTCACCTGGATTCTTTGGTCTTTAGTGTGTGGACAGATTTCCTGCACTCTCTTGTATATGATTCTTTGAGTGACTACTATAAATAATCTTACAAAATAGGTGTCCTGTGTTATATTGTTCTTCTTTGCAAAACCCCAAATCATGACATTGGCATTTCTACCTCATGAGATATTAGTGAGGTGGTCAACTTAGATTCCATCAGACATAAGAAATATAGTAAGCGAAGAATAGCATCTCTAGTGTATTATTCCTTCATTTCCAGCTCATTTAGGTTCCATGTACAAATCCACTTGGTGCTTTTATTACACAGTGAGTGATTTTCCAATTTAAGTCATTTTTGTTCACACTTTACTTAGTTTTGTTTTGTTCTAAAAAGAAGTACTCTTTAGGATAAGACTGCTAATTAAATTTTACAGAAATTCCACTGAATTCTTGTGAAGCTTACATTTGCATAGGGACTTTGGGATGTTGTAATTTGGTAATGTTCTCGAGGAAATATGATCGTTATCACTTTACAGTTGGAACATTTTTGAGTCTGTCCTTGATACGAAGGTTGACATCATACGACTCTGCGGTTAGACAAGAGGGCCAGTGATTTGAGATCAGAGATACTTTCTATGTGGCCAAGTTAGATTTAGACGCTTTGGGGGCCTTATTAATGTGATGTACTGAATCGTGTCCCCCTAAGATTCACATATCAAAGCCTTAACCCCCAAGGTGATTGTGTTTGGGGATGGGAGCTCTGAGAGACAATTTGGTTTAGATGAAGTCATGATGGTGGCGGCCTCATGATACAGAACTTATGTATGTTCTTATAAGGAGAAACAGCAGAGATCGTCATTCTCCTTCGTGTCTCCTGGTTATGTGAACATGCAGTGAAAGGTGGCCGTTGCATGTGTGACTAGCAGTGTTCATGCAGCCCATCTTGTCCGAAACTCCATAATGAAGTGCGTGACTGTACTTCTGAAATGGTTGCTATTTCTCTTCAGGCTGCTCCTTCTCTTCCTTCTACCCTCTTACTATCTACATAATTCTCACTACCCACCTACGACAATGGAAGGGTTAATGCCTACAACCCATTTTTAATGTCAGCCCTGCATATAGGAGAAGACAAAAAATAGAAGCACTTTCCTGTAGGAGTGTTAAAGACAGCTTTACAGTTGAATGACTGAGCTCATGCAATGAAATAAATTATTATTTATTTTTTCATGATGAACTGGTCAGTGGATTGACATGAATATAAATATGAATGTGTATGCACAGTTAATACACGTACATACACATAGAATCTCATTTATACATATGACAAATATTGACCACATTTATAACCTGGGGGAAGGCACAGTGTTATTTCTGCTCCTATACTGCTTTTCCATTCTGATACTGTCACGTCCAACTCTGATTCTCTTCTTTATACCCCACACCCCTATTTTTATCAGTTCTTAACATATATACATGAACTTGCAGCTTTAAGTTAATCCTTTCAATTGCTGGAGTCTAAAGATGTCACCTGATAGTAGCACGGTGATTTTCTTACCAATGCTGACGTAAGTAGGGGACTTCTATAAGTTGCTAAGAGTCAGGTAGACTCATGTCTTCTTTGCTCTGAGGACTTTTGCAAATATCTGAGCAAAGACAATACATAAGAAGATCCTTCCTCCATTAAAGTAGCTGAGATGTACTTGCAGCCTGTTATCCTAAGAATGATTTCTCAGAGCCGTGGATTTCTATTTTAATATCTCCTCAGCAGACTCTTCAATCCACGTTCTGCAGTTGGGAAGAGTTTATAGAATTTGGAGAACAGATAAAATTCTGAGCTTTGAATAACCTGAATCTTTTGTGATATGCAATATTTATTTATTATTTACTTTATTTATCTTTTTAAGACAGAGTCTCACTATGCAATTCATGCTAGCCTTGAGCTCACTTTGTGGCCCAGGCTGGCCTCAAACTCTCAGCGATCTTCCTGCCTCATCTTCCGAGTGCTGGGATTACGGGCGTGCCCACCATGCCCATTGATTTACAGTACTTGTGATGCTTTTTTGCTTCTTTCACTGGAAAAGATTTCTCCTGAGATAGTGACTTCTCAGTTTTCTCTAACTATGTGAAGTCTACCGTGCATGTGTTGTATTTTCAAATGCAGCAGTTTATTTAATTTTTGTAAAATCGTTGTAAGTTAGAATGCTGGGAATTGTTCATTTTTACATTTTTGGATGCAGACATTGAGATGTGGGCTGTATTTAATGTCAGCAATGTCAGTGCGCAAGTAACAGCAACAATAACAACAGCTTCAATGCTGTGTAAGAGTGCTGCTCTTCTAAGTCTCTTGGTATCAATGCAGAGCCCAGTGGCTACAGCGGACCGTAGGTCATTTCTGTGAATGAAGATTTCAGAAATGACTGGCTGTCTGTAGAATGTGATTTTAAAGATGCTGCTGCTGGTGAAGCATCTGGTTCTGTCCTAGTTACATGCTTCTGGCTTTCTTCATTTCTGTTTATTTTTTCTCTTCATCATATTACCTTTATCCGTTTTTCTCTTGGTGCTGTTTTTCCTCTTTGTTCTCATGCTCGCCTTAGGCAAAACCTTGTACCCGCAGCACTCGATTATTTGGCTCACGCAGAAGCCGTATTTCTTCCTTGTGCTTTGTTTCCACGATGTGCACAAAGGACACCCAGGAATCATGGGCAAGATCAGGGGGATGATTTTGCTTCTTTGTTTTTTTTTTTGAGACAGGTTTTACTATGCAGTTCAGGCTGGACTTGAATTCACTTGGGAGTCCAGGCTGGCCTCAGACTTGCAGCTATCCTCCTGCCTCAGCCTCCTGAATGCTGGTGTTACAGGCATGAACCACCATGCCCAACACAGACAATTATTTTTTATGGTTGTAATTGTGCCTTATTCAGTTTGAGCCTCTTGAGCATCAAGTGTGGTGTTTTTGGACATGTGATGCACGCTTGTTGAATGAGTTCTCAAGGAAAGAATGAGATCGGTTGTCAGTGTCTATGGTTTTCAACCAACAAGAAAGAAAAAAAGTACACAAAAGTGACACTCATAGGCCTTGAATGGTGGAAAAATCTTGTAATCCCAGCACTTGGAGGCTGAGGCAAGAGGACTGCAAGCACAAGCTCAGCTTGGGCAATTAAGTGACCTAAAAAGATTCTATCTCAAAAAAAAGGGCTGAGGACAAAGCTCAGTATGAAGGCCCTGGGTTCAATCCCCAGTAACACACACACACACACACACACACACACACACACACACATGACTCTTATAAAATGATAGAAAAAGATTCATATAATCTATTTTTCTTTTTTCCTGGTACCGGGAATTGAACTCACGACCTCGTGTTAGCCAGGCAGGTGCTGTGCCATTGAGCTAAATCCCCAGCCCCTCTATTTTTCATCCTTATTTTATCATGCATAAAATATTGAGTGGTGAAAAGAAATTTAGACTGAAATGACAAATTATATACTTCATGTAGAAAAAACAAATATAAATTTTAGATATTTATCCTATTTATTGATGCATTATACAATGAAAGTCATTCTGTGTGAGCTAGGTATAAAATAGTGAAAAAATACAGATATAGCTTTAGTTTTCATAATGTGTGGATTACTGGGATATGAAGAGACTGAATAACACCAGTAAAGGAGGAGTGTTGGGTGTGCTATGGTTTGGATCTTGAGTGATGTCCAAGGGTGCGTATGTTTGAAGACTTGGTCATCAGCCTGTGTTGCTACTGGGGACTGCTGGACCTTTTAAAAAGTGAGGTCTAGCCCAATGAAGCTACATCACTGGGGACGTGCCCTTGAAGGGGATATTAGGACTCTGGCTCTTCCTTTTTTTTTCTTTTTTTTTTTTTTTTCCAGTACCAGGAATTGAACTCACGACCTTGCGCTTGCCAGGCAGGCGCTGTGCTGCTGAGCTAAATCCCCAACCCCTTCCTTTCCTTTTCTCTTGCTTCCTGGCTGCTAAGAGGTAAACATTGCTTCAGCATGTGGTCACCAGTGTAATGAACGTCATACAGACTCAAAGTAATAGGGCCAACCAATCATGAATTGAAATCTCTGAAATCATGAGCAGAAATAAACCTTTCATCCTTATAAGCTGATTTTCTCAGATATTTTGTCATCGTACCAGAATGCTACCATGTCTGTGGTGGTAAAAAGACAGATGCGTGTGAAGCTGAAAGGTGAAGGACATGATCTAAGATTTTCTATCCTTTCAATATTATACTCACAATTCTGTGGTACTTCATGGAGTAGATAAGGTGGATCTGTGTACAACTGTATTTCAAATTTACATGGCTTTCTTACACTATTAAAATATTTGCATGTTCATTCTCAAGACAGAATTATTAGCAACAGAGGGGACAATTAGTTTGCCCAAAGAGTGAGTCATATAAAAACAGACAATCTGAGTTTAATAAGCAGTTAACGGCTATTTTGATAAGAACCACCCATAGCGGGTAAAATGTAAAATGAAAGTCACTGTTAATATTGTTTTTGACAGTCTTTTACAGCTCTAACTCAACCTTTGCCCTCAACGTGATGGTCCCCATGGCTATGGTTAGTGCTGTGGATTATTAGGCCAAAGTTCAAACACAAATAACAAAGATAAAGCAACATCAATTTGAACTCTGATATGCTGTTTGTTCATGGCAAAAATCTAGTTTCACTAAGTGGCAAATGAAATCACACTAGGCGAAAAGCTCATATATCAGAGGGAGGAAGATAGGATTAAAAAATGCAATTAAACCATCAGGAACTGTGGAGAAATTTCAAGAAATTGTGTTAACACTTTTCAGTCAAAGGATTCTTTCTTGACATCTCTTAATGCCAATACTTCAGGGTACAGCCAAAACTATAGACCACATAGCCACTATAATCCTTTATAAATAAACATTCTGGTAGGTAGGAAAGGTAGGATGCTTGAAATTCACAGCTATCTTTTACTGAAAAGCTAAGATACCAAATATTTTCTCATCTTTTTTTCTATACACTGAATGAGGCCAGGCAGTTGGAAGAGTTATTAAGGCATTAAGATGGACTCTGAGACCTAATTTAAAAGTTCTAATGCTTCAAGGCTCCTCCTACTCTGCAGTAAGAAAGACAATGATCTCTTTAATATGAGGAGGAATGAACCATTTAAAAAGTTGGTACTTGCCTCATATTTCTAATTTCAGGAATCTGTTGATTCTGTCTTCCACCCGGACTTAGAAGAAAGAGATAGCAATACAGAAGCTGCTCACAAATAACTTTTCAATTCCAGCTTAGCTCCTGACCTCTAAATGCAAGATCATGCAAATCTCATTTTGGCTTCAGGCACTAAAACGCTGTCTCTTCAGAGAAACCTAAAAATTTCAGCCAATCAGTGTATAATTTGCAGCTTGAAAATGAACTATGATTACTAAAAAACAGCGAGTGGCACCCCCAAAATCTACTTAGACAGAACATCATGCTTGAGAACTATGATCACAATTTTTTCTAAATTCTCCAAAATGGAGCTAGAACATAAAATAATGAAAAACAGCACACAGTTTTATTTGAACCTTAAAAAAAAATGGCAGGAGGGAATAATTGAGAAATGGGTATGAAAATTTTGAGAGAAATAAATTAGAAACAATACATTGATTGATGTGGTGGGTGGGAAAATAAAGGTATAAAATATTGAATAAAGATTTTTAAAAGTCATAGATAGAAGATACTATTTACTCTCATTAGTTATGGAGGCCATATTTAAAAATGTTATAGTTTGGGTCTAAACTGTTCCCCCAAGATCTCATGTGGTCAGAGGTGGAGCCTTGGGAACATGATTAGATCACGGGGTTTATAGTCATCAGTGGGTTAATCAGGTGATGAGTTCATAGATGGATAGGCTGCTATGAGGTGGAGTCTGGTAGGAAGAGGGGAT
>NW_004955429.1:9295195-9297619 GCF_000276665.1 Chinchilla lanigera | reverse complement strand
AATCAGTATTCACAATGCTTTATATTCATCCATAAATGTGCAGAGCAGCAAAAAAATTAAGTCGCCCAAGCAGAGGTAGAACAAGGCAACGCTCTGTTTTCACATTTCAGCTTTCACACTGTAAAAAAAAGTGTCCTTTTTTTAGATCTAGCTAGTGCCTTTTTTTTTTTTTTTTTTTTTTTTTTTTTGCGTTTTTGTGCTTTTTCTTTGTTACTTCATTGTATAGAATGGTCCCCAAGTGGACTGCTGAAGTTTTATCCCATGTTTCTCGGCACAAGAAACCTGTGGTGTGTGTTGCAGGAAAACTATGTGTTAGATTAGCCTCATTATGATACTATTGGTTAGGAGTTGTGTGTTAATGAGTTAACAATATATAAAACAAAATATATAGCGAACCAACAAGGACTAGAGAGTTTTTAAAACAAATATGCATAAAACAAGATCATTAATTAAACTACTGAGGAAGGTGTCATGACTAGAGACCCACAGGAATCTGATTCTGTATATATACAGTATGTCTCTTATGAGCAAAGCTTCAGGATTTATTAATTCAGGATTTGCAGTGGCTTAATAGAGCATAACTGCTGGCAACAATGAGAATTAACTATGTATATACAATGTTCTGTAAAAAAAACAGTGTAGAATAGTTGGCATTGCATCTGCAAAATCTCAGGTTGTTGTTTTAGAGAGTTGTGTCACACAAAGATCACTTGGAATCAATCAGAAACAAAGACAAAGTAGTTGGGGTCTGACTGGTATGATACAATAGGAAAAGTCTTTTGTTTTTAAATGGCCTATGGGGAGCAGCTGGGCCAGAGGTTGGGGGAACTCCTTGAGACTGGAGCTAAGCCAGTCCCAGGAACAAGAGATGCCAGAGGCAGGTCGTGTAAACAAGTTGACCTCCATCTAATTTGCATATCAGCAGGTGTCCAGCCCTTCTATGTTCCTCTGTATTAACTACAGCACAAATAATCCTGAGAATGTTCTGCTTTCTGTGTTCTCAGCAAAACACTGAGACCTTGCACTTTCAACCCTGTTGCATGCTTTCCCCTTTTTAATTTTTAATAAACAAAGATGCTGGGGCCGGCAAGACACCACTTTATCTCCATCAGAGGGCCCCATCCTACCTGGGCCCAGCTTTCCTTTTCTTATGTGTCATGTCTTTTCTTAATCTCCCGTCACCCCCTCTCAGTTCCCTGCCAACTGCCCAGGACCGGGCAGTGGTCATTTGGAAGAAGTGGTCACAAAAGGCCCAGGTCTTATTTGAGTAATAGCCGTACATGTAAATCCTGTGGAAGGAAGAATGTGTTGAATGTGTTGGAAAGGGCTTTGGGATCCATCTTTTGTACAGATATTTACCAACAAAATGTGGCTCTCATCTGCACCCCAAATTATCTTTGATTAGATAGATAGCAATGTTTGAATTTATTTATTTTTGTGGAAATTAGCCCTATTTTTTAATTACTATATAATTATATAAGAACTTTGGCCATATCTCAAAGTAAAAATTGAGTTAATATTTGCACTTATGGGCTGGGAATGTAGTTCAGTAGGTAAGTGCTTGTCTAGCATGCATGAGGCTTTAGGTTTGATCCCTAGCACCATACACAAACAAGAGTGAAACCCAAAAGAAATGAGAATATTTGCAATTACTTTTTCAAAACACAATTGAAGAATATAGGTATATAATGTAAAGTGCCCTGAAAATCTAAGAAGAGAAAATGCTTGATCACCTTTTCCTAAAAGTAGCAGTATAGTGTTAAACTGGTGTCTTAATATTTGATTTGAAAGATGAATTTATTATACACCCTCAGTCTGAGATACTGTAATGTGTCCTTAATTGGATTTTCAGAAACATACTTGTCTGTTCTAGGAATTCTAACTCACTATAATATACAAAATTATTACTATATCATTATCATGATGAAGAATTACAATTATGCATTTTATGATCATGATAGTATGGTGTGGATGGGAAACAGAAGCTATGTTTTAGATGAAACTGAGTCAGTGTGATGATTAGCGTGGAACCAGCAAACCAAATCTGACAGTGAACAAAAGTTTTCCCTGAATTACGGACTAAAGTGGAAGTTACAGCTGGTTAGGGGTGAAAAGTTTGTCCGTGTACTCAGGGCATAGAGCTCCAACTCAGCCTTAACCCTTTCAAGCTCTGCATTTTACTGTCGGATGATAGACTTGAAACTGCAGGACGTCCGGGGCACATCTGCTGGGACTTCAGGGAGGGTATCACGTGTTCTCATTGCCGCATTGGACACCATCACCATGAAGGACGTATGAGTCTCTGTTCAGAGTCACTGGTGAAATCTGTAGTAAAGCCATCTGTTATGGTTGAAACATTGTGTCAACTTGGGGAGTCTAGAGGTTTGGCTAAGTGACTCAGCAGGAAGCCAGGATACTTACTTT
>NW_004955429.1:9205157-9294793 GCF_000276665.1 Chinchilla lanigera | reverse complement strand
GACACACTGTGATGGGACTTTTACATAACATAAGCATAACTTCCTTCTATTTTTTATTCTGTTGTATATGCTAATTTGATTCTGGTGTTTTACTACTAATGATGTCCTTAGATTTAGACGCCTAATTACTTCAGTCCAGAAATTTGGAGCTGATGCATGCTTTAGCATCAAATGTCACATCTTACTTTTCTAAACATGATACAGAGCAATAATTTAGTTTTAAAGAAGAATTGTGGGGAACAGCTGAAGCTGAAGATCAGGGCTAGAGCAAGGCCAACTGAGAACAGGGAGAGCCTAAGGTAAGCCAGGCAAACAAGTTATTAGGCAGAGGGGTTTCACCTGACATCAACTGCTGCATGTACAAATAAATGCTCTGCAGTCATTGGGTGGTTTCTTTTGTCCACCAAGAAAGATGGCTCTACCTGACCTCAGCTTTTTGTATTTTTCCCTCTTGCCTTTACTTCTTCAGGGTCCTCCTCCTGGGAGTTTTTGAGAGCTGCACTGGATGTACAAAGAATATGCTAGGAAATCTTCCTGATGTGGCAGACAGTTTAGCCTTGACCCTATAGGGACTCATGAAACAGAATATGCCAGGGAGATGCTCAAGTGTGACTTCATTATTAGTTTTAATAATTTTTTTCTGGGTGTTTAAATTTTTAAGAGTAAAAGTTTTAAAAATAAGATTGAGTACTTCACATTTTTTCAAAGAGCATTTGGATTACAAATATACACTAGTTGCATTTTCATTGTTTTAAAAAAATTCTTTCCCTTTTTAAGGGAAAAGTTATCCGTAGCTATAAAATATATGGACAGAATTTAAAAATGATGTGTATGATATTGGTCAATTGTTTCAATGGAAAGAGTCAGATACAATTGCTCTTGGTTTCTAAAATGTTTTATATAAAGATGTTGACTATCATATACTAGATAAGATTTTATGCATGACTATGCAAATTAGTTCTTTATTTAAAGCTTAGTATCTGTTAGAGGAATGTAGTATGGCATTAGGTAATCTTCCTGGTAGGGTATATTCTATACAGTTGTGCTGTCAATCAAAATGTCTGAACCAATACATCTAGATATTATTTAACAGTGTTGACAAGCAGACTTGTGCCTTGAAGAGACATTTTGTAAATTTGACCTTTAATTTAATGTGAAAAAGCAAAATGTACTTCTTTGATTCTGGAATTCACCTTGTCATAAACCAGTTGGGGCTGCTTGCTCAATAGGATTTAACACAAAATTGCATTTTGAACATACAGTTCTGTAACAAATTAAAGAAAAGAAAAAATATATGGTGAAGGTCACTTAGAGGGAATATGGGCAAGTTTAGGCATGGAAACTGCGGGATATCCGGTAGTATCCCAGGAAGCAATTTTTTGCTTAAAAGATCATTGAAATTCACTGGGAATTCACTAGATTTTAAGTATATGATGCTTTTTACAGGCTGGCATGGAGAGATGAAGGTTAGTATATTACAGCAGTCCTAATCTGAGGATGATGCCTAAATTGGTCTTGAAAACAGTCTATTAACTCAACAAAGATGATCTCTCAAAAGCAGCTCAAACAGTGAATTCAGTGGTGCTAATTCTTTGGAAAGAAGATTCACAAGTCTTTATTTTTATGATATTATATGATAAATCTAGATACATCTAGATCTGTATATGCTTAGAATAAATAACAAATAGAATTAGGAGAGAATATAGAAAATAATTTGGGTAAGCTTCTCATTTTATTTTATTTTTTATGTATTTATTTATTTATTTTTTGTCTTTTTGAGACAGAGTCTTGCTATGCAGTTCAGGCTGGCCTTGAGCTCATTTTGTAGCCCAGACTGGTCTCAAACTTGCAATGATCCTCCTGCCTCAGTCTCCCAAGTGCTAGGATTCCAGGCATGTGCCATCATGCCTGGCCAGTTTCTCATTTTAGAGACAGGAAATTAACCTCATTTGGAGTAAAGTCAGCAACTTGGGGAATTTAACTTGTTATCCTGACTTTTTAAAATTTAAATTTAAAATTATTATTATTATTTTGAGATGCTGGGTATTGAGCCCAGGGTCTCATGCATACTAGGCAAGTGCTTTACCACCAAGGTAGCTAGCCTTCTTTAAATGTTAGAGACAGCTTCTCACCAAGTTGCCCAGGCTGGCCTTGAACATGGTAATCCTACTGCCTCAGCTTCCCAAGTGGGTAGAATTACAGGTATAATATTAAATTTTAAATTTAATTTCTCAAATCTCTTGGAAAATCTGTCTAGTTTTTGTTCCAGATCTTTGGTTGAATTTTTAATGTATGCCTTTACATTTTAAAATATTATATTCCAGCTGAGTGTGGTGGTGCATGCCTATAAATCAAGCACTTGGGAGGCTAAGGCAGGAGAATTGCCATGAGTTTGAGGCCAGCCTGGGCTGCATAGTGAGTTCAAAGCTAGCCTGAACTACACAGTGAGACCCTGTCTGAAAAGAAAACAAAACAAACAAAAACATATTCCCTTTCAAATTCTCTGAAGATTTCTTTAAAATAGCGTTCTATTCTTATTTCATGATAAAATTTATTTTCTCATTAGAACAAAAATGTAGACCCTCTGAACTTATTCTTTTCTTTTCTTTTTAATTTTTTTTATTTTTAAAGAGAAAAAAAACCCCAAAACAATATAACAACAATGAAGATACAAACAAAACAACACAAAAAACAATCAAAATGATACAGGCTTTTAAAACAAGATGATAGGAATTAACAATTGTTGTTATGTTACATATCATTATCTTCAACAAAGTTACTCAGATTACCAGATATGAGAATGCAAGATTGATCAAAAAATTAAAGACAATAACAAGTAACAGAAAATTAGAAATGATACTGATCTTCATTAAACAAGATGGTAGGAATTCAAACAATGGTTATTATATTGCATATCATTGTCTTCAAATTAGTTGTTCTGGTTGTCAGATATAAGCATGTAAAATTGGTCAAGAAAAAATAATTTAAGTATTAACTGTACCTTTCAATAAACCAATAGACATCTGCAATTTTCCTTAAATGTTTATCACTTTTTAGTCATTTTTAAACAATGAGGTTATGAATCTGATGGATATTCTGTCCGTGGATGTTGTTAATCATATCAAGGCCTTAGGATGGTGTTCTGGTCATTTTGTAGGAGCATCCTCCTAATATTATAGTGCAGGTTTGTTTAGTATATAATCTTGGCTAAATTTCAGTGCCACTATTCAGACAAGAGCGATTTGGATGTTGCAGTGCATGCATTTTGCAACTGGAATTAGAGGATTAGAGTCTACAGTGCTAAGTGGTAAGGTTTCAGCATTTGACTGCCTGCTGATTCAGTTACTGCCTCTCCACCCACTTTCCAGCTCTGATATTTTGCTGCTTTGTCTCCCTTGTTGTGTATTTGTGAAGTTTTTTGTTTAAAGTCCTTCTTCACTTGGATTTGGTTTAGTGCAGAGATTAACATTTCAGTTCTGTTTAACTGGGACTCCCCTTGCCACTTCCTTAATTTAAGTTTGGGATCTTTACCTGTGGTTTTGTAAAGACTGAATTCACTCTGACCTTTGGAAGCCGTTTCAGTCTCTCAAATCCTCCACTGTGTAGTTACGGACTGAGTTTATGATTAGAAGGGGAAGAATAGTAGCCATGGTAACTGAACGCTTTAGTTAAGCTTGTGCCCTATGCTCTGACACCCATCATTCACTCCCTCATCATAAGGCATTTGTACCTGTGCATAATGCATCTTGCTTTTCCCCCGTTCCCCTCCTCTTTCTTCAACCCCTCTTCCCCTCCTTATTCACAAAAGCTTTGCTCCCATTTTTCCCTTCTATTCTCTTTTGTTCTTCTCCCTCCTTTCCTTCCCCGTCCCCTTGTTCTTCCCATTTTCAATCGGCTCCCATTTCCCAATATCTATTATACATTTTGGTCCTTATTTACACTTTTTCTTTCTCACACCAGAGAAATGATTGGTACTGAAACATGTGTGTCCACTTATTTCACTTAAGAGGATGAGATCCAAATTATTTATTGTAAGAAGATGTGTCTGTATTGGCAAGTTAATATATTTTTCTTGAACTGATAATAAAACTGATTCAAAAAGTGCTTTGATCCTAGCTATTATACTGCTTTTTATCATATAAGGTGTAATCCATCAAGCTGGGGAATGTTTAATTTAAAAGCTAAATATTACAGTCTAAGATACATTGCCATCAATCCCCTTCATAGTACTCCCTCTCACTTCAAACACAATTATCCCATCACTCCTGCCAGATTCTGAAGTAGTTCTGGAGGTCCTTTTTTGTGTTTTTAGTTGCACTGTTGTGGCTTCCTCAAATTTCCGAGTGGGTTCAAAACATTTACCACTGGGGAAGAGCCAAAGTCTTGCGGTGCCTGATTTGGTTAATAAGGTGGATGAGTGCACGCTGCAATGTTTTCACAAGACTGCTGTCCATTGGTTGGCACTCTGAAGCAGCAGTCACTGGATTTTTTAATCACACCTCCTAAACACATGAAGGAGGACTTGTAGAACTGCCTCAGAAAGTGGCAAGAGTGACAGGGTAAGTGTGTTTAGCCGAGCAGGGGTTTCGAGGGGAATTCATGGCAGTGTGTCTTACTCTACTGAATTTTTGAAATTTAAGTTCTTTGTAGTTTTGGATCAGCCTTTGTAAATGCTAAGTAAACATTAGTTCTCTCAGCCTTCTTGAAATAAAGGATAGTTGGGTGATAATCTCCCTCATTTCTTTTTATATGAACCAATTAAGATATAGAAAAGGAAATGGATCTTTAACAGTTATATTTATAGTGGAGAATGAATTATCATTTGGCTCAGACTCTGAATTTGTCAATCTTCTCCTTTTTTACATCTCATAATATTTCCAATAAAACTTGCCAGCAGAAATGAACCATTCAGAATCAATTATAAACATCCATTCTTCCATTAGCAATTTAACAGGGTTGTAATGGGTGATATATTGTGTCAACTTGAGAAGTGTAGAAGTTTAATGAAGTGACTCAGCAGGGGTTCAGGGTCCTCACTTTGTAAACGTCCTCCTCTTGTGCAAGATGAGGGTGCAGTGATGGTGTGAGTGGTACACCCGCCCCAGGGAATGGTAGCCTGCTTACAATATAAGGAAGGAAAAGAGAAGCCTCCCCCTAACCCCATTGCTCCTGCTGCATTTGCTGTCTTCCCCCACCTTAAACTGTTGCCCCTCACTATGCCACCCTGACTTGGAGCCAACTGATTATGGACTGAAACTTCCACAAACCGTGAGCTAAATAAACATTTCCTTCCTGAATTTTGGCTGTTGGGTATTTTGTCTCAGCAACAAGAGAAAAGTAACTCAGACAAGGGTCAATGCAGTAAACTTAGTTGGCGAAAGTATTGCAGAAAGCAAGATAAATGTCACTAAAATGACAGCTATTTTTTAGGGCAAATATAGTATTCCTTTTGGAGTTAGACCTTGATAGGTATCTTCTGTTAAGTTTTGGTTACTTCAGAGCTGAACTCTTTATGTTTTGGTAGATTAATTTAGATGTTCAGAAGGTTTGGGATGAATTAGTTACCTAGCAGAATATTAAGTTTTAAATAAAGAGTTCAGATTTGGTTTTCTTTGGAAGAGACTGGAATTCTACATGTAAGTGATGTATTGAATGTCATCACAAAAGTTAGCTAATGCATTAATTGAAAGCAAAGTAAAACAAATTTGTACTGAAATCAGTGCATGTATGTTGCATTGCTGCATAAGAAGCCATCCTAAAACTTAGTGACTTAAAGTGCCAACCCTTTTATGACATCTCAAGTGTTTGTAGACCTGAAAATAACTTAGAGTTCAAGTAGGTAATTGTGCAATTTATGCAGTCAGCTGAGTCACTAAGTGGTATTCAGCTGGTACATACAGTGGACTGGAGTATCCAAGTTGGCCTCACTCAAACATCTGGAGTCTTGGCAAGAGTAGCTAAACGAATGAGAAGAGAAGTCAGTGTACATGTACACACAGCTTCTCCAGCAGAAGGATTCAGTGTATTCCAAATTCTTTCATGGTAGCTTACTTCCTCCTGTGAGTATCCCAAGAGAGCCATTCAGAAGCTATGTGGCTTGGTCTCACTTGTTGGAAGTTACAAGGTATAATTTTTTTTTTTTTAACCACATTTCATTGGTTAAAACTGAACAGCATGGAAATCTTAATTCATATACAGATTGGAACATCAGTGAAACATATTACTGAGGAGAATATGGGATGTGGAGTGTGCTTGTGATCAGTCTGGGAAAGTATACTTTACCACAGTGATCTCAGGGATATCTGTGTCATGGTTTAGACTTGAAAGGTCCCCCAAAACTCATATGCTAAAGACCTGGCTGCCAGCTAATGAGTTTTTAGGGAAGAGATTGGATCGTGAGGTCTCTTACTTCTTTAGGTGGCTGAATCTATGGATGAGCTTATTTTGATAGCTTCAGTGAGAAGTGGTGGAAACAGGAGGTGCTGCTTAGTTGAAGCTTATGGGGCAAAGCCTTGGGGACTATATCAGCTTCTGGACCTTTTCCTCTCTAGATCTCGCTCTTTCTCTTTCTCTCTGCTTCCTGGATGCTACAAGGTGATATGTTCCTTTATGTTCCTCGGTGACACATTCCCCTGTGTTCCTCTCTGAAATGTTCCTCCATGATAATTCTGTCTGCCTGTGAGCATGAAAGCAGTGGCTCCAGCCAAACGTGGTGGAAACCTCTCAAACTGAGAGCCAAAATATATCTTTTCTCACTTAGTAGTTATTTTTCTCAGGTATTTTGTCATAGTGGTGAAAAGCTATAATAGTTCAGTTTTATTTAACTTATGAGCTTTATGACTGGATACTTTAAGGTCTTTTATTTTAAATTTCATCTGACCAACGGGGATAATGACAAGGATATTTTAGAGACTGAATAGGAAATAAACTGGAAGTGTCTAGGGGAAAGCTGGTGTGTAATGATGCTCAAAAACCATAGCTAATATTACCTCGTGAAAAAAGAGAGCACAGATATTTCCCTGAAGGGAGAGACCATAAGCTGGATGATTATCACAAGATAGCACTGTATTAAGTTTTTTTTTGGTTTTTATTCTGAAGTTTAGAAATTATTGATCCTTCAGATGCATCTTTATTCACTACCACCACCTTTATCAGTGTTGACTGCCAGATGGTTTTCTAAATGTTATGAATGTATTATATTAATTCTCACAGTATCCCTATGATGTAGATACTATTATATTTCTAATTTTGTGATTGATGAAACAGGGTTAAAGTGTGGTTTTGTAACTTTCTGAAGATAGTAACTTTCTTAAGCAAGTGGGGGAACTTTGATTTGTACTTAGGTTCCAGAGCCCACTATGTAGTACAGGCTGACCTCCTACTTGCTTATGTAGCCTAGTCTGGCCTCAAACTCATTCTGATACTCCTGCTTCAGCCTCTTGAGTGCTGGAATTATAGGTATATGCTACATGCCCATCCCAGAGCCCAAGATCTTTGTTTGTTTCTGGTACCAGGAATTGAACTCAGGACCTTGTGCTTGCGAGGCAGGCACTATACCCATAAGATATACCCGGACCAAGTTCTTTTTTTTTTTTTTTTTTTTCCAGGAATTGAACTCATGACCTCAGGTTTGCCAGGCAAGCACTTATGCCGCTAAGCTATATTCCTGGCTTGGCCCAAGTTCTTAAGCAGCATTTTTTATCTTTCTCTTGTGAAGAGTTCGCTATGAGCAAAATATGAGGAGATCATACTGTCTTAGAGGGTAGAAAAAATATTGGTCATATCAGTTAAATAAGTGACTTGTACATAAAAAGAGGTCATTAAAGAATGTGTGGATTTTCCTTATTCTTGAATGAATCCTGCCTTTCATATAGTTTACATTCAGCATAGACTCAGGCTGTAGAGCAATAACTACACCAGAGTTTTCTGGTGTAGATATAATAAGTTGTCTGTATCCTCAGTACATTTCTGACGTACTATTAGTCAACCCTACTTCTGTTTAGATTTTCTTATAACTTTTTCCCTTCTGCATATTTCAGGAGTGCCTGGAACTGCACTTCTCCATTCAGGAAAGGACAGTGGAATTCCGCAGGTGTAGAGAAGCATAGGCAAGTATCATTTGAATGAAACATAATTAATATGGTAGCTTGAGGGTTTTTTTTTTAAATTAATGCTTTAATGTATTTGTATTTTTAAATATATTTAGGAATTCTATAAAAATTTGAAAGAAAACTTTCTCAAATTTTGTTTCTTTGAAACACTACTTTTAGAATTGTTGAAAGTTCTTTCAGTTTCTTTGTGAAAATAAAAGCTAAATACATTTTTTAATTAAAATGAGTATGTTATTTCAAAAGGGTCTTGTTCTAAGTAAAGGAAAGTCATCTGTAACAATCCTAGGTAATGAGGTAAACTCCTTGGATCACACAGCTGGGAGGTGTAAAAATTGATGGATGAGCCTGATTTATTATAGTAGCTCATTCAGTTTATCAGGGACTAAGTTTATGTCTTCTCAATCTATTTTTGACAGTGTCAGCTTTGAGGTTTATTCTTATTTTCTTAATTAATGAGACTGTCAACTATTTCCAAGACAATATGTTTTTTTGTCAACACGAAGAAGAGAGAAAAGTCATTTTAAAACGCCTTCAGAAGAGTATACAAGCCTCTTTCCTAGAGGCTAAAATAAGCTTCTTGCATTTTGAGAAACTAAGTCACTCACTCATTTGTTAACTAATAAGTATAACCTGTTAACTTAGAACTCAGACATGGATTGAACCTCTTGGGCCACAGAGGGTTAAGTTATCCTGGAAGAACATGGGAAATTGAGTTCACATGAGGAAATAGCATTAATACAGCCTCTCCATCATTCCTTGTAAATAAAAATGGGACCCATTCATATGTGTCAGATGATTTGTGTTTCTGATTTTCACTGAATAAATGTGTGAATTTATCCTAACACAGAAGTAGTAAGGAAAGAAGCTATAATCTGGCTAACACAGTCATTTTACATGGCGCTTAATTTAACCCAGTTTTGCAAATTATCATCTGAGAAGTACCTTACCTCACATAACACAAAGATGTCAAATCTTGGCTCGGCCTCTAAATGTTATACTCTCCATCTCTTGTCTGTCCATCCACTTATACACCCGTATCTTCAACCATCCATCCATGCATCCATCCATGCATCCATCCATCCATGCATCCATCCATGCATCTGTCCATCCATCCATCCATCCATCCATCCATCCATCCATCCATCCATCCATCTAGTCAGCCAGCCATCTAAATGTCAGTATAGCCACATAAAAAGAAAGGGATACTGGAAGGAGGAAGAGGAAAAAAATATTCTGAAGCATTAAATAAATACTAAACACATTTTATGTTGAGCTTTGTGTACCTATTTCCTTTCCTTTCCTTTTTTTATAAGCACAGATTCACCCTATTTGCTTGAAAATACTTTTAGGCTTTTTAACATTCAATTGATAGAGTATTAGACCACTGGAAAGGCAGTTGATATCATATGACTCCAAAATAAATAATTTTCATAATTTTCATGGTGTATCCTTGATTTTATCTTCAGTTGAATGTAACAAAGTTAATATAAATACCTGAGTTTGTTTCATATGTTTTAGTAATTATTAATAGTCATCAACAACATAGTGTCAATTTGACCATGACAATCCATTTAAAACCTTGATTTTTATTCTTCCTTATTTACCCCTTTCTGAGCTAGAGATGGTCTAAAGATTTTACTGAGACACCATTCCATTTTGGATAATTTATAATCCATGTGGTCTTTCTGGTTCTAGGTGACTGATAATTTATTTATTACTTGTCTAGATGTTTTATATTTCAAAATAGAATTTTAATGGGCATTAAATCAATTAGAAAACATTGACAATTATTACAGATTAATGGTATGTGGAGGTCTAAACTTCATTCTGACAGCTGTGCGCTAAAAATGTAGCAGTGAGAACTGCTAAGAAGCTCATTAAGATGAGGGAGAACACTACAATGAAAAAAATTCTTATTTAGTAATATGAAGCAGGCTTTCTGACGCGTGCTAGATTTTAACAAGTTCCTGGTTTTTAAGGGAATGAATGGGTTACAATCTAGCAGTTTCTTGGAAAACCAGCTATGAGAAATTTAAAATAAGCCAACCTTTAATTAATATTTTCATTATGAAATAAAATTCCCATTTGGTAAGGAAGATGCATGTAATTTTCAAATCACAGCGCAATAAACTTCTTCAGTTGGTTTTCCTCTTTTTAATCTTTACTCAGTTTACAGTGCAGCCATCAAAAAGATGCCCTGGGGAAATTAGCGGTGGCAAAACTGAACCACCGAGTTCAGCAGTAAAGTGATAGAGGAAGGATAGCAGTTAAATGCTTGATGTTTTTGAGTGATGCGATCATATATTTTTCAGTTTTCATGGGGACCAAAGCCAAGGTGGCTGAAAGAGGCATTTGTCTAGAGTTTGGGAATTATGCGGTTGCCCTGTTGACTGAAAATCTATTATTAAGAGTTTATTTCAGGAACAGGGAGAGGGAGGAACACATACATCCTAAAAGTGTAATGCAAAAGCCATGCTTTTCATCAGACAGAACTAAATCTTAATCCCGGTTGCGCCTCTAAGTAGTTCCAAGACCTGTGGGTAAGTTATCTCACCAGTTTGACTCAGCTTCATGCTTGGGAAGTGGGGAGAATGATAGCAAATGAGTTGACCTGGATACAGTTGTTGGACACATTGTCTACCTCTTGGTAGGGATGTGAATTCTTGAGTCTTCACAGTCTTGTGCGTTCACTCTTTCTCTGTGTTCTCAAAACAGAACTGAAGGATCCTTGAGACTGATGAAACCATGTATGGTTCGTCACACAGTGACACAACTTTCTAAAGTCCGTAGTGAAGCACAGAAGCTATCTCATTTCTTGTATGTTAGGAGACAAACTTCCCATAGGAGACAATGGTTTGAAGAATTAGGTCAATTATTGTACACAAAATGCTATTAAGCGGAAGAAGCACTGTGGAATCATAGAGATCTGAATAACCCTAGTTCTTGAGTTGTGGGGAAACTCATTGCTTGCTTGCTTTCACTTCTGCTTCCTGCTTCTTGACGTTGTGTGAGAAGGTGTGTAAACTCATGTAACCCAGAGCTTGGCACATCGTGGACACCTGGGATTTTTGCATCTTGGATCTGTTAGTTAAAACAGATAAAGAGACTGGCCATGGTGGCGCATGCCTGTAATTGCAGCACTCGGGAAGCTGAGGCAGGAGGATCATTGCAAGGTTGAGACCAGCCTGGGCTACAAAGTAAACACAAGTTCAGCCTGAACTGCATAGTGAGAGTGTCTCAAAAAAGAAAACAAACAAACAAACAAATTGGTCAAACTCTGTCAAATGTTAATCCAGTGACTATTAGCCAAAAGAATTAAAGAGTTAACTGTATGCAGGTCTTGCTGGATCTATCGTTGAGATACAGCTGTCATTTGTAGTTGTAACAGCTCAGTTAGCCCAGTGATAAGGTACTGCTTTCCCAGTTTGGATATTTGGGAAAAGACTTCCAGTCAGATGAAATCAGGAGCATTCAGGGTGGTATGGCCACAGACGAGACTTCCAATCATTTCAGAGAATGTACCTGAATTTTAATTTATCCTAAAAGATTTCTCAAGCACTTGAATGACCTTGGGTTTAATCTTTTATTCAAAATATTTGGTGTAACCTGCTTCTTCCCTTTGAAAAAGTTTTATATGGTATATAATGAATCATCTGGACAGTCAGAATGCACAGTGGCAGTTGTATTACATGTTCCATCAGTCAGGACAGCAATAAGAGTTTATTGCTGCGCTTAAAAAAAAATCTAATGCTAGACATAAGTACTAAATTAGTTTCAAATGTTTTAAATTCAAAATGTTATGAAATATGATCGGCCATGCTTAAAAAACTTAGCTGCTGCCTGCGACTAACATATAAGTTTAGCGGTGGGGACTAAGTTTAAGGATTATAGGTAAAGTAGTTAAAATATGCATATAGAAAGGGTATTAGCAATGGCCGTGAAATTAGCTTTGGCCATGAGGTGGGGTATTGAGGGATATAGCTCTTCTTGAGCCTATAGCCAGGCTTAAAACCTTCCTCTGCTCCCAATAGCTAACTTTCCAATATCCCTCCATGAATAATTAGGAAGTTGAAGCTGTGACAAAAACCACATAAACGCTTCAGAATTTTCATGATCATGTCCATAAATTTACTGTTTGAAGTTTCTGATGTTAGACTAGATTTTAAAAATTGAAGTAGATTCTCAATGGTGCCCTCATAGAAGCAGCTGTCTGGAGTCAGAGTTTAAGGTGATCAAATAATAAGATTCTTCTCATCCATTTGTTTCTGTGTATTAAGCACAGAGCACTGGTTCTCAAACTCTAGGTTTATCAGCATCACTCAGAAACAGGGCTGGGACTGAGAAGATGTAGCAGTTCAGTTAAGTTTCCAGGTGAGGCTCATGTTGCTGGTACAGTAATTACACTTTGAGAACGACTGCCACAGAGGAAGAGCTGCAGGTGGGATGGGTTTTGTTGTATGTTGGAGCACCTGACTCAATGCTTTAAGCATAAACATGGACTCTTGCATGTTAAAGATTCACAGTCTAGGGTTCAGTGTCATGTGATTCCTGAGGAGGCCACATTCTTGCCATGCTTTTGTGACATCCAAGTTGCCAGTTTGAGTCCAATCACTGGATTTAACTCCCACATATCCCTGGACGGCAGTAGCACTTCCTAGAATTAAAGAGCAGTGCAACTGATTCAGGAACAGACAAACTGAAAGACAGGAGATATTTTTTAATGTCTCTACTGTGGAAATACTCTTACCCAAAAAAAGAAGAAAATGGATTGTAATGATGCCTACCAGAAGCCAACTATCACAGGACAGCTTGAAAGCAATGTTAGAAAAATGTCTTCTGGCTTTTCTTTCCCATAAAGCACCTGAAATGGCCTCAAGTGTTTACGGTGTTTTTATACATATCCTATGCTGCTCCCCGCTCTATCTCTTTCCTCCTTTCTTCTCATCCTTCTTAATTCTTTCTACGATATACTCGTTTCCATCGCATCTCAGCATCAACTTCTTTCCTATAACTTCCTTCTGCCTATCTACTAAGAATTTTAAATCACATTTACGACAGTAAACAATTTGTGGTTTAGATTTCGGGTTACTTGCCTTTTCCTTGCTTTCTGTGTGACAGAACTGGATTTCCTTTTGCCTTGATGCTGAAAGACCTAACTTCATACAAACCATGTACAACTGAGCCCCTAGTTTCCTGAAATTAAAGAATGAAATCGCAGAAAAAAAGGAAGAGAAAAAAGCTCCAGGTTGCTAGGCAGGGTCCCAGAAAGTGGAGTGCCAGGATGTTCTCTTTATCTAGGCCTTTTGTGGACTGAATTTGTCCAGTGGATTAGTGATCATCTGTCACAAGTGGTTCTATAGGTTTACAATAACCAATTAGGCTCAGGCTTTTTAATGCAAAATTCAAAAAGCACTGGTATTGTTCAGTGTTTCTCAGTTCCTCCAGCCCTGACCCAGGTGTAGGGAGGGGTCTTTACTCAATGGATTCTATTTGCTGAAGTAGCTTCTTTCCTGTTCAGAGCCCTCACCTGCTTGTCCTTAGCCTAACTTCTGCCATTTTTCCTGTGTTTGCTTTTGCGTTCCTAAACTTAACTGTCTACATGGCTTGAATTAACTCTTAAGCTGTCTACGTGTTATTTTCTTTGTATGGCTGACTAGCTTTACTGTCTTGGGCTCTTTTCCCTCTAGGTGCCTATTTATGAGCTAAATAGCCAAACTGCATCTTATGAGGCTATTGTACATTTACCATTATCCCTCCCTCTGGAACAGGAAAATGAAAACTTGGTTTGCCTTGGAGAATTTCACTCTTAAGAACTTGAAACTTCAAGGCTTGTCAGATCAAATGTTGAGCTATTCTCTATTCTTCTCTTTCTTTTATATCTCACCAATAATTCTTTAGCACAACTTGGCAGTTTTGACTTCAGAACAGGCTAGAAATCTGACCATTTTTTCCACACCTTTCCTAGCTACAACACTGGGGAAAACCAATATTTTCTTACCTTTGGTTCTCTCTTATGTGAATGTTCTCCCTGCCCTCACCTTGGCCTTCTTAAATTTATTCTCAACAGAGAAGCCAGAGTAATTCTATTAAAATGTAAATAAGATCAAGCCACTGTTCTGCTTAAAATCCTTCACTGGTTTCACACCTCATTACAATGAAGGTCCAAAGGCGTGACACTGGCCTGTAAGGTTTGTAAATGATCCAGCCCCTCCACCAAGTTGCTGACCCTTGATCATGCAGTGGTGCTGTCACCTTGGGGGATTGGCTCTTGCTACTTATGTCTGTACTCCATGGTCTATATTTTCTTCAGGCCTGGCATCAAATGTCTCCTTTTTTTATTTTAAAGATCAAAAAAACTAACAAAACAACAATGAAGACAACATGAAAACAACACAAAAACAACAAAATCAATACATGACCTCAAAACAGAATGATAGGAATTAATAATGGCTGCTACATTGCATATTGTTATCTTCAACGAAGTGACTCAGTCCACCAGATGTAAGAATGTAAGACTGGTCAATAATCAAAGAGAGTAACAAGTGATAATTAAGAAAACATTGGAAATGATGCAGAGCTTCACTATACAAGATGGTAGGAGTTCAACAGTGGTTCATATACTGCATATTGTTGTTTTCAGATCAGTCATTCTTATTGTCAGATTCAAGCATGCAAATTTCCTGAAGAAAAAAAATTTTAAGCATTGACTGTTCCTTTCAATAAACCACAGACATCAGCAACCCCTATCCCAGGTATTCTTATATATGCATATAAATTTCATTTTTCATTTTAAAGCGAAAAGAAAAAAAAAACCCAAATAACAAAAACAAATACATAAATAAAACAGCATGGAGAACAATAAAAATGATACAGAATTTCAAAACATGGTGATAGGATATTAACAATGGTTGTTATGTCTCCTTCCTGGTAATTTCTTTATTTTATGTAAAATTGCATCCTCTTATCCATCCCTCTAATCCTCCCATTACCCTTTCCTTTCAGTTTTGTCTTTAGAACACTTACAACCATCTGTTATATGTTATATTTTACTTATGCACTTATGTACTATTTCGTTCATTTATTGTTTTTTTTTTTTTTTCACGAGAATGCAAGTTCCATGATAGTGACTATGTCTGCTTCCCTGATTGCTCTATCATCAGAACTGAGAAGAGTACCGAGTACATAAAAATCATAGAAATACATTTTTTGAATTAAAGAATAATTATACAGTAATTAAAAAATCATATGATGAGAAATTTCTTTTTTTGAGACAGGGTCTTCCTTTGTAATTCAGGACTTAAACTCATTGTGTAGGCCAGGTTAACCTTGAACTTGTGGCAATCTTCCTACTTTAGCCTCCCAAGTCCTGGGACTAAGGTGTGTGCCACCATGTCCAGCATGAGAAATTTCAAATAAATGCAAAGTAAAGAGTATTATGAATTTCTATTATCAATCACCGATCAACTATGGTCATCATTCTGCAATTGTTATATAAGCTAGTAGACCTTTGCCTTACTCAATAATAATTGTGTACTCCATTTTTTTCAGGCACAATCACATATATTGGAATGCATAAATCTTAGCTGTAGTTTTTGACAAATGAATATACCTAAGTAAAGCATACCTCTATCATGATTATAAAACATGTCAATTTGCATAGCAAGTTCACTCATACCCTTTGCAAGGCAGTTATTTCATTACCATCCCAAACCAGGTAATGATTATTCTCTCTTTTTTTTAATCATCACTTGGTTTCAGCTTATCTAGAACTTCATAGAAATTAATACAATAGGGAATCTTTAGTTTGTTCTGCTTTTTTCTACTTTGAATAAACATACATTCTTGTTTTTGTATATATTAGTGATGAATTCCTTTTCCTTATTCATAGTGATCAGTTGTATGAATATAAGGCAATTTGTCATTATATTTTTCCAATGATAAACATTTTGCCATTTTTTTAAATAGCCAAACACATGTTCTCTCTACCTGAATTTTTCAAGTGCCATTGAAAAGAATATGCTTTGGGCTATTCTGCAAAAGTGCTGTATACATTTTGTACAGTCCTTTGGGGGCATCTTTTCATTTTTATAAAATAACTACTCAGAAGTATAATTGCTAGGCCACAGTACTGATGTATGTTCAACTGTGTAACACATAGCAAACATATCTACAAAGTACTTGTAGCATTTTACACTCTCCACTAGCAAGGGTTTATGGCTTTAATTTGCATTCCCCTGAAGGGAAGTGATGTGGACATTTTTTATGCAGTAATAGTAATTCATTTCCCCAATATGTATTGTAAGAGTACCTTATATGTCCTGGATATAAAACCTTAGCCAACCATGTGTTGTGAACATTTTCTTATTGTTAGTGACTCACCATTAATTTTCTAAATTGTGTCTCTTGATGAACAATTTTTAATTTTTATATACTATGGTTTATCATTTTTTCTCTGGTTCTGCTTTCTAAGCAATTTTTGCCTAACCTCAGTCTTGGAAGACATTTTTCTATACTGTGTTTTTAAAATGTTAAGACTTTATCCTTCACATTTAGAGTTCAGCTGCAGCTCAATATAGTTTTAATGCATAGCTTGACATAGCCATGGGAGTAATTTACTTTTCTTCTCCCGTTTGTATATCTAGTGGTTTCAGCATAATTTGTTGCAAAGATTTTCTATTCCCCTTTCAATTGCTTTGGCACTTTGTCAAATATCTAATAACCATGTAAGTATGGGTCTATTTCTGGACTCTGTAGTGCATTCCATTAATCTGTGTATTTGTATTCCAAATCCACATTCATTTCTAGAGCTTTATAAAAAATATTGGAGCTAGGTGATATGTTTTACAACTTTGCTTTTCCTTTTGCAGGATTCATTTGGGTACTCTGAGTCCTTTATATTTCTGTATAAAGTTTGGAAATACCTGATCAATTCCTATAAGAATTCCTTGTGGAGATTATGATTCAATTTTATGACTCAACATATGGTACTTTAGCAGAACGCAGGCATGTATTTGAAAAGAAATATATTTTACAATTTGAGAACACATTGCCTATAAATGTCAGTAAAATCAGGTAGATGATAATCTAATAGCTCTATCCTTGACCCAGAGGGGCAGAAAATCTTCAACTGATTCTGACGCCTTGTCTCTCTTCAAATGTTTCCTTTTCTTTTGATTTTTAGTCTGTCTTGTAATTTTTTGTAGAAAGGTAGACATAACATTGGTAAAAGGAACTGCTGTCAAAAGGCTGTTTGGTAATGTAGTGGTAAGGAATAGAGGGAGGGGACTTGTTCTGTGAGAATATCTCAGTCTTTTAGGGAACCTATGCCCGAGCTTGTGACCATCACAAATGTGCCTTAGTTCTTCTTTTTCCCATAGTATCAGGCAGTACAGGATAAGTAAGAGGGGTTTCGGGTGACTCTTTCCCTTTACATAGGTTAGTTAGATTTTGTTAAAACCCCATTCATTTATATTGTGATAAAATAGTTTCTCTTGAGCTCAGCGTTTGCTTAAAACAGGGTATATTTAAAAAGTGGAAGCCCAAGAAAGCCCGGATATTTCTTATGAGAGTTAGACAGAATTCCTGGAGTTAAAACTCACAGAAGTGTGGACTCCCATCCCCCAACACTGGGTCCCTCTGGAATTTTACCTTCTCAGGTTTGTCTACAATGACCTTCTATAATTCATCATTTATAATTCAGATTGTCCTTCTTCATATTAGTTCTCCTGTAGTTTTGCTCTGGTAAGTTATTATTCTTGTTTTCAGCCTGTCCCCCAGTTTTAGGTGCAACAATTTGTCCTGTGACCTTACTTCTTTGATGGAGCTAAGAAGAACTGCTGAGCTGTCAGTTTATCTAGCATTTAATTGTTGTTGTGTTAAAATGATACCAGCTTCATATCAGGCTAATTGGAAGTCTGCCATCATTTTTCAATTTTTTTGTCTCATTATCTTTCCCAGCCTTTTGAGACTTTCATTGCACATACACTGTATCACTTAAGGCTATAGGAAGGTGCCTTAGTTTTTTTTTTTCATATATTTTCTGCCTTTTTTTTTTTTTTTTTTTTTTGTTTGTTTGCTTGTTTTTCTTCCAGTACCAGGAATTGAACCAACGACCTTGTGCTTGCCAGGCAGGCGTTGTGCTGCTGAGCTAAATCCCCAGCCCCTGTCATTTTAAAAAATTCTGTAAATTGTATAATCATTATTAGTTGGTTTTAAACATCACTGATTCATCAGCTATCTAGTGAATTTTTATGCCAGCCATTGCATTTTCTAATTCTAGTATTTTTGTTTAATAGATCTTCTAGTTTCATTTTCCTTAATGAGATTACAATGTATATATTAATTATAAATAATTTTTCCTTGAATATATATTAAAGAGCTTCTTTGAAGTCTTTGCTTGTTGCATAATTTGCGGTATCATGAGATGGTTTCTATTGATTAACTTTTCCCTTGAGCATGGGTACATTTTTCTGTTTCTTTGCATGTGAGATGATTTTAAAAATTGATTTTAGCATTATAAAGGTTACACATAGATATTCTGAGTTTTATTCTCTTCTGAAGTATCATTTTTCTTTCTTTCCAAAAGTCATTTTACTTGGCGGGGCTCAATCCCCAGCACTGTCTCCACTATCTCTTTGTGGTGAGGAGCAGGTGGCCTTTCATCTCATTTTTTCTAATTACAGCTGAAAGCTTCTATGCCTTTTCTCCTTAGTCTTCTGAGTCCTCTCCATTCTCTTCTCAAATGCACGTAGTTTAGAATTCAGCAAAGGATTAGGATGAATTTTATAGCCTTTGAGGCTCTGTATCCCTGTGGCTTCCTCCTCTTCCTTTTTAGAATTCCATTCTGAAAGTTACAGTTGCTCTGCCAGTCCCTTACTATATCCTTTGAAACCTCAAGCTGATAAATTTGTGATATAAGATTGTGGCAAACCTGAGCAGTGCACAAAGTAATGGGTACTCAAGAAAAAGACTATAAAATCATCAACCTCATTCCTTGCTATGCAGTTTTCATGGACAAATTCTCTTTTAGTGTCTGCCCAGCTTTCTAATTCTCTCTGTCTCTCTCTCTCTCTAGATCCCTAACTTTTTCCCTCCCTCTATCTTGAATTGAATCATTACAGGTATAATTGGTTAAAATAGTCTTATTAGACCAAATTTAGGTGGGCCCTTAATTCAACACAAGGGAAATCTAATCTAAGAAGGGGGAGACTTGGACATAAAGAAGAAGGCTGGGTGAAGACTGGTTATCAAAAACCAAGGAATTCTTGGGGGCACCAATAACAGGGAGCCATTTACAGAGGCCTTGGAGAGAGCACGACCCTACAAACATGTACATCTTGGCTGTGTAGCCTCCAGAACTATGGGATAGTACATTTGTGTGGCTTGGGCCACTCAGTTTTTGGTACATTACCAAATTAACTATAGAAAATTTATGCATATACACATACATATAAGCTATATTGAGTAATGATATGAGTAATATTTTTCCATTGAGTAATTTTTCTCCATGTTTTAAAATATATAAGAAGGTTACTCTGACCAAACTTGTATGCCACTAGTCCACAGTAACTTGAAACAATGATTCAGATATTGTATTTTTTTCTCATAGATTCTTAATATTTAGAATTTACATCAGAGGCATAAGTGATTGTACTTCTACCACTTAGAAACTTATGGATTAATTTCTATGTGCTTATAAAGGCAGCCATCTTATAAAATGGCATTCTCTGTTGGTTAGAAAAATTTATAGCACTAAGCTTGGCCTCCTCTTAATATGTTTTCCAGTTGGCAAAAATAGCTATATGTTTTTTATGAAAATAAATTTTGTCTGATATATTATGCATGGATGCCAAATAATAGGATAGAGAGAAATAATTCAGTTCAGTGTTATATTTCTTGATTCATCTGAACAATATAAAATAGCATGTATAATATAATATCATAGGTCTAGGAAAAATAAGATAATATGAGGTTGTATCCATGTTGCAGAGATAGATAATGAGCAATCAAAAATAAAAACAAAAAATCCCATTGCTTTAAGGATGTAATGAAAATAGAACAAGAGAATGATTATGAGAATATTGCTTATTTCTGCACAGGGTGGGCATTGCAGAGCTCCAGTGTATTCACATAGGCTTTGGTGACCAAGGAACTCAGAGTTGTGTAATGTGGCCCTGGTTGGTGGGCCACTTTCTGTTGGGTCAAAGAATTTGTTTCTAGAAGTTGCACTCGTATAAGCTTAGTGAAAAACAGAAGAGCCAGTTTTGCAAAGATTATGTGAATACACTACATAGCATTAGTAAGAGCTTGTATAGGGTTCATTGTGACTGAAATGGAGGGAATGAGGGAAAAGGAACTAAGGACTAGCTTAGATAGTATTTGAGGTTGTAGTTCATGCATGATTAGTAGCCCTCGGAAGGCTTAAAGCAGGAGTGGTTGGATCTGATTTGTAATTTTAAAAGATTCTTCTTTTTTTTTTTGATTTTACGTACAAGTAAGATTACGCAGTATTTGCCTTTGCATGCTTGGCTTATTTTACTTAGCATAATGTCCTGGTTCATCTAGAAAACTAAACTCATAAAAATAGAGAGCGGTATGATGGTTACTACTGCCTGTGAACATGGGATAGAGGATCTGGGAAAGGGAAGATATTGGTCAAATGGTAAAAAGTTTGGTTGGAGCGGAGGAGTAAGTTTCAATGATACACTGCACAGCCTGGCATATACAATTAGAAAAATATATCTAATTGGCTAGAAGAGTTTAGAAGAGTAGATTTTCAATGTTCTCCTGCTATACACAAAAATGACAGCTATGAATAACAAAGGTGGTAGCTTCAGTAACTGATGCAATTATTGTACAATGTATACAATGTATTGCAACACCACATTACATTTGCCCCGTAAGTGTACACAATTATTAGCTCTCAAAACCCAAAAGAATTCTTCTTACTAACTGTAGACAGAATGTGGTATCACTGGTGGGGCAGACATAGAAACTGGGGAACCATGAGGAGGACATTACAGTTGTGCAACATGAATGTTGATATGACCTGAGAGTCAGTTATGCAGCTGGTGTTTACTGTGGAAACAGCCTAGAATATCTCTAAAAGCAGAAGGGAAAAATATTGGCTATCCAGTGTTCTTTGAAGGCAATAGATCATTGATCTTCCAATCTAAGTTCCTGTTATAAATATTGATACCAGACACCAATGCCTTTATATTCAGCTTTATTGTTGTTATTTCTGTAGTCAGGTAGAAGAATTATTTGTCATTTCCTGAACTTGTACCACACTTTCAAATTTTGTGCTTCCATACATGACAATTCACCCTACTTGAAATGAATTTTCCTTATCATTTAAACAGTTGTTTTTGAGATATCATTAAAATACTGAGGTTATTTTTTTTCTTTCAATTACATATGCTGAAATTTGGTATTCTTTAAAGTGTAAGTACTAACTGACACTATAATCACAGATTCTTATTGTCAAGTATGAACAGCTTGAGAATTTATCCTAATATCAAGATAACGTTAGCAATTCACAATTTCATGGATGCTGACCTTCATGTGGAAACATGAGATCCCTGGGTCAGAGACAAAGAACTTTAATGCAGTATAGAAGATACCACGAGATTCAGATTTTATTGGTTGTTCTGCAAGTGCCACACAAATACCTTAAAGAAGCCTAGGTAAATATTATACCCTCTGGGGCTCTATAAGAACTGGCTCTCTTGTAATGGGTTAGAAATAATCCTCACATGTTTGAAGGGTGATACTATATTCATTATACTGGATAATCAGCAACCTTACCTTGGCTCCACATTTCAATTGCTTTTACCTCTACAAATGACTGTGATAGCCTGCAACAAAAAGGCAGTCAGTGCTTCTGCTAGTATGATGTGTAGAATCGTGAAGTATCCATGGAGAATTGTCTCCCAAAATCTTTAGTGGAAGGACAAAGTTCTACAGATGCTGCGCCACTCATGTTCCTAACCCAGTACTAACATACTTAGCAGATCCAAAAAGTAGGTACTGAGTAAATAAAACACTGAACTATGTTATTTTTTCCTACTATCTGCATGTAGTGAAAGCCTACTAGTATGGACTGATGCCAATTTTAAAACTCTTAAAATTATTTAAAACTCATTTTCAAATTTTACGTGTTATATTGCTGCCTGCTGTCAGTTTAACTAGCTTTGGACTATCGTTGGTGGGAAAAATTGATTTAGCAGATATTCACTAAAATGTTACAGACTTAGAAACCTACAATATACAATGGGGGGTATCTTAATCAGAAGTGAATAATTCTAGGAAGATCAGTTCAGGAATAATTTCTTGGCTAAGAGTATTATTTAGCCAGGCAGCAAGCAAGTACAGTGTTCAGAAGGAGAGCCTCACATTTTGGGGTTCCCATCCTAAGCAGCAAAAGAAGCAGTGAAGATTCATCCCGAAGTATCTCTCTTAAGAAGTGGGTTTTGTTGAGGTTAATCTTTCACGTTGAAGATTTTTCCCCAATGCTTTGCAAGGCATCTAACATCTGTCATTCTCAGCCATGATGTGCCAGCCGGCCTTTCCAGGTACTATTCATTATATGTACTTGTCAAAAAGTACTGCACGGTCAAAACAAAACAAAATGAAATGAAACAATATACCCTAAGGGGGTAGTGTTGCCCCTGGTCAGGAACTACTGGGTTAGATGAAAAAGTCTGAAATTGATGTACTGTATGCATTAAGATCAAGATGAATTCTAATGCTGTGTGGGTGCAGCTACTGAATTTATGGGCACCAACTTCCTGGACAGAATCTTATTTTCCTTGAGGTGAACCTCACAAATACTACTAAGATTCCACTTTGATGCCAGTTTCCCATGAGAGTATTGGTGTCTCTGTATCTGATTTGTATTTTTTTAATCAAATAGTGTTTATTCATTTGCTCTGAATGCTTGCTGAGATTCTAGTTTGTGCTAGACACTGTTTTTCTGGGTGTTGGGAGGAGTCACTGGATAAAGAAATGCCTTGGGTTTTATACAATTTGCATTTTATTAGGAGGAGATAGACAATAATAAAAGTAAGCAATTAAAAGAGGTAATTTCCTTTTAGTCCAAAAAAGGACTAAAAGGCTGAAGGTATGGAGCAGTTGCCTAGTAAGAGTGAAATCCTGGGTTCAACTTCCAGTATAACACACACACACACACACACACACACACACACACAGAAACCAACAACAACAGCAGAACACTGGAATTAGTTCTGTGAAGGAGGGGCTTCTTGTACTAGGTAGCAATTAAATAGCGATTGTTTCAGAGAAGAGGTTGAGCTTGCAAAGAGCTGGTGGAAATTTGTTCCAAAAGGAAGAGAAAAATGAGTGTGTGCTTTATACCAAGTAATCCTTAATTGGGCATTCTCGTGACATCTTTCAGATCTTCACAGTGAAAGCTGTCATTCCCTTGAGCCTTTTCCAGGGACTTCTCTTTTGTGCTCTCATCCAGTTCTCAAAGCTACTTGACAAGGTACATATGATTACTAATTTAGAGGTGTGAAGCTCTGTCCTAAGCCACTTGAAGCCTGTATTTGACTTATTAATTTGTTTTGTGGTGTTATCTTGCCCTTTAGGTATATTTTGAGCTTTACAAAACATGGTGTATAAACACTCTGGTATCTAACTCTTTTTATAAGGATACTAATCCACTCCATGTGTACACCCTTCTGACTTCATCTAAACCTAATTATCTCTCAAACACTCTCTAAAGACCACCACACTGAGGGTCAGATCTCAATATATTAATTTTGGGATGTCAGAGACATTCAGTCCATAACAGATGGGAACAATGCATTTGTACACTGGGAATCCTCCAATGTACTCATCAATAAATATGAAAGTAGCATTACGTGCATGAAATAGGAATGCCAATTTCATTCAAATGAAGAGCTAGATTTTGGAGTCCTTTTAGTTCTGGCTTGAAACACATTCCATTTGCTCTTCTGGGATACTCTTAAACTAGTTCATTTTGCACAGTTAATTCTTCTCTTTTGAGTTTCTGCCTTACTGCCAGCTTCCAGAAGGAAGCTTACCTTGGGTTAGCTGCCCCTTCAGAATGATTTTAGACCATGGTGCATCTCCATTTTTTAGGCATTTTCTTATTACTTCTCCTGATGCTGTAAGCTCCTTGCAAAGTATCTCCTACATATTCCTAGTACATAATGGGATAGTGTCTGGTACACAATCATTACTTAATAATTGTTCATTTAAATCAATGTATGATCCTTGGTAGTTACAATCTTTCTGAATCTTAGTTTCCTCATCTGTAATATGTGGACAATACATTTTACTCAGCAGAATTCAGTGAACTGATGGATGTGAAAACATTGTGTTTTTGCCTTTTTCTTTACCATCTACCATTTATTTATTGTCTTTTAAAGTTCTTTACTTTATTTGCAACACACCTTACGATTTAGCTGTCTGAAAAGGTTAAGCAAACTGTGGCAGGTGATTTCAAACAGATCTATATTTCCAGCATAGGAGCTGTAATTCTTTGAATACCAAGGCTAACACAGCACAACGATGGTTTTGTCTGGAGGTGACCTTTTATCACACCGAAGATACAGGCAGTAAATTTTTCTGTTTTTTTGTGCAAAAGTATGCAGTAGCATAATAACTTTTTTGATGTGCCTGTTAAATTATGATTTATTAAAGATACAGTTAGAGTAATAATAAATTTCAATCAGAAAATGACATTACACTCTCTGGCAAATATATTTATGAGGATACTGATATTTAATATTTGAAATTATGACTACTCTGGAAAATCTACAAGGGTAGGTTTTTGGGATTTTGAATATATATAGAAAAAAACAGATGAGTAAAGAAAAAACTAAAAGAAATGTAAAGGGAGGGAGAAGGAGGAGATCTAAGTGATTTCAAAGTACATATTTATTTCCACTCCCTAGGTTATTTATTTTACAAAGTCCCTTGAGGACAACAAAATATCTACAGATCTCTATAGCAATATATTTTACTATTAAATGATAAGGTTTATATGAAGTCTTTGCTCATTACATTTTTAAGTTAGCTTTCTTTTTATTTTAATTAATTATTTTTTATTTTATGAAAAAAGATAAAACAAAATTTCATAACAAAGTAATAGAAGGATAACAATAGTTAATACCTTATATTATTGTTATCTTTCAAGTTGTAATTAATTAATTTTTGAGGCATGGTTTCACTCTATAGTTTAGACTAGTCTGGAGCTCACTATGTAGCTTAGGCTGGCCTGGAAGTCACAGCAATTCTCCTGCCTCAGCCTCCAAAGTGCAGGGATTATCAGCATGCACCACCATGCGTGGTCAGTTTTCTTTCTATTAATATAACATACACTTCATAGTAAAACATCACACTTACCCTAGGCAATAAGCTCCCCATCTTAATTCCACTTGCACTTGCTCTTTTTTCTGGTGTTCACATCATATTATTAAACAGCATGCAAATGTTCCGTCTTTGATGTTGATTTTAGACTTCGCTTTCTGTTATCCCTCCTGTGTCATCTCGCTAATCTATCAGTCCCTCACTGTCTTGATGTAACTGCGTTGTTTTTATTTCCACCCGTAGTCATTGTTCACCCTATCACTATGTGGGTACTGTTGATGGGTTTCTTTCTGCCATATTTTTCCCCAGAACTAATGACTTGTTCTCTCTCCCTCTCTCAGCCTCTCCTTCTTCCTCCCTTCATATTTATTTTAGTTTTCTCTTTACTCATCTATTTTTTCTACAAATATTCAATGGTCCCAAAACTTTCCAAATATTGAAATATATCAGCTGACCTATAACTTCCTCTCTGTTCCCCGGAAGTCTCCCACTGAAGTGCTCACCCCTGCTGCTGCCTGGGCTGATTTCTCCAGAGATATGGCCCAGAAGCTGCTCTGGGACTCATGGTGACCTTTCCCAGTGTTAGAAATCCTGGTAGTTCTCACATCTACCTCTTGATTTTCTCTTAGTTTGCTCTGGAACATTCTCATGAATCGTCTGAAAGAACACAGCATTGATAGTCATTTTTTTTTCAGTCTTTACGTGTTTTAGAATATCTTAATTTTACACTTAAAACACAATTGATAGCTTGACCAAGTTTAAAATTCTATACTGAAAATTATTTTTTTCCCAAAACACTTGGCATTATTCATCCATTGCTTTCAAAACACCATTTTTGCTGTTGAAAAGTCCAGTGCCATTCTGATTTTCTGTACACAGCATCTCTTTTCCTTGAATAATCTATATGAATGAAACTTTATGTATGATATGTACATGTATACATATATATCGCATATACTTAGACTTTTCTCTTCTAAATAATTTTAAACTTAGAAAAAGTTGTCAAAGTACCTCAAATAATTCTTGTATGCCCTTCATCCCAATTCCCTAAATGCTACCAGTGTTTTATATTTGCTATTTTTATTGTTAATCCCTCTTTATATTGGCATACATATAAGTATTCATTTTGAAATAGTTTAGATTAAGTTGCAGACATGATGTCCCCTTTTCCTGTAAATGCTTTCGTTTGTATTTTCTGAAATGAGAACATTCTTTTTTTTTTTGTTTGTTTTTTGTTTTTTTTCCGGTACCGGGAACCGAACTCGCGACCTTGCGCTTGCCAGGCAGGCGCTTTGCCACTGAGCTAAATCCCCAGCCCCTAACGAGAACATTCTTAACCACAATACAACTTCCTTAATGAGGAAATGAAATTTGACCTAATACTGTTAGACCTTTCTTTAATAACAAATGAAAAAGTAATTCCTGGCCAAGATGCATCCAGTATCACATACTGCATTAGTTGCTTAGCACACTGTGTTTAGTGTCAGTTTTCTTTGGTTTCATTTATTTATTCTGGAAATGTACCAAGGGCTGCAATTTCATGATGATATGTTAAACTGTCTGCACCCTTTTGATCTGGAGATCTGTGCTATTCACTTGTGGTATTTTTCTTAAATTATTTTCTTGACAATTTACCTCCCCCACTGTTCCTTCACTTTTGTTCTGGAAACATGCATTATTAGAATGTTGGATATGCTGGGCTGATGGTGTTCAGATTTCCTTATCTTTTCTCTCCCATTTGCCTGTTTTGGTCCTTCCATTCCACTTTCTGGCATATTTGCTTTGCTCTATCTTCTGTAATCTCTATGGTGTTTTCATTTCAATGAATTAAAATTTTAATTTTCAAAAGAATTTTTCTGATTGTCTCTTTTTCTGATTGTTCATGCTGATGTTGATCAGCTATAATATGATAATGCCTTCCATTATTTCCCTTATATCATTAATGTAACTTTTTTATAGCTAGCTTGAAAAAAGTCATTTTCTATTTGTTTTATTTGCTCTGTCTTTTTGGAGTCAGTGGCCGTATCAGGGTCCTGGTAAGTAACAGTTGTCACACTGAGGCAAAAGAATGAATGCAAAGGCTTCTTTTAACAGGCTGTTTACAGGGATAGATGTAAACAAGGAGTGATATTGAAAATCCAGAGTCTGGCCTCAGGAATGGGCTCTTCCTGGTCTCAGGCCTAATATGCAAAAGCAGGGAGAAATTATGTGACTTGGAGAAACTACTAGATCTAGTTTCCACTGGCGGAGTGGGCTCCCTGAACATTGTTTTTAAATCACCACTATAGTGTTTAATAAAAGAATGTAGAGCCTGCCAGCCAGCGGCCAGCAAGAAGAGAGATGTGCTGGTCACTTGCAAGCCTTGGTGAGTGCCTTCCTTTCACCTAGTTCACCCAGAGTCGAGACTCAGGTGCCTGGCAGATACACCCTCTAGGGCTCAGCCTTCTGGGTCACACTGTAGGGTGGAGAAGGGACATGGTTCTAGAGAGAATATCTAGCAGTGACCGTTCCTAAAACACAAATGATATTTGGCTCTCCACTTGTGTGTGAATGATGCAATCGAAAGCTAATGGGAAACTCTAGGATTTCTTACAGGCCAGTCTTTGGTCTTCTGTAGATTAGATGGGGGAAGAAAGTACTAGAGAACAGGACAGCAGCCTGACTGTGCTGATTTAAGAAATTTGAAATCTAATATTTGTGTCCAAGCTTTTAATACATCCAAATTTTTATTCCTGTGACTCTGTTCTGCTTTCCGTAGCACTGGGATCTCCAATTGGTGAGTATAGACTTTTTTTTGATAAATTGACTCAGAATGAATGTAAATTTTATACGTTGGCTCCAAAAGAATTGCAAACATTCAGAAACTGATGCATAACAATTTCATTTACTATACACAGCTTAAAGTCTAGAAATTCAGTAATCTGAAAACTATATGGTAGTTCAGTGAGAAAGTCTATATTGTAGTTACCATACAGGGTGTGTATTACATAGTGTTTCGGTCAACTTTTGTTCAAGCCTAAGCAACGTATTTTATACTGTTTTAACATTGGAGTCCTATAGGTGCCGAGGGAGGGTCGATTTTTGTTACTTTTCATTTCATTCCTTCTCTGGCAAAAGTGCTAGAACACTGACATTGCAAAGTACAAAGTTTCTCAGAACACTGAGAAAGAAACACAGGAACTAAATTATTCACCTTTTAAAGACTGAGAGTTGGCTACAATAGACAGCATCATCACCACCACCACCAAAAAAAGTCTAAGGTCTGTTTTAATCAGACATATTTATAACTCAGTCCTTACACTTTTAATTTAACAATTGAATTAGTTCCATTTAACTGGCAGCAGATGGTATGTGATTATTTCCTTCTTAATACAAAAACTGCCTGTCAATACTTGTTAGATATGGATTAAGCTAAGAGTTACTGCAACTGCTTGGGTTTTCATTAATATAGTTCACTCACTTTGAATTTGGCAATTAAAATGTGTAGAAAATCCCCTAAATTGTATATGCATTATGCATCCTTGCACTTCAACCTCAGAATGAACTAATTTCATAGTGAATTATTCTGGAAATATAACTTATTTTTGCTATTTGCAATTAGGAAAGGGAATTGTCCCCGTGTAAACATAGGGAGAAGCTTGCATATTTTTCAGTTGATGATGTTTAGGAAATGCTACCTTTAAGCAAAGAGCCCAAGGCGGCTTTGTGGTCTGTACATCGGCCCTGGCATTCTCTCCTCCTGAACGTCAGGGAGCATAGGCATCAAGAGAACACATTTCCTAGAAATTCAAGCAGCAGGTTTGAATTAAAATGATATTTTCACACTGCAGAAGCTGCAACTGCATTTTTAAAGGCAAATTATTACCTAGCAAGTCTGTAAACCTGTTCAGAGGATTTTAGGTTCATTTTAATGGACTCCTCTGACTGTACCCAGGGTAACTTGTGATGGCATTTGGAAGTTTTGGGGAAGGAAAGAGTGGGTGATTGAATGGAACTCATTGCATTATATATGGTAGGAAAAACAATATGAGTCATTTTTGTCTTAGTTTTGAGAGTTATTTATTTCTAATGAGAACTGACTATTTTCCAGGTTTTTTGTTTGTTTATTTTTAGGCCTTTGCCTCTCCTGAGGTCCATTGTTCATGTATAGTTAGTTCATTGTTGATTTTTCTGGGAAATCTGGGTTTTAGGCCCAGGCCCGGGGGTGGTCCCTGCTGAGACTTCCTTCTCTCCCTCCAAGGCACCATTGATCTTTCTATAGCAGCGGATCCATCACTTTCCTTTTGGTTCCTGACACATCATCACTCATTCTCCTGACTAACTTAGATGCCTCTTTCTTCCATTTAGAAAAATATAAGGAAAGGCTGTGGAGACAGTTATAGCTCAATATTTGAAGAAACCTGCCATTACAGCACCATATAAATCCTATATAGTTCTTGGGGCCTTCAACAAAAGTTGGCGTGTTACAAATTAGAAAACATAATAAATGGAACCGTGTATAGTTTTTATAGAAAACCAACATTTGAGTATCAACTTTTTTCATTGCTGGGCATTGAACTCAGGCCCTTTGCATTGACATATGTACCTAGCTCTTTTTTATTTTGAGAGAGGTTCTTGTTAAGTCACAATGTTTCCCAGGCAGGGCTTGAATTTTAGGTCCCTATGACTTAGCTGTCCAGTGTGCTGAGAATACAGGCCTGCAAGACAAGGCCAAAGTGCTTGTCAGCAATTTATGCGATTTGACTTCATATTTAAATATGTTTTTAAATTAAAATGAGTAGGACTTGATAACTTATTAGGAGGCAAAAAGAGGAGTTAAATTATTTTGATAAATATTTATTTTTGATACTTATCTTGAATTTAAATATCATGATCACTTATGCCAACAGTTATCACATAAAAAGCTGACTCTTTTAAGCTCAGTTCCATATAATATATATATACATACATACATATATATAGATATATCTGTGTATATATAAATGAGGAAAAAATGTAATATAATAAGTGAATAACAAAATAGGAGGAATATACAGTGAATCCTTGACGTATGAGCTCAATTTGTTCACAAGTGCTTGTTATAACTCAATTGGTTTAAGTCAAGACTATTTTTCCCAGAAGAAATAAGGGAAATACCCATACCGCATTTCAAGACTCCCAAAGCACCTTTTAGCTAACATTTTCATAATAAAAAGGGTTATATAATGTGTGTGAGTTCCCAGAAACACCAATAATTTTCCTAGTGTAGTCACCAAAAAGTTATAAAACGTGCCAAATTTACCAGAAACAGCTATTCCATTCTATACTCACCATTCAAGTTGACATCTTTGGCTTGCAGGAAGAGAAGATGAAATGGAGGCTGATTATTTTTTGGGAAGGAGGGTCCCCTTCCATAAACCCATTAGGAATATGGCTCTCTGGTGTCCTTTCTCTCTTTAGGAGAGTCTGTAGCCCACTAAGACCTGCTTCTGGCTCACTAAGCCTCAACCTTTTAAGAACTAAAAGCTGGTCTAAGTTTGCTTCTGTTTTTTCTTTAACAGTGTTCTGTAGTGTGATATGGTACTGCCATTAAGCAAGTGAATGCAGCGATTGGCTTTTTCTTTGTCTAGGTAGGTCTTCTCTACAAATGTTTGTAGTTCTGTCCATCTTTTTCAGCAGAGAAGAACTTTGCTGCACTGGTGGCTGATACTCCACCTCCTCTTTAGAAAGTTCCTCAGCTGCCAATCTCTGCTGCTCAGCCAGAAGCTGCTGAAGTGCTGCTGTAGATAATTCCTCTGAGTGTTCCTTCACCAGCTCCTCAACCTCACCGCTGTCTACCTGCAAGCCTGTGGACTCTGCTTTAGTGACAATGTCCTCAATCACAGGGTCAAGTGAAGGCTCAGGTTTCTTTCCATAACCTTCAATGTCACTCTTCTGTATAATTTTAGACCACACTTTCTTCCAGGCAGATCTCAGAGTCCTTAGAGAGACATTGGCCCAGGATTTCTCAGGTAACCCCACATAGGAAAGGGTGTTGTAATGTTCCTTCTGGAACTCTTTATGGGTTAAATCTGTATCTGAGACCATCTGGAAGCACATCAGGAACCGTTCCTTGGTATATTGCTTTTTAAACTTGTTATAGCTATGACTTGCTGGTCCATAGGCTGCAGTATAGGAGTTGTATTAGGTGGGAGGAACTCGACTGAGACCATGGGAATTGTTTAGCTAGTTCTTCTAAATCTTGTGGGTGAGCAGGAGCATTGTCCATGATGAGGAGGGAATTAAGTGGTAAATGTTTGTCCCTAGGTATTTTTTTGGATCAGGAATTGAACTCAGGACCTCATGCTTGACAGGCAGGCACTGTGTCACAGAGCTATATTCCTGGCCTCCCTCAATATTTCTTAACATTAGGGAAAAAAACTCCCTGATCCACTCAAGAAAAAGTACTTTGTTACCCAGGCTTTTGCGTTAGCTCTCCATATGACCCGTAGCATATTCTTCATGACTTTATGTTTTCTGAACACTGTAAGAGTCCTAGAGTGATAAACCAAGAAAGGTTTTACCTTGAGGTCACCACTTGCATTGGCACACTGCAATAAGTTAGCCTAACTTCATAGGCTTGTGGCCTGGCATTTTATTTCCCTGGCAATGTATGTTCACCTGGGCATTTTTCTTTCTAGAAATGGCCAGTTTTATCACAGTTGAAAACTTGATGAGAGCAAAAGCCATTTCTCTGTGTCATCATTTCAAAGTATTGTATCTAAATTTCAGCAGCACTTTTATCAGCACTGGCTATTTCACTATGCTAGTTATACTATGAAGCCCAGTTCTCACTTTAAAATTGTGAAACCACTCCTTACTGGCATGAAATATTTCACCATTATCACTCATTGATGGATTATTTTTGAAGAGAGCTACATTTATAGGTCCAGCTTTTTCACAAATTATAGACTCAGGCTATAACCTGTCATTTGCCTTTCACACTGATAATAGCCTTTCTACCTCATCTACCACTGTTAATCATGACATACTAATTTGAGTAACACCTTTAGCAGCACTAGCTTCCTTATACAAATTTTTTCTGTGTGAGATTGTCAAGATGGTGGATTTTAACTCACTGTACATATTAATGAGCTTGGTCACATGAATTCCACTCTCATATTCATCCTTCTTTTCAATTATGATTGCTTTCTTTACCTTACATTTCTTCCTTCTTCTTTTCAATTATGATTGCTTTCTTTACCTTACATTTCTTCCTTAGCTTCTTTGCTAGTTTTTTTGGGGCCGTTTTGATAGCAGTAACTGTAGCAATTATATAAAGCACTGACCAAAATCACATCCACAAACACAAGCATCTGGGCTCAGACTGACTCTTACAATGCTTACATACACTTTCTGGCATCTTACATACACTTTTCTTACATACACTTTTCTGGCATTCTTACATACACTTTTACAATCGCACAAGGAGCCAGCATTTGGATTGAAACTTAAGACTTTGGTTGTAATTCAGACCTAAAATTCTGGTCATAACCCAAGTTGTCCATATGTGATGCCGGTCATATCTCAAGGGTCCGTTGTTATTATTTACTCTCTGCAGAATGTATTATTATTAGCTCTGTTGAACGAGGCAGGAATGGTAACATCAGAGTGGTTATTTCATTGTGTGGTCATATAGTTACAATCTGGTGGAAGCACAGTTCACAGTCAGGGTGTCCACTCCAGTCTGCTTTATAAGACCTGCATCACACCCTATCCCGCTGTAATATCACTGTCCCTAGTGCATTTACTTTCTCCTTCTGTCCTATGACTATTTTATACCTCTCTTTTCCCCTAGAACCTCTAGTACTTCCTCTCCAAACTCATGCTCAACTGACAACTTTGCTGTTTTGCATTTCTGAAAAAACTGAAGCAACCCAAAGGCTATTTCTTTAATCTCTGCCACTACTATCTACTCTTTTGCCTAAATGGATGTCCCTATACTCTGCCTCATCTCAAGCACCTGCATAGCCAGCCCTTGCTTCTCCTGTCCTTGGGTACCAGGGTATATCATCTTTCACTCATTCAACTATAACCCTTCAGCAGTTTTTTCTCCATCAGCATTCTTGATTTTCCCTTTCTTCTCTGGGTCACTTCTCTGGATTTTCCCTTTCATAAACATACAAACATGCTGTAGTTTCTTTATTCTTCACAGAAGTTCTTCCACCGACCCACCTTTTTTTCAGTTACTTTCCCATTTCTTTTTTCTTACTATGATAAAAGTCCTGGAAAGAGTTACCTGTAAGCATTTCCCCAAATTCCTGTCTTCCCATTTGACCTTGAGCTCCAGGTACCTCTTTTTGTTGTTCTTCAAAAAGTCACGATTAACCTTCACACGGTGATTATATCCAGTGGCCAGCTCTTCCCTTAGTTGATCTTTTGGCTGCATTTACATAATTGATCCTTGTTTCCCCTTGAATTTTGTTATGGTTTGTGTCCAGATGTCCCTCCAAAGCCTCAAGCTGTCATGGGGTGGGTTTCTAGAGTTTGTGTTTGATTCATGGCCCAGTGTTGGGATTATGAGTGTGAGTGCTATACCTGCCCTGTGGAGGAAAGCCTGCATACAGTATAAGGAAGGGAAAGAGGCTTATTCTCTGCTGCTCTTCCTTTTTTGCTCTTCCTGCTTTTGTTGTTTCCACTGCCATGCACTCTTGCCTTTTACCATGCCACTCTGCCTTGGAGCCAGCTGATTATGGACTGAAACCTCCACAAACTGTGAGCTAAATAAAGCCTTCCTTCCCTAATTTTGGGTCTCAGGTATCTTGTCCCAGCAATGACAGAAAAGTAAACCAGACTCATTTCTTTTTAAATTTCTTTTCTTGAGCCCTACCCTCTTTTCACTTCCATCCTATCTCAATTGTTGCTTCTTCACCACTCTGGTTTATTTTTCTGGCTTCTAAGATTGGAGTGATGCAGGATACAGTTTCTTGCTCCCCGCAGCATGTTGGGGCTTTCAATATTGTATCATGGTTTTCAGTACTGGCTGGGCGACCTGAGTAACTCTTGTGAGTCCTTTTTCCTTGTATTCCATTCCAGATGCTCCTTGTCTTTTGTTGCCACTCCATCTTACAGAGTAGGAGTGGTAGGACAAATGACAAATCCTTTCAGAGACATCTTGCATCTATTATTTTTATGTTCCCTCTAGTGTCTATTGATACCATCTGGAGATTACAGGTATTTGTGCAACTCAGGACCAAAGCTAATGCTAAATGGGGGTGATCAATTCTTTTTTCTTTCTCACTTTTGTGTCTTTCATCATTAGAAACTTCATTCCACCCCCTGGTACTTTAGTTTTCATTGCCTTTACACAGTTCTTTTAAGAATAGGAGTGAACAACAAATACCAGTACATTTTCCAATAATCTATCCTAAACATTGCTCAACCAAAGTATTATGTATATTATCATTGGATTCCACAGCTCTTCCCAACATGCATAGTCTGTAACCTTATTTTTGGTTGGCTGCTCTATCTCTGTCTCCTGTGGTGATTTATACTAAATGTACATCTTTGGATTATCTTGTAAGTAATTTCTCTGCTTTTCCACTTATCCAGTCATAAATGATGATATTTTTCTCTTTCTTTTTTTTTTTTTTTTTTTTGAGGCTGTCAGTGTCGTTATAATTGGGAGGGAACCAGCCATAGCACAGCAGACTGACTCACAGCAGCTGGTGGGTGTCGGGTTATGAGGGCAGCGGGGCTCAGAGCCCCGGCCTCACACACTGAGGAGAGGAAGGAGGAGCTGCGAGTTCTAACCTAGATGGAGAAGTTGGTCCCTGGGACATTTCACTTCCTCTCCGCACTCCAAAGGCAGGGAGGGGTATCGTCTCTCCCTGCTGCCTATTTCTTCTTGGAGAGGTGTGAAGCGTTTATTAAAATCGCCCTGAGGAGACATGGCCCTCACCAGCCCTCAGCTAGCTCTGCTCTCTTCCTGTCACTGTTCAGCAGAGTGTAGACTCAGAATTGTGTGTGTTTCATGGGCCTGAGGGTGGTGAGAAAGGACAGGGTGACAGAGGGTGGTGTGAAAGGAGAGGGTGACAGGAGGGTGTGGTGGGGTCAGGGCCTGTGGCTGCCGTGAGCAGTTCCAGGAAAACAGGGCCTTCTCCACAGCGCCCAACACAGGCTCAGCGACAGCTTTTCCACCTATTGTGGCTAAACGGCTCCAGTCCTGTGGGCTGCCTCTGAGTGGACAGGGATCAGGCCAGAAAGACCAGGAAGATGAGGAAGAAGACAATGAGGATGAGACAAATTTGACCATGAGCCACCTACTGAAGGTGACCGACTGGAAGTACATGAGGATCTTGTAGTGGGCAGCCTCGATGTCTAGCTGAGCTCTAGCACACTCTCCTCGATCCTCTGAATGGTCTCCTCCCGCTCCTTCACCGTCTGTGCCAGCGCTGAAAGATGGAGACCAGCTTGACAGTCGCGGATTGCATGTTCTGCATGGTGTCTGCCCGGCTCTGGATGTAGGAGTCCTGCGCATCAGTGAGCTGCTGGCTGGTGCGTGCGTCCTTCAAATTGATGGCCACATCCCGGGAGGTGTGGGACTTGGCCCCAGAACCACCCAGGGGATTGGGGGTGAGGGGCAGGGCGGACACGGGGGGAGAACTGCTCCCGCAGGCTCCTGTGCTGCTTCAGGTTCTCTGTCCTCACCCCTAATACCGATTTGAAGTCTTTGGACATGGAAGCCAGTTTTGACTGCAGTAAGACAACAACGGTGTTGGAAGGTGTCTGCAGGTACCTGTTGCTCTGGCTACCTGGGACCCTCATGAGGTCCTAAAGCTGAGTAACTTGCTTGTTGAGGCTACTGATGTCCTTGATGCATGTTCGCGCCTCGATTTCTACCGCTTTATCATCAAGGAGGGACTTGCGCTTTGCCAAGAGTGTCAGCTTCTCCAGCTTGGCAAACGTGTTGCTGAGGTCTTTCCCAATGCGCTTGGCCATCAGGGTAAATCCACTGCGCTGTCCGGGAGCACACACAGCTGTATTATTTGTCTGGTTCCATTCTGCCGCCTCTGCAGCGACCTATAGGAGAGGAGCTCCTGGGTCCGGTCCCCGCAGGACCTAGTGCCAGGCAGGCTTGTGCCGGCAGTGGCAGGGAACAGGATCTGCGTCTTCGAGAGCCCCAGGTGGACGTCCTGATCCGTACTCTGAGCCTTGTAGCATCCCCGTGGGATCACTGAGGCCCATCAGCTTGAACCTTGGTGGAGAGAGAGCCTCTGCCTCCATCCGCTCCAACCTGGCCAGGCTAGGGGCACCTCCTGGGGCACACATTTTGCGGGCGAGGGGTTCCTCAGGGTGTTTATTCGAAATAGAAAGTTCCGCTCCAGGAAAGTCCCCTTCCTTTCCTAATTCTACTTTGTATTAAACTTTTAGACATATCTTGTGTGCAATATAAGTGCAGTTCCAACTCTGTTTGGTGATCTGGTGTTCTTTTTAGCTCACTTGTTGAATCCTCTGGGTTTCCTCTTAATCCTGCTCTTGTGAATCATCCCTATTGAAATTATCTCTCACGTATCTTGCTGCTTGTGTCTCTGACCTACGCTTTCTCATCTCAAACCCATGGTGTAAAGAGTTTATATTTTCTGACTTTGGATTTTATTCAACTGTCATTTTAAGAGCACCAAACAGATCTGAGCTTTTAAAAGGTTGAAGCAAAAGTAGTCCAGGGGAAAATAGGAAGGTGAATACAGTGGAAAAGATCCAGACATGTCTTTGTTACCACTGAAGGGAAATAAAAATCATTCTTTATTGTTCACTCGGGCATCTTCCTGTTCTCTTTCAAGCTTTTGAAGCTCAATTCTTGATGTTTTATAGTCATAACAAGCAGCTTGTCCTGTGGTTCTATTTCTCTCACTTCCACCTCTGTACTCCTGCCAGTGAAAAAGGGTAAAGGCAAGGTACAAAAGCAAATGTCAAGCCGTTGTGCATCACCAAGACTTAATCACAGCATTTGGCATATTCCATGCCTGATTTACTTGTCTCCTTTCTGGCTTTAATCCTGCAATTCCAGGTTTTCTTCCTGTCATGTGGAAGGATGAGCATTTTAGCTATGTGTCAGAAAGCAAAAACAGCACGATCCTAGTTCTCTTGTTTCCCAAACATACACGTAGAGGAACACACACTTTAATAATCATGTATTTCTTGAACTAAACACTTTAACATTAGGCAGCCCATTGTTCTTACGATGTCGCTAAACTTTTCACATCTTAGTACTTTTATTTATATCAGGTCCTAATTCTTCCTCTCTGCAACTTGGTGCAGCTTTTCTCTACCTGCCTATGTTAAAAACTTAATGATAAGACAAAACTACCTTTATTCCTTGCATGGAAAAGGAGAACAGAAACTCATAAAGCCTTGACAATGTGTCAGAAGGAGGAAAGATATGCTGAGGATTGGAAGTTTGGTTTAATTCGGGTCTTGCAGTGCAAGAATTTCAGAAAAATTGGCTAAAAATTCTGATACAACAGCTTTGGATTGATAGAAACAAGGTGAAGATTTTTGAGGCAGAGATTCAATGTATCTTAAGATATACACTCAACAATAGTCTTGACAGAGTGGATAAATGCTAACAAAGTCTGCAAAGCACAATTTCTGTTCCAGTATCTAGGCTGAGCATTGGGAATGACAGTTTTGTCTCTCACCTTGTCTACATCCTTAAAGAACTAAAGTGTTTGAAAATCCACGTGCTCTTTCTGACATCCTCATCGTGATGCACTTTTCTAGGATGAAGTTTCAAAAATATTTAGTCTTATTTTCTTGACATTTTTGTGTTGTCAAGGTACATCTCTAGTGAATAACAATTGTACTTTTCCCGGCACTGTTAGTGGCTACATTTGCAGCTCAGCACACTGAATCCCCTTTAGGTAGCGTCCCAGCATATTGTTGTTGATGGTGTTTTGTTTTAATGCTTTGGCAAAGTGGTGCACCATCAAAGTCAGCAGTCTGCTTCTGATAAGGGTTAAGAAACAGAATATTTTGGGATGAGAGCTACTTCCTTATAACTGACACCTAATGGTCTTACTTCTACCCTTCAGACCACAGAAACAAGGCAAATATCTCTCTTATAAATGACCTTCAAAACTAAGACATTTGGTAGTTTAATTTATCTTTTGTTCTACTAAACTTTTAAGCTTATTTTAGGACACATGTTGGGGTTACTTTACCATTCCTATTGTGTTCTTCACATTTTCAATATTTCTTCCCAAACTAGGTAGTTGGACTGAATACTATTGTCAAGATAGTTTTGTTGGATGCTGTAGATTGGGAGTAGAAGTGTAACTTCTCTGGTCCTAGATATGCAAAATAAAAGGTTGAATTATCTTATATGAAATACTATATCTCACATTAAACTGTGTAAATATTTGTTTCCAAAGGAACCAGGAGTTTTGCCCAAGAGTTTCTGTGAGCTCATGTAAGATCATAGGTGTCAATATAGTCTAGTTTTTTAACAAGTACTCTTAAAGTCCTTAAGATTTAAATCTCAGCTTTGTCAATGGACAGCTGGGCAAAACTAGACATCTAATTAACTTGCTAATCCTTAGTTTTGAATTTTGAAAATAGGATTTAAAAAATTCCTATCTTGATGGATATTGTGAGAACTCATATTAGCAAATATATGCCAGTACCTTGCATGGTATATAAACCTGATAAATGCATCAACATTTATTATAGCTTCTATCTAGATGTCCCCCTAAAGCCTCACACACTCATAGCTGGGTTTTGAGGTGACTGGATCTAATGTGTATAAATGTGAATTAAAGTTATATAAATGGGATAGTACACTGATTAGTTAGCACTGTTCTGGGTGTGGGTGTTATGACTGATACACTGTGTCAACTTGAGAAGTCTAAAATCTTAACTAAGTAACTCAGCAGTTCTATATCCTAGGGTGAAAAGGACATGCCCTTACTGTTCCAGGATGTTGTTCATTACGTCAGTTCAGAAATTTAGAAGGTGAACTATGTGATTTAGCAGGGATCCAGGGCCATTACTTTGTATTTATCCTGAGCCTTTTCAAGAGGAGGGCTCTGAGGTGGGCAGGTAGGCTGCATACCTTCAGCTTTGCTGTGGTCTCCTGGCTTCTGGTGTTATACCTCTTTCTCTAGTAAACCCTGATGGGTACAGTGGGTAATGGGAAGCCCCACCCTGGGTGTGGGTCACACTATCCAATAGGCTTGTAGCCTGGGCAGAATGTAAAGGGAAAGATGGAAGGCAGGCTTTCTGCTTCCTACCTGCTGTGCCATGGGGGGCTGCTTTCTCTGTGATGCCCCTGTGCCACGCCACCCTGCCTTGGATCCAGCTGACCATGGACTGAAACCTTGACATTACCTTCTAGATCTTTCTGTGTATATATGTACATCCATCTGCAGAATTAGTGAGATGAAGTACTGCATAGATGAATAGCACTGCCTTGTGCTTTATCCGTCCTTTGTGTATCCTTTTCTCTTGATTTTTATGCATTTGTAATAGAAGTCAAAAAACTTTCTGTACTGGTCTAGGTAGCAAATATTTTATTTAATCTTGTGGACCACACACTATGTCTCTTTTACATAGTCTTTTGTGTTATTTGGCTGTTATTACTGTGAAATACTTTAAATATATTGGAAACATTTCTTAGATTGCAGGCCGTACAAAACTAGACCTTGGGCCAAATTTGGCTTGTGGGCAATCCCTGCTCTCTATCTTGATTTTTTCAATAACTGAATTTATAAATGTTTCATATTCATTAAGCTTTTCAGTTATTCAAATTTTCCTCATTTTTATGTAACTCCAGGGTGAACATTTTATGTAAAACTTTTGGAATAATTTTTCTCTCTCCTTAGAGAAAATTTTAGAAGTAGCACTACTGGGTTAATTTTTTTTGATACACATTAAAAATACTTTTAAGCTAAATATAATACATTAAAACAAGAACCTGTTTCTGTCATTTAAATTATTAGTTATTGTACATGGCTTCTAGTTACTCATGATGACTTAGAGGTCCCTCATCTAATCTTTTCATGAAGGATAAGCACTCTGCCAGTGAGCTACATCTCCAGGCTTTGTATTTTTTGTTATAGTATAAGGTCTGTCTATGTTACCCAAGAAGGTCATGAACTTATGCTCCCAGTCCCTTGGCCTGTAAAATAGCTGGCATCAATCCACCACCGTGCCTGGCAGTCTACATACTTTTATTTTGACATCATCCAATTTAGAATTGCTTAGAATTTTTAAACAGACATTCAATTTGAAAGAACTGTGATTTCATCAAATGTGTATTTTCCCATCAAGATCCCAATAATGTGAGAGGTCATTAGAAGACTACCAAAAATTGAGTGTTTTCTTTCTTAATGACTTGCATGCTTTCTTTGAATTATTATGACATCATTTCCCTGGGTTGATATCAGCCCTTGATCTGCAATTTATGCTGTCCCTATTTGTTGTGACTTTATTTTCTGTGAAATTGCATTGTCATGTGCTGTGGATGTGGTGAAGACCATCTCATCCCTGTCCTCCATTCTAGTAGAGAGCAGACAAGTGGGCCATCATAATGCAGTCTGATGATTAGCATGCATTTCATACACAGCAATGATTTGTGTGGCAACCTGTTTAAACACCTCTGGGCTTCAGAACTCTGTAAAGATGCCTGACACAATCATTTCTTGAGGTTGTGTCAGTGCACTGGGACATTTGAACTGACTTAGAGTTACTAATTATGAGCTGTCATCTACCATATTGCTGCTGAGCTAGCCTGATAGATAAATGGAAGTCCAAGACTGATAAGAATTAAACAGAAAACCAAGCATACAGTTCACAGCAATAGTAGTTCTGCGTTCTAAGTCCAGAGTATGGATTTTCAGTTTAAGAACTAAACAAATGGGATGGATGAGGCAATTTGGAACATTTTGCTATTAAAAGGAATGTTCAAAAGTAATAGCTAGAGAACATTTTAAAAACGTTATTACCTTAGGAAAATGAATCTTTTCCTTTGGTTTAGTAAATTCCTGCTTTCAGTAGCTGCCTGCATTTTGTGTACAGAGTACCATTTATGTCACTCAGTAGAGTTAAATCTTTCAAAAACTTTTTGAAAATATTGCTCTAGGCATATTGTTATAACTGTATATATCAGCTTCCATATCAAAGAGACAAAGTGAGTTCTGGACTTTAATAGATGGGTTATATAGGATCCTTGATGGAGATAAAATGAAACTTTTCCCCTGTAATTGCGGTTTTTAACACTATATTTCATCACATGAAAGTAAGTTTGAGGCTATTTGAATATCTCCCTAGAGCCAGAACTCTGATTCTCACTTCTTCCTTCTTGCTAAGATTGTTGTGTTTTTTTAGATTAGACTTTATAGTTTCCTTTAAACAGCATCATATAATGTAAACATTTTTACTGGCCTCTTTTTATTTAAAATATTTATTTGTGTTTGGTACATTAAAGATCACCTGTATTAAATGAGAATTATTTATAACACCACAGTTTGAGGATAGTTATGAAAGAGAAAAATGAGTTTATCTTCGGTCCTGTGACAAATCTCCAAGGTGACTGCCGTATGTCATTCTGTTACTGTTTGATATCTGTCTAAGTGAAGTTTCTTTGTATCTTCAACAGAATTTTAGATAAATTCAATGTATAGAGGTGATATAGTTTGAATCTGGAGTGTTTTCCAAATGTCCATGTGGTAAGGGCTTGTTCTAAGTTCTTGAAGCTGTTGGTAGGGGATGGATCCTTTAAGAGGCAGGACCTCATGGGAGGTTCTGGTCACTGGGGGCGTAGCCTTAGAGAGCATCATGGGACCTTGCTTTCTGCTTGGTTCTTTGGCCACCACAAGGTAAGCAGATCGCTCCATCCCTGTTCCCACCATGAGGGGTGGCCTCCTCCCAGGCTTCAAAGCAACAGGACCAGTAGACCATAGACTGTAATTTCCAAAATTCCAGCTGAAGTAAACCTTTTATCCTTACAAGTTGATCATTTCTGGTGTTTGTTACAGTAATGGTAAATTGCCCAAAATAAGCTTAAATTCATAAAGTGTGGACTTTATAGAGTACATTTGTATGTAGTTCTTGAGAGTTTACTATTATTCCCATGAAGTGGGGATTATACTATCATGAGCTCTGTGTGCCCACTGCCCAGCTGAGTGCTTGACAAATAATAGATATCAATAATTGTAAGTGTTATTTCTATCAGAGTCTGCATGTGTGATTTAAGGACAAAAATGAGAAAAGACTAAGATGAGAAGTGAGAATCTTCTAAATTAGTTAGAACATTTTCAGGTAGATTTTATAAATGTACTTGCACTTCTTTTGAGTAAGATTTTTTCTTCTTGTTCTTGTTCTTCTTTTTATTGATTGATTGATTGATTGTTTTTACTGAGGCGGGGTCTTGCTGCATAGTTTAGACTGGCCTTGAACTCATGATATAGCCCATACTGTCCTCAAACTCAGGGCAATCCTATTGCTTTAGCCTCCTGAGTTCTGGGATTACAGGTGTGCACCACCATGACCAGCTGATTTTTTCTTTTTTAAATTTAAATTAATTTTTTTTAAAAAAACAGAAAAGTTGTACATATTATTAGTGCACCACAAGATGTTTCTGTACATGTATGTCCTGTATAATATTAATCAGATTGAACTTTTCTATCTTCTTAAATATTTATCATTTCTTTATGGTGAGAACTTTCAAGATGCTTTCTTTTAGCTGTTTGACATGTACAGTACATTATTGTTACCTGTAGTTTTCTACTGTGCACCAGCAAAAAGAACATCTTGCTCTTATTTAACTGTAATTTAGTGTACACGGATCAGTATTTCCCCCTCCTTCCCTCCACTCATCCACTTTGTCCTCTAGAAGCCACCATTTTATTAGCGACATCCTTTTTCCAAACAAGGGTCAACCATTGCCTGGTTTAGGGATCTCCTAAACTATCAGTATACAATTTTACCTGAAAAGATCTATCGCATGAAGGCAGAGAATGTTCTTTCCCTGTGTATGATTTGCAACTGTATAATAAATTAAATAAATCAAGTATACACAGATAAAAAGTAAGCTTGTAGAAGGCTACTTTTTCCCATTTCTTTACCTTTCCAAATCCCAGATTTCTGTGAATGTGTTGTCTCGCTTATGATTGTGGGAAGTATGGGATATTTTCCATTTAAAATTCATTTCTGTTTTGGCCTGAGGTCTCGCTTAATCTTCATATGTTATGCTTTCTCCTATTCTAGAATCTACGGGTTAAAGAGCTGGGGCTTGTTGCTCAGCCTAAGATGTGAGCTCCCCCCACTCACAAAATATTCTTTAAGTGGTTTCACATTAGAAATCATGGTAGAACCACTGGCTTGATTATAAATTTTAGGAAATGACTTTAAATGTAGTAATAAAATAACATTTTTAAAAGATTAATAGACTGGAAACTAAATAAGAAGCTTGTGATAAAATGTTCCTTTCCCTCTGTAAATTCCTTCAATTGAAAAATCTATATTTTATCTTCTTTTTTTTTAGTGTTGTATCTTCATTTTATTTTATATTTTTTGGCTTTAATTATCTGTTCCACTTGAAATGCTTGGCTTGGGCCAGTATGTTAATGACAATAAGCTTCAGGGTTATCTTCTATATCTCTTAGAAATATACTCTTCTTTTTAAAACTTCAGAGCTGATAGTAAATGTAATAGATTATTTTTTATTGATCCAAATGTTTAGTTGACTGAGAAAGAAACTTACGTAAAATCCATGAAGGTAAGTGAAGAATCTCAAGTCTAGATTCTGATTTGAGTGTGGTGATATTTAGGGCCTTAAGAAGATTGCAAATGGGTCCTTTATTATCTCTTGGCCCAGTAGCTCCTATATTTCCCCCATTTTTAGGGAGTTTTGTCAAATCAGGCCAAATCTGGTGTTCTTCCTTCCTTTTTCCCTCCTTGCTGCTTCCTTCTTTCTTTAATTCCATCCATCTGTCCATCCATCCATGCATCCATCCATCCAGTCGTCCATCCATCCATCCATCCATCCATCCATCCATCCATCCATCCATCTATCCACTCATCCATCTATCCATCCATTCATCCATCCATCCATCAATCATCCATCCATCCAATCATCCATCTTCCCTTTCTCCCTCCCCCTTTCTCTCCTTCTTCCCTTCCTTTTTTCCTTCTTCCACCTCCCCTCCATTTTTTCTCTTTCTTCTTTCTATACTATGGTTTGTTCATTTTTCAGTGGTTAATTCCTATATTAACAAACAGGCACACAAAAACTGGACTTTTGTCCAACTCATTTACTGATGTGTCCCTAATTCTTCGGAAAGTGTTTGGTAATCAGTTTAAAAATAGTTGAACAACTCCAGGCCTAATATATATTTTCAGTAAATCTCCCTCACTCATTTTTGCAGGAAATTTGAATAAAGCTCTGTTGTTGGTCACCAAAAGAATGAAGATCGTTCTTCATTCTTTTGTGTGATTAATACTGATGTTGTGAAGTAGTTCCTTCATATGTGTGAAACATGAACTAAGTCTGGTTTTATATGTAATCTGTCCTGAAGGAAATTATCTCACGTAAATACACAAAATCCTTGCCTTTTTCAACATTGGTTGAAATTCACCACATTGTATTATCTTATTATTAAGCTTCCTTAAAGAGTGAAAAATCCATAGGCGTTTATTTTTTTATACCATGAATTAATCAGAAGGTGTATCTCTTAGAGTCTAGGAGATATCAGAGAGAGATCTGGATGATGAAGTGAAGAGCTTTGAAGAGCACCGTGATAGAAGATGGAAGGCAAGCTGGGCAGCAGCAGTGATATGAGGTTATGCATCCAGGACAGAGGATGGAGGAGAGGTGGGGAGAAGAGATCACCTTTCAGAGTCTAAACAGAAATGGCTCACTTATCTATCTATCTATCTATCTATCTAGCTAGCTAGCTAGCTAGCTAGCTATTTATTGTAGAATGTGGCATTGAATCCTGGGCATTCTACCACTGAGATAGATTTCCAGCCCTTTTTATATTTTGTTATGAGACAAAGTCTTGTGAATTTTCCTAGGCTGGCCTCACACTTGAGATCCTTCTACCTACTGCCTCCCCATTAGGTGGGATGACAGCTGTTCGCCACCATGCCTGGCTCAGAGCTGACATTATTCACCTTACCTGTGCACTTTTTCTGTCTTAAGATAGTAACAGAGAAGGAGGGGAAGACAACGGAGGGATCACAGGAACTTAGAGATGGAAGAACCCTTTAAGTCAGTCCAGTTTTTATTTCCTTTACTTTGTCTCTTGACTCTGTTTACAGTTGGCAGAGCACATGCAATGATTTGTTCCTGGATCTCAGCCTTTTGGAGGAACCCTGTGCATGCCTGACGAGATACAAGATACTTAGAACTGATCAGACCAGACCTCTGGATTTTCCAGGAAGAGCTCAGGTGTGGGGTATTGTGCTGGTGGCAATGGTCTCCTTAATAGAGAGGAAAATCACATTACAGAATGCCCTGAATGTGAAAGGGCTAGGAAAGTTTACTTTTGTGCTCAGGGATGTCTAAAGGAGAAACTCCAATATTTATTGGAAATCTGATCTCTCTTCCACTCTTTCCACTTCTGCACCGTCAGCTCTCTGTGGGGTTATATTTTTTTTTATGGCAGAAACCAATAACAGCAAACACCCACCTCATCGTGGAGAAAAGCAATAGAACCCGGCAGTTTGAGAGATCATACAATTTTGATTACTCCAGAGCCTCTGGATGGCTCTTCTTCAATTAGGAATGTGATCATCACACAATGTGGCCAAGACCTGGGGGAACAAAATTGTCAACAAAATATTTTCAAGTCTTAAAGGCAAAAACTGTGTTTAGTTTGGGAAAAAATAAGTGTTGTAACACAAAACTCTTTTTTCTACCGTGGTTGTATTAGCTTGCTAGAACATCTAAACAGTTAAGGGAGTGTTTCAGGAAACTCTCTGTGCTATGGTCTCATATTTTTAAGTCTTTCTCCAGCCCTACCTCTGTGTCTCTGGTTAGAGACTCTTCCTTTGTTCCTATGGGCCAGCCCTTCCTTTATCGTAGGGCTCATGGATATTTTAGTATCTGCTGTTTGGGGACCTGAATTACAAGGGATACTGAAGGTTCTCCTAGAACACAGGTGTTAAGATGAGATTTGGGGACAGATGTGCTTATCGCCTTGTGGGCAAGAGGCTCACTGTCTTGAATGGTAAGTGGGGCAAAGATGGTCCCAGGTGCAGGTGGCATCTAGGTTTCATCAATAGTGATCTGGGAAATAAGTGCTATTTAGGGTTCAACGATGAGAATATTTGAACAATGAGTTCTTTTTTTGTTTTTGGTTTTTCTCCGGTACCGGGAACCTAACTCACGACCTTGCGCTTGCCAGGCAGGCGCTTTGCCGCTGAGCTAAATCCCCAGCCCCGAGAATATTTGAAAGATAGAAGCACGGAAAACATGCTTGCAAAGACAGCAGAGTGGGTTGATTACTGCTAAGTGGTACTGATGTCCTGCAGAGGGCTAATGAGGAAATGAAAGCCCTTTGTAACAAGTTTAAGGCTAAGAGCGAGCGTCTGCATATGAGCCACAGGAATGCGCCTGGGCTTGGTTGAGCCGGTGAAGCAAGTCCGCTTGCTAAGGTTGGGGTACTCATTAGGAAAGCCAGACCCTGAAACCTGGGAAAAGAAGGTGTGCAAGGAAGTTCATGAGGATCTTCCCTGTGTGGAATGCCCTGACGCCTGAGGTCTTGGAGCAAGGGGATGAGGGGAGGTATAGCTTCCGCCCTGCGGTAGGGTGTGTGCATGGCATCCTCCTTGTGGGCGTGAAGGCAGACTGAGGCTCTCCACTTGGTGTGTGTGCCGGCTGGCCCTTCTCAGAACTGCCAAGTTGACTGTGCCACGGCAGCTAAATTAGTGTGAACTGCCGGGCATAATGAGCATCTGCACTTCCAGTGCACCTAATTCATATTCATCCCTGCATTCTACATTTGTTCAATTTCCCTTGAGAAGTAGGAGAATAGCCAGAGTGAATGGGGGTCAGGAGTGCTTATTGGTTGCCTAGTATAGAAATAAACTAAGGCCATTCGATGGGAGAGGCATATTCATTCAGAGCTTGCAAGGAAGTCAGTCCCCATCACTCGGGCAGAGAAATGTAAATGCTTTAGTGTGGGAAAAGGGACATCTTCAAGTGTGTTGTGACTGGAGGTTTTGGCGCTGGAAACCTGGAGGTGGGCTAGCTAACTAAAGTGCGACATTTTGTATCATTGCTGTGCGGAGTATATTTGACTTTCTCTGCTTGGTCTTCAATATGTGGCAATAGGAGAAAAATAGGAGAGACTATAATGGTCAGTGAACAAGTCCTGTGCTTCCTGCACCAGTTGCTGCCGAGCAGGTGGGTTGGCTTCCTGGGCTAGTTGCTGCAGAAGGGGTGGTCACAATATATTTTCTGTATTCTGTCCGGTATCTGTTTGTTTTTAAAGTCTCTCAACAGGGCAGCTCTGGTGAGCTCCTGTGTGAACTGCAATAGCTGCACCTTGTCACTGTCTTATAGTTTGTGTCCCTTTCCCACATGCGACCCGTCTGCCCTCCAGAATCATTTCTACAGAGGGAGATGGAAGCAGGGGAGGAGGGTGAAGTGAGAGGGTCCTCTTAAGAGCTATCACTTCCCTCATGCTATAAGATGCTACAGGCACCTCTTCTCATATGGCAGGGCTGTCCTCCTTTTTCCTTAGTAGTTGTCCTCACCTCTACTCCAGGCCCATAGCTACAGTGAAATCTCAGTGCACTGGGCTGTAGATGTCCCGGGCCTGATAAGGGAGGAAATGAGTTTATGCACCACGAAGTTACAAGAACTAGGCAGAGTGTGCCATCCAGAGATGAAAGAGAACCCCTGGAACTACATTATTAAGGTGACAAATGTAAGACTGAATAGGTAATAATTCAATGACGTGGCAGAACTTTTTTGAGATGTAAGGATTAAAACCATAGCCTAAACCGTAGAGGGTTAGGAGAAGTCATTTCTAGGGTGGCCTTTGTGAATATGGAGAGAGCAGTGACTGAAAGTGAGTGATGTCAAAATGCCTGTTGTTCTTGGGTGCAGGGAGGCACTCCAGACAGCTATAGGAAGGCCAAAGGACATACCAGTTGCCATGACCACAAGGAACATGCCAGTGAAAGAGATGCCAGCATCACCAAGTTCCACAGTGAATCTTCCGAAGTCCAGGTCTTTAGGTAGGAAAGGTGGCTCAGAACTGGGCTCATTATTAGTGATCCTGATGAAGGGAGCCCTCAAATAATAGAAACCAGGTGCCAAGGAACTGCAATAACCCACACTGACTCTCAGTATCAGAGGGACAGTCATGGAGGCTTGATTCAGTGGGCAGTTGTGAAGCCGGTTAGCAGAACTTGGCATTCGGAGGGACACAGCAGAATGACTGCCTTTAGTCTTTTGTCAAAGACCAGTTGACTGTACTGTATTTACTTGGGTCTGTTTCTAGGCTCTGTGTCTTTTCTGCCATACTGTCCTGACCATTGTAGATTTATACTAATTTTTAAGATTAAACAGTGACCACCTCTTAACATTGTTCTTTTTCTGCTTCAATATTGTGTTGGCTAGTGTGGGTCTTCTGTCTTTCTGTATAAGATTTAGAATCAGTTTTGTTGTTAGCTACAAAATAACTGGCTGGGATTTTGATTGGGATTACATTAAATCTATAGATCAAGTTGGGAACAACTTGAACAATACTGAGTGTTCCTATGGATTATCTCTTCTTTTATTTGGCTCTTTGACGTCTTTTATTAAAATTTTGTGTTTCCTCATGTAGCTTTTGTACATATCTTGTTAGGTATTTTCTTTAATATTTCATTTTTGGTGCTAATAAAAGTAGTGTTGTGTTTTTAATTACAAATACTAGTTATTCATTGCTGGTATATAGAAAATCTATTAGATTTTTATGTTAATCTTGTTTTCTACAATCTTGCTCTCCTCACTCATTAGCTTCTAGAAGGTTGTTGATTTGAAAAGTGTTCCTACATAGTCCTTCACATCATCTGTAAGAAGAAACAGTTTTATTTGTTCCCTCCAAAAGTATATCTTGCTTCTTTTTTTTACTTCATTGGCTAGGGATTTCAGTGTAATGTATGTAGGAGTGATGAGAATTGACGTGCTTGTTTTGTTTCCAGTCTTAGGAGGAAATCATTTACTTTCTCACTATTGTATGTGATGCTAGTTGTAGATTTTGGGGAGAAGTTCTGTTTCAGGTTGAGAATTTCTCTATTTCTGATTTTCTGAGAGTTTTTGTTAGGAATTGGGTAAGGCTTTGTCAATGTTTTGTCTGTACCTATTATAAAATCATATAATTTTCTTTTTTAAAATCCCAGTGATGTGATAGATCATGTTAATTGATTTGGCATATTAATCAACCTTGCCTATGTGGCATAAATCCTATTTGGTCATAGTATATAATTCCTTTTTTACATTGTTGGGATTGATTTTCTAACAGTTTGTTGAGAAATTTTGCATCTATATTCATAAGAAATTTTGACTTATGATTTTTAAAATTTGGATATTAGGGTAATGTCTTCATGAGGTGGCTTCTCTATTTCTATTTTGTAGAAGAGATTGTAGAGGGAACTAGCATTATTCCTTAAATGTATGGTACAATGCACTAATATTACCATCTGGTTTTGTGCTTTCTGACTGGGAAGGTTGCTGACCATCAATTCAATTTCTTTACTAGATATAGGTCTAACTTTAACCAATTTTCATATTTGGAACCCACTGACCTAAGAGGTGGCTTGATCAACAGGAGAAATAATTCTCTAGCAATATGAAAAATATAGACTATAACTATTCCCGTCCCTTCCCAATTATCCCAATAACCACTTGCTTGATTTTACTTTATACTCAGTTTGTTAGGCTGAGAAGACTCCAAGACAGAGTTGTGATTTTGAATCTCTGCACTATTACTAGAAATATCTTCTAAAATTTACTTCTCCAGTACTTATTAATTATTTCAAGAGTAAAGGCTGCTAATAGAGTAGGTTCTGCCTAACATAATAGGATACTTTACACTATGTGTTTCCTTAACTGATAATGTACCGATTCATAGGTTGGTTGCTAATGATAGTTTCTTTTAAAAAGTATTGGCATCTAGGATAAGGTATCTTACTTGATCGGGTTTAAAGCAGTAAAAATCCCATCAGTGGGGCTGGGGATTTAGCTCAGCGGCACAGTGTCTGCCTGGCAAGCCCAAGGTCATGAGTTCAATTCCCGGTACTGGAAAAAAAAAACCCACCCACCTCCCCAAAAAAATCCTATCAGCACTGAGGGATTTAGCATTAGTATTTTGTGTCTAACATGAAATTTCATCTGTGGTAAAATGGACTGAAGGAGACACTGAAGGTTTGGATTTAGGCAAATTTTCTGCCATGGAAGCTACTGTTGAGAATGAGGAAAACATGCATCATAGTGTGAGATGGGTGCAACTGAAAAAGAGACAGGTTCAGGCTATGAGATTCGTGGGCTCAGGCATGGCCACAGGACTAATAAATTTTATAATTCCCTAAAATGACCTTGTTTTATCTGTAGATTGAAACTTTTTTTAAAATTTTTACATCTTACTGATTTGTAAAGGTGATTTGGATTTATAGAATCACTAAAGCTCTTCTAGAAAAGTTAAACTATTGTCTATGATAGTGTAGGACACTAAGAATTGCAACAAGAACTGGGGAGAATTTGGATGGTAGTAGATACCTCTAACCTCTGAAATTCTTTGAGCTTTCCTTGCTAAGAGCAGCCAGCTTTCTTCCATTTGATGAATGTGACCTGATTTACTTAGGGGTATAGTCTCCTCATTTGGAGGCATTACCTCCCACATGCACACTGCCTGCATCATATCTCGTTCCTGGCATCATTACTTCCAGACCTATACACAAATCTGTGGAGGGCAGACTACTATGCCAAAAGGATTTTAATCTCTTGGTAAAATATCCCTAGATAATGGGGAGTGCATATGTTGAAAAAGAAGTTGGTTCACGTAAGGAGAATCATCATTTTGAAATGAGGTAAAGATTTGTTTTAGTTTTGATCATCTAGAATAGGTTTTGATGGTTGCGTTAAGCTGACTCTGTGGAGTAGCTTAAGCTGAGATAGTTGAGATAGTTGAGATGTCAATAATGAAGGTGCAGTGCTAATTCAAGACGTGGAAAAATAGGAATGTTAGAGGAGAATGTTTGGTAGTTAGTAGTAAATAGCAACCAATGAGGTTATTGGTGTGCATTTATTCAGTCCCATCCTATTGTCTATGAATTAAGAAAGTCTAAAGACCCTGTGTAATAAGACATTGTATCAGTCAGGGTTTATTAGAGAAAGAGATATAACACAAGATACATGAATGTATAAGAAATTATAAGTTTGGCTTACAATGATCAGCCACAGAGTTGGATGAGGAAGTGTGCAGAGGGTGTCTGCACGTTGGAGATTTAAGAGCCCAGCCCCAGGCCTGGAGCTCACTGTAGTGTCTGTGTAGGTTTGTACTAGGAGGCTGGCGGGTCTGGGATGGAATGCTGAAGAATCTATGATGAAGGCAGGAGAGCCTGTACCAGAAGGCGGAAGAGTCCCAGGCTGAAGAGTCTCAGGCGGAAGCCGAACAGTCTGAATCAGAAGCCAGGAGATGACCAACGAAGGCGAAGACTGGAGTTTCTCTGAAGAACCAGCTGCCAGTCCTTTTTACAATTTTTTTTTTTTTAATGCAGCCTACCTGCCCTGGAGGCATGTGGGTGGTCCTCTACACCCACACCCTCTGCATATCTTTTTTTTTGCACAGGCTCAGGATGAATGCAAAGTAAGCATCCTGGCTTCCTGCTGAGTCACTTAGCCAAACCTTTAGACTCCCCAAGTTGACACAGTGTATCAAGCATAACAGACATTTAGAAATCCCTTGATGAGGATAGCATAAGTATTCTTACAAAAATGCTACAGAGTGTCCTCTTTGAACACTGGTAAAATGGAGATGATGGTGTCTCAAAGTGATGTTGACCTTCTAAAAAACACACTGCCACAGGCAAGGTTAGCATGGTTACCATAATAAAAGCATAGTAATAAGCAGAAGGCTCGAGGGATCTTTGGTGGCAGCTAATGGATCATGAAGTCCATAGGAACAAAATAGGTAGGCCATACTTTAAAATTTTGTTTGATTTAAAAATAACAGACAATTTCTTTGGGTTAGTGCCTATGGCTGTTGAATAGTCTTGGTTAACTGGAAAATAAGATACTCAGACCTTTTGTGAATTATTAGAGATTGGTTGTAAGTGGGTATTAATCCTTGGATATTCAGAAAGTCATAATTTCTCCTTGGTCAGGTCAGGGAATGTAAAAATGTTGGGTGATGAACTGATTTTAGGCCAAGTCTGTTTCTCAGTGAGTTTACCGATTCTGCGAATCCACCATGTGCTTATTTTTCAGGTTTCTAAATGGGTGGTTGGCACAGATCTACTCTCTAACTGGCACTGTTTTCACATTGATTCCTGATTTAAAGAAAGAGTTCTATATAGGTTAAGAGGTCCTCAAGGACATCCATAGCTCTGATGCTTCGTTAGGACATATTAGGAACTGCATGTGTGTATTACCTCAGAATTCATATTTTGAAGCCGGTCCTTGATGTGGTGATATTTGGAGGGCAGGCCTTTGGGATGGAACTAAGTCATGAGGGAGAAACCTTCATGATGAGATTAATTTTCTTAAGAGACTCCAGAGACATGATCTTTTTCTGCAGTTCCAGTTCATTCCTTGTCTAAATGAGGAATGGTGCTTGAAAAATGAAAGTAACATTACTTTGAGAATAAGGCAGCAGTCTACAAATGAAGAGATGGGTCCTTGGCAGATACCAGATCCGCCAGCACCTGGATTGAAAGATTTCTCAGTCTCCAGACCTGTGAAAAATAATGTTCATGTTAGTTTCTTACAGCAGCCCTGGTGACTAATACTGAAATACTCACGAACTCAGCATATAGTTTGTTACATTGAAAGGATACAGAGCCGGGTTCATAAAGGAAAAAGTGCAGGGGACAAAATTAAACCAGAGGCAAACTTCTAGAATCCCCTCCACTTGAGTCACATAAGACATGCTCAGTTCACCCAATGAAGGGTTATGAGAACACATGTGGTCATATGGTATAAGAAGCAAACAGGGATGCTTCCTTAGGAACTCAGTGTCCATGGTTTTTAGTAGACGTTGGTAGTACAGGTAGAGTGTGCCTGGCATATTCCAAGGTTCAAGACTTCCAGAAGTAAAACAGGTATTCAGTATAAGTCATATTATTCTGGCAAATGCTTCAGGCAGAGTGAGATGCTCTTGTTAGTTAAGGAATGGGAGGAAAGTTCCTCAAAAGGGAGATTCCAGGTGCTGCTCAAGGATCAGCCTTGTAAGCAAGCTCTTCTGAGCATAGTACTCAGGCCTATCCTGTTAACTCTTCTGCACAGTAGGAATAAACAAAAGGAAGTCCCAGCCCTGGGGGAGTGGCAGAGATTCGTGCTACCATCTGCGTGATTCCTTGTTGTCCTTTCTTTTTGTCCTTTGCAGAAGATGGATGAATTTTGGAAAATAATGGACAGGTATAAAAAAAAAAATCAGGTTGTGACTCTTTCAACAGGCTCTCCCTCTGCTAGAGTTTCTGCACTGAGAGGAGTAAGCAAGTTTCTGTGTAAAAATCAGTGTGGGAAATGTATTGCTTGCTTTACTCCAGCTCAAAGAGAACTCATGTAATGTTTTGTTTCAACTAAGGTGACGCTAATATGGCTTCATTATCTTACAAAACATCACGATCTCACTTACTCTGAGATATAATGCTGTCTGAAATGCTTTGATGGACTCATTCCTGGACAGGGCAACTATTGTTTTTTTTTTTTTTTCAAGTGCCGGGAATCGAACTCATGACCTTGTGCTTGCCAGGCAGATGCTGTGCCGCTGAGCTAAATCCCCAGCCCCGGACAGGGCAACTTTTCCTCCACCACAGCCATGACATTATTTGGACAGAGCTTGGTAAGTGTGGAATAACAAGTTGCCCAAATCCCTTAGTGAAACTTGTATATAACAGAGTTTGGGTGATAAACCCTAGGAGATAAAGGATTTTGACACTTTACTGAAGTTACGGCAATGAAGATAAATTGAAGTGGAAGACAATGTGCTGCGTCTTGCTCTTCAAATCTCTAAGAAAGAGGTTGAAAAATTGCTTGGTTTATTTTAATTTTAAAGAAAGCTGTTTATGAACACATACAGCTGTGTCATTCCTAAAACAAGGTAAGGCTTTTGAATATAGGACTACTCCGTAAGGATCTGTGGAAGATTAATATGCTCTACAAGGCAATGTCAAATTTTGTAAGAGAATCGCATTGCTGAGCTGTATGGTTTTGGAAAAGAGCCAACAAATAGCTGTTCTACTGTTGAGTAATAGTTATTGGGAACAGATAGAGACTAAGCTCCTGACCACGAGCCATCAATGACCCTGCCACTGGAGCTGTTCAAAGTAAATTGAATGTAATATGATCCACCAAGCCATAAATTTGACTGTGGCCAGTAGCACTCCATCATTGGTGGAAACAATATACAAAACCAGACGTGAAGAGGTGCTGAAATCTCAAAGAAATTCCAGAAGCAGATGGCTCATGTTCCCGTAGCATCTGTTCACAGTCATAACACTTATATATGTTTTGTTTTTATTTTTCTAAATATCCACTTTGATATTGTTCTAGAGTTCTTTATTTTCTAATGCTGTACAGGATGACATTGCTGTGAGAGAAAATCATCTGTGTAAAGCTGAGTTTTTGAAATATGTGGAAGATAGTTTTATGAACTAGTCTTTTATTTCTCTGCATTCTTTTGGGGGTTATAATTCAGAATATATCCATTATTATACACTGTTGGGAATACACTCACTGCTTTTAATTTTCCCAACATTTCTTTGTTTTTTCTTATATCCTAGATAAACATTTGGGTTGCTACTCATTTTAAGTGCAACAGTAATGGCTTTCTTATCACTATAGAGATATTCTTCCACTATCTTTCTGCTTACTGCTCTTGAGAAGTTGACACTCTAAGTAGTTTTCCTTATAGAAAATATATCATCTCTCAACTGGAATTTAAATTCTGTTTGGTACAAAGTACCTAGCTGAATATTTCTTTTTATTTATTCAGTAACCTGGTCATTAGAGCTCATGTCATTTTTTATTTCTGAAAAATTATTATTTTTAAATATGGAGTCTTTCTACTTTTTTCTTTTATGCATACTGCAGATTTCTTTGATCACATATTGGACCTTGTCATTATACACTCCAAGTTCTTAAACTATTTTTATGCATTTTTTGTATGTGTCAATGTTGCATTTGTAGAATTTGTCCATATTTATCTTCCAATTCACTACATTCTGTATTTTTCTCTGATGTTCTCTGTGTTCATACCATCCTGTTTTTTTTTCAATAGTTGCATTTTAATGATTCTTTTACAAAATCATGCCTAGCTACTTTTGCTAGTATCTTTTTTGTGCCTATTAAAATTTAATCTTAAATATTATATATAGTTATTTTATATTATCTTTCTCATACATGCAATATAAAATCTTTGATGCCTATTTCTGCCTTTACTTGTTTGTTTGTGTTGGCTCTGTCTGGGAAATTTACTTCTTCAGTGACAGTTAATTTTCCACTGCGAGTTCTTATTTGAATGACCACAATCCACGGTGAAATCCTAAGGCAAATCTTGAAAGGTGCTAGGAATTTTTTTCCTAGCAAATTCTTCCTTTGGCTTTTTGTGAAGATATTAGTTTTAATTCTCCATCTTATGAGCATCCAACAACCTTTATCACATTCTCAAATTCATCTTTTAAGATTAGGAGATCTGGATTTCTTTTATGTGCAAATATGACTCTAGTCTTTATTCATCATTTCTTCTTGTAACTCATACATTCTTTCAGTGACTGTCACATTAATTCTAAAATTTTCCTTAAAATACTGTATTCCTTAGGATTATCTTTTAGTAATAAACTGTTCCATCCACTCCAAATCTTCTCATTTCCTTCTCAACTCTTGAGATTTACTTTATATTTGCAAGTTTAGTACTTATTTATGTATTTAAAAGTATATTGTGTTCTGTTCCATTCAATGAAATGGAGGTAGTTCGAGTGGCTCTTCTTTTTTTTGAAAAGGAAAATGTAATTCACTACTTTTGCCAAAACTGGAATCAGTTTGTGTGTATTTGTTATAAACACATTTATACACCCTTACCAAATTGCAAATTCTAAAGTCAGGGCGATTGCCTTATTCAGCACTGCATCTTACCTCCTTTTTACCTATACCCAGTATTTAATATAGAATACATGTTCTGGTTTTCTAAAAAGAGAAAAACCACGTGTTTAAGACATTTGTCCTTTTGCATTTGAATATGTAGTGTTTTGAGTGTCTCACCCAGGATCTTTGTAATCCGTGATGAAAGTCACTGGCAATGTACTTCAATTACAATTATACAGACATTGTTTTCTACCTAGAGTTCACGTCCAAGCAGACAAAATCTTACTGTACCCAAATAATAGCTTTTTCATTAAAAGTAGCAAAGAACATAAAAGAATATTTTAGACTGCATGAAATGTTGTAGATTAAACTTCCAGCACTCTGTGAGAGCCCTGGATTCCAAGAAGGGCTTTTCCTTTTACTCAATATACCTAACGAAGACCACCCTAGGTACTGTCAACATCCCACTATTTCTTGTTCCTTCTGAGAGCTTTAGAGAAAACGTGAAAAAGGTATTATCAGTTAAAATTAACTTTATATTTTGAAAACAAAAGATAAGTTCACATTATAAAATATTACTCTCCTGGGTTACGCCAATTTCCTCAGGTTACACCATTCTAGTTCATTTCTTGTCTGAATGATGAATGGTCCTTGAAAGACCATAGGGTCCCATTAGTTTTAGTAGGTAGTAACAGTTAATAATGCAGTTTACCATCTGAAACTATGCAATAAACAGCTAAGCTGTAACAGCACCAGAATGCACGATATGTTTTTTCAAACGGGAAATGTGAAAATGTGATGAGACTGGAATTTAGAACCCAGCTACACAAGTGATGTGTTTCTATTTTCTCACATCTCCTTACACTCGTGCTTTCCTGCTTTCTCTTTTCACATTCTTTTTTCTCCTTCTTTTATCTTTTATCATTTTTCTTTGCTTTTCTTCCTTCCCTATTTCTTTCTTCCTTTCTTAAAATGAAAAACCTGAATGAGATTTGATGTGATATAATAATACATTTACTGCTGGAATATAGCGGAGTGTATTTTTACTGTAGTCCAAAATTGTAGCTTCAAGATCTAAAGAGTCTTTTAAAATACCTGAGTTAAAGATGGGAAATCAACACTGAACACAAGAGGTGTATGTCCTTTTTAAAGTACCATTTCTGTTGTATTACTCACATATTGGTAGCAAAAGTTGGAATTATTATGATCCTTCATTAATGTCATTTTATTTGCAGTTGAATTGAAATGTTTTAATAACTACTACCTGCCAGAACATCTTAGTAAATGGGGTTACAACAGTAGAAATGTCATAATCCTGCTCTTTTTCTGGGCATAGGGGATGGATACAGAAAAATTTTAATACTAGTTGAATCATATACTCGAGGGGATACAGCAAATTACTAAGACCTTAGTTTTCATTTATTTTTTTGTTATTTTTTCTTCCAATACCAGGAATCAAACTCACAACCTTGCACTTGCCAGGCAGGCGCTTTTGCTGTTGAGCTAAATCCCCAGCCCCTGACCTTTCTTTTTTAATCAGATACATTTATTGTGACATTTTTCCATTTTGCTTTATTTTTGAAATGTATTTTAAAGACTACTTTTTCTTATGTACATTTAAGGTATATACTATGATGTTGTAGAATGCTTAGATTGGGGCATGGGGAGAAAGAGAAAGACAGAAAAGAATAGCACTATATGAAGAAGATATCTGAATTCTAGTTTCTAACATGAACTTGCTATATATCCTGTAATTTACTTGGGTTCAATTTATATGATTTATAGTATAATAATCTTTCATATCTCTTCAGTTTTTAAAAATCTGTGATCTTAAACTATCTCAAAAAATAATGTAAGGTTTCAGTTGAATTAAGCAGCATATTTTTTTTTTCACTGAGTGGTAACAAATGGACCTGAAATATCTGAATGTCTTTTAGTAACAGTAACAAGCTACATTATGCAAATGGCTTTAAATGAGTGTAGGAATTAAGGCAGAACATTTCTGTGTAATTTACAATTTATTATACTCCCTTGTCTTTGCTTGTCCTTTGTTTTTAAATTTTTCTTTCAAGCGAGAGCATGACTGTAAAAGCTTAAATTGTTTAAACATGGTGTACATAGGGCAATAAACACCCTAGTTTAGCTAGCTGCAGAAACAGTGCAATTACTCAAGTTAAATATTTTCTAAAGACACTCCTGTGAAAGAGTAAATTACCTGCCTAAAGAGTCATTTGTTAGAGTTGCAGCTAGTTACTGGTAGCATCCAGTCCTAAGAAGTCGATCTGGCAAACAAAGAAGAGAGAAAATAAAAAGATGCTTCTAATTATGAACTTCCCCATTTTAACTGCCTGATATTTAACAATACACAATACCAAGTGAAGTTTCTCTTCCTGGCTGAAAATGTTCCCAATGAATGAAGCTTTTTGTTTTCTCTGGATTTCCTCTGCTTTCATTTTTGTCCTGGGTCATCAAGAATCAGAAGCTTTTCGATGTGACAGTGGGGTCTCCTTGCCTCCTGACAATGTGTGTGACTTCACAGACCAGTGTGGGGACGGCAGTGATGAGCAGCAATGTAAGTGACCTTCTCCGTTCTCCACTTCCCATTCTCCATACATCTTCAAGCCAGGGGCATCTGAAGATTCAGCTAGACTGCTAATCCCATGTGGATTGTACTTTATATTCCTTTAGAGTAAAGCAGAAACTAAAATATAGTGTTTAAGAAAGATGGCTTCATTCACAAAATTTACTTTAATAACAAATCACTAAAATTTTAACTGGATAGAATTTACTTGAAGTCAATTTTTACTGATTAGAAAGAAAGAATGATAAGCAGAAATGTAGCTTTTAATCTCCTATTAAGGAAAATTAATAAGAAAATTTAAAAGAAACTCATTAATGCAACTGTAAAATGCTCTGATGGAAATTATGAACTGAGCTATGAATTTAATATGGAAATACTTGAAATGAATTTTAGCTTAAGTATGTAGGTCTTATTTTTGTCTATAGGATGTTATCCCAGCTGAGCTGGTACTGACTATGTCAGTGACACACTCTGGCCCATGTGTTTTTATTTCAACCCAGTGGAAACAGCACAAACTTCAGAGAGTACAGGACCTACTTTTGAATCCCAGGTGAACCATTTCATAGTTGTGTTATCTCGAACCTCCATTTTTATTGCAAAAAATTATAAAGTAAGTAAAACTATCTCTCATAGGTTGGAAAATGCCCAACCTGGAATATCAACTTGTTGCCTGGAATATCATTAATTAACAGGAAACAGTTTACCAAAAAAGGACATGCACAGCATCTTGCAGGTTTCCACGCATGATGAAATCTAGAAGGGAAGCTCCATGCCATCAATGGAGCCTGGTGTCAGTCTTTCGTGCAATCACTTTGATAAACATTTTCCTAAAACTACTATTGCTTTGTTGTTGGTTCATATTGCTACTGATTCCATCCTCTGGAGGCTAATTCTAGTCTATTATTTCTACTCTACAATTCTATTTTAGTAGGTCACTTAACTCAAACCTGTGTTTTCTAATTTTTTTCAGGTAAAGTATCAATAGGTATTTACAGAATTCTTCATTTTCTGCTGCAAAAATAAGACTCTCCCGATTTGATGTTATTAGTGTTTTCCTTCCTTTTATGCATTTAATCATCACTATTTGTCTTGCTTTTCAAAACAAAAAGTTACTGAAAGTTTCTTCTTTGTAGAAGGAAACAGACTAATGATTTTTCTGCCATAGTTCAGGATGGCTATCATGCCGTTCATACTTATTGGTTAGTAAATACACAGCACAGCCAAGGACAAGGATTCATTTGTATTTGTCCAATTTTCCCGGAGAGGCTACATGTGGGTATGTTGCTCCTTGCTCCAGCCTTCCTTGGAAAACCCTTACTGCTGCTCGGTGAGCAGCAAAGGAGGAATCACTCGGTTGATTTGACCAGAGGTGCAAAGTCCCTTCCATTATTAATTTCTATGGAGCTTCCTTTAACACTCCGGCTGTGATAATGCGCACAGTCTTGCTTCAGGGAAAAGGTTAATGTGGAGAAGGAGAGAGCTGCTGAGTGGGAAAGGTCTCCACTGCATGAAAAATTCTAATAACAGCCTCAGAGGAAGGCACTGGCACAGATCTGTCGAATAAACACATTTCATTTTAAATGTTACATTGGGAGGTCACCTTTCGGCTTTTTCGCTTTTCATTTTCATTGCTGGGAAGTTTTCACTTTGGTATTTTATTTAACATGTGGGCAAGTACCTGCAGATAAATGGAGAATCACTTTAAATGATGAGTTTATTTTGTATGCCGCACTAGGAAGAATGTTGTGAGGGAATAATGATGCACAAGCAATTTCTCCCATGAAAACTTGTGACGTGAACCTACAGATTAGATTTTTCAAAAACTCTAACTTTATAATGATGCAAAAATAGCCACACTTTGGGAAAAAAAATCAATCTGCTCACTTTCACATCCAGATGGTATGACCTTTAAAGAAATAGATTAACGTGTAAGACTTTTCTTGATAAAATTGGTTTGTTGAGGCTGAATTTTTATGGAACAGACACTATTAATAGATGTTTTAAAAAATGTTTTTATTTTAAAATGATAGTTAATTCCCTGTCACCTTGTCCCTAATTCAGTATTGCTTGTACTATTTTTGTGCTACTTTGTAAATGGATGTCTGTTTGTTAATATGTTTTCATTCTTTTACTTTTAAAATTAAAAAAACAGTGATAGGATTTTTATGAGACTGACGCGATACCTACTGTGTTAATGGGGCACCTATTGATAGGATTTTTAAAGAATAAATGAACCCGTTATTTTTAACTCACTTCCCCCTTAAGATATCAAGTAGAAAAACTGAATCTTTAAATGGAATAAATTCTATTTATACATAAGCACTATATATTGGACCCTTAATATATATATTTTTTGGTTTTTCTCCGGTATCGGGAACTGAACTCATGACCTTGCACTTGCCAGGCAGGCGCTTTGCCACTGAGCTAAAACCCCAGCGCCTGGACACTTAATATATAGTGAACAAAAAAAAAATAATTTGAAGGTATAACAAATGTTTGGGTTCCTCTTTATTAGACTTCATGGACATCTTTAACCAGGAAAATATACTGTGGTTCTGTCTGTGTATTTTTTAGTCATTTTAAAAAATTGGATTGTTTGCTTCCATGCTGATCCATGTTGACTGATTTTCCTCATTATCTCATTTCATTTTATTAATTTTTATTGCTATTTGTAATTCACAGAGTATAATTTTTACATTTGAGGTCATGCCGTGATGTTATATATATAAAATATGCAATGATTAAATCAAGAAAGTTAACATCTATTACTTATTTTTTCTGATAGGACATTTGAAATTCACTCTTTGTTCTCCTTGTCTTTTTGAAATATACATTGTCTTAGTTACTTTTCTTGTTGCTGAGATAAAATACCCAACACACAGAGTTAAAGGGGAAAAGGTTTATTTGGCTTACAGTTTGTGGAAGTTTCAGTCTACAATCAGCTGGTTCCAAGGCAGGGTGGTGTGGCAGAGAGGCATTGCAGAGGAGAAACATCCACAGTGGGCAGAAGGTAGCAAAGCAATGAGGGAAGCAGGGGAGCCAAGACTCTTTCTGTCCCTTGCATTGTATGTGGGCTACCTGCCCTAAGGCGAGTGTAGCATTCATACCCTTAATCCTGGCCAGAAGTTTGCCAAATCAATCAGTGGACTGATTTACTAATCATACACCCTTAATCCCAGCATCTTACACTATAGATTCATTCTCTGAAAAATCCCCATGACAGCATGAGGTGTTGGGGGAACATTTAGGTACAAACCATGACACACATATTTAGTTACTCTACTATGCAGTGGATCTCAAAAGTTATTCCTTCTGTTTATCTGAAGCTTTCCCTTTGTCTAATTACTTCTCATCCTATCCTCAGCCTTTGATAATCATCATTTTACACTTTACTTCTATCAGTTCAGCTGTTTTAGATTCCACCTATGAGTGACACCAGAATTATTTCTTTCTGTGTTTAATATATTCGCTTAGCATAATGTGCTCCAAGTTTAACCATTTTGTGCAAATGACAGAATTTCCTTCCTTTTAAAAGCAGAATAGAATACTATGTATATGAATATATACTGCATTTTTTAAAAAATCCATTCATTCATTCATGAAAATTTAGATTGATTATCTATCTTAGCTATTGTGCATGATGCTATTATAAACACAGAATTAAAGATAGCCTTTCAACAAATTGATTTTAATTCCAGTAGGGAGATTACTGTACCATGTGATAGTTCTATGTTTAGATTTTTGAGGAATTTCCAGACTGATTTTAATATTTATTATACTAATTTACATTCTCATTAATAATCTACAAGTGTTCCACTTTTTCTGCATTCTTGCCAGTGCTTATCTTTTACCTTTTTTTAAGCAACCGTTCTACTTGGTGTGAGGTGCTATCACATTATGGTCTTATTTTACATTTCCTTAGGGATTAGTGATGTTGAACATTTTCCACGTACCAGTTGGACATTTGTATGTCTTCCTTTGAGTAATGTCTACTCTAGTCTGTTACCCATCTTAAAACTGGATTACTTAGGGGTGTTTTAGTTACTGAGTTGTTTGATTTCCTGATATAATTTAGATACCAACTCTTTTTCTAATGTATAGGTTTTAATTTTCTCCCATTCCGTGAATTGTCTTCCTTTTGAATTGTTTCCTTTACTGTGCAAAAGCTTTTCAGTTTGTTGCTACTGTATTTGTCTGTTTTTGCTTTTATTTCCCAGACTCTTAGGGTCATATCAAAAACTCTCTTTATTACTTCCTTTCTCCTTTTAACTTTGGGTTTACTTTGTTCTTCTTTTTATGGTTCCCTGAGGTATTTTAGAACATTCCAAATCATTTTTGATATAGATGTTCATCACTATGAAATTTCCTCTTAGGATTGCTTTTATACATCCTATACTTCTGGTTTGTTGTCTTTTCAATTTTCATTTCTCTCAAGGAATTTTTTATTTCTTTTTTGACTTCTTCTGTGACCTTCTGAACCCGTTTGCACCTGCTTGTGGATTTTCCAAGATCTCTCCTGTTATCTATTTCTACTTGTATGCTATTATGTTCTAAAAAGATACTTAATGTGTTTTTAATCCACTTACATTTGATAAGATTTATTTTGTGGCCTAACATATGATCTGTCCTGGAGAATGCTCTTTGTGCTCTTGGGATTTCTCATGATCTTTGAGACCTTGCTTTGGTTCCTGTGTATTCAAAGAAATAGTCATTTCTTCTGACCTTTCCAAGTGTTCCTTGTTGGTGCTAGGCCTGACATCTGATAGTGAGCCCAGTTGTCCTGACCTTGGTGCTGGCTTCTGTAGTTGGACTGGTCTATAACCTGCACTCTGAGGTTGAGTGGAACTGCTGGCTCTGCTCAGTGGTCCCTTGAGAACACTGGCTGGTCTCCATCAGGTGAACTGCTGGCTGTTCTGCTATCATCTTTGACAGAAAAACATGTCAGGTTGTCTTTCCTGGCTAAGCACAAATGTGGACTGTCCTGTGGAAGCTATAGTTGGACAGAGCCAGGCGTTGAACTATGAGACTACTTGAGGTCTCCAGGTGCCATGTGATCCCTTGGTGTAGGCAAGGCCAGAGACTATGTCCACAAATAGGTAGAGACTTGAGTTTGCCTCCAGGTATGGGATACCGTCAAGCAGAGCACTGAGGCTTGTTGCAGTTGCTAGTTGGCTGTTTGGTGGGATATAGCCACGTTCCCCTTTTCTCCAGGACTTGTTGAGGCATTTGCCTCCTGGTCTTAGCATGAGGGCCTTTAGAGAGAGGTCCAGGACTGGGTGACGGAGCTGAGAAGTTGTTGAAGCCTGGCCAGCCTAACGACTGTGCTTCCTGCAGAGCAGGGCTGTTGGCTGAACTCACTAATGTGGTATGTCTGTGGGCCTGCAAGCAGAGCCCTGGATCTGCATACTGGTCACTGTGAGCCCCACCCTTGTCATTGTTCTTTGTTTTTGATAGATCCCGGCTGATCTAGTCCTGGTGATAGCTCCAGCACTTTCTCCTCCTCCTCTTCCTCCCTCTCCTGCTCCCCCTACCCCTTCTCGTCCACCTTCCTCTTCTTGTTCTTCCTCTTTTTGATGCAGTGCTGGGGATCAAACCTTGCACCTGCTAAACAAGTGCTCTACCACTGAGTTACATTCCCAGCCCCTCCAGCCCTTTCCACGGGGCAAGATGGGCTGGTCTTTCGGTGAAGTGTCCCAGAATGGTGAGGAAGTGGGGATGTCTTCTTCCCATTGGTAGAAACCACAGGGCCCAGGTGAATTCTCTGTGTGTGGCATTATGCTGATTTGAGTTAGAGGTAACCCAGTCAAAGTGAAACTGTTCCTCTTACCCACCAAATGCGGCTTTTCTCAGTTCTGCAGGGGAAGAATATTTCAGCCTCACTCCCAAGTTTTTAGCTCTTCATAGAGGTGTTCTCTGTGGATAGTTGTTAGTTGGACTTCCGTGGTGGGAAACGAAAGTGGGAAGCTCTCATTCCAATGCCTCACTAACATTGCTCCTTCTTTTCTCTTTTATCTGTATTTATTTATTTTAATACCAAATCCACTTTATTACAGAAAAGGTAGACTAATGTCTCAGCTGGGAGTTGTTTCAAATTATTTAATATTGCTTTAGTTTTACTTAATAATATATACAGTAGAATTATTTTTGCTGCTATCATTTAAATTGAAATCAACCAGATTCTGACAACCAGATTCTAATTCTGTGTTCTTAATACATTGTGGAGATGTTGATGATCACTTGTATACTTGAAATTGGTATTAATTAGCTTAATTTACTATGATTCAAAAGGGAAAATATATTCAGTTCATCTGATATTTTTCTCCCTTACCACATATTATGCTCAAAAAATATTTCTATTCATTCCAGAACTCTATATGTTTTTATGGAATATTCTGTTTTTATATGGAGTAGGAATCTCTTTTTATATTTACAATTTGATGAGCTATATTATGAAGTTTTTTTTTCTTTTCAAGATAGGGTCTCGGTAGGCAGTTCAGGCTGCCCTTGAGCTCACTTTGTAGCCCAGTCTGGTCCTTGAACTTGCAGCAATCCTCCTGCTTCAGCCTCCCAAGTACTGGGATTACAGGCATGTGCCACCACACCTGGCCTATACTATGAAGTTTTGAAGTTATATCTAAATTCTATTGCATTTTTAAATTTAGGAAGAAGTGTTTTAAAAATGTATCTACTCTATATAAATGTAAATTTATATGTGAAATGTGGCAATTACCTTAGAAGTGCATTTTCAGAATCTGAGAGGTGATAACATTTAGCCAGATGATGTTAAATAATGCAAGCAATATTTCTTTAATCAGATGACATAAAAAGCAACTATCTTTAAAAGTAATCAGTCCATTGAAGTACTTGAAGCTAAAGCAGTAAAAAAATTAAACGTGAAGTTTCATATGCACTCTCCATCATAGCGTGCCATTGAATGCAAAATGTTTTATGAATGATTTTTAAAAATTAACAACCCTATTGACTATAACATTAGGCATTAAACAGTTCACAATGCTGCAACAAGCACATAGCCTAAATGGGGGACTCAGTCAGTCTCTAGGAATATTCAGAATTACATACATATATGAAATGTAATAAATATGTTGGGCTTTTCTGAAGAAAATTAGAAAAATATAGATATGTAGAAAAAGATTCATGCCAATGCTTGAAATCTCTTCATGAAATTCTTCTGGAGTACACATAGGTACATTTCCATGGAACCAACTTTTATGTTAATTCCATTTTAGTGCAAAATCTAATTGGGCTAAGTTTTGGAACCTAATGAAGTCTCTTGGAAATCCATCTGTAAAAAATGAGTGGTAATAGCTTGAAGGGGAGAAGAAGATTAATGGGAAAGAAGTTTTTTCTACTAATGGGAAAGAACTTTCTTTAGTAGGTTTAGATCAGTGTATCATGTCTATGGCAGTTAATATTTAGAAAAGAAAATGATTATTAGATATCTTAAGCATACCTATAATATATTTTGTTTTTTTGTTTTTTTGTTTTTTTTCCAGTACTGGGAATTGAACTCACAACCTCATGTTTGCCAGGCAGGTGCTGTGCCACTGAGCTAAAGCCCCTACCTATAATATATTTAATACACAGTAATGCCAGGTCAAATCAGTTGAGAAAGCATTATAGATACTAATAATTTAAGCTGATTTTTATGCCAAACACTAAAGCAATTTTTATTCAGAATCTCATCTAATCTTCATGAGGCACCAAGATAGTAGGAGATATTGTTGTTCACATCATATAAGTTGAGAAAATGATGCTCAGATTAGAGAAAATAAAATGTCAAAGGACATAGAGCTACTCAATTGCACATTAAAAACTAACCCTTTGATTCTAGAACCAGTGATAATAATCATCATATAATAGTTTTATTGTATGCAACAAATGAGTGTGATATAATTCCATGAAATAAATTTACCTGCTACACACATCTCAAATTTCTAAAAAAAAAATTGCTTGTTATGGTTTGTGTCTGAATGTCCCCCCAAAGCTTCATGCAGTCATGGAGCAGGCTTCTACAGTTTATGATTGACTCATGGTGTGAGTGCTATACCTGCCCCGGGGCAGGTAGTTTGCATATAATGTAAGGGAGGGAAAGAGGCTGCTTGCTGCTGCTCCTCCCCTTCTGCTCTTGTTGCTTTTGCTATTTTTTGCTGCCATGAACTGTTGCCCATGAGCCACTCTGCCTTGGAGCCAGCTGAGTATAGACTGAAACCTCCACAAACTTTGAGCTAAATAAACCTTTCCTTCCTTAATTCTGGCGGTCAGGTATTTTGTCTCAGCAACAAGAGAAAAGTAATCAAGATAATGCTAAATGTTAAAAACAAAACTGTAATCTTTATTGTGCTTGATAATGAGTTTTGGAAAGTCAATCGATGTTTCTCTTTTTCTTAGGTATCAGGAATTGAGGCTGGGGATATAGCTCAGTGGCATAAGTGCCTGCTTGGTAAGCACAAGGTGGTGAGTCCAATTCCCAGTACCACACACACACATACACACAAAAAAAGGAATTGAACTCAGGACCTTGAGCTTGCCAAGAGCAAGGTGCTGGACCTCTGAGCTATATCCCCAGCCCTGAAATTCCTCATTTTGATGCACAATAACTCTGCAGAATATGCTTGCTAGATATGGATGAGAAATAATGGGGTGGGGAAATTTTATGTGTAAAATTTTTAAAAACTAAAAAATAATCATTAAATTAGAATATTTCAATGAAAAGTTTCAGTGTGTCAAAACCATTATAAATAAAGTGGAAAAAGAAAAATCTTTGAAATACGCATTACAAAATAATTCTGTTCTGGTCAATAATTTAAAAAAAATATGCCTTCTCTCTTAGAAATAAGGATAAAAATTCCCAAAGGAAAGCTTACTCACAGAATACCACACATAATGAAATGATCACTTTCACCATTAATCATGAATCACTATTAAAAGCAAAAACATTGTCAATAATATTTTTAAATGAAATAAAAATTAATAATTAAAAATCTTCACTGTTAGGAAGAACATGAGAAGATAAACATTAGCAGATTCTACAGGTAGAAGCATTAGAATAGTTTTTAATATTATTTTTGTGATATGAATAAGGATATAAAAATGTTCATATCCTCTGAATAGTCATTTCATCTTTTGGCACTTATTCTGAAGGACAATTTAAAGTATTTTCTTCAAATATTATTGTATGCTCATAACATTACTAGGAAAGCTAATTTTATGATATTAGGTTAATGTTTAAGTAAATTAAGATACATCTATTATATGGACATCTGTGAAGCCATCTGTCATATTTTTATACTATTTAAAAGTGGAAAAGGTTCACAATATATTTTTATAAAAAATCTTGTTTTTTGGTTTTTCTCTGGTACTGGGAATCAAAATCATGACTTTGCGCTTGCCAGGCAGGCACTGTGCCACTGAGCTAAATCCCCAGCCACCTATAGAAAAATCTTGATTGCGATCAATAAATGTACTAAGGTATAGCATGTTACTCCTTGCAAAATCATAGATTGAATGTTCTTTTGTTGGTGTTACACTTGATTTTTCTTTTTGTATATTTTTTCATTCTAAGGTATCATTTTATAATCAGAATAAAAGATATTTAAATAATCTAAGAAATCCATTAACATTGAGTTTATTCTAGAGCAAGAATAAGCTAATATTACACACATCAGCTGTATGACAGGATTCCTTTTTGTACTTTCTCCTTTTTTTCCCAAGTCTAATGAAGAGAAATTTTATTTTATTTTATTTTTTTGCAGATATTATTTGATAATCATATTGGGGAAATGGAGCATTTGGTTGTAAAATAATATATATTTGGTATATATATGTCAAATAATATATCATTCATTAGTAAAATAATATATCATAATATATCAAATAATATAATGTAGTTACATTAGCAAAAGCAGTCAATGTCATGAAAAAATGTTGATATAATTGGTAAATCCCATTGTCATCCAGTCCTATCTGTGTTCGGGTCCTAACAACTATCTTTTCCCCTCACCTCTCCCTAGGAGTCATGAAGTAGGGGCCTTTTACTTTATTTTGGGAAGGAACATCATGGGTCCCTCTGTCACGCGTGTGTGCCCGCTGGCATCCACAGCTTCCCCTGTTGGTGAGCCTCCGGCCTGTGCAGTGGTTGTCAAGGACAGATCTCCTCCCACAGAGCTCCTCCCTGACCTCAGTTCTCTGACACTGGTTTAGAAGGTCCTTGAACATGACATGAGCAATTAGAATTCCTTTGTAATGTGGCTCCTGGAGACCTGGGCCGTTTTCTTCCTTACCTCTTACACCCAATTTACTTCCTTCAAGTGTGCTTCCAGCTCTGCAGTGTTCTCCTTAGCTCCCCGCCCCACCCAGCCTGCTAGGAATGAGATCCTCTCCGTCTGCCAATGGGGTTTTTATCAACTTGGCTCCTCTGACATTAAGTCTATATCCTTCAACCCCCAGGCTTCCTCCCCTGTAGTTGTTCAAGAGCCAATTTCTGGTCAAAATTGAACAATGTTTGCTCTTTCCTTCAAGTTATGATTGCTCTAACTTTCCTAGCAGCAATAGTCAGAGTGGAATCATACTGGGAGGTGAAAATATATATATATATATATATATATATATATTTATTTATTAAGATTTCAAGACGTTTGCCAGTGGTCTTCCATGAAGATTTGAGTGTAGGGCAGGTTCCTGTGATGCATAGGAAGGATGTGGTACCACTGTTGACGAGTTTGCTCAAAAGAAGTAGGGTCCTAAGGTGAGTGAGGGAGAAAGGATCAATAGGACCGATAGAGGGTGGGCTCTGTTTATCAGGGAGGTCATTTGATGAGAAAAGTGAGGAGCTATGTGCAGCATCTTCTCATGACATCTCACAGATGGTCTGCTTTAATGGCAATGCCACTGAACCTCAAAATTCTTTCAGACATCATGGCATAACCACAAAGATCACCAGGACACATAGTGGAACATCTGAACTGGGAACTCATAGCTCAGAAATCTTGTCCGTGTGGCTGCTTTGGAGACACAAGCTACTAGGGAAGGCAGGCCCAGAGAAATCTTCATTGCTTTTATGCTGGATGAGGTATTGTACAATTCCTCATTCCTGGATTCTAGTTTTTAAAATGACCAGAGGGTTGTAGGTTGTAAACAGAAAATATCTAAAACAGTCACAGAAAATACCTCACATTTTAGTCTATCTTTGTTTCTGTGCATTCTTTGATCTTTTATATTATTTCATGCAGCAATTTAAGCACACTAAGGGGAGAGTTCCAACAAATAGCAATGTATCTTTTATGTTTATTTCAATGCCCAGAACCATTATTATCATTTTACTCTGAGAAGTCTCCATAGATTTTCAAGACTATTGGGGTATATCATAACTTTAAAACTACTGCATTATGGGATAGTAAAATCTTCAAGCTCTTCTAAGTCAGTGAGCTCAGTTTATCTAGGTAAAGGAGGCAAGGTCTTAGTCCCAGCTGTCAGTCACCTGAGATATGCAGCTATCCGCTGGTGACCCCAAGCAGGAGTTTCTGACAGTACTGAGTTCGAAATAGGAGTAGACTCAGACCTCACAACAGTGCTTAAAACCTGGTTTTCATACATTGGACAACTTTATAGGATATTGTAAAATAAATTCCCAAGACGGAATGACCTATTAGTCATTGATGTCAGGCTATGTACATGAAGTCTCTCCCAAACTGTGTTTCACCTACTTATGTTTTATTGTTGTCCCAAAGAATTTCACATTTGTTGTGCATGAGCTTCACAAACAGTCAAATACTTGTGTTGAAGTGAAGTGGAATAAGAGGTTCCTATGAAGAAGAAATAGAGCACTGCGGTGAAGTGGGCAGTGGTATATAGTTTTACAAAGGCAAAGACAGAACAAAACCTGAGCCCATAGCACTGCACACTTGTGTCAACGGATATGATAAAAGGCCTCTGAAATATACCTAAGAATGACAGAGGATCCAAAATCAGAAGGAGGAGGTACATAGGACTTGTGAGGGAATTGAGAATATTGGGTTCACAAGATGAAGGCTTGGAGTATCTTAACAGACTACACTTCTTTGTATGTAGAGAAAATGAACTAATCTACACATTGTTGAAATTTCTGATGAGGGAGAACCTGAAAATTTTTCAGAGGAAGAGACAGTACACGGAAATTACATATTCTTACTTTGACTAACAGGAAATAGTAGGTCTAGTAGATTTTCATTTATTTTAGTTAAAATAAATATATTAACAAGGGTCTTTATTTTTCCATGCTTTTTTTCTCATTGCTTCAACACTTTTTTTTTTTATAAGAGAACTGATTTTAATCCTGCACCTATATATGAGTTTCAGAAAGACAGAACTTGAACTGGGGCATGGCTTTATTTGTGGGGAGATGTGTGTCTATTATGCTCCTTCTTTATTTTGGAAAAGTCTTCATAAAATACTGCTTATGTCAAATAACACTATTAGAAACTTTTCATTCTTGGCAGTTACTGGGTGATTTGGATGCTGATATACACAGTTGTATAATATAAATCAGTTTCTTGAATATATTTTGATATCTAGAATTAATCTCAATTAAAAATGTTTTTGTTCATAATGAGCAGTGAAAATATAAAAGAAAAGATGAACCATGTGTAATGAGGGTTGTTCTTTCATTTCTGTGTCTGACTTTATGCAAAAGTCACACTGGTTTTTGCTTATAAAAAACCTGAAAGCCCCAAACTAAAGAAGTACTCTCAGTACATCCTGAAGGTTGGCTGCACAATGAATCTTTCTGCCAGAGAGAGACTAAAACTTTACTGGAATTTTATTTTGTCCTATCCTGCAGGATAACTTAATGCAATTCCAACAAAAGATACCTTATAATGAATAGGGCAAACTGAATGGGGCCACATAACCCAATCAGATTATTTTTATTTAAGGCAAAATGAAGAGAAAAAAGGAAAGAAAAAATGTGAAGCATGCCTATATGAAATGATGGCATCTTTTCTGGGTTACAAAAATTTTCTACAATATTTTGAAGAAAATTATAAAAAAAGGAAAACCTTATCTCCAGCACAGGAAGATTACATAGATCTATTTCTGGAAGACTGGTTGCTACTTGAGTCAGGTAATACTAAATACACTGAATGGCCCCTGGTTTACTGACTGACCGAATGACTAGAAAAACCATCAGCTGCACTATCGTCTTTCGCCCTGGTATTGGATGAAACTGTTCAGTTTTCCCAAGCACAGTCACACATGGGTACTGGACTGCTTTGAAACTCATCAAACATGGTGCCCCATGCATTTGTATGTGTTATGAGTTAGATCTAAAGTGTCGACTAACGGGGTCATGTGTCCACAGGTGGGGCTTTTAGAGGTGATTGGATCACAGAGGCATTACACTAATCAGTAGATTAACCCACTGATGAGTTCCTACTTGAGTATATTGTCATGAGGTGGGGCCTGGTTGGCAGAGGCAGGTCGCTGGGGGGCATGATCTGGATGAGTGCATTCCTTTTTAAACTTTATTTAATTAATTAATATACTGATTTTTAATTAGCACATGTTTGCAGTACCTATTTACTTTCTTGTGTGGAGCTGGTACATGCACATAATATATTTTAGTTTCCTTTTCCATTCCTTTTCTCTCTTCTCTCTCCCTTAATCTCTTTCCCATTTGAGAAAGATCCAGCTCCATATTGCTTATTGTCTGTCTTTTATTTTCCTCTTTATTTATACTTTGGGTTTCTCATGTAAGAGAAACCATATGATATTCAAGCTCGTGTGTCTGGTTTATTTTATCTGACCTTACAATCTCAAGGTGCATCCATTTTTCTACAAATGACTCAAATTTATCTTTCTTTATGGCAGAGTAGTACCCTTTTGGCTGGAAATACCATATTTTCTTTATTTATTCATCTGTTGGTGGACATATAGGCCACTTCCAAGATTTAGCTATTATGAATTGTGCTGCTATAAACTCAGGTATTCATGTATTGCTGTAATATGATGTCCTTAACTCTTCTGGGAAGATACCTACAAGGGGAATAGCTGGGTCAAATGGAATATTTACTTTTAGTCTGTGAGGACTCTCCATACTGATTTCTGTAATGGTTTATATTCCTGGCAACAACGTAGAAAGATGCATTCTTGTTCATGGCTGCTCTCTTTTCTCTCTACTTCCTGGCTGCCGTGGAATGAACAGCTGTCCTCTGCCAGTTCCTTCCACCATGCTATTTCTGTCTTGGAGCCTGTTGCCTCTGGACTGAACCCACTGAAAACCATAACCAAGTAAACCTCTCCTACTTCAGTTGTGTGTGTTAAGTATTTTGTCCCAGTGATGGTAAGTGACAAATATAGAAAGAAACATCATTTCTATGTGCATATGTTGAAACCCTAGGCTTGATGAGGAATCCTAAGAGAAGGCTTGCATTCTGTAATGAAGGTTAAGAAATTTACATAAACAAGGACCTTTACTCAGAGCTTTTAAATAAATTTTCATTAATGGAATGTGAATAAAATAGAATATTTTCTACCCTCCAGGTTAATTGCTACTTTCCAGTACACTAGTCTTAAAATGCTTGATTGCATTTGGAAGAGGATTTTTCCTTATTTTGAGAGGAATGGAAAATGTATTTCAGAAAAAATCCAACAGGAATTGATGTACTCAGGAATTAGTTCATTAAGGGAAAATTTATCTGTGCAAAAGCTATAGCTCTCTGTTCAGGGCCTTGAATTCATCCTTATAGAAAGTACTACAAAACCACTAGGTCTTTTGGTAAAGCTGCTGCTCTGAAACAGTGAGTTATATGTAAACAGCTAGGAACATTTATAGTACTTGAGTGACTACAACTGCAAGATGGAGTGAAATCAGTGATCGACAAATCTGGAGACTTCCTTCGAAAATTATTGACAATGTTAAAATCAGATATGGTTTGCTTAGTCATTTTCTACTGACATGGAGCTCATCAGTGACAGAGTTCTTGTCAAAGATAATTTCAGTGACTTGAAGACTACAACAACTATTTAAGAAGAATACAACTTAGTATTGGTCAATTCTCCTGGGAGCTTTGGAGGTGCTAATTCCATTTGCTAACTCTCTTCTGAGTTAGGCTTTTTCCTGATGATCTAATGGTAAGAACTAAAGTTATCACTGTTGGAAGAAAGCATAGAAGAAACCTTCATGATATCAATGGTAAGAGCTAAAATTATCGCTCTTGGAAGAAAGCATAGAAGAAAAGCTTCCTGATATCAGACTTAGATTTCTCTTATATGTAAGCAAAAGCACAGAAAATGAAAAATATAACTAAACAGGGCTATATTAAAATATTTATTCATTAAGTATTCAACCAAGTGAAAAGATAATACAGAGAATGTGAGACAACTTTAGCAAATCGTACACTGGATAAGGATGGTATGCAAATATAAAAAATTATCACCGAATAGCAGAAAAACAAATGAAAGAACTTCATTAAAAATGGGCAATGGACTTGAATAGACATTTCTCCAGAAAAGATATACAAGTGTCCAGGAATCTGATGAAAAGATGTCTATATCACTAATCACTAGGGAAATGCAAGTCAAGACCATTGTAAGATACTACTTCATACCTGTCAGGATGATTACTATAAAAACTACAAACAAACAAAAAATCTCCTAGAAAATAACACATTGATGAAGATGTGAAGAAACTGGGGCACATGCTTTGCTGATGGCAAATGCAAAGTTTTATAGACACGTGGCAAAATAGGTGGCAGTTCCTTCACAAATTAGAACTACTATGTGTTTCAACAATTTCTTATGGCTATACATACGCCCTAAACAAATGCTAGTAGGAAATCGAACAGGTATTTGTTCAGCCATACTCATAAGTAGCATTATTCATTGCAGCTCAAAGCTAAAAATGCCTGAGTATCCGTAGATATACACATGTGAGATATGTGTATACTTACACATATATACATCGATGTATACATATACATACAAATATATGTATACATATATATACACATACATATATCTTATTTAACCTCTGAAAGGGATGTTGATCTATACTACAGCATAGGTCAACCTTAAAGACATGGTGGCAAGTAAAAAGCACATCACAAAAGAGTAATCACCAGAGCAAACACTCTTGTGCGCAAACACTGTTCTACTTGTACAGTTGTCTAGTGTAGTCAAATTCATTGACACAGAAGCTAGAATGTAGGTTACAGGGATTTGGGGTAGGAAGGAATGAAGAAATAATGTTTAATGAATAAAAAGTTTCATTTTGGGGACAAGAGAAACATTCTAAGATGAGCGGTGGTGATGGCTAACCAACAACACGAGTATACTACATACCACAGGACTCTGCGTATAAGTGAGGGAGATGGTAAGATTTATGTAATGTGTATGGAGCCTAGTATAAAAAACCTTAAGATTGTTATGGAAAGACAGCTGTTCTTCATTGAACTTTTAGGAGAAAGAGATGTATGCATTATTAATTTGGGCCCAGGCAAAACTGTGAGATAAATGTGCTTTGAATTCAATATTTTCTACTTCATGCCTCTCATTTCTGTATTTTTTCCTAGTTCTTACATCATGCACTGACTTCTAAGGACTTTCTGTTGTGATCATTCATCCAGACCATAGTTTCCTGAGTTGTTCTTGGGTTCTCATTACCTGAGGTTTTTTTTTTTTGAGACAGTGTTTCACTATGTAATTCAGGCTGGCTTTGAACTCACTTTGTAGCCCAGGTTGGACTTAAACTTGCAGCAGTCCTCCTGCCTCAGCCTCCCGAGTGCTGGGATTACAGGTGTACGCCACCACGCCTGGTCATGAGTTTCTTCACTGTTTTCAAAATTTAAACTTTTTCCTTCCAATTCCCTCTGAAGTGTGCCCGAGTAGCTGTTACTTTGGGGTGTAATTTAAGGGTTTTCTTTCTGCTGTGGTATGTGAGATTGAGTCTGTGAGACATTCTTCAGTGACTTTTTAAATGGGAGAATCTGGCACTGTGGAAGCCAATCAGGAGGATAATTGTGCCTTCCAAGCAAACTGCAAAACAAAAAGTAGAGGCCCTTTGCCTCTTTGTCTACAGTAGGCCTGAACTTAGGGGTCATATAATTGAAAACAAAATGAAGATTTTTATAGTCTGAAAAAGCACAGGAACTCGGATGCTGGTGATAACTTTCCGTATTCCACTTCTCATTATATTCTCCGTTAGTCCACGCCAGTGGCTATAGGGGCAGCAATCTATATGGTGACAAATTTTATCACAGCAAATAGTTTCAGATTTTACTGTGGCTGTGTGGCATGTGAGATTAAAAAGTGACCCAAGCAAGTTATTCAAGTGATTTTAAAATGTGCACTTCTATAGCGGGGAAAAATGAATCCGTAGAAAAATTCCTGATGCATCTTTGAATATTTCAGCAGTTCAAGATTGCTTTTTAATACAAAATTAGTTGAAAATGTGTGCTGATTAGATTCACTGTATAACAAAAAAGAACCCCCGTTGGACTATTCAGAGGGAAAAATGTTTTATTTGTTGGTTTTTCTGGCTAGAGCACTTCCAGAAATCATCATCATTAACCGGTATATTAAAGAGGATGAAGAACATTGCAAACAGAGATCAGCTGAGCAACTGTGCTGCAAAGTAATTTCTTAGTATATAAGACCCATTTATCACCAGAGGAGAATGTGTGTACGTTTTATTCGTGTGACTGTGGAGATATGCCGGTAAAATAATTCAGAGTATTTTGTGATCAGAGAGCCTTATAAAATTGCTGGGGATGAAAACTTGAAAAGGAATATATTCATGTAGATACACATATAACCAACCATAACCAATCGAATAACCCACAAAACCACAGCCATGCACCGCTTAGTGACAAGGACACAGTGTGATAAATGCATTTCGAGGCAATTTCATCATTATGTGAACATCTGACACAAATCTAGATAGTGTAGCCTACTACACATCTGTATCTTCCTTCACTGAATCATTGTTTTGCATTGCATGCCTATATGTATAAATATATATATATATATAAATGTATGTGTGTGTACGTGTGTACATGTATGTGTCAGACACACACTCATACAAGTGACTATACAATATAGTCATTTTTTTATTTACCCAGATTCCCAGGATAGATAACTAGAAGCTACAAAATAATTAGAACATCCCAGTCACTCTTAACTATTTCAAAGATTTTATGGAAATTGCAAATTTAACCATAGCATGATTTATAGACTAAAAGAATTCCTTTGCTTTTGGATAGAATGATGTCAACTGTGTAAAGATTAGTTTCCTTAGGCTTGCTATACTCTCTGATAGACCTTTAATTCTTTATTGACAAAAATGGGACAGTGAATTAAAATTTAAACCCACAGCAGATCTTTCAGAGCTGCAGTTTAGAGTTAAAACAAAATAAAACTGGCTTCCAATCTTAACTTTAGCACTCACTAGCTGTTCCTCCTTGCACAAGTAACTTAATATCTGTAAGACATTGTTTAAGTTTCATACATGTTTAAAATGGAAGAAAATACTTGCTTCATGGTGTTGTAAATAATAAATTATAGACTGTGGAATGCCTAGCACAGACAAGTCACCTTAATAAATTGTAACAATAAGGATTCTTCTTATTATTATTACAGAATATCACTGGTTGGAAAAACCTTGTAAAATAATAAATCTAGAAATAAAATTGGTAAAATAGCCAGGAATGATGGTAGAAATTTATAGTCCCAGCACTCGGGAGGCTGAGGCAGGAGGATCACCATGAGTTTGAAACCAGCCAGGGCTACAAAGTGAGTGCAAGGTCAGCCTGAATGGCATAGTGACACCCTGTCTGAAAAATTATTCAAATGTGAAGGGGAGCAAGGAATGGGGGAAGAGGAAAAGAAGGAAGGGAAAAGATAAAAAAGAGAATAAAAGGAAGAAAATGGAAACAAAGCTTTGTAAATAAGGAGGGGTAGAAGGGCTGAAGGGAAGAGAGAGGGTCAGGAACAAAGGATCAAGAAATATCATGTATGGATTCAGACTTCCTCTAATGAATGTGATCATTATATATCTCTGAAATGTACCAATAAAATTAATTTTAAAAAATATGGAGAAAAGCAGACCACTTGGTAATAAGACAGGCTTAGTCGATGTTGTCTAAAAGTGACCTTTCTAAATCAGCTTTCAATTTTCATGATGAAACTGCACTGGATACGGTACTTTTATTAAATAGTATTGTATCAGAAAAGATGATTAAATAAAAATCGTGTTCCTGTGACTGGGTTGCTGGGCACATGTTAGCCAGCACGTTTACCTCTTCTAAGGTTCATGCAACTAGGTAGGGAAGAAAAGAACTTGTCTAAAGGCAAATAAGGGGGGGGACTCTTTGCAATTGAGAGCATTTATTTTTGGAATGTGACATTTGAAGATATAGGATAATGGAGTAAAGCAGGCATGGTTAGTTATTGGGAACAAGCAGGTGCTGAAATCCACTGCTCCTTCCAAGCTTGTAGGGTCAATTGTATCCAAAGGAAAAAAAAAAGCCAGAATGCCTCTGCTGAGAAAAAAGCACCAAGCTTTTTCCCAGTGCTGAGATTCAACAGAGAGGTGTTATGCTTCATTCCAGCAGCTGATCCCATGGGTGGCTGTCAGAGGGCTATCTGTGGTTTGTCTCCCAGACCTATAATTCTGATATCATAGAGTGGCAGGAAGATCAATGCTGAGTTGAAAACGTAACTTTAAGAATAATCCCTTATTTTCCATGGTGCTTAAGAGTTTTGACATATTTTTATTCACCTAATGTCATTAGATCCTCATCGCAGTTATTTGAGGGAGATTATTCTGAACTTGCAAGTGAAAAAAAGGTCTTGTTCTGGTTGAATAGTGTAGTGAAGGTACCCAGTTACCAAGAGTCCAAATCAGGTTTAGGTCCTCCATCACCTGAACAAGTGCAACACTCTTTCTATTTGAACAGAGTTTTTTTCTGCATGGTAATGTATGAGAATATCACACGTAGCAAAGCTTTGTATTGAGAACATAGACTTAAAATTGTGAAAAATAATCCTTGCGTTCATCTGTATTTGTCATTTGTTGCTAACCTTTCTTTTTCTCCTATTGTCTTATTTCTCCTATTGCCTTATTTCAAACGTGAAGGTGAAAGCTAATCTTGTTCTTGTTTTCTCATTAGGCTCCAACTACGAAAGGTGTGACTTTGAGGAAGGCTTCTGTGGTATGGAACAAGATCAAAGCCCGCAACTTGGTTGGACAAAGAGAAGTGGGATGACTGGCGTATCGCCCCCGTTTCGTGATCACAACGGGAATATGTCTGGTCAGTGTCCTGACATTATATCCTTGTTTCATTCTGTCATTTTTTTCATCTATCCATTCCTTCCATTTTTTCTCTAAGTATTTGATTAGGGAAGTATATTCATATCTGCTATTTACATATCAATAGCTATAATGTCTACTTCTATGTATTCTTTAAACATTTTTTCAAAAGTTGCCGATTCTAAAATATTGCATCACATTCTCATGGTTAGATTCCTTGGACCCCAACAGATCTCTATAGATACTAATAGATAATTTTCTAGTTCTTTTGACTCTGGGAAAAGTGTAGAATGTAATCCGGATAATATGACATAGATTAATTAGGCAGTCAGATTTCCTTGCTTTTGGTGGGGCTGATTTCAGCTGTGTCTAGGAGCACTTGTTTAATCAGACTGTCTACAGAGCTTTAAGGGCTGCTTACTCGGGGGGGGGGGTGAGACTTTCATTCCTTTCTTCACTTATTAACTAATGAACTTCAGTCACTCAACATTTGTACCACGCCATTAATTTATATGTGTGAGCAGAAATCAAGCCCATCTCTATCTTCCTCTGATAAGGTTTCACACAATGCCAAGGGAGGTGGTGTTGTGGCATAAATAAAGGTTGGTTATTTTTGAGAGAGTGCTGCTTCCTTCAGACAGATGCTATGAAATATTGAAATGTGGTTATTGCCCTGGGGATCATTTAAAGCAAGCCGATGTTTAGGTATTAAGTGATAATTTGGAAATGTTTGCATGAATATTGCACATGTGATTTTGAATCTTGGGGTTGTCATTCCCTGGTTCTCAGTTCTTGCAAAATTGACTTCATTGAGTCTTAGTTTGCTAAATTTAGGAAGGGGAATAATGGTGCTAGTTTATAGGAGTCGGTTGCTTTAAGAGCTACATGAGATATTTTTCATAAAGCTTATCTTAGGATACTTGTCACTCAAAAAAGATGTTCAGTTCATTGCTGAGTAATTAGTGTTGATTTTAACTTCTATACACATGATATGGAGTCTTATTGTGTTTATCTTTGATGCAAAAATATTGTTGCCCAAAATTCTTTATAATTGTTAGGAATAAGCCAAGTTTATCACAAAAAGAAACCTGTTTCACAAAGTGGACCGATCACTAACTGCAATACAAGAAGGCATTTTACTTAGTTATGGTAGGTGGTGGTACTGAATTTTTCTGTCAACCTTTAGCCATTGTAATGTTCGGCAAACTGTTGACTCTATACCTCTCTAAGTATTCCCCACTTTCCAGAAACATCTTTCCCAGCATGCACCTGTTCACTCTACCCTTCTTATATGCAGAACATTTCCTACTTCTCCTCTTACAACTTATTCTCATCCTCTTGTTTGTCTTCTCTCCTTGGGCAAGCTCAGACGCTCTGCCATTGCGCTTCTTTCTTTCCTTTCCACTTTCTTTTTCCTTATTTTCCCATGCTTATGTTTTGGTAGACTAGTAAAGAGATAGATTGAATGCAGTTTGTGTAAAAATGAGATGTATAGATGTACATCATTTAATCATATTACGTGGGTTGGTTCCAAATCTTAGGAGTCAAACTAGATCTGTTCAAATCTTGGCCCACTGAAACAGACAGTTGTGTGGTGTCAACTTCCTCCCCTGTAAAATGAGATAATAACAATAAAAACTCCATGGGGAAAAGAGGCAGACTATTGACTGGTACTAGTAATCATAGGAGGGTGATTTTCACAGTAGTCTTATATAAATACAATTTATAAGTACATGCATCTTTTATAAATGCACTTAAATGTCTATTGTTAATACATGTCTTGCAAATACAATTAAATTATAGATATTCATTAGTAATGTATTTAAGTGATACAATATTCTGGCTTTAAAAATGTAGCTAGTTAAAATATTTATTTAAAAATGATCTTGGAATCGTCTTCATTTCAAAATCCTTATTTCATAAATATTAATAAATACTTTTAAAGTAGTTTTTGATTACCTTACTTTTGAAATGTTTGCTCGTCCTCCAAAATAAGATTTTTCATTATGTAATCAATGCTTTCAGTTTTCTGATCTAAGTTTGAAAGTCTGTTAGGACATTAAAAACATCACTCTTGTCTGTATTTGAAATCCAATAAAGCTCAGAGCTGAGAGAATAAAGTGTAATATTGATTGTTAAAAATATATAACATTTCTTTTGGTACTGTGGATTGAATCTAGGGCCTTTGCACTGAGCTATATCCATAGCTCTTTTAAATTTTTCAAAAATTTTAAGACAGGGTCTCACTGCCTCTAAATTATATAAACTGAGCTCAGATTTATAATTCTTTTGGTTCAACCTCTCTGGGTGCTTGGATTGCAGATATGGGCTACCATGCCTGGTGATTGTATTTGGATAAAATAATATCAAAACAAATTCAAATACATCTTTACAATGTATGATATGATAGTATGACTATTTTTTAAAAGGGAGCAAGAATATAGACTTTTAGATAACTCTGGAATTCAGTTGATGTAAAGATGATAAAAATGTTTCTCAGGTGTACAATTCACCTGAAATCTAAAAATGTATAGGCTATCAAAGATCAAAATAATTTATTTATACAGTTGATATGTCTTTTTATGCCATAAATTATTACTTTCTTGTTTGGGTACTTAAAATCACTTTTAACTTGAAATATTAGAGCTTTTGTTATTCTGATTAATTATTAAATTAGACCTAAAGTCTACATATTATATTATGAAACAGACATACTACTGAGCAGCCCTCAGTGTTTTAATTTTGTTCTGTAAGAATCATATACATTATATTTGCAATGTACATGGATTATAAATTCTATGAATCAATGTCATTTTTTGTTTTAAACAGTATTAAAACTAAAGCAGAAAGTAGTCTTATCTTATGATTATCTGAAATAGTCTTCATTCCTTCTAATTATCTGAGTTTGTCTGAGGTAGCATTTCCCTTCAGTTTGAAGAATTTCCTTAACTATATTTTGTATAGTTCTCTGGTGGTAAATTTTGTTAGGTTTTCTTCTCTGAAATGTTTCTATTTTTCCTTCATTCTCACAAGATATAGAATTATTTTCATTTTAGGGCTTTAAAGATACTTTCCCACTGTCTCCTGGCTTCCCTAGTTTCTGATGTGGTACCACGGTATTAAATTGTTGTTCTTGCTGTACATGACATATCTTTGATGTCCTGATGTAATCCAGATTTGATCTTTACCTTTGGTTTTCAGCATGCGATTTGAAGTTTATACCCTACCTGGGTGACCTAGCTTCTCAAACCTGAATGAATGTTTTTTTTATAATTTGAGGCAGTATTCAGACCTTGTTTATTTAGATATGATTTGTTCCTTCTTGCTATTCTTTTTTTCTTCTACTACAAGAGCTTGTTAGATGAGATAGCAACAAAAATTTTAAATTCATTTTCTTAGGTTTTCAGATTGAGTAATTTCAGTTTCTTTGATTGCTTTTTTTTTTTTACCATCTACATTGTGCTTGCAAAAGCATTCAGTGATTTAAAAAAAAATGATCACACTGTGTGTTATTTTTAATTTAAAAAAAAATGATCACACTGTGAAATTTTTAATCAGGTGTTTTGAATTTCCTCTGGTGAAGTTCACCTTTCTTATACATTATAAGCCTAGTTTTCTTACCTCGTTGTGCCAAATTATAATAGCAGTCTCAAGGTCTTTATTTGTCATCTAAGAGTTACCTTCTTTTGAGTGTTTTTTATCCACGATATGATCACATTGCCCTGAATTTTTGGTTGTATTCTTGACATTATGAATGTTGCGTTCATAAAGGCTCTGTATTCTGCACTCAGGATTGTTTTTTCAGAGAGTAGGATGATTTGTTTAAGCAGGTGATTAGCTTGCATGGAGTGAAGGTGCAAACACTATCTTGTTTATAGTGGGCAGTAGTTCAAGCAGCCATGCGGTTCTTTCAGAGGTGTCAGTAGTGATCCCTACACATGCATATTTTAGATTTAGCCAGAACCTTGCAGTGTTTGCTTATAGAATATGGGACACCCCTAGTCTTGCTTTCTTCTTTTTAGAATTCTTTTCTTTCCTGCTATATCTGTCTATTCCAAGCTCTCCTCTCTCGTTTCCAGCCAGCTGTCTTCCTAGCAGAGTTGCAGCTTTGTACACCAGCTGCAACCGCATCCTGGTCTCAGGACAAAGTCTGAAGGTGTCTAACTTACTCTGATTCCTTCCTCCAGTGTCTATTCCTTTAAAAACAAATACACTCCTTTTGTTTATCTTTAAGGGCTCCAGAGTCTGAGTCTTTACATTTTTCCTTAATGTTATCTATATGTTCATCACTGGTTTTCACTCCAGTGAAGATGAGCAGCTTCTAATTTGCTCTGTGCTGCTCTTTCTCAAGGATGCCAGAGCTGTAGTCCGTGCCTTAACAGCAGGCAGGCTGGATGATTTAGACAGAGTTGGATTTTTGAAAGGAATACTCAATGAAAGACTAAGGACAGCAAAAGGAATCCAGATTATCATTTTCTAGATCACAAATACTCAGCCTTTGTAGTCTGAATATGTTTATTTTAAATCAGGTAAAAATAAATGTTCACTTATTGCTTTCTGTATTTATTACTTCAAAAACTTACTGACATCTGCCTTTCTCCACATACTATTCTAGGATCAGAGGGTATAATGGTCAAGAAGAATACAGTTGTTTTCCCCAGTGAACTTTCAATCTAGCGGCAGGGATGTAAACCTATACTTACGGTTATATATGAAAACTAAAATCTCCTCACAGTCACCATGCTCATGGCTTGTGTACTATTTAAAACCTCACAATTTGACAAGCATAAAACCATGTGTGAATGTTCGTGTTTTGCCAGTATGGCTTGGGAGCATCTACATTGTTTTTAACTTGAGAAATTTTAAGAAGTGAGGTATGTACTTACTTTTATGAGAATTAGTTTTACGAACAGGAAGCTAGATCTTCTGCAAAATGGGAAGGGACCAAGAGGTGGAGGGAGGGGAAAGGGAAGAGGTGATAAGGAGATGAAAACAGTATTAGGATTTATTATGTACATATAACAGCCCATCCATGATGAATGTGATCATAAACATGATGTTACAAAGGAAAACAAAAAAAAGAATTCACTTTATTGTGCTACTGTTTGAAAACTCATCTGAAGTTTCAGTGAGAGAAGAGATTTAGTTAGGACGTTGATGTTCCTTATTCACGGAGGACACATTCATGACATCTCAGGAATGTCGGAACTCTATATACACTATGGTTTTACCTATATGTACATACATTGATGAATTTTAATATATAAATTAGGCACAGCCAATTATTAGTAACAATAACTGATAATAGAATAGAACAACTATAATATGCTGTAATAAAAGCTATTTACAACAAGTTTTGCACAGTGGCAATTTTGTGACCAGTGAAGTTTATCTGAGGGACAATTACTACTAATTGAGAACAAATCTTGATGAATTACTTTTTGAATTTTCCATTTCATATTTTTGGTTAGCAGTAGACCATGGACAATTGAAAGCACAAAGGCAAAACCATAATTAAGGGCAACACCTGTATGAGTCAAGTCTGTGTTTTAGAAGAAATGTTCAACTAAAATGTATTAATGCAAGAAAATTAGTTCATTTTTTCTGCTCATCCCAACTTAAATATTGCATTACTTTAAAGATAACAGACACTTTAAATGAAAATTTCTTTTGTGTATATTTTTGTGTGCCTATATTAATATTTGTGAGTGATTATTGTTAATCTCAACCCAAAAACTGTTATTAACCTTGGCATATAAGACATCATGATAAATACTTTGAACCATACAGACTCCTAAGTTTTAGGCTGTATGTCAAAGTATGTATGATCTCTTTGGGAGTTATGTTTGGAGATAACAGAGTTACTTATAATTGGGAGAAAAAAAACGATTCTATATTATGGGTTTGAGCAAATTTCTCTGGACTATAGGACAATTCTGATTCTGAAAAATAAAGGGCACTTAAGAAAGGTAAGTAGTAGTGCAGTGGTCAGAGAAGGCAAACAAGTGATTTTTCAAACTGAAAGAATCACAGAAGGACCAGGTAGACATAGTTGGTCTACGCAGACGATGACACAGCAGTCTTTGGAAGTGAATAGTAGGCCAAATAGGTTTGCTGGGGATGCCAAAGCTTTATGTCACCCAAAGGTTACTGATTTTGCCCATCAGTACCACTTCCTCCTTTCCTTTTCCCTCTGTTACCAAACCCCTCCACATTTATCAATCCGGTTTCTTCCACTGTCCAACCAGGTAGCAGTAGTGAGAGTCGGGTGTGTGTGTGTGTGTGTATGTGACTGAGGAGCAGAGGAAGGAATTGTGAGAGCATGCATATTTGCTATGTAACAATACATCCTGCCTCAAATAGAATTTTGTGGACCGCTGTAGCTTCTTCTGTAAGTTCACTGACTTTCAAGTAAGTATCGAAGTTCTTGATGTGTGTGCGTGTGTGTATGCATGCACATTTGAACAAACATGACATCTATTATGCATTGAATGATATCTGTTTATTTTTTCATTTTTTTATTTAAAATTCAGTTATATGTCAATGAGGGAAACATATTTGACATCTTAGATAATTATATTGATATATCAATAAAATGTTATCATATAATCTCAATATTCAGGCTGTCACTATCTTTAAGTAAATACTATTGCAATGGTGAGAGCTGAAAACGATTCATCCTTTCACTCATTGAAATACGGAAATATTTTTGTGTGCATCATTTGCTTTCTTTTTGGCATGCATTTTGTCTCAATGGACAGATGGCTTGTTTACTTGTTAAATTTGTACTGGTATATATTCTTCAAATTAGTCACAAGTGAAAAGAAACCTGACATCAACAGAAATACACAAAAATCCTCTACTAGGGTATTGAAATAAATATAATGGGAATTTCAAGAATATATTATCTTACATATGTACATTTTATTAGTGCATATTAATTTTACAAAATACTGGGTTTGCTGTGGCAGTTTCCCACATGCCACATATAACACACTTTGATTTTATCCATCCTCCCCTTGTCTCCCTTATGTGTCCTGCCCCTTGTCCCGATGTGCCTTTTCTTATCTAATAGTCTCCCTTCTACTTTCTTGCCATTTATTTTCTTTTCTAGATTCTACATATTAGGGAAACGTGATGCTTTTCTTTTTGTGTTTGGCTTATTTTGCTTAACATGAATGTCTTCACTTACTTTTTCTCACAATGCCATAATTTAATTCTTTATGTCTGAATAATGCTTCACTCAGTATTTACTACATTTTCTTTATCCATTTATCCACTGATGTGCACCTGGGCTGATTTCATAGCTTGGTGTCTTAGTTACTTTTCTCTCATTGCTGGGACAAAATACCTGATGCCCAGAATTAAGGAAGGAAAGATTTATTTAGGTCACAGTTGTGGAAGTTTCAGTCCATAATCAGCTGGCTCCAAGCCAGGGTGGTATGTCACAGAGGCAACAGTTCAAGGTGGCAGAAGACAGCAAAAGCAGCAAGAGCAGAAAGGGAAGAGGAGGTGGGAAGAGCAAGCCTCTTTCCTTCCCTTATATTGTTTGCAGGCTACCTGCCCCAGGGCAGGTGTAGCACTCACCTCCATAATCATAGCATTGGACCATGAATCAGTCACAAACTCTAGAAGCTCTCCCCATGACTGAATGAGACTTTGGGAGGACTCTAAACTCAAGCCATAACCCTTAGCTATTACGAATTGTACCACAACTTGCAATATGTAGGTAACCCTAGAGTAAGCTGATTTTATTTCCTTTGGGTATGTGCCAAGGTATAGTACAGCTAGGTTACATGTTAGTTCTATTTTCAGCTTCTTGAGAAATTTCATAGTGATTTTCGAGATTTTTAAAATTAAGTTTATTGGTACAATTTAGATATTCACAATGATAACATTCATCATAGCAAATTTGTACCTGTACATAATATATCCTGTTTCCTCTTCTCTTTTTTCCAATTCCCTTCCATCCCTTCAAGCCCCTTTCCTCTCCATACTTACAAAACTTGGCTTCCATCTTACTCTTTTTTCGTTCTTTCCCCCTTACTTTCTTTCCCCTTCACTTCTCCCTAGTTCCCTTTGCTTTTGAACCGTTTCTTCCTAGTTCACTGTACCTATTATACACTTTGGTTTCTATTTACCCTTTCAGTTTCTCACACAATGAGAAATTTACATATGTGTGTCCGATTTGTTTTCATATTTCTGTACTAATTTATATTCCTACTGACAGTATAGAGCACTTGCTCTCAAAATCTCACCAGCATTTTTTGTTTCTTTTTGTATTTACTCTCACCTATCACTGCAGTGTGATGGGATTTCAATGTAGTTTAGATTTCTGTTTGTTTGATGGATAAATAAATAAAGCATTTTCACATAATTATTGGCTATTTACTTTTTTCTTTTTTATTTTAAAGACAATAAAAACAATAACAAAATAACAACAATAAAGACAAAAACAAAAACAACACAAAAACAATTTTAAAAGATATAGAGTTTCAAAAGAAGATGATAGGATTTGCTCAGATTATCGGATGTAAGAATGCAAGATTGAACAAAGACTATAAACAGTGATAAAAAACATGAGAAATGGTACAGAGCTTCATTAAACAAGACAATAGGAATTCAACAATGGTTGTTATATTGCATATTGTTGTCTTCAAATTAGTTGTTCTGATTACCAGATATAAGCATGCAAAATTGGTCAAGAAAAAAAGTTAAGCATTAACTGCTCCTTTCAATAAACCAATAGAAATTAGTAGTACATTTTCATTTGGAGGATGATCTGCTCAGTATGTTTGCCCATTTTTTAATTGGACTTATCTATTGCTTTAGAGTCAAGTTCTCTGATTCTTTGTATTTGTGGATATTAACTTTCTGTTGGAGGAGTAACTGGCAAGGATGTTCTCTCATTCTGTAGGCTGTCTCTTAACTCTGTTGTTTCCTCTGCTGAGCAGAAGTATTTTTAATTTGATGCAATTCTCTTTGGTGAGTCTTGCTATTATTTCTCAAGCTGTTAAGAGTCCTTCTCAGGAAGTCATTGCCTGTTCCTATATTTTGAAGTGCTTCCCCTGTGTTTTCTTTGAGCAATTTACAAAGTGAAGGACTTGTAATTAGATTTTTAATTCATTTTTAGTTGAATTTTGTACAAAACAAGTTAGAGATCTGGTTTCAGTCTTCTATATCTGGATAACCAATTTTCCCAGAACCAATTATTACAACACTAATTATTATTATTGTGTTGTCTCCATCAGTTTTATTTGTTTGGATTTGTTTTTATTTTGTGGGGGGGCCTTTGTCAAGAATCAGAAGACTATATACTACAGGAGTTTATTTCTGTGTCCCCTAATCTGTTCCACTGGAATACGTGTCTATTTTTATACCAAAAGGCACATATTTTAAACTGTGATCAAAGAATCACTATCCTGAAATCCTGCCCAAATAAAGTGGGAAAAACGTTACCAATCTGGTACGTTGGAAAGTACCAGTGGATGTCAGAGCTCTATATATGAAGTCTGGGTACCGTAACAAATACTCATACTTAGACCATTTGCAGTCTTTGCAGATTGGAAAACATCTTGAAAAGTAGCCAATGGAATAACAGAACCAGATGAGTATATATTTGAATATTCTGAATATTAATCCTCTGTCGGAACAGCAGTAGGAAAAATCCTAAAGAATATCCCCCTACATTCCCAATCCCTGGTTAACCAATCAGCATAGGTACTGGTGTGAAGTGGTTTTGTAAATGTGATTGAAGTTATTAGTCCCGGAAAAGAAAACAAGCACCTCACCCAAAAAACAGGCTGTACTAGGTAACATCCGTCACTACATAAACTATTATCTTGGACCAGCCTGTTTTCAAAACAAGAGCAAATACAGGAGCCCTCCATTTGAATTAGCTTGTCCATGAAGATCGGACCTGCCACTAACGCGAGTCGCGGGTCACTGCTGGCCCAGTTAGAACAAGTCCTAGGACCCGATCTTCCCACACTTCAGTTCCGAAGTCACCCGGCAGAGCCGTCACTC
>NW_004955429.1:9190807-9198744 GCF_000276665.1 Chinchilla lanigera | reverse complement strand
CTTTTCAAGTTTTGCTGTAACAGGTATGTAGTGACCTTCTTTATCTCTTTTGATCATTCTTGGTTTGAAGTTCTCATTGTCCACAATCAGTATAACTATTGTTGCTTTTTTTTTTTTTTTTTGGTTTCTCTTGCATTGTTGTTTTCCATTCTTTGACTTTCAGTCTTTGAGTTTCTTTTTGAATTAAATGTGTTTCTTGTATATAGCATATTGTTGGATCTTGTTTGTTGATCCTTTCTGCCAATCTGTTTCATTTGTTTGGTAAATTGAGCCCATTTACATTGTTGGTTGCATCTGCTATGCATTGGCTTATCTTTGTCATATTTTCCTGTTGTTGGTTCCCAGTTTTTCCACTCTGTTTATCTGCTTGCCTTGCCTGGTAGCTTTTTTCTGATGTTATTCTTGGAATTGGGATAATTTTTATCTCTCTCCAGAATATCTTTCAGTACTCTTTAGTTAATTTGGTGGTCATGAATTTCTTAAATTTTTTTTGTCATGGAAATATTTTGCTCTAATTTGGTGGTCATGAATTTCTTAAATTTTTTTTGTCATGGAAATATTTTGCTCTATTAATTTTGAAAGATAATTTTGCAGGGTACATCAATTTGTGCTGGAAGTTGTTTTCTTTCAGGGCTTGAAATACCTCACTCCAAACTCTTCTTGATTTGAAGGTTTTTGTTGAAAACTCGATGATGATTCCAATGGGCTTTCCTTTTAGGTGATCTGTGTTTTTTGTTTGTTTGTTTTTTGAGACAGGGTCTCACTATGCAATTCAGGCTGGCCTTGAGCTCACTTTGTAGTCCAGGCTGGTCTCAAACTCTCAACGGTCCTTCTGCCTCAGCCTCCTGAGTGCTGGGATTACAGGCATGCACCACTATGCCTAGCTGTTGTGTTTTTTTTTTTTTTTTCTCCAACACCTTTTAATATTCTTTTTTTGTACTGAATCTCTGGGATCTTGATTATTATATATCTGGGTGCAGATTTATTTTGGTCATGGCTGTTTGGAGTTCTATATGCTTCACTTATTTATATGTCAGATTCTGTTCCCATGCTTGTGACATTTTTCTGCTATTACTTCTGCAAGTAATCTTTTTATGTCATTTATATTGAAATCTGCTTTTTAATTAACACCTGTGAGTCTTATATTGTTTTTCTCTGCATTGCACAGCTGTTGAATTGCTATTTCCTGGTTCCTTGTTATTTTTAGGACAACTTTCCTTTTGTGGTCCCTAGCTGCAATCCTGTCTTCAAAGTCTGAAAGTCTATCTGGAGTTTTGTTCAAGTACTTTTGCCAGCTTTCAATGAAATTTTTAATTCTTGGATATCTATTTGAATATTCATGCATTCTAATTCTTCCATATATTTTTTCACTCAAAGTTTCCATCATTTTCCTGTGCTCCTCTATTTTTTATCTATGTCTTCTTCAGATATGCTGAGCAATTCTTTCATTATGGTTGTCATTTGTTTTGTTATTTGAGAGATTATTTCTGATCTTATTTCCTCTATAGCCTCATGGAGTTATTTCTTTAGTTGCTATCATTTCAGCAATTTCAGTGTGCATCTTCTAATTTCTTTTATGTTGTTGTCTCCTGAACTTGTTCCAGGTGGGCTGGAGGTCTGAGATTGCATTTTGCTTCTTTGTCTTGTCATTTTCTATTTCAATACATTTTAAAATTTTGTTTTCTGTGATGATCCTTGTGATTTTTTGTAGTAGGTAGCCATATAACTAGTTTCAAGGCCTGTCTAGAAACACTCTGTCTTCAAGGATGTCTTCTATGTGTAGGGATTCTTGACTTGTGTCTGTCCCACGGTCCTACTTTCCCAATGAATTGAGAGTGGGATATTAGGATCTGTTTGGCTCAGTCCCCAGCATTTTGATGTAGGACTGTGGTGAGGTTATTACCCTAGGGCTTCCCAATATTGTTACAGAATGGAGAACAATTGATAACAACAGATATGACATCCTAGATACAGTAGTACAATTAGCAGCAACAATATCATCAAGCACAATTTGGAAACTGAAAAACTGTGGTGACAATTGATTTTTCACTTTAGATCATCAGAGCAAAGTCTATAGTTATATAAAAGAACCAATAGTAAATTAGGAGTTTATATGCAAAGTGCTTCCCTTTAGTAGAGTCAATTCACCCTGTGGTGTGGATATGTAGGCAGGATGGTGTGTAAGATAAAGATATTTGGAAAGGAAGGCTTCTGTTTTAGAAGCAAGGCTGGAGGACAAAGGATGGTCACACAAGGTTTGGGAAACTAGTGAAGGATGTAGAAAAGAAAGAATGAAGGAGTATTCAAGAGATTATCTGAACTTGGTCTCTGGGTTTGGTGGATGGGATTGGAACCAAAAAAAGAAAAAAGAAAACAAATGAGCAAAAAGAAATAAAAACAAAAAGGGAAAGGAAGACAAAAACAAAGATAAAACATGATTAAATGAAATTATATTTTAAAAGAAGAAAAAAGGTGGTCCCACTTGCCTGTTTCTATTCTGTGTATCTTTGTCCCTAAGCACAATGCTAGTTCACCTAACTTACCACATATTTGCTCATATTTTAGACTTTTCAATCTTCATTGTCTTGCCTGTCCATCATGTGCTTCTTAGGCCAAATCCTACTATGTGGCTGGTGTTCCCCTAGTGGCCTGTCCCTTGGTGTATGGGGTGGGTGAGGCACTTGAATTCCTACATTCAAACTAGTTGCTGAGTCCTGGGTGCTTCCCCAATAATTATATTTCATCTTCCTAAGATTGCTTTAAGTGTCTGTTTTAAGGATTTGCTCTGCATTTGTGTGTTTGCTTTTACAGATACAGGTACGCAAAGGGAATCTCTGAGCCAACTAGACAAACTGAAATGGCTGTGGTGTAGAGATTAGTAGATAATGGTGACAATGATAATAATGTGATGCATGTGTGTGTAGGGTAGGTGTATTAGTAGGCTGCATGAAGGAATAAGAAGGATGTGTAGAAGGAGTACTGGGTACAGTTTTGTTATCAAAGAGCTCATGTAGTCTCTTCTCAATCATAGATGAGTCATGCTGCTGAAGATTTACTTCTTTATCTTATAAATGAAAATTATGACTAATGCCCTCTGGAAAATGAGAGAACTTTCTGTCAGGTCACACTGCTCTCTGAGCAACATCTCTACTTGTAAATTAACTGCTATACTCATACTATGAGTGTAGTGTTAAGTAGAGTTACCCTAAGAACGAAATCAATCCAAAAAATCTTATTATTGTCACTAAGTTGGAATCTTGCTATTGTCACTAAGGCAGAAAACAGACATTGGTATTGGTTATGTTTTGAATAAGTTTTTCCCATTAAAAAAATATATTACTATGGCAAATGTCAGAGAATCTCTACCTGTGTCCAAATGTAAAACTTTGCTTTATACTGTAACCTGAAGGTTAAATTGTGTTTAATAGTTGACAAAATACAGAATAGTTTACAGTATAATAATGTATGACTAGTAACATAGTTTATACTTGTAAAATGTTCAGCTTAATTATGTGACTTGAGAAATACTATTTCAAATGCTACTTCATTATTTAAAAACTCAATATATCAGACCTGATTTCAAGAACAAACATTTTTAATAAACATGATTAATTTAAGCAATTTCTTTGACAAATGTAATTTTTTTCCTACAGATCTCATGGATGATTTTAATGACTGATTATTTATAAACATCAATTTAATGCTATTGAATACTATTACCATTTATTCTGCTAGCAATATTATTTTAACCACAAAGCAGTATATCCCTTTGACTCATTACGCTTATTTGATTATTTATTTGCTTAATGTTTGTCTACCTGCCATAAGAGCAACTAATGATTGTCCACTTGTGTCACCATGAAACCAGCTCTTCATTTAATTGTGTTTATAGGATAGTTCTAGCGAGTACATTCTTAGCACAAGTGATTTCAATCATGACTCTGACTGTATCCATAAGCACATTAATGCTACTATTTTTTGATTAATTAGAGTGCAGCTTTGGAATAAGAGTAGGGGAGAAGAGGTTAAGTTTTATAGTTTTACTATTGATTCTTTCAGTGACAAGACAATTAGATTTGATTTCCAATCAGCCTTTTAAATGCCTCCAAGTAACTTGGACAGACTTGCCATCATAATCATCGTCAACATCATGTTTGTTATTCACTTTGATAAATAGGAATGCTTCAAATGCATGAAACAGGTTATAATGGTTCCCAGAGTGTATCATATAACCCTTACAAAGCATTGCAGAAAATCTGTGAAGGCCTAGGGAACACTCAACTTTTTTTACAGAATTCTCAATAGTACTAATCATTGGCATAATCTGTACTGCAGCAAGAAAATGTAAGGACTTGACAATGTTGTTTTCCACATTTCTGGGAAACACTGGGACTACTTGACCCAAACTTTCAACACAAAAGCTCATTAAATAATAATCTCCTTTGAATTCTTCAGTGTAGTGCTTACTTTGGTAGGCAATCCCTGTGTAATGATTTTTTCATTTTTGCAAGGTTGTCGTTTTCTCTGTCAGACACAATTAATTGGGTTGTGGGCTGTAGCCCACAGTGGTGTATAATCAGTTAGTTATTTCACTAGGCAGTATAAAGAAGTAAAATTATTATGTCATTTAGTAAGACAAACACAGTGGTTTAATTTTGTATTTTTTCACCTTGAACTGTGGATTGAACACAGGACCCAGGGGGTCTTTACACTGAGATACATACCAAGCCCTTTTTAATTTTCTTTTTTAATTTTGAGACAGGATCTTGCTAAGTTACCCAGACTGGGTTCAAATTTTCAGTCCTGCCTGAACTTCCCAGAGTCCTGAGATCACAGATTTGTGCGACCATTCTCAGATGAACTTTTAATTCTTTAAAAAAGAGTTACACTGACCTACTGTGGATGTGGGCCAAATTTTCCCCGGTGCCTTGAAGAAGTTCGCCAGTGATCACTCCCAACCTAACATGCTGCTTCTTGTTTCTCACAGCCCACTTCCTCTCTCTGGTGTGCAGAGCGAATTCCACTTCCTCAGCCCTAAGGAGCAGAGTTTTCCTCTCCACTAATGACACCCATGCTTGTCAGGTATTTGAAAGCTCACAGCATCTTACTTTGTCATATTTGGAGGTTCCTCTATTGTAATTGTTTGGATGCTAATTATTTTTCACAGATTACATTTTACTACTTCTTAAGCCACATGGGTGGCAAGTTGACGGCAGGTCTTCAAAGTAGATGCGGTGATCCCCTTCAGCATGTGTGGCAAAACACAGCTGGGCTCCCAAATCAGTGGCAGAGAAATGTCATAAAAATCCAGAGCTCAGAGAAATTTCAGGTATGCATGTTCCAGTCCTCAAGTCTGCTTTGAAGGTAAATTGATAAGAAGCACAACTTTAGTATAGATGAATTAGAAATAAAATGACCAATTTAGTCTGCCAGGACTTAGGATTTTCAAATGCTAAATGTGGACCATCCCAGGAAAACTAGGATGGCTGATCACCCTAAAAGACACTTTTACATTAAGATTTTGAATTTATGTAATAAATTAAGTCAATGTATTTTAAGATGTATTGATGTATCAGTAAAATATAGCCTTATAATTCTCTTCTCATTTTCTTGAAGCTTTTTAGTTGTTCCTCTTTTTAAATCTCCTCATTCTTTTCATTTCTTTCTCCTGAAAATCATTTTCTTTCCAGAACTTTTTTATGCTTTGAGAAAAGAGAAGGTTGGATAATGAGAAAAAAGACTGTTTGATTTAAATACTAATTCCAAATGCAGTTGAAATAGAGTAATTGTCATATTCATCTCATGGTTAAGCTCAATTCAACACAGCTTTTATTTTCCTAAATAATTTTCAGAGTTAAATCCATTGCAAGCCTATAAAAGCCCAAATTATTTATGCAACCTAATAAAACCTATGCATAGTGGAAATTATAATCTAATGATTATTGCAAGGATTCTTGGAAAAGTGTTGCATATTTTAACATTTGAGACAGCCAAGCAAAATTTTCCAGTTAAAAATAAGATTTTAAAACATTTTATTTTCTTTTGTTTGTTTTACTGGGGATTGGATCCAGGGCTTTGACACTGTAATACATTCCCAGCCCCTTTTCTGTGTTTTATTTTGTGAAAGAATTTTACTAAATCACTAAGTTGCCCAGGATGGGTTTGAATTTGAGATTCTCCCATCTTAACCTGCCAGAGTGCTAGGCTGGTGTGTACTACCATCTTCAATTTAAAAAATTTTACTTTTAAACAATTTATTTTTTAAACTTGCTTTGTGGGCCAATTTAGTCTATATAAGTTTCCTTTATCATTTATTATTAGAGTAATGTAATTTTATAAATTTCTGTAGAATGCAAATCATCTCAAATGGGATGATTTTGGCACTTATTTAAATACAGGGAATGAATTGGATTCAGTTTTACCTTCAGCTCTTTTGAATGATTAAGAGGAAAATGATGAACACATATGAGACTCCCTATGTCAAAAGTCGAATTATAACGTATATGAATGGCCTATTTTCTTAACTGATGTTATAAAAGCACTACAATTTTGATTATCAGGCACTGGTGAACTACATGAATATCCAAAGATTTAAAAACTCTTTTGTAGGTGATTAAGTGACACCTAGATTGAAGAACCGTATGGTCAGAAACACAATTCCAACACTTGTTACTCTACTGAAATCAAATATCTATGTATCTTTCTGGGGAAAGGAGGTACCTTAAGCCTTCAGGAAACCTTTAAGTCTTTCTATGAATTATGAATGATGAATCCTGTACTTAAAAAAGAAATATTGGGTGTACTTGTCTATGTTAGGCACAAAGCAGAAAAGGTTCTCAGCACCATGATAAGAAAAGACATGCAGTGTTTGTGGAGAGGAGGGAGTACATGTGCCTGGGCCCTGAAAATGTCTGTGGCTTTGAAGACATGTGTGAATGAATTCCCCCGAGAACCAATAATGCACCTAGTTTGTTGTGAAAGTTCAGGTGTTATTAACTCCTAGAGATGTTTTCCTTTTACTTCTTATCTTTTTTTTTTTCTTAATTCCTTGTGTCTGCCTGTTTTTTCTTAATCACCATCACAGCAAAAGGAACAAAATAACAAAGATTTCCTGTTTTGTACTGAACCTGACCGTATACACAGTAAAGAATAGATCTGCTGAAGTATCTTCTCTCCCCATGATCATATAAAGTGTAATGACTGAGCGAGAATCTTGCATATGCACATACATTTTTATTATTTACACATCTTTTTCAACTTTTAAATACAGTCCATGGTAAAAGAGTCTTAAACTATCTTTGCCAAGTTTTGTGCCTTTTGTGTCCACTTGTCTGTATCATCAGGTAAAGTCTCTATTAGTGAAATGGAGATTTGAATGTGGGGCAAAGTTGATACCTATAGGATCTTATAGGTTAAACCTTTCAGAATAACTTCAGTGCTCTCTTTATTTGCTCATTCCTAAGTATTATGTTGTTTGGTGATTAAGTATGTGCAGGAGATGAATATAAAATGGAAAATTCCAGAATGCATCATCTCCAGGCTGCTAAGCTCTAACTGAAATGGCAGGGTTACTCACTTGAGTGCTTTAAATGCACAGTGGCTTCATGGAAAGCAGATGCATATGCAGAACCAAAATTACAGTTTCTGAAAATACTTTATTGCTGATGTGAAAGCAGTGCCTCTACCTTGAAGGCTTTGTAAAAATTAATAGATTGTATAGCTCTCTCTTGGGATTTTCTGGCTATACCAGTTTTTTAAGACTGCAGGTATGTTTCAGTTCTATCCTGTCAGCAAGTGAACAGATGTTCATTTGCTTTTGTTTGGTGGGCCACTGAGATGTGCTGTGCTTGCAATGTAGCCTGCCACCATCTCGTATTTTGTTCCTCCAGAGTTTTTGTGCAAGGCTTATTTGTGGGGATTTTGTGATCAATATCTCC
>NW_004955429.1:9186062-9190707 GCF_000276665.1 Chinchilla lanigera | reverse complement strand
GGGGGCAGGAAAGGGAGGGCCGGTGAGGCGGGAGGAGAGCACGACAAGAAGCTTTCCAGGTCTTTCCAGAGCGTATTCACAGTCTTACACATGCATCTGTCTTTTTAGAATTTGAGGATTAGAGGCTGGGGATTTAGTTCAGCGGCACAGCGCCTGCCTTGCAAGCGCAAGGTCGTGAGTTCGATTCCTGGTACCGGAAGCCACACACACACACACCCCCAAAAAAAGAATTTGAGGATTGTATGGGAACTGTCACAGTCCCTATCAACATCTCATTCCCGTAAATTTTATTATTAGTTTATTGCTTTTCCCAACTGTTAACGTGCTTCCTGAGGTACCTATACAGTTAAGACACCACTTGTTGTTTTTGATAAATCCTTTATAGGCAAGAAAGACTTTTGTACTAAGAGAGAGCTGCTGTAATGGTCAGTGTCAGTGTTTTCAGTGGAGTGTGTCAGAACAGCCGGTCAGGTCAAGTTATGGCAGATACATGGGAATGAGACTTTGGCAAAGCTCGAGCTCCATCTAACTTATTCTTGTTGCTACCAGCATGGATAGGAATGCAGGATGCAGTGTTTTAAAGTTACTATAGAGCTAGAGAGTGCAGAGTGAAATGAGGGCAAGCTACAGTACAATAACACACGTCTAAAAACTGAGATTCAGCCATTTCTTGACTGAAACATTGGATCACATTTTAGAGAGATGGAAAAGTGGATTCAGACTATTTTTGCAACTTTAAAAACTGCTTTCATGGTGGAGAAAATTTTCAGGAATTTTTATGATTTCCATTAATATCACGCTTATGTTTTATGAGCTTATAGAGTGACTTGACTTACCCTTTGTCACTGAATCCAGATATAAGATGATATACCCCCCTTCATATAGCTGTCCTCAAAATTTTAAGAGATTAGTGTTTGAGGACGTCCTTTAATGGATATTTTCACAACTTGGTGCATAGTCCTTGTTGGTTAATGAGCAATATGAGACTAGAACAAGAGTTGATGGAAACAGAATTAGTAAAAATGATAATTAGAACTCCAAGGAAGTTCTGTCGAGGAGTATTTTCGCTATGTTGTCTGAGCTGAGCCATATTTCTGTCAAGGATGAACACGTTTTTCTCATTTTTATAAACTTGATACTTTAACCTTGCCTCAGGCCGTGGACCTTGTTGTGATGATCTGTTCTTGCAGCTAGACTTTTTTGGAAGTGTTCTTGAGAACTTATATCATCTCACTATTGCAGTTCCTTCTTAGAGTTCCTTTGAACCAGCTGGTTACAATGCAACATGCAATAGGATTTATGCTTCTCCTGCTCAGATTCAACCCCATTAATCTCTCAGAATTTGGAAAATGGAGGAAATGTGAGACTGCCTGTCAATAACTGAATGAAATGAAAGTGAAAATTCTTCCTTATCCTTCTTAAGGATCAGGGTTGGTGGAATTCATTACCAAAGTCATTGGATTCAACTCACAAAACTTGATCTATGGTTTTTGTTGCTTTCATATATTTTGCATTCTCTTTATGTGTCATCCAACATGGTTTATGTTGGGATTTGACTCCAATATTTATCCACTTCTCAGCAGAAAGTATTCTCAAAGTCTCACCAGAATAAATAGCTAAGATAATCTTCACGAAATCATAATGTTTGTGCTTTTGTTTTGTCATGTTAATGATTAGTAATTTTATTTTTTATTTTAAAAAGAAAAAACAATAAAAACAATACAGAAATTCAAAAGAAAATATTAGAATATTAACAGTTGTTATATTGCATATTGTTATCTTCAAAGTAGTTGCTCAGATTATAAGATATGGACACTCAAATTTGATCAAATAATATAAGCACAAACCATTCATTTCAATGAACTAATAGGAATTAGCAGTACAATTATCTTAGCTATCTTGTGTGTATATAGATATATATATTTTTTCTTTTCTCTTCATTTTTTTCTGCTTTCCCCCCATCTCAGTTATTCTTTCCTTTCAAATAGTTTTTTTCCCTTTTAAAATATCTATTGTCAAACCTTTTGAATCTTATTCACTCTTTCAATTTCTTACACTAGGGAGATGATACAATGTTTATACATGTGAGTCTGATTTATTTCATTTGTGAGTATGGTCTGTAGTTGCATCCATTTACCTATAAAAGCCTCAAGTTTATCTTGCTTTATGGCTGAGTAATACTCCATTGTATAAAAATACCATATCTTTTTTATCCATTCCTTGGTTGATGGGCATTTAGGTTGCTCCAAAGATTTAGCTATTAAAATTGTGCTGCTATAAAAATGGGTGCACATATATCATTGTGTTATAACGTTCTTAATTCTGCTGGGAAAATACCCAGAAGGAGAATAGCTGGGTTGAATGGGACCTGTAATCCTGGCTTTTTGAAGATTCTCCACACTGATTTCTCCAGTGGTGACATCAGTCTACATTCCCACTAACAGTGGAGAAGGGTTTCTTTTTCCCCACAGCCCCACCAGCATTTATTTTCTGTAGATTTCTTGATGATATCTATTCTTTCTGGTGTGCGATGGAATCTCAGTGTTGTTTTAATTTGCATTTCTTGAGTGATCAGTGATGTTGAACATTTCTTCATATATATATTTGCTGTTTGTATTTCTTCATCTGAGAAGTTTGTATTCATCTCTGATGCCCATTTTTGGATTGGGTCTTTGAATTTTGGCACCTGATTTTTTTCAATTCTTTATATGTTCTAGATAAAAGTCCTTTGTCTGAGGAACAGTTGGCTAAAATTTTTTTTCAATTCTTGGGTTTTCTTCTTACTCTGTTAGTGATCTCTTTTGATGTGAAAAATCTTTTTAATAAGATGAGATCCCAGTTGTTGATTTTTGAAGTACTTCCTGCGCAATTTGGTTTTTGTTCATGAACTCTCTGCCTACCCCTATGTCTTCAAGATTTCTACCTACTTTTTCTTCCAGCAGATTTAGTATTTCTATTTTAATATTTAGATCTTTGATCCATTTTGACTTTAGTTTACTCCTTGGTGATAGACATGATTCTAGCTTTAGTCTTTGGCATGTGGAGAGGTAATTCCTCCAACAACATTTATTAAAGAGGCTATCTTTCTTCCAGTGAGCATATTTGGCCCCTTGATGAAAGATAAGGTTGCTAAATGTGTTTATAGTTGTGTCTGCATCTTCTAAGCTGTTCCATTGATCCTCAGGTCTGTTTTTTTGCAAGTACCATTCAATTTTATCACAGGAGCTTTGTAGTATAATTTCAAGTGAGAGATTGTCATGCCTCTTGCCTTGCCTTTGTTGCCCAGGATTGCGTTTTATACTGTATGTCTCTTCTGTTTCCAAATGAATTTTAGGAATTTTTTCTCTAGATTTGTGAGGTATGCTACTGTTATTTTGATCCAGATTGCATTAAATGTGTATAACAGTTTTGGAAGTATGGCCATTTTCACAACATTGGTTTTTTCTATCCATGAACAAGGGTTACCTTTCCATTTTGTGATATCTTCTTCAATCTCCTTTTTCAAAGTACTGTAATTTACAATTTTTTTTTCCAGTACTGGAAATTGCACTCACAACCTCACGTTTGCCAGGCAGGTGCTGTGCCACTGAGCTAAATCCCCAGCCCCTGTAATTTTCAATGTATAGATCTTTTACTTCCTTTGTTAAATTGATTTTTAAGTATTTCATTTTTCCATGCTATTGTGAAGGGTGTGGTTTCCCTAATTTCTCTCTCAGTGAGTTTGTTGGTTGTATGCAGGAATGCTATTGATATCTGAGTGTTAACCTTGTATCCAGCTATGCTACTTAATTTGCTTATTAATTCCAGAAGTCTTTTGGTGGAGGTTTTGGAGCTTTTACGTAGACTATCATGTCATTTGCAAATAATAATAATTTAAATTTTTCCTTTCTTGTCCTTATTCCTTTTATTTCTCTCTCTTGTCTAATTGCTCTGGCTAATGTTTCCAGAACTATATTGAATAGGAGTGGTGACAGTGGATATCCTTGTCTTGTTCCTGAGTTAGAGTAAAAGCTTTCAGATTTGTCCATTTAGTATGAATTGGCTGTCTGTTTTTCATATATGGCTTTTATCAGATTCAGGTAAAGTCCATCTATTTCAATTTTCTGTAGGGTTTTTATCATGAATGAGTTGTAGAGGTTGTCAAATGATTTTTCTGCATCTCTTGAAATGACCATGTGATTTTTGTCTTTGGCTCTGTTGATATGGTGTATTGCATTTATTGATTCTCATCTGTTGAGCCATCCTGCATTTCTGGGATGAATCCCAGTTGGTCACAGTCTATAATCTTGATGATTTGCTGCTCTCTGTTTGCTAGTATTTTACTGAGGATTTTTGATCTATATTCATTAGGGAGATTGGCCTGTAGTTCTCTTTTTTGTTTGGGCCCTTCTCTGGTTTTGGTATCAGGGTAATACTTGCTTCCAGGAATGTCTTAGGGAGAATTGCTTCCCTTTCAATTTCACTAAAGAGTTTGAGGAGCATTGGTGTTATATCTTCTCTAAATTTCTTGTAGAATTCAGCCATGAATCCATCAGGACCTGGGCTTTTCTTTGTTCTTATGTTTTGAGTTAAGTTTTTGATTTCATTCACTGATATTGGGTGATTCAGAATTTTTATATCTTGATTCAGCTCTGGTAATTCATAC
>NW_004955429.1:9119405-9184916 GCF_000276665.1 Chinchilla lanigera | reverse complement strand
TTTTTTTTTTTTTTTTTTTTTTAGTTTTCCCTCCATGCTCACTTTTGATGGTTTAAAGCCACATATATATGCTTCCTACAGAAATATCAAAATAGGATATTTCATTTCCAGCTAGATCCAGCTTAGCATGAACTTTTGAGAAAGCCCCTGGGTCTGGTTCTCATCTGGGGGCTTTATCACGTCCATCTGTAAAATGCTAAGTCCATTCTTTAATAAAGTGGAATTACATTAATTTCCAAGGAAGCACTACTACATTAACAAGTACTGGTGTCAGCAACAAGGATGGCAACGTTTCAAAAGGTTTCTGAAGATGTTTAAGGAAAGATAACAACTAGTATTTTTTGAATATTTACTATATAAGTAATTGTGTTTAGCCCTTTGTACACAAAACCTATTTGACCTTTCAAGAAATTCTCTGAGGAACAGCTATGGTTTAGCCCACTGTTCATAGGGTGATAAGATTTTAAGAGTTGACTAACTTAGCAAGACCTGCTCCAGATTAGACTCTGTGGCAGTCAGTTTGACTTCAGATATTGATTGCTTAGCCACTGAGCCATAACAATTTCTTGTATCATGTTAAAGCACTAAAAAGCTTTAGAAGAAATAGAAGAAAAAGAAAAATAACCACCAGATTTGGTCAAATTTGTTCCACATGACTCATTAAATATTTCTTTATTGATTGTGTTGATAATTTAGGGATTGCATAATACTAATTAACTGCAGTCTCATTTTACAAATTGCATACATGGACAATTAGTTTTACCATTATTCTAAAATGTTCAAGAAGGCAAGAGTAACATGAACCAAAATTACAATAAATACTTGGTTCCAAATTCCAATGAACCTCCTCCCCTCACCTTTTAGAAAGAAGCTCATATATTGGTGCTATGGATAAGGAAGGGATGCATACTAAATTACTAAATGTATGACTCTCTGTAGTTGAATGTTTGGATTGTTCAACTAAATGATGGTGCCTAAATTGTAAAAATATAGCATTTTAAAAATTGGGGCTGGGAATGTAGCTCAGGGCAATAGCACCTACCTGGCAAGCACGAGGTCAAGAGTTCGACTCCCAGTACCAAAAAAAATAAAATAAAATAAAATAAAATAAAAAATAAAAATTCTATTATCCATTTTATTTCTTTGATCTTTTATTTAGAAATACTAGAGAGTTCTCAGCCTCCTCTTTAGGGAGAATAGATTTTATGAATAAGAACAAAAGATGAGTTCCTCATAAAAATAGAAATTACTATCTTAATTTAAAAACTTTACTCTCTTTGAATTTGTAATCAGACTTTTTTACTTTTAACTTGGGAGTGTTTACTACGTAAGCACATGATAAGGAAAATATCTTTTGGTGTTATCTTTTGGTTATGTTTTATCTGTTATCTTTTGGTGTCTCAAAGGTTTGCTTGGGAAATAAATTGGGCATACGCTACCAGGTAAGAAAACTCTAGTGTAATATATGTAATTATGTGTGGTCATGTAGCTACTAACATAACCCCAGTAGTTTTATATCGGTAATCCACCCACTACCACAGATTGAACTAACATTGAAATCAAGTGACCTCAGCACTGAACTCTTACCCCTCTTCAGCAGTCATTTTTTAAATGTTGGTGGAGAAGAAATTTGTCCCACATTACAAGCCATATTTCTGCAATATTGCCAAACTCTGATCTCAATCACCTCCCTCATGATCTTTTTATTTTCTATGACCTCCTTGCCTCTTTTTAAAAATTTCCCCTAAACCTACCAAAATGTAGCTTTTTGGAAAAAAATTCTTTGCCAAAGTTTTAGAGGAAACAAAGAAGTTTAGATATCACTTCTCCTAGAGTCGCCGCTGCTGTACACCAGCATGGCCTCTGACTACAGCTTTGAAGGGTCTTATCATTATGCTAGGAGTTTATTTTCTTTAGCTATTTTCTCAGAACCTAACCAAAACCATGAAAAAATATTTTTTATTTAAATCTATTTAATGATGTCTGGTGAGTTTTGTGTTTTGTAGCACACAGACCCAGTAGTGAATTTCCCTACACTTAGAGAAATAATTCTTCCCCTAAGAAAAGTGTTTCCTCTGCTCAATGGTAGCCCATTTCCACAACTTTTTGTCAGTTATCCTGTAAGCATGTAATTTGGCTAATCAAATAAACATATACTAAGAATTGCAAACTCTAATGAGGAGAAGATTAAGGCAAGAAGGTAATTTAAAACCCACTTGAATAGATCAGACATGAAGATATAGGAATATAAACAGTCATAGAAAGAAAATAGGCTCCAGGTGTCTTGGCTAATGGGACAGGAGATCGGGGAAGAGAGTCATTTTAGAGGTCATTTTGGGTGTTGAACCCTGGAAAGTAGCAGTCCTTTGATACCACTGCCAGAAAATGAGCAAGGTGAGAAGTTCAACTTGGGGCGACACAAACAGTGTATTATGGATTAGAAATGACTCCTGTCATCTGTGTGAAATGTCTGGCATGTGGCTGAGATGTGGGAGCAGAGCTCAGGAGAGACAGGAACATCTGTGATGTAAATTTGTTTTTTCAGCCTGAGATTTTTTGGAGGGAGAAAGAGTGTAGAAGGAGAGAAAGAACAGATGATGAAGTTATTTTCACTTTTCTTTTTAAATATGGCGACTACAGGAATTTATCTAACAGTAAGACTAGAGCATTTATCTACATGAAAAAACTTTCGGTGAATAAAATGTTAATTTGTACAGACTATTCAAGTTTAAGCAATAAATACACAATTCATATAGTAACTAAAAAGTTCTAATTACCTATATTAAAATAATGGTGACTAACATTTATTTAATAGTAATTATATACAAGGTACTGGTCTTAACATAGTAAGTCATTTATCCTTGAATAAAAGTTATCACATAGGTTATCACTTTTATCATTAGCATTTACAAAGAGGAAAATAGCGACAGGTGTCCAACAAGTTCTCCAAGTTTCTGTTGCTAGTAGGGCTATAGCTAAGCTTTATACCCAAATAATTTGTCACTAAATAAGCACTTTGAATCACTATGCCATACTGCTGCTACATGGAACCATCTACATAAAAACCTTCAACAGATCTTTTCAACATGGTCCTGCATTCTCAGTAGAGAAGAAGTTATTGTTTTGTGTGAAGAAAATATGACTTTCTTAGATCTATATTTCAACAGGAGTCTCTATAGTTTGTAGATTCTTCTCATTGGGTTTATAATAGAGCAGTAGCTAGTACTTGGCTATGTACTAGTATGGCATGTTATACAGGAACAAATGTGAATGTAGCTCAGCAAATGATCTGCTATGGCTTCCTGCAGCTAGACCAGTTGTTAACCAAAGAAGCAGTACTGACTTTCTACAGTAATAATAATTTATATTAAAAGTTTGTATAATGCATACTTGATTAGTGTATCCAAAGGGGAAGCAACGTACATCCTGGTGTTAATTAGTCAGGGTAGGATAAATCTCCACCAGCATTCATTTCTTTTGATTTAAGTAATTAGAATTTGGAGAGTGGCTTCGCACTAAGTTTACTAGGTTAATCCCACCAGAATCTTCCTTCTTGGCACAGACTTGGGCTGGATAGGGGTCATTTTGTTTGGCAGGCCCAAATTTCTGCAGAAACTACCACACACGATGTATCATTCAGTCATTTGAACAATAAGTTCCTGAATAACCCAATCCATAGTCAATATCCCAAACTATGTTCAGATAAGGGCAGAAAATATGTAAGAAGAGAACCCAAGGACATCTCAGACAAAACAATAAAGTTTAGAGAACCAGAGGTGGAACACAACTACAAAATGTCAAGAACCAGAGGTCATAATAAAACCTGGGTTCTAAAATTGATAAATGTCAAATATGTGAACACATCAGAATGAACACAGAAGGTGGTTGTAGGGCTAGAACTACATGAGTACTATTTCATTTCACAAATGCACTACCTAGCCCATGTCAGCCATGAAAAGTGATGACTTTCCATTTCCTTGTCCTTGAGAAGTATTTGCATTGATTTTTTTTACTCGCAATTGGCATGGTCACCCTTGTGCTTCTTGGAAGTGAGATTCTTCTTTGCAGGTGCTTTTGAAAAGCGTTGCGCTAGTAGTGATGTTCCCTGCTTTGTGTTTTTGTTTTGTTTTGCTTTTCTCATCAGGTTGTTTTTCAAGGTCAAGTGATTGCCACCCATGAACAGGATGAAGTCATAGCTATTGATGACATATCTTTCAGTCCAGGCTGCTTGGCCGCAGATGGTAAGAATATGTTCCCTCATTTTGATCCTTATTGTATAAAATAGATTTGGTGCAATTTAAACATTGTAATAACTTCGATCTGCTCTCTGCTTTTGCCTGGTGTTTCAATGGTGGGATAATTTCTGTTGTTTTAGCGATCTGTATAACAGTGACTGGATCTATGCTGGAAGTGAAGAGAGGCTATTTTTCACAGACTGTGATACTATAAAGAGCTAAATAGGATAATTTACTTTCAGATTTGAAATCTCATAGCAATTTTTACACTGGCTAGTTAAATCTTAACAAGAAAGCTCTGTGTCTTCCAGGGGCTGGTAGAACACTGGTTTCCAAGGACTTATAGCTGTCTTGGAGAATTGGTTTGACTGTGATTGTGCTTCAAAATACAAAATAAATATTGTGATATTACCTATAATCTATTTTTATTTAGACTCAACAAGAAATACTGATAAACCACATAATTTAGATCTAAAAGTGTATATTATTTTAGTATGAAATACTTGAGACTGGGTGGTTTATAGTGAAAAGAGATTTAATTACTTCACAGTTCTGGAGGTTCAAGTGCATGGTACCAGCATTTTCTTGGCTCTGGTAGAACTTCATGGCAGATTCCCATCATGGTGGATAGCATAGCAGAAGAAAGAGAAAAGGGGGGAGGGAGAGAAAGAAACAGAGAAAGAGAGAGAAAGAGACACTGGAAGTCAGAGGCACTTGGCAAGGAAAGGATTGCTATCACTGGTCAAGATCCCAAGAAATGCACATCAGTTTCTTCCAAAGATAGTGACCTCAATCATCCAAAGACCTCATTAAATTCAGTCTCTTAAAGGTCCCATCTCCTCTTATCATTGTCATTTTGGCAACCAAGCTTTCAACGCACTCGCTCCATCCATCCATAAACCATGGTATGTTTTTTTGTTTTCTTGAGAGGGGTTTCAAGTTCTAATTTGGTACAAAGATACAATGTTTGTAATAACTAGTATTTTAAAAGCAGAAGAAATATGATCTTTCCCATAATAAATAAGGGCCCCATAACTCTACTGTGTGATAGCCCTGGATTCAAAGTGCAGCCAGCTTACACTTGATTTTTAATAAGACATTTAATTTCCTTCCTAACTCTAATAATTTCAATAGCATCTTTGATATCTCAAGTCTATAGCTTCTGCAGTAATTTGGGTCTGCCAAATGAAATGATCCCTAACTAGCACTATTCCTTGGCTAGTCCAGTTAATCATCCACAAAAGAGAAATAGTCAATGAAATCAGCTATTGGCTAGATTTCCCTTACTGTTGGGCTACTGCCATCAAAATTGTATTTACATTACAGTTTGATGAAAGAGCATTCTTGGGCAGTGACTGCGAGTGGAGATTTCCTGTAAAAAACCCTATTCTCATTTTAGATATGAACTTTCTGTCATTAGCTCTGGGAACCAAAGTCATTTCCTAAATTACCCTGATCTACATACTAGGGCAAAGGTCAAGGTTGATGGGCCGTAATAAACATTCAGAAGAGAAATGTCAGATTTTGTAGCAAGCACTTCAAAAACTATAAAATCAGTATAGAAGTAAAGGAAAAAAAGTATCTGTAGACCTGTAGTTGAAGTGGAAACACCAGAAATTTGAACATTTGAGGGAAAGTTGTGATCAAACTGAAAAAAATTGAAATGTGCAGTGTCCAAGGCAATTGTTCTAGACATTATTATACTTGTAATGTATTGGAGGCAGTCTCATTGAAGAGGAATCATGAATAAATTTCAAGGCTCTTTCTTTTTACTATGGCTTTCTGCTGTGTCTGGTGCAGCTCTCGATGTTCCTGGGGAAAAATGGTGGAGGGATGAAGAAATAAAGACAAGACATGAAAGCTGAGGTCAGGTGGGGCCCTCTCTCCTGATGGGAGGAAAGGAACTGCCCAAGATCTGTAGAGCATTTATTTATACACTCAAGATATCAGTTTCAACCTCTCTGCCTAGCTAACAGTTTTCCAGCTGAAACTGCTTGTTTACATGGCTGGAGGAGCTCCCTGTGTTCTCCTGCCGGCTTTGTCTTAAACCCAACGTGTGATTGATAGCCAGTTTCAGCCACTCCCTACAGCTTTTATATGGATATTAAATCTATACAACATGACAAAGTTTGAGACTAGAAAGGAGGACTTTGAAATTCAATATAGAAGTCTTCAAAAATGTGGAAGCTATGCATGCATGGGTGATAGAATGAGAGGATGAATGCACGAACGTAGGTGTTTTACACATGGAAGGATGATTATATAGAAGAAAAATTAGGGATTTAGAAAAATAGTAACTTTTATTTTAGGTTTTGTGTTTTATGGAATTTTAGCAAAGGATGCCACCTAACAGGAAAGCTGCAAAGGAAGTGGTTCTTCATTTAGAGAAAACCAAAATTTAGGTAAGATCACCTGGTGTGTTCTTTGAGGAGGAAGGTACAGTGAGGGTCTTTGGTTTTCAAGTAAAATAAAAATTATGGGTATATTTAAACTTCTGAAAGGAAGACACAACAGTATGAAGATTAATAATACATTCAAAGAATAAAGCATTATGGGCTAACCTTGGTACTTGGATGCAGTTGTGTTTTGTAAATGAGAAGAATGTGAGAAATTATAAAACTAAATAACATTACATTCCCAATGAAACTCATGAGTGAAGTTAAATCTTGCTCAAAACAAACTAAACCTAGTTAATCATCAGAGTCACATAAGGAAATGGGTTTGTTCTGGACGTTCTTCAGATCTGTTAGATGGGAATCACTGAAGATATGACCTAAAATTAAAAGGGTAGGGAATTTTTTTTGTGTTGTGAATAAGTCCAAGTTTAAGACCAGTGCTAGCATTTAGGAATTACAAATACCAGGTCTATGCTTATTATTCTACTTGGCAATAGCTGCCCTGTTGCAGAGTTCCAACCAACTAGAATCAGTAGTTTCAGTCTCATGCAGTCTTGGTTGGTGATGGTTGGAAACAAAACCAAACCCATATCTTCTGGACATTTCCTTTAGAATATCTTATCCTAATTGGATAGAGCTTCAAATGCATTTAGATGCAAAAAAAAAAAAAAAAAGACAAATCTGCTAAAATGACTTAAACTTAGAGGACAGAGATAGTTATGGTGTAGATTCTTTAACTCAAACACTGTGAAAGTTAAGAACTATGTGATTTTTCTTTTTCCATGAACCTCATGTTTGTTACCTTATAGTCACAGGATGATTGTTGAAGCTCTCTGTGCATGTCACATTTAGGGCATGAAGCAGGCAGAAATGGGAGAGGAGTCAATATTTTTGGCTATGTGATTCAGTAGACAATTCTTTCACAAATGATCTTAGTTGCTAGAAAGGACAATAAAACTGAATATTTTAATATTCAGATAAATGTTTTCATATTATCTGGAAATAAAGACAGGCAGGGCAAAAAGGATTATGAGTTGAATGAACAAACATTTTTTATGGAAACTCAAAGTGAACATGTTTCAAAGTAAATTTTAATTTTCCTGAAAAATCTATTCCCTCACTTACATTACCTATTTTAGTCAATGGCATATTCATCACCAGAAGTCTGGCTCTAAAAGAAATACACAAGGAAGTTTTTCAGGTGGCAAAAACCAAGAAACCAGAGAAAAATTCCAAATGTCAAGAGTAAAGGCATAACAATTGTACACCCAATACTTCACACCTGCCACTTAAAGAGGTTTAATTTGGCTCAGGAGATCAAGCCTATGGTTGGCTGGCTCCAAGGCAGAAACATGATAGAAAGGTCTGGGAGAGAAAAAATGCTTAATTCATGGCAATGAGGAAGCAGAGCAGAGACCCAGAGAAGAATGTACAGGGCAGGCAAGGGACCAGATATAATACCCAAAGTCATGCCTACATGACCTGCCCAGACATATCCACAAGTGTTCTGTATAATTTCCCTGGGGGCTCCCAAGACAATTAAGTTGACACAATTAGGTTTGACCATCACATCTTATCCTTCATCAACTTCACACCTAAACACATTTCCTTAAACCATACTTAATGTGCAAAGAAACACAAGGTTGTAATTCTGCCTAACATGATACTATTATCTTGTGTACAACTGAAAGTGTACTACACTATTCTCCCAAATCTCAACTATTCTAGAAGTTTTCAAAAGTCCAACTGGAAACTCAAGGCAAAGTCTTTGATGAAAAAATAAATAACAGGTTACATAATCTCAAGGCACAGTGGTGTAAGGGAAATAATCACATTCTAAAGGGGAGGAACAAGAGTATAAAAATGCTTCAGACCAAAGTAAGACTGAAACCCTGCATGGCAAACATTAATTCCTGTATATCCAGATCTGGTATCTCAAGCATGGAGTAGTAAAATGTGAATTCCAAAGGGCTTTGCCCTTTATGGCCCGACCGGTTGCAACTCACATACCTCTCCTTGAGATGGCTCCACTCTTCGCTTACCTGTTTTATTGGCAGATATTCTGCATTTTCTGGCATCTCCTGAATGTCTTTACTGCATATTTGGCTTCATTCCTACAGCCTCATATACTGTTCTCTCAGGCGCTCCTTGCCTGGTTTTATAGACTTTCTTCGGAAATCTGGGTAAAAGCCTCTCTGACCCCACAACTGTTGTATTCTACATGCCTCTAAAACCAACATGATGTGGATTAAATCAAGGTGTCTTGCCAGAAGTAGCAGGAGTCACACCGTTTGGACTATGGTTGCAGCAACCTGTAAATGCCTGGATGGCTGAGCATGGTGAAATGAACCTTAGAGTACCAGTTCCCTAGGAGGCCCTTCCTGAGCAAGGGTAGCAGAATCTCGGTTCTCAAATGAAAGGTTTCCACTGTTGCTACCTGGACCTGCAATGGGTAAGGTCTCGATGATTGTTGAGATGTCCTCAAAGTATCTTTTTTCTTGTCCCTGTACAAAGTGTTTGGTTTCTCTATAGTAGCCCCAATGTCTTTAGCAGCTACACTTCATTTGGCCTTAATTTTTTCACATGGTTTCTTCTGTGTCAAAATTTAAGGTTTTCTGCTCTGTTATGCCCCAAATCCTCACTCTAAAATCTCAGTAAAAGCAACCAGCAGTAGCTATGCCACAGCCTGAATATTAGACTACTTTTTAATTTCCCTTTCCAGATCAGTTAGTCCACTATGCTCAGTCTCAGTCTCCTGTGAGGTCTTGGGATGTAGACAAAGTGTAGAATTTTTCTTTTTCTTTCTTTTTTTTTTTTTTTTGCCATAGTATAACACACATGGCCTCTAGTCCAAGTGCAGATGGAATCCTTGTTCCCAATTGAAACCTCCTAGCGTAGCCTTTACAGTCCACATTTTCATCATAATTCTGTTCTTCTGAGTGTCAGTCAGAATCACCTATCAGGCTGTGCTTACAATATTCCAAACCTGCCCTGGCTATGTATCTATTTTGAACTTCCTCCCACAAACCTGTTCCAAAAGTTTCTAAACCACATACTTATGTACGGTCACAGGAAGATCCCCACTTCTCTGGTACCAATTATCTGTGCTAACGTTCCTGTTGCTGGAACATACTACCCAACACATGGTTTCAGGAGATTCAATATCCATTTTGGGGCTCTAAGGCATGCATACCATGGCAGAAGAATGCTTAGTTCATGGAAGACAGGAAACAGGGCTGGGAAGCAGCTCCAGATAGGAAGGGGCAAAGAATGGATATAGTTCCCAGAGTCATGTCTCCAGAAACCATCCTAAAAAAACAAGAAGTGTGGGCCACTAATCATGTACTTGAGTTTAATTGTCACATCGACCGAAATCACAAATATCTGAATAAACAGAGTGGAATAACTTCCTACTCTAAAAATTATATATATATATAATAACCCATAAGTAATATATTATATCACACAATATAGTCTGAGATTATCTATCTATATTTGAATGTTGATTAAAAATATTTTAACACTCTGTGGTTGACTGAGGTATGTAGCTATAACATGATTATAACATCATATGACTTGTAAAAGTTCTGCATCTGTAAGACTTCTACCATTTATTTAGACAATTATAAATAGTGGGTTCAACTAAGATATGCATAACTTTTAAAGCAAACACTAAAAGCAAACAAATAATAATGGATACATTAAAATCAAAAGTCAAGATATTGAACAGTAAAGTGATATATATATAAAAGAAAAAATAGATGATAAAGGCAAAAATATAGTTGGGGTTAAAAGAAAGGATATTAAAAGTATAGGAGAGAAACGAAAAATTGAAATAGCCAGTGCAATTGTAATCATGCAATCATTAAACATGAGTGAATTTTAAAACACTTAGAGTGAAAAGTTACCAGATTTCATATGTTATAGGAACACACTTTAATCTGGTTAAGAAAACCATTATAAATTATTTTAAATAAATTAATTAAAAATAAAGTCATTGAGAAAATGCACTAGACAACACTAATCAAAAAAAGATAGACTGGCTATATTAATGTACTTCAGAACAAGAAAAATTAACAAGGATATATAGGGACATTATACAATGATAAAAGGGTAAATTCACTAAGAAAATATCATCCTAAGCATATCTATGTCCACATACATATGTATACATTCAGTAGAACACATATACAAAAATTAGCAATAATGCAAAAAATGAACAAAATGATCCACTGATTTGATATAATTGGAGTTTATTGCAAGTAGTAAGCAGTGTATATAGTGGAATAAATCAAATAAGTTGGAGTAGAATGTGCACACACAACAGTAGGTGATACAGCCTCCTAGGGTCAGAAAATAGAGTGGAATTGAAGCAATCACTCCAGAAACAAAATTTAAATGAGCATTAAAATTTTACAGCTATGGACTAAATTGTATCCCTCTGCCACCAAGTTCATACTTTGGGCCTCTAACCCCAAATATGACTGAATCTGGAGGTTGGGATTTTAGGAGGTAATTCAGGTTAAGTGAGCTCATCAGGATAGGACTTATTTGATGTTGCTGTGGCCTTATTAGTGGAGGAAGTTTCCTCTTCTCTTTGCTCATACTCACATAATGACACAATGCAAAAGGGAGCCATTTGGAATCCTAGAGAGACACCTTCATCATAATCCAACTGTGATTTCCAGCTTCTACAGCTATGACAAAAATGTAGTTTACACCCCCAATTTGTGGTGTTTTCCTTGTGGTAGACAGAGCAGACTAAGACATTTACTAGTGAAAGTAAACAATATTTTAACATAATACATATTTTAAAAATCAATATGAATTAAACAATTCAATGATGAATAAAGCACTAAAATATTAAGGACAGGATCACTATTGTTAAATGTTTCAGGCTCTAATATGGCTTAGCATGGCACTATGTGAACCACAAAACCTGAAAAACCTTAAATAATTGAAATAGTACAAGAAATATCCTCTGACTATAATAAAATTCAACAAAAAATCTGGGAAGTTCACCATTATTTGGAAATTAAGCAACACACTTAATATTTTAGTATATGCACTTCTGAAATGCATCCAACAGCACACTTTTGAAAACACTATTTTCATCAATCGATAACAATAACCCACAACCTGCGGACCAACTGAAAACACTATTTTCAAATAACGAAGTACAAACACTTGATAACTGAGTTGCATTCCTGTGACTAGGTCATTAAATGACTTGGTTGCTAAAGGTGGTGTTTTATAGTGTGTACATCACAATATTTGGGATAAGGACATAGTCAAAGGAAACTCCAACTTGATGACTTTGTTTTTAATTGTATACCTCTTACATGCAGTACTGTGATGTACAATAGAATATAAAATTACTCTCCTGTACAGTACAATCAGCAAAAATTATGGTACTGTATAAACAAGGTATACTCTACCCCCCAAAAAGACAATGAAACTCTATAAATGCCCCCAAAAGAAAGAAGAAAGGCCATAAATCTGAGCAGTTGGTTACAAGTCTAAACAGTCATTTAACACCAGGTCATAAATCTGAATAGTCTTTAAACAGGTCAATAAATGGAGAATATCTGTATTAGGCATCATATTATCAAAATAATTCAATGAAAATGATTTGTTTTTCTTAAGAACATGTGTTCTCTGGTACCCTTTAAAATAAAATACAGCAGCCACCAACAAATCATCACATCATCTGAGTTCAGGTATTACGGATCCTTCACATGTCAGGAAAGGCAGGGATAGATATTATTCAGAAAATCCAGAATATCTCATGCTATAGCAACGATACAGAAAGGACTCATCAATAATCATGATTGCAAAAGAGATGCAATTCAGATATGATCTTTAGCAAATCAATGAAGTATCTATGCTTATAGATCTTCACATGCCATTTCCTGGTATTTTAGCAACTTCAATGAATTCTTTAATGTTCCGTTGATCACACAGTTGATATTGAGGGAAGACAAATGAAACTGAAAAGCAGTACTACAAATAAAGTATCACAGAACTTTAACCTGCTTGACTGTAAAAACCACTGGAAATGCCCAATATTCTTGAGAGTAAACTGGCATTAACGGAACCACTGCTCTGTCCGCCTCTGCTGTAAATATCTTTGAAGATAGAAAGACATATAAAGTATGTAGTAAAGGAGCTTCCTATCCAGCAGTGAATGACAAAACTTAAGCACATAAAAGCATCACAGAGCCAAAAATAGCAGTGATAATTAATTGTTCAATTTTTTCCTGTACTTTAAAAGTGTATATATAACCCTGGAGAAAATATGTGCACCCATATGGTATGCGACATTTCACACATCTAAAAGTTTCATAGGTAACATCACTTCTAAGAGCTTGTCTATATCTGAGGGTTTACTTAACTCCAAATGAATCAATTTTATTATCACCCCAGGAACTATTGGAAGCAAATAGTCCTTAGCAGTAAGCCCAATAAAAAGAGCACACTGATAAATTTTTCTCACCCTTTGCCATAGCTGTTCTGCCTGTATCATATATGAGTGATAGGCCTCATAAGAAGGTGCCTCAAATCACTTCCTTCTGCATCAAAACAAGCAAATCATATATATTTTGGATATTTAGGAAAAAAAGCAACCTCATATGAGGTAGCTTAATTTTCCCCGCTGTCAGACACTTCTCATTTAACCACTAGATTCCGTTCCTGTGAGTAGGTTGTTAAATGACTTAGTTGCTAAATGAAGAATCATATATAATAGGTATAGCACCATATTCTGAACAAAGTTATCATCAAGGGAATCTTCAACTTGATGGCTTTGGTTTTACTTGCACAACTCCTACACGCAGTACTGTGATGTATCACAGAACATAAAACTACAGTACTGTACAGTATAGTCAGCAAAATTACAGTACTGTATAAGCAAAGTATACTGTACCAAAAAATAGAAAAAAAGACATTGAGGATCTGTAAATGTACCAATAAAATAAAAATAAAATAAAAAAGACAGACCCTAAGTCTGAGAGGTAGGTTATAAATTTGAACAGTCCTTAAACATGGTGTCATAAGTCTGACCCAATTTGACCCAGTCTAACCCAGAGATTGAAGCTTTACCATCGAGATGTGCAGAGCTGTAAAAAAAAAAAAGAGACTGGTCATAATTTTGAGCAGTGGGTTGTAAGTCTCAACAGTCATTAAACAAGTGCATGGCTAAAGGAGGAATATCTTTATTTTTTTTTAACTGAATGAAAAAGAAAATTTCACATACTAAAATTGTACAATACAGGCAGTATTTTAAGAGAAATTGATAGGTATAAAAGTTTTATTAGCAAAGTAGAAAGGTCCCAAATTAGTAATTTCACTGTCTAAAGAAAGTAGAAAAACTGAAAGTAGAAAAAAAAGTGTGTGTGTGTGTAGAAAAAAAGTGTGTGTGTGCGTGCGTGTGTGCGTGTGTGAGGGTAGTGAAGAGTTGAAAATGGGAAATAATAGAGAAAATTATTGAAACAAAACCTGGTTATTTGGAAGAAGATAAAATTGTTAAAGTTCTATTTCAGTTGACTAAGAAAAGAAAGAGAAAGCACATACAATGCCCATTTTAGGAATGAAATAGGGGCTACCACAAAAGACTCTACAAATATTAAAAGGATAATAGTAAAGGAATGCTACAAATAACTGTTTGCCCAATAATTCAACAATTTCTATGAAATGAACAAATTCTTTGACAGAAGCTACTAAGTATCAATAAAAGGAAAGTGATTACCTAAAGTCTTTTATCCTTATTAAATAAGACTCCTAGTGAAAATCATCAGTTAAAGATAACTCCAGGATCACATGGTTTCAATACAAATTGTCTCAGATATTTAGGAGGAAATACTCTTGGTTCTGTATATTGTATTCAGGAAAATAGCAAGGAAGAGGACACTTGTTACCTTATTCAGCAAAGTCAGCATGGCCTGAACACAAGAAGCACACAAAAATATTATAAGAAAACTACAGGTCAATATTCCTAACAAACATAAAAGTAGTTCACAAAATTTATCAAAAGGAACCCAATAATATTTGAAAAACAAATATAGTGCAAAATCCTAAGAATGCAAGGTTGGTTTGATGTTTGGAAAGAATCAATATGACTTACCGTGATAACAGACTAAAGAAGAAAAAGAGTATATGCTCATCTCAATAAATGCATAAAAAGCATTTTATGTAATTCAAAAGATATTCATGATTCAAACCTCAACAAAATTATGAGCTTCTTAAATTGACAAAAAGGCAAGTGCAAAATCTCTACAGCTAACACCATACCCTCTGTTTGCTTTTAAGACTGGGAACCAGGAAAGGATATCTACTTATCATTTTATTCAAAAATATACTGGAAGTCCTATCTAGTGCAATAGACACCTAATATATGCAAAAGGAACAGAAGAAATAATTTTATCTCTTTGTAGATAGCATTATTATCTAAGATCTTAGAGAACTTATTTTATTCCTTTAATTTTAAAATGTGGGACACTTTTTGAATTTGTGTGTCACTGTTGTGCCCGGGACCATGCTGGTCTTTTCTGTGTTGTTCCAGTGTTCCCATATTTATTGCTGAAGTGAGCACACAATTTATGTTTTAAAAATAAATTTTTCTGGAACTATAAAATGTGTTTATGATCATAGTAGGATATGAGGTCACTATAAAATCAAACTTATTTCACACAGCAGCAATGAACTATTGGAAATCACAATGAGAAAAATTGTACCATATATAATACATTCAAAGTAAAATCTTATGGATTTAGTGGAGTATAAGCTGGATCTGTTTTTGGAAATTTACAGAACATTGATGAAAAGCATGAAGAACTAAATATTAATATTGCCACATAAATTTCAAAAAATTTAAAAATGGTACTGTGAAATAGGAAGTAACTGCTGAAAGGGAAAAGGGATGAGGGGGTTGGGTGGAAGAGAAAAGAAAAAAAAAGAAAAAAAAAACCGGTAAAATGGTAAGAAAGCTTGGTAATGAAGGAACAAGGGGTTGAAGAGAAGGAAGAGAAATGACAAAGAAAAGGCGCTAAGATATATCATGTACAGGTACAATTTCCCTACGATGAATGTGATCATTATGCATATCTAAACTGTACCAATAAAATTAATTATAAGGCAAAAAAAGATTTTAAAGTTGAAAATTTCTGAGCATGAGTGAGCTTATACACTGTTTATTAACTGTACTAGTTTGATACAAACAACCCTAAAGTTTTGGATATATGTACTTACGTTTACTATAACATAGTAACCATTTTATAAAAGTGCTTAGTACAGGCATTTTTATGGTGTCTGCAAGTTTTTGCCTTTTGTACAAAAACTTTAATTCTCTTTGTGATATTAGAGGAATCTTTTCGAGTATTTTCACATTTTCAAATGATGCCACCTGAGCCTATGCCTTCCCAAGAAGCAGAAATTCATTGTATATTTACTGGAAAAAGAATTGCTTTGTCGAAGCAGAAACTATAGAAAGAAATCAAGGTTGTGTCTGTGATTGCATAAGAATATGTTCAATCAGTGGTCCTTGAATAACACTGATTCTCGAATAAATTGCTGATTATAATTTGTAGAAAGAGTCAAGCTGTGGCTCATAATCAGAATATTGTGAAATTCTGTGGATATTTTTAGATTGGCTTTCCATGACACAAATAATACAAATCACCACTTAATTAGAATCTTCCAGGTGCATACATATTCAGTTAAATATCCAGTTACATAACTAAGGACCTTTTTAAATCTTAACTTCCACATAAGAACTTTTAAGATCCAAAGGTGTTCATTGAAATCCATTGCATGTTGAAGAAATTTGACAGAGAAATGCTTTGAAACCTCTAGAGTAAAATTTAGAGGTCAGTTATGACTGTTACTGCAATAATCTGTGACTTGGACTTCATTCTCTAACAACTGAGAGTCTCTGGTGAATTCCACAAAACCTGTTTGCACAAGATAACATATGAAGGCAATACACTCAGACTCATGCCTTCGTTAGTACAGTGACCATGGACTGGTTCTCAAAGCTTCCTCCTGATGATCATGTGCCATTGGTTAAGAATTTTGAAACACTCAAAAAACTCCACTATGATTAGAAGGTGGTTCAGTAGAAGAGGGGCAGGAGGAGGAGAAAGGGGGAATTTATTTATGAGCTGGAACATTAGCAAGTAACATCTTTAAGTAGCTTTAAGCTTTGGGATTGAATGCATTAAAGTAATAAGTATTGTCTGGGAAATTTATTGATTAACAATTTACGCCTACCACACCAAAACATATACCCATATATTAATTTTATGGTTATAAATTCTAACTTTGGGTCCAATGGTAGTAAAAGTGGTTGACACACTAAAAAGATATTTAATACCAAGTGACACATGATACATTTTAATTTTATGCAGTTTGTATTGTTTATTGCAGTTTTGCTATTGTTTATAGTACATATTTGGTCTTTGTAAATGGTGACAAATTAGAGATAATATATAGCATTTAATCGAACTATGACCAATATTTAATTACCTTAGCTCTAGGGAGTAGATTTTTCAGCTGTGATATGAATCTACAAAATTACAGTTTTAATTGTTTCATGATAATTGTTATTGTGCAATCTTTGCTTCATTTATTGCCAACATTCCCTTAATTGCATCTGTTTTATTTTCAGTATATCTTGCATTCAGGAGGATTTGCATATTCATTATTTGCAAAATCCCTTTATGAGAAACCAGATTGTGTATATGTGTTGGGAAAGCATTTTCATGACCATTGCTTCAATTTTCTCACAAATAAAAATGTAAATGATTTATGTTTAGCCTGCAATAATTTGTATAAATTATTGTTGATTTTTTTGAGGTTATTTATTTATTCATTTGTTAAAAAGTATATAGTGAGCCCCTATATTATCCTAAGAACTTTTCTAAGCAGGAGGGAGAGGAGCAGTGAAAAAACAAACAATAACCATTTGCATAAATTGAGCTTATATTTTGGCCAAGGAGAGAAAGGCACAGAATATGTAAGTAAAAATATGTTTTGTGTCAAGTGGTGACATTTGTTATGGAGAACAAGAAAAATGAACTGAGAAAAGAAATGCTAGAGGTGAGGTAAGATGATTACATTTTAAGTAGAGTACTCAGCGTGTTTCCTTTAAAAACATGTTAATAAGCAGAAAGACCAAGGAGTAGAGAGCAAGCTATGTGCATATTGAAATGAACTGTAAATGCAAAGATCTGCAGTGGTAAGGGTGGCTTACGTGAGGATGGTTATGGTAAGGACTTCATGTTTCTGTCGTATGAAATGGTCCTATGCAAAGGGTTTGATCAGGGGAGACTAGACCTGCCTCACATATCTAAATATCGTAGAGTGGTTAAAGGCAGTAACATGCAGGCAGACTAAGACGGTATTACTATAATCCAGGAAGGGATAGTCCATTGAGCTAGAGGTGGTAGCAGTACAGCAGGAGACGGGATGTTGTCAGAGCCTGTTTGTTTTGCAGGCAAAACAGACATTTGCTGATGGACACTACTGTATGTTTACTGAGAAAGACAAACAGACAGACATAGAGAATTGCATTTTTTTTTTTTTTGACCTGAACTAGAAGGATGATATTTGAATTATTTTCTTGCTTCTGGGATAAAATCCCAACATCCACAAGTTAAAGGAGGAAAGATTTATTTTGGCTTACAATTTGTAGCAGTCCATAGTGGGTTGGCTCCTGGGCAGGGCAACATGGCATAGGGGCATGGCGGAGGATAAACAGTCCATGGCAGGGCAGGTAAAAGATAAAAAGTGGGATCAAGGGAAGAAGAAGAGTATATCTATGTGCTCTTCCAGGTCACACCCAGAATGATCTATTTTTCCCATCAGGCCTCACTTCCCAACATCATTCCCAGCTATAAACCCATCAGTGGACTAATCCAGTATCACAACCCACGATCTAGCCACCCTCTAAAAGTCCATCTATGAATGCATGGGGCTTTGGTGGACATTTTTAAGGTATGAACTATAGCAGATGAAGGTCTCATTAGTGGAGACCGGAAAGACTATGGGAAGAGAAAGTTTGCATAGAAAAAAATCGGAAGTTTAAATTTAAACCTATTTCTACTTCAGTTCTTGTTCTTCCACATAAAGGGACCACCCCCAATCCTTTGTTTTAATAGGGCTACCTAGAGGTAGAAAGTGCTTTGTAGAATTGAATTAATTTTAAGAAATCTTTTCAGTGGTATTTGCTTCTCACTTCCTGCCATTCTTTATATTTAACAGATGAAATGTTACCATGTCAAGAAGCATCAAATACGGAAGAACAGCTCTGTCCTCTGGATACAGATCTCTGCAGAACTGATTCTACAGATGAAGAACTGAGATGTATGTGTTATATTGAGATGCTTACCTTATTGGTGTGTACACAGTTTAAAGATATAGATACCACTGGTAGGAATATATACATGTAACCCTTATTCACACTAATGTCCTAGAGTTAGCTGAAGTGTGAAAGAAGGCTGTGGTTTATTAAAAAGGTGTAAACTACTGAAAACATCTATTGAAGGTGATGATTTCTAAAATGACTCCATTAAAGACCATTTTAGAAGTACACACAGTTTCTGCTTTAAATTTCCAATGCAACTGGAATAGCAAATAATTAAACTATCTAATTCCATAATGTAGGTAAGCCCAAATAGCCCTATATTTTTTTCACTACTGGGGATCAAAACTAGGGCCTTATGCATTCTTAGAAAGTATTCTGCCACCCAGTCACAATCCCAGCCTCAGGCCAAACGCTATAAAATTTAAAACACTGTAATTGAAGCAGTGGTATCAGAAAACTAGATCTGCTCCCCCTGGCTCCTCCCTCCTTGCTTTCTTTCCTCAACTTCTTTCTTTCCATTCACGGTTCTTTTTTGAGATGGTGAATGTCTGGACTCACTGAAGAACTTTTTCAAATACAGTTGCCGGTATTCCCTAAGACTTATTAAATCTAGATTTCCAGATATTAATATATCCGTGTCAGACTTTCCATTAATTATAACATTTAACCCAGGTTAAGCAGCCACTCTAGCAAACTGTAATGGTTTGCTAAGATCATTTCCTTTCTTCTGTAGGGTGTCACAACTGTGGATTTGACTTTGACTTGTGTGACAGGAAGTCAGAGGCATCTGCTGGGCAAATTTCCTGGATGTGCACCAAAGCAAGTGAGATTCCTACATTAGAATCTGCACCTCAGCGGGACCACAATATCAGTGAAGAAGGTAACAAATAAATCATAATTTATTTAATAGAAATCTTAGAATTCTACTTTCTTTTGACTGGTAGTAATAAGACATTACATAGAGACAATGTAATAAGACATTACATTGATGAACATAGTATACCAAGTTGATCATGTCAATAGACACCAAAAGTAAGAAAAAAACAAACCATGTTTCCAACATAGTATAAAAGAACAATTATGCTATTTTAACTATTGCTTGTAAATTTTATGATTTTCCTATCAGCAAGAGATATTAGACTTTGTGGGAATGAGAAGGAGAGGTACTGGATGGTTTTTCTACCAAGTGCACTTGATCCCAGTCACTGCACTGCCATCAAGGAGTTCCTTCCATCTGTTCTAACAAATTAATTTTGTATTTTATGATTATTTTTTCACCATTTTTATTTCTTTGACTGGGAGAAGAGTATTATTAATCTTTTGTTTTTATTTTCTTCTCAATTGTGGAGCTTTGTATTTTTAATTTTTAATATCTATCTTTAGCGTTAAATTTCTTTAGCAGAAACTAAAGTGCAAGGTATTTCTGTTTTCTTGAATATGAGAAAGACCTTGATTCAATGGAAGTATTCTTCTAATCTTTTTTTTGTTTTGAGTTTACATGTTAACATTTTAAATTTTTATATTTACAATTAGTATAATTGTATGTTTTTATCATTTCCTATAATGACCATTGTTTTTTAAATTTTTATTGATTATTTTTTATGTGTGTGTGTGACGCTGGGATTGAACCCAGGACCCCACACATGCTACACAAGGGCTGTACTCTGAGTTATACCTTCAGCCCCCAAACCATTGTTCTTAAAAATTTCATGTTTCTTCTCTAGCTTTTTCTTTTTCTTGCAAAAGTTGATATTTTAATTTATTATTTTATTTGGAGATGAGCTATGGTAATAAGTTCCCTTAGTGTTTGGCAACTTAATATGTTTTTAAATTGGCCTTATTCCTTTTGTTTGTTTGTTTGTTTGTTTTTTCCGGTACCGGGAACCGAACTCATGACCTTGCGCTTGCCAGGCAGGCGCTGTGCCACTGAGCTAAATCCCCAGCCTTGGCCTTATTCCTATATAATTATCTGCTCAGACAATTTTAGAATGAGGTTTGTGTGCTTCTACTTTCTCAGTTCATTATGGTTGTCCTTCATTACCTCCTAACACTTGCTTTTATAATTGAGAAGTCTGAGTTCATCTAATATTTTTTTGAATTTACTGAAAAGTTAAAAAATGTTTCTTTATCTTTGATGTTGAAAGTTTGGTATGGGGGCTGGGGATTTAGCTCAGCGGCAAAAAGCGCCTGCCTGGCAAGCATAAGGTCGTGAGTTCGGTTCACGGTACCGGAGAAAAACCAAAAAAAAAAAACAGAAAGTTTGGTATGATAAGAATAGGTGTGAAAAAAAAAAATATATATATATATATATATATATACCAGGAATCAAACTCAGGACCTTGTGCTTGCTAAGCAATGTGAATATATTTTCATTAGGGGCCAAGAATGTAGCTCAGGGGCTCAGCACCTGGCTAGCAAACTCAAGGTCCTGAATTCAATTCCCAGTATCCAATATATATTATATATCTATATATATCTATATATATAATATATATATAATTTTTGAGTCCTCAGAATACATAAACTGTATGACTTGAAAATTATCTGTTATTCAAATAATTTTTTTCTTTTTCCTTGAGTTCCTTTTTATATCTATTGGATCACTTTAAACTGTGAAACTTGGCACCTCTTTTTACTTTCTGCATGATTTATTCTATTTTACATCATATTCTTAGCGCTGTTTCCTGAAACAAATTTTCTCTGACTAGGTTTAGTCTAGGTTATATTCTAGTGGGCATTTACTTTCTATACTCCTTTATGGTGGCACAAATATGGTAGTACTTACAGAGACAAAATATTTCTAATGCTCACATTTGTCCCTGGTGTTGTTGCTGTCATCATTTCATTTATCAATTTTATCATTTCATCAATTTTTTTGGTACCAGGAATTGAACTCAGGACCTTGTGCTTGCTAGGCAGGTTCTATGCCACTGAGCTATACCCCCATACTCTATCATTACATATATAGATTTATGTATAATATTTATAAACTGTAACAATGAAATACTTTGTTGCTATTACTCCCTGAACAAACCATTAATGGATCAATCAAAAATAAGAAATTTTTTGCATTCTTATAATTTTCTAATATTCTATTTTGTTTATGTGCATCCAAGTTTTTAATCTATATTATTTTCCTTCCCTCTGACAAACTTATTTCTTGCAAAGCAGTTTTAATGGAAAGAATTTCTTCAATTTTAGAAAATATTTAACTCCCCCTTACGCTGCATGACAATTCATTGGATGCAGATTTACTCATTGTTAATTTTTGGGGGAGGAGGCCTTAACCCTAAGTATTTCACTTCACTCTTTTCTTGCATGTGTAGTTTCTCAGGTATAATTCTAAAATTTTTTCTCCTTGATAGGTAAGATGTTTTTCCCTCTGGCTTCTATCAAGATATTTTATTTTATTTTATTTTATTTTATTTTTTATTTTCTGCAGTTTGAACATTATATGCCCAATGCAGTTGTTTTTCTTTGTTTTTAGCATTTGTTCTCAGTGTTTTTATTTTCCTGAGTTTCCTGTATCTGTGATTTGGTTTCTGACATTATTTGTGGAAGTTCTCAAATTATTGCTTCAAATATTATCTGGTTCTTTCTCCATATTTTTCTTATACACACATTTCATATATACGAAGTGTTTTATATGTCTTCCACAGTTCATAATACTCTTTCTTTATTTTGATCCAATAGTTTTCTTTTTTCTGCATTTCAGCCTTGGGAATACCATTTACATATCTCCAAGCTCAATGATTCTTCCTTTAACTATGTCTAGTTTGCTAATGAGTCCACAGATACATTCCTGATTTCTATTTTACTGCTTTTGATCTCTGTCATTTCATTCTTAGAATTTCCATTTGTCTGCCTACACTTTTCTGTTGGACCTTTTAGCATAGTAATCACACTTTTTTTAAATTCACAGTCTGATCTTCCAACATTGCTACGATATCCGAGTCTAGTTCTGATGCTTCTTTTTCTGGACTGTGTTTTTCCTTTCAATATGCATTGCAATTTTTTCTCTCAAAAGCCACATTTATAAAGAGCATGGCTTTTTGTATAAAAGTGTTATGATCAGGAGTGTGAGCTCTTATGCAGTTGAATTGGCTCAGGGTTGACCTGTTTACTTTTTTGCTACAGTGGAAATATATGAGGCTAAATATTACCTGGTGTCCTTGTTTTTGTCTTCTTGATTGTCACTGAGTTCTCTTAGAGAATTCTTAAATAAGATCTGAGCCAAATAGTTCTTTTAGTACTTATCTTCCCCTACTACACAAGAGCTTTGTTGATGTGATAGTAAGTTAGGAGACCAGGGGAAACATTCTACAGTCCTATTATTAAGTCTCAGTCTTTTAGTGAGCCTGGGCTTCTGTTCCGTCACCTTCAAAGGGTTTATTAATACCCCATCCCCCACCTTAGGTGAGGCAGGAAGGCTGGGCAAGGGGGTGGGAGGGCTTTGGGTTTTTTCCTCCCCCTGTATGGAAGGCTAACCTTGAATGGAGTTGTATATTGTCATTTAGACTCTGGCACAATTCTAGTGATTTAGGTTGTGATAAAGTATATTTTTCATGAATCAGATCCTCTTAAGAACAGAATAGTACAGGTTTTCTTCAAAATTGCTGCCTTTCCTCCTTCCCAATTGCAAACACAAAGGGATTTTTCTCTAATTTCCACTGTGAGAATTTTATAGGATTCCTGGAGGTAAAGCTCCGAGAGTGCGCTGTCCACATAGTTAGGTTGGGAACCTACGGCACGTGTGCTGCTGCAAATAGTTCGTATCACTAGAAAGCCGAAACATTTCACCATCACTGTCCTAGAGCTTTTCGACTTATCCACACTGAGATCAGTTTAGGTTTTCCTCTTTGGGCACTCGTTCGGGCAGGGTTTTGTAATCCTGTGATTTGCCCTAGTAAGCTGAGTCTCTTTGCCTGCCCCCTCCCCCGCCCGCCCCACCTCCGGTCTGACTGTAGGACAGTGGATTGCATACTGACAGCTCTCTGGTGGATCTGCACAGAGCTGGTGACTTGAAGTTTCTTCAGTTGAATGTGAAGAGGTGTTGACTCTTGTTTATTCTTGTTAAGTGGATAAAAGTCACAACTTCCAACTTCCTTGCGTGTGGTCCAAAACCAGAAATTTTGTAGGCTTTTTTCACTGAGATTTGTTCTCTTTCTCCAGCCCTTCCATTCTTTCCCGCTCTTACTCTTGGTTCCCAACCCTTTGAGTTTAGTGATTTTTGTTATAGCATTATTCATCTCCCCAAGACCTTCTCTGTGTAACAATACTAGCTGAGGTATTCTTACACCATGGGCGTTCTTGTAGTTTTGCACTGTAGCTTAACTAGAATCAGGTAGTGTTACATGAGCAGGGTTTTTGCTTCATTCTTTGACTTCACTCTGGTTTGACTCAGTTTTTTTATTTCTTTTGTGCAACTTGAATCAGTAAGTATCCAGACTGAGACAGCCTGCTTCTTGTCCCAGAGTCCAAGAATTCTGTGATTTCTGTTGCGTTGGTACTGAACATATTTATTCTTTCCTTATCTTTTGAAATATTTTTCGTATTTTAATCTCTGTCTACTTTCTTAAAAATGTTTTAAGTTTTTATAATTTCTTTGTGTTTAAATCAGAGGCTAAATATTGTTACTGTGCCAATTTGATTAAAGCCTAAATTTCTAGGAAATAAGTTTCACTTAATTTAAATTTGTAGTTTTTAGAAACTATGGGGATATTTACTAACATATAAAGAAATGAATTATCTCAAACTTTGTTACAAACATATCATAGAAAACTCTTTGTATACCTGATATAACAATATTATTGATTAAGGAAGAGTCCAACTTGGTTTTAAATATCAGATGAGAAAATGGATTAAAATTATTTTTATGTACTGTAAAATTCATAGGTGAAATTTGATGGGATTGTAGACACTTTATACTTTCATATCATTTGGTAACAAAGAGAACATTTAAAATTGTATAGTCTTAAGACTATATGAATGTAGAAGAATAATCAGAAAGGTAAATATTCGGGGGAAAAAGAAGAATTCTTGATTAATGAAATAATGCATTATTACATTTAAAATAAAATTGTAATAATCTGATGGTGGAAGAATTTTTATATCATAGATTTCTTTAATAAGAATATTAAGCTTCAATATTGAGGATGCCATCAAACTATGATTTTAGAAATGAGGTAAAATTACAAAATGTTTCAAAAGTCAAATATAAAAATAAAGCCTATCATTTGTAGCTAATGACATTGTTTTCAGCATCAAATTCTTTTAAATAAACTATTTTTCCTAAACCTAGGGTTAAGAATTTTAAAAATATAATAGTTTTGTTCAGACAGAGAGCAGCTAATTTTCTCTTTTCCTTTTTTTTTTTTTTAGACCGCTATGTATGGGTCGGGGCAAAGCATCCTTTTGCTCTCAGCCATGCGGACAGCACTGCTTATTTAAACAGCTCTGTGTGTCACTGCTTGGGCAGGAGATGCCATCTTCAATTCTATTACTCCATGGACAGCAGTATTCTAAGAGTGGGACTATATAACAACGAGGTAAGAAGGAGTACCATTTCAAGTTCATGCAATTAGTGAGCTTTCTATTCTTGACAACTTGTGTTTCTATTTCACAGTTCTATCTAAACCTTAGAGATTTTGTAACTTAGCATTCAGTATACTTTTCAGAAGAATTAGTAAGAGGCCAGTGTATGAAAGGAAGAAGTATCGTGCACCAAAATTAATATGATAATTTGCACAGTATTATTTCATAAAATTGCAAAAATCCACAAACTGTTAATAAGAAATGGTAGTTCTCACTCAAGTAAAGTATCTGGAATTTTGGGTTGTTAGCTTGATGTTGAAACTTTGATGTGATCTGTGTGGATTTTAGATCACTATATCATTGAAACTATAAATATGGAAGTAAGTTATTTGTTTTAGTACAACTAGATGCACTTAATGGCTGGTAGTTGCTGATTAAATATAGACAAAGTGTCCTTTGAAAAAAAAAGAGACACCTGGTAGAAAGTTATGGTAACTATGCCAGGGTATCAAACACATTGAGGCCTAAAAGCTATTTTCTACAAGAGGGAGAATGCATGAGGCACTTTGACAATCTCTATTATGAAGAGAAAATTATTTATAAATGGGAATAAAGCAACTATGGGGGTAAATAGCAGTCATTCTAGAAACTGGAGGCATTTGGCAATAACTGCAGGAGTTCTGACATTGGAAGAAAGGAACCCAGTAAAGGCATCCAAGTGAATTGCCTGTATCCAAGGATACTTTCAATAAATCTGCTTAAAACTTCCCCATGACACAGACCACATTTATTATTTCAACAAAGGTTTTCACCTCTACTTATTTGGTGCCATGGACAACCTGCCACGAGCATTTTCCTCTGGCCTGCCTTTCTGTGAATGACATGTGGTCACAACCCTCAAATGTTAGGTGCTCATCATCAAGATATTTGAACATTCAGGAGGAATCTTTTCTCTCCCTCTCTTTGCCTTTTGTGCCATTTTCATCCTCTTTGGTCTTCTTTCTTCTACTTCTTCCTTTTACAGATACTCAGGAGTCTCAGTCACACATTTAAATTGATATTCTCCTTAAAAATCACAATACATGCTTCTTTGTTACCAGGATGAGACATAACGTGTAGCATTCTGTAACTGCGTTATATTTTTGTGACTTTTTGGCAGTGGCAGCTTGTAGACAATTGGTTTGCATCTGTTGGACCTATTTCATTTTATTTGATAAATCACATGGGTAGCGGTAGAGGGAAGAAAACCATGTCCCTACTCTTTCTGCACCACAACAAAACTTTTTACATGAATGGTGCCATTCTAGAGCAAACAAATGAAATACCCTCAAAACTAAAAATCAAAAGTTAAACTTTATCCAAATATCATTCATGTCCCAACAATATTTTTGTTATTGTCCTGTAGATACACTCCCCCTACCCCGTTTAAATGGGGCCCCGTGAGGTACCAGGTAATCCAGAATCTTCTGTCATTTCCAGTTTCCTCCTTCAATAATGGCATAGAAAAAAAATTTAGACAAATTTTATAGACTTTAAATCATATTTGAAACTACTTAACAAGAAGACCCTGCATAATATTATTCACATGGCAAGTAATAAATTTGTGTTCATTTTGTGAATGAGCAACCTAAATTTAATTAGAAATTTGAATCTTATATATTCTAATCTCAAGGATTGTCTTAATATAACCTGAACATCAGTGATAGAATTTAAAATTTCAATATGTGTAACAGAGTTATGATTGGCTGAAAATAGCATCATTCTTCTGGTGGCTTTAGAGCTGTACAATAAAAACATGAGAATAAATTGTCTTCAGATACCATATAATCTAAAATGGATTTAACAAGCATTCATGTCCTACATTATAAGGAAAGAAGCCTGCAGAACTGATCTAGAGTATTAACTAGAACCCGTTGGGTACAGAGATTAGAGAGTATCTACTGATGTTGAACCCCCTGTGTGCACCTTGTATCCTGCAAGACGTCCTGTCTTTTCTGACACTTTTATTTGTCACTTTATATCCATGTAACATGGTGGTCACTGATAAAAAATCTGCATCAAGGGATATTTAAGACAAAAATAGATGCTTTAGCACATACTTTAATAGGACTCAACATAAGAATATTGTTGAAAAAATGTCATTTGTATCTTCTGTCAATAGGACACTGTTCACCAATCTGAGCATACTCATATTTAATGATAATAGTAAAGTCATCTGGGTTACTTCCAGAGGACATTAGAACTGGAGAGGTAGGAAATGCCTGTGAAGATAATTTGTTCAGTAAGAAGTACTCTTTCAGAGTCTGCTTAAGCTCAACACACTTCCAGTTTGTACTGCCTAGCTATCCTTGGAATTATCTCTGTTCATCACCTATAAAATAATAATTACAACAGCCTCCATTTTTCTTGAGAAGTTCCATGCCAGTGAGTCATGGATCTAGGGTGACTTGCTTGAGACACCATTTACATGTTTTCTAAATCTCCAGTGACAAATAGAAAGAGCATAAAGTTTAGAAAGGAAATACCCTATAGAGTATTTTTGTATAATACAGTTTTTAAAGTTATAATGTTTTCCTTGAAAGAAGGTCTTTACCAAATTACATAGATTTGTCATGTGTCTCAATTAGTATATAAAATTAGTATATGAAAACTCACAAGTTTGGGAAGAGCTCTTTCTCCCTTTTCGAAAAACTGGAAATATTTTCTTCAGGGAAACCAATTAGTTATTGTGGGGAAAAAAGCACCATTGCTCTAAATTTTTCTCATAAAATGAACAGTAGGAGACATGATGAATGCAAAATGCCAAGAAATGTCTTGAAAAGCATTTACGGAAGATCTATATGTCTTCGTGCTAAATAAATGAAAATGGAAATAATTGGAAGAATTTGTTGTACAGTTCAGCTTTTGTAACTCGTGCATCTTGCTGTGACACAGAAACTATCAGCTAAAAATACTTTCATGTGTTTCATTGTGTTGTGGAAGTTTCCTAGTTAGTACGAATGTGTACTGATGTGAAGTGTATTTTTATGGATTTAGATTACTTTGCAAAATATGTAGGGATTGGAAATTCGGAGTAGACTTCAAAGTGTAGAGGACTAAGTTGGAAATGGATTTATTTTTGGAAAATATTGGATATGAATGAAATAATGGAGTAAGGAGATAAATGCTTACCATGAGTGTGAAAAATTAGGTCATGTGTCATTAGAATTACAGCAGTTATTACCTTCCCTTGTTTTCTGTCTCATACTAAAAGGCAAGCAAGGCCAGTCTCAGAGTTCAACCTGAGACATTTATGGCATTCTCCACGTTTTCATCATAGTGATACATGAAAAATAAATATGTCCTATATTATGAACATTCTGCTTTGTCTTTCCTGGGGAAATGTCAAATTGAGTTGAATGTTTCCTAAAATCTAAAGAAAAATGGGATTATCTCAGAGCATAAAATCATGGCCATAAATCATAAAGATCAATACTATAAACACAGTTATGGAGTATATAGTAGACTTTTTGAAAAAATGTCTTGCTTCATAGTGTGTAGTGATAATTTTACATATTTTGGAAATTAACAGTAGATCATTGTACTGGTATATGGCATAGTATGCTCTGGAAGAGCTAAAAAGACCTTTTATAGAATGACTGGACAGTAAAAATATTATATGGAGCAGTAATTATGTGGAACTTGGAATGAATTATTCTATAGGAAATAATATTGAGATGGTACAGGAAGTGCTTCTAATATTTCTTGAAATATATATTAAATGTTTGCCTGTTCTTTCTTTCCTTTCTAGTGTCATGGCAAAATCACTAAATGTAATAATATAAAGATTAACATTTAAATTGCTGGCATTATCAGTTGCTATTTAGAATTTTATTTTTGAAATGGTGTTTCATTTCTTTTCAGAGTCCATTCAAACTTTTTGTTCTGTCTTAGTATTTTTATCCATGAAAAGATGGAAAGCAGGGTTGTTGAATATGATCAATGCACACTGTATGCATGAAAGGAGATATCACACTGAATTTCAGTGATTATGTATATTCAATTTATGCATTGATAAAAATAAACATTTTAAAAAGCAGGTTTGTTAGAAACACACATTGTGTATTTATTGTTCCTTTATAATGTTATTTAACTTATTCTTTCTTAGCTCTAATACTTTAAATTTCCCAGTATTTAATAGCATATATATATATGCCTACTAAACAAATGCCTACTAAACAAATGCCTACTAAAATGTAATTGAGAAAGCATATATATCAATGTGAAAGCAGTATGTCTTTTTCTCCAAATCAAAGGAAGAAGAAACATTTTGGACATACAATACATCAACTCAGAGCAAATGGGTGAAAGCAGACATGTTAATACCAGAAGGTCTGAAGACATTTAAGGTATAAAAGAAAACAAACAAGGGGCTGGGGATTTAGCTCAGCGGCAAAGGCGCCTGCCTGGCAAGTGCAAGGTCGTGAGTTCGGTTCCCGGTACTGGAGAAAAACCAAAAAAAAAAAAAAAAAAAACCAAAGAAAACAAACAAGTATTTTTAATCATAAGTTTAACTTTTAGTTTTGAAGTAGTGAACTTATCATCAGCTACTAAATTTGAATTTGCATTTAAATTAATGTAGACTTGTGTGTCTAGGGAGAGTAGTAATTACATACACCTGGCCCGTAGCAGACCAAATTTCCCATGAACAGAGTATCTAGTGTGTCTACTCTTGATCAAAGCTGTTCCTTTTTCTGTGCATTCCTGTGTAGCAATTCCAGATGCTTGCCTTGCACAAGAGAAGTAGTATTTATTATGAATATAATAAATGGTAAACTGATGTTGAAAATCTGTGAAATATATATGTAAATATTCTGAATGCACTAATTCATGTCTTTATAATACTTGGATAATTGTATCTATGACAAGAAACATACACATGCCCACAGAAACTCAGTGAATTCTGTCTCTTAAGATATTAACTTTAGATTTTGTGTTTTATATGTCACATAGGTCTATTTATGCTTGGGTATGAGTTTTAAAATAGGCTGGTTTTATGGATGGTTTATGAAACAAATTTCATTCCTTTATGATACAGTTTGTACATATTTCCAGATATTGAAGGGAAGAATTCCCAAAGTACTGATGTGTAAACATTTAGTATTCCCTATACTTGTAAACTTGGAATCCTGGGCCATAGAAATTTTGTGGCAAACTTGAAGTTTAAATCACATTCAATGTTTCTGAGTTAATATTTTGACACTGTTTTAATTCATTTATAAGCTGGCACTTGACTTTATAACTTCTGAAAGAGGTATTCAGTAAGTCTCTGTTTGCACAAACTGAAGATTTAAGTTGATGTTGTTATTTGACTCAAAGATAAAATAAAACAGAGAAGGTAAATTTATCACTTATCTAGAGTAAGATGTATTTTAGTGTAGCTTAGTGTGTTCATTTAGTGTGGTTTACTTTGCATTCACCTAATGGCCAAGTCCATGACCATCTTTTCATATATTTGTGGTCATTTGTACTTCTAAGAAGTATCTCTTTACTTCAGTTGACCATTTTTGATTGTCCTTTTATCTTTGAGCATCTAATATTTTGAATTATATATATGTACACACCAGATATTAGTCATCTGAAGAAATTCTTGTGCAACTGAGGTTCTGCTCAGAAAGTCCTTGCTGATCCTTACGACTACAGGAGTTTCACATCTGTAGCTTTCAGCAGATTAAGTGTTTCCATTTCCATGTTTAGGTCTTTGATCCATTTTGATTTTAGTTTAGCACCTGATGAGAGATGTGAGTCTATATTCAATCTTCTGTATATTGATAGCTATCTTTCCCAGAAGCAATTTGTTAAAGAAGTAATGTTGCTTCCAGTGTATATTTTGGCCCCTTTGTCAGAGCTCAAATAGCTGAATGTGGCTGGGTTTGTTTTTCTGCTCTCTACTTGTTCCATTGATCTGTGTATCTGGTTTTTTTTGCCAGTACCATGCTGTTTTTATCATTGTAGTTTTGTAATATAACTTCAGATCAGGGATTGTGATGCCATTTCCTGTGCTCTTATTACCCAGGATTGCTTTTGCTATTATTCTTGGTCTCTTCTGATTCCATATAAATTTTAGAATTATTTTCAATCACTCTGTGAGGATTGCTATTGATGTTTTGATTTGGGTTGTCATTAAATCTGTATGCCAGTTTTGGAACTATGGCCATTTTGATTATATTGGTTCTGCCTATCCAAGAGCAGGGGAGAGCTTTATATTTTCCAACATTTTTTTCATCTCCTTTGCAGAGTATATAGTTTTTATTGTAGACATCTTTCACTTCTTTGGTTAATTTCTAAGCACTTGTTTTTTTAATTTATGCTATTGTGAATGTTATTGTTTTTCTAATTTCTTTCTCAGTGAGCTTATTATTTGGGTATAGGAACACCATTCATTTCTGTGTGTTGATTTTGCATCCTGCCACGTTGCTGAATTTGGGTATTAATTCTAGGATTCTTTTGATGGAGTTTTTTTGAGTCTTCTCTGTAGAGGTTCATGTCATCTGAAAACAATGATAATTTGACTTCATCCTGTCCTGTGCATATCCCTTTTACTTATTTTTCTTGAATGATTTCTCTGGATCATATTTTGCAGACGATGTTTAACAGAAGTGCTGAGAGTGGACATCCTTATCTTGCTCCTGACTTTAGAGGGAAAGATTTCAATTTTTCCCTATTTAATATGATGTTGGTAGTAGGTTTGTCATAAATGGTTATCAGATTGAGGTACAGTTCCTCTGTACATATTTTTTTAGTGGTTGTATCATATATGGATGCTGGATATTTTCAAAGACTTTTTCTGTATCAGTTGAGATGACCATGTGATTTTTGTCCTTGCTTCTATTCATGTGATGTGTTACATTTACTAATTTGCATATGTTGATCCATCCTTGCATCCTTGGAATGAAGCCGACTTGGTCATGATGTATGATCTTTCTGATGATTTGTTGCATTCTTTTTCCTAGTGTCTTGCTGAGATTTTCACATCTATGTTCACTGAAGACATTGGTCTATCTTTCTCTTTCTTTGGTTAGATCCTTGTCCATTTTTAGAATCAGACTAATGCTAGCTTTCAGAAATGGCTTTAGGAGTATGCTTCCCTTTCAATTTTATTAAAGAGCTTCCAGAGCATTAGTGTTAGACCATCCCTGAAGTTCTTATAGTCCAGACCTGGACCACTTAGTTGGTAGATTTTTTAAATTACTGCTTCAATTTTATTATCTGTTATTTGATTTAGGGGTTTTTACAAGATTTGGTTCAGTTTTGATAATTCATATAAATCTAGGAATCTTTGCATTTCTTCTGCATTGTCCAATTTATTGGTGTACAGGTTTTCAATGAAGTTGCAAATAATTTTATGGATTTTTTATAGTATCTTTTTTGGTTTCACTTTTTTATCCCTAATTGCACTGATTTGTGTCTTTTCTTTCCTTTTTTGGTAAGATGGGCTTAGGATTTGTCTATTTTATTTATTTTTGTGAAGAACCAGTTCATCCATTCACTGATTCTTTGTATTGCTGTTTTAGTTCTCATTTCAGGGACTTCTGCTCTTATATTTATAACTCGTTCCTTCTGCCAACTTTGGATTTACAATGTTATTGTTTTTCTAGGACCTTAAAGTGTATCGTTATCATTTGGTTATTTATCTAAGTTTACTCTGGTGTTTTGTTGTTTTGTTTTTTTTGGTTTTTCTCCAGTACCGGGAACCGAACTCACGACCTTGCGCTTGCCAGGCAGGTGCTTTGCCGCTGAGCTAAATCCCCAGCCCTACTCTGGTGTTTTGTTTTTGGGTGTGGGCATTCACAGATATGAACTTTCCTCCTAGTCCTCCTGTCATTGCTTCCCATACATTTGGTTAATATTATAGTGGCACGCATCATCTTCTTGTAAGAACTCTCTTGTGCAAAGTAAACTCTCAAGTCTTCTTATTTACTTCAGCATACTTCTTATTTACTAGCTAGTATGTGTTCTGTTTTGGAGAAAGTTCCATATGTTTGTAAGAAAACTACATATTCTGCTTTGGGGTGTAACACTCTGTAGATATCATAAATATTATCTTCTAAAGTAAAATTTTAAATATATTTGCAAACTGAAACTTGTTTAAAGCAATTCTTCAACAAAATATCAAAATTTTGAAAATACAAAAGTCTATTTAGAAAATTTAAGGCAGGATGAGTCTTTAAAGAGTCAGTCTTTATTCCTACTATCTTGTGAAAACTTTTAAACATTTAGTTCACTGCTGTTCAATAGAACTTTCTGCTGTAATGGAAATTTTCCATATCTGTGCTATTCAGTATGGCAGTCACTAGTAACATGGGGCTCTTGAACATTTGAAAGGTAGCTAATGTGACTGAGAAACTGAATTTTAATTTTCTTTTAATTCATTGAAATTGAATAATTATAATGATTAGCTCCTAAATTAGACAGCAGAAAATTAATTATTCATTGTACAGCCAGCTATTCATTCTTCTGCACTCTTGGTTTTTTTAATCATTACTTTTGGTGAAACTTTAAAGAAATAGTAGTATTTTGACACTGCCTTACATTTGACTGACAGTGTAAGGTTGTTTCGCTTGTTAATGTTGTGTTTCTCCAGAATAGGTAGCAGTGTGTTTAGAAAAAAATCATGTGTCTTTTCTTTAAGGGTAATTTTTATTCTCACTAGAAAAAGTATCCTTTTCTAAAAGTTTAATTGATTTTTATATTTTTACTTTTAAATTATTGTTATTATATTAGGTTACTTTCTATCAGTGTGTAGTAGTTAAAAACTCAGATTCAGTTATAGCTCTTGTTGTATAAGTAATGACACTACTTTTTCTTGTCCGCGAAAATTGTGAGCTCGGAAAATGAATCCCAGTTAACAAGTTTGCATTTAAGGACCTTTGCATGGTTAAGGGGGATGCTGTATTTCTGCTCATCCAGGGAGGTTTCTCAGAGTGTAGCAAACATGTTCATCATTGTCAGAAAAGTGGGTTGAATTTATCAAACAGGAGCTTCGTTATCAGTTGTACTTGGTGGTTCGTTAAACCACTGTTTACTCTTGCATCGCTATCATCCTTTTTTAGAGGTTTGGTTTTTGTTTATTAAAAGAGATTACAAGTTCATAGACTCACTTTTTTTCCCCTTGAAGATTGTTTTTGAAGGGGTCATTCTGAACCAGAGAAGTTTTATTGGACTTGATCGGCTGTCGGTCTATGCCTGTGGACGGAACCGCTCCAGACAGCTTTGCTCTGGGGATGAATTCCCTTGCGCCAGTGGCCAGTGCATTGCCCAGGAATCCGTCTGTGACTCTCGGCGGGACTGCTGGGATGCGAGTGATGAAGACCCATCAACTTGCTGTAAGTGAACTGATAGCTTGCTTGCTTACCTGCCCTATTTCCTGACTGCTGGATTGAAGAAAACCTTTATTTCTATGAAGGTAATTAATTTCTATAAAACAAGGTCAATGAACATTTTCACTTTAAAATGTATTGCACTATCCCCTTGTTGGTCTCCTTGTCATTTTCATATTTCGGTGTTTACTGCCAAGATTACAAACAAAATGTGTGCATTTGTTCCACAAGTGAATAGTGCTAGTGTTGTGTGTGAGTGCAGAAATGTGTATGCATTTTGTTACAGAATAGAATGGAGATGGGATGGAATCTCCTTGTCATTCCCTTTAGAGATACGTATTATGGATTGCTAACCTTTCTTAAATATATAGTTTTTCTCCCATTCCTAACCAATTACCTTGAAAGTCACAGAGAGAAAGTAAAGAGGAGGAGGTCTGCCGTCCCCTCCAATGCAGTCTTTTTTTTTTTTTTTTTTTTTTTTTTGGTTTTTCTCCAGTACCGGGAACCGAACTCACAACCTTGCGCTTGCCAGGCAGGCGCTTTGCCACTGAGCTAAATCCCCAGCCCCTCCAATGCAGTCATGATGAGAGTAGAGGTCACCTCAGCCACCACTGGCGGTCGTGAGGGCACATGGCCAGCCACTTCCTTGCAAGCCTCTTGTCTAGCGTGTGAGGTGGAAGAATAACAAGAGATCCCATTACTGTTTAAACCTGGTCATATTTTAAAGAAAGTGAAATTGAATTTACTATCACCATGATGGTTCTCGTAGCAGATAACTTAGCAACTGAGATTCTTGCCTCTTTTTAGAAACCATGAGTTCCAACTAACTGAATCTATTTTGTACATCACAACTAAGGGGATTTTTAAAAAACCCTATTAAAATTTTGACGTTTACTTTGCCATAGTGGTTTAACATAAACGCTAACATAGTGAAAATTTTGTTGAGTGGTAGGAAATATTGCAGTGAGATAAATGTTATCCTCTTAATGAAAAGATCTTTATGAAACATACTTTTCTTGATGAGCGACTGTGGATTTTATTAAGAATGATAACAGAGACCTTGGGAAGAGGCAATCAGAAAATAAGGGAGAAATCTTCTGTTAGCCTGATTATAATAGTAATTCAGTTAATTTCTCAAATTCCTAGCTTTAAACCAAAAAATCTGCTAAACACTGTGACCTCAGTGGAGTTTTTATTTGTTGCTCCTCTTTCATTATAAAAGAATAATGGGAGACTTTTTTGCTATGGTATGTCAGCTTCCTATCTATTCTTTATATAAATTATTTACGCACACTTTGGTCCATTTCTTTTTGGAAAATTCATCTTTCTAACAGCTTCTATTAGTCTTAGTTTCAGTAGCTTAAAGAATATGTTTCTTTTCCATTGTACATTTGGAAGTTTAGCTTTTCTCCTATTTTTTGCTAAAGTAAGTGATTTTTTACGTTCTCATTTTTAATATATTTTAACTAAATTCATTCATAGGTTATTAATAAATATTTCAGCACTTGACTTTGGAATATTTTCCCATTTTCTTCTTTATTAAAGTTTCCTTGTTTACTTATCTGACATTTTTGTAATATAACTGATGTTAATATTATTCAGCTAATACTATTCGGGAAAGATAGCTGTGCTTATCAAAAAATAGAGTTACATGATAATCTTTTAAATCTTCCAAACCTCTCATGCCCAGTGAAAACTTGATTGATAATAGAGGTCATGACATAAAACTGTACCCTATAGCTATATTACACACACACACACACACACACACACACACACGAGTTCTTACATTGTAATGCCCAAATGACTCTTTCATGTAAATGTTTGTATGGTGATTTTTTGCCATAGAGAATTTATTTTTGTAAATAAATTGAATTAAATTATGAAAATTTATAAATTTATCTTCTGCACTGAAGTGTTTAATATATTTATGCACACAAATACATGTATGTATTCTTACAGGAGGAGAGGCCTTCTTTTAGAACTTAAAAAATTTTTAAGCATTTTAAATTCACTTTTAAATTTGTGTTTTAGACATACAAATTTGTACTACAGAGGGTTTTTAATTAAATTTTAATAAGGAAAGTTTAAGATTCGTGAAGCATAAGCAACACGCCTTTATAACTTCTTTTCACCCCACTTTTGAATGAATCTGCAGGACAGGATGGTTCATGTGTGCAGCTTGAATAGCTCCAGGATTACTGGTCATATTCTTGGGACACAGGAAATATCAATGTGTAAACCTCGACAGGTGGTTTCTTCACTCACTGTGCTTTTCTGAAGGGGACAGTCTTCACTCCAGTGCTTTTGTTTCCGGGTTGCCCTATAAAAGATGTAGTGACTGAGCCCGGTGGATTTTTGAGAGAGGAAATTGTAAAGAGCTGGTGGGACTTGCTGCTGCTTTGCTTCTGTTACGGACTCTGAGGACTCCAGCAGCAGCAGAAGCATCTGGGAACTGGTTCAAAAACCAGAAGTTGAGGCTCCAGCCCAGCCCGACAGAACTGAAAGCCGCCCTGTGACAAGGTCCCAGGTGACTCATCTGCATGTTAAACTTGGAGAACCTCTGCGCCAAGGAGGCTTCAGAAATGAGGAGGGCTGAGGGTAGAAACAGATGGCAAATGAATGAAAATTGACATAAAAAATAAAGACAAACTACTCAGAGACCTCTCAAGCTAGAAGCCAGAACTCACTACTTCACCAAGCCCTGGGAGAATTATATTAGTACAAAGAACTAGATCTTTAACTTTTATTAACATAATCCTGTATAAAATAGGGACAGCAAAGGCTCAGACCGATTTGTTTTGCCACATTTATTGCAACATTATTCTCAGTAGCCAAGACATGACAGTAGTTTAAGTCTCTGCCAGTGGATGAGTGGGTTAAAAAGTGGGAACTATACATGCGTTTTGTTCTGCAATGAAAAGAAAGGAAACTACTGTGTACAACAAAGATAGACCCGGAGGCAGTACGCTAAATGAACTAAGCCAGACAGAGAAGGACAGATACTGTGTGATCAAGTGGAGCTGCGGGATGCAAAAGCAATCCAATTTGTAGGAACTGTAGAGGAATGGTTGTAAGGGCCTAAGTGCTCGATGTTGGTCAAAGGCAATAAGATGAGTGAAGTTCTGAGGAGCTGATGTACAGAATGGTGACTACAGAAAGTTGCTAACAGTAAATCTTGAGTGTCCTCAACACACGCAACTGGCAGCTATGAAAGGTGACAGACGCATTAGCTTCCTTAATTATGGCACATGTGCTGCAGTATATACACATATCATACCATCACATTGTATGCCTCAAATAGACGCAATTTCGTTTGTCAGTAAACGGAAAAATCAACAAACTATGTGATACACAAAAATGATTTATATCAAAAGGATTAAAATATAACCTATGACTAACACATCCAAATGTATACATCGGATAGAGGAGCATTTACAAATAAATATATCTAATTTTCAGATCTGTGTTCCAATATAAATACATCTCAAATACAAGTGAAACATGTTAGAGAAGGGCAAATAGCGTGTGTATGATTCCACTGCTATAAGGTACAAGGCAAATGAAACTCGTAGAGACCCCAAGTTGACTAAGGGTTGTTGGCTGAAGGGAAGGACAAAGGATGTGGTTATTACATGGGTACGGAGTTTTAGTCTGGGAAGATGAGAAGTTTTTTTTTTTTGGACCGGGAATCGAACTCATGACCTCGCGCTTGCTGGGCAGGAGCTGTGCCGCTGAGCTAGATCCCTGACCAGTGGTATTTCCCCACTTTCCTATGATGAGAAGTTTTGGAGACAGATGGTTGTGAGGGTTTTTCAACAGCAGAAATATACTTAGTACTGCAGAAATTTGTACTCAAAATTATTAAAAGAGCCAATACTTATAATACATATTCACTACAATAAAGTATATGTATTTATATATACTGTATATGTATAATTTCAGAAATGACATAGAAAAAAAGTCTATAAATTATTTTCCACTTTATTCCAAAAGATGTTAAGGTGGACAGATCTATGTTGTACCTAAAATAGTTTTGGGAAAGTCTGTGTGGGAAAAAAATTATTTAATGGTAGGCCTTTTAAGAGAATTAAAATATTAAATTGAAGAGTACATCTTCAAAAAGGAAGTTAGTGCAATATTCAAGGTTAAGAGTGTAAACCATGGAGTCTGTGCAATGTATTTTTGTTGTTGCTGTTTTTTTGAGACAGGATTTTGCTCTGTAGTTCAGGCTGATCTTATACTCATGACGTAGCCTAGGTTGGCCTCAAACTCACAGCAATCCTCCTGCCTCTGCCTCCCAAGTGCTGGGATTACAGGCATGCACCACCATGCCTGGCTGAAATGCCTTTAATTTGTATCAAAGTACCATCTCTAGTAGACTTTTATATTTAAAAAACCGTTGATTACTGATCCTGAAACTATTGTATTCATCAGTGTACTTAAAAGTGAAGTTTAAGGGCTGGGGATATATCTCAGTGGCATAAACGCTTGCCTGACAAGCCCAAAGATCATGAGTTCAATCCCCGGTACCACAAAAGAAAGAAAAAAAAGTGAAGTTTAGTCATGATATTTGTGTTCTCAGTAAATTTAAACAAAATATTTACAATCTTATTAAAATTTAATATATCGTCATGAAATGAGAGGCTTCCCATTTGCTACTCACCCATGACTTTTTTTCTATAGCATAGAGAATTGAACTGGAAGATTCATAAATATTTTAATTGTGATGATCCAGAGTTTTTTTCAGTAGCCACAGTGAAATTCTTTTTCTTGTGCCCATATGGTACGATGGTTAAATATGCAAGAGAAAGCTTTGTGATAGCTGGAAACTATTGCTCTAACTGACGAACTCCAACATAAATTTTACTGAAATTGTGAGCAGGGCCATCTCACAGAGAGAGGTAATGAAATGTACTTTATGATCAGAAAATTAAAAGCAAGAACATAGTCAACATGAAAATAGCTATGAACTGTATAAATGTTGAAATGTAGCTTTAGGATAAAAGTTCAAACTACTTCATCATCTAGGGCCATTTCATTAGTAAAATGTTCATCTTTAAACTTTCTATGGAACACTAAACATACCGTGCCCTTTGAAACATGAACATTAATTTTTAAAAATCTATCACTATGAAAATTTGCGAAATCAGTATGGTCCAGTCACTTCTGTAGAAATCTTCGGGGAATTTCCCAGCTATTTTTTACCAATGACATTTATTCTAGAACACTTAAAAAGGTTCTATGAAACTGACTGTTCTAGAATTTAACTGCTCTATAAAATATAAGTCAAATTCCAGGCCTAAGTTAAGGTTTTCCATTAATAATATTTCCTTTACATAATTCAAAAGGTTTAAGGTGAGGTAATAAATATTAAAGTCAGGAAGATCATGCATGGTAGTAACTATTAAATGCATGCTAGTAACTATTAAATGCTTTATCATATTTAATATGTTAAATGTTTATAAGTTTTATCTTTATGTTTTGTTGATTGTCTTGCTTTTCTTTTAACTATTTTGCGAGAATTAAAGCTCATTTATGGTACGTACTTGGAACTCAGTGGTAAATATCTGTTGTTATTAAAAATGATAGTGTTGGGGCTGGGAATTTAGCTCAGTGGCACAGCACTTGCCTGGCAAGCGCAGCGTCGTGAGTTCGATTCCTGGTACCGGAAAAAAACCAAAACAATAAAAAATAAAAAATAAAAATGATAGTGTTATGACTTTATGGAGCTTTCCAAAACTCTGACCAATGATATTTCCCCCCTTCCCTGCACTGTTACAAAAATGCATCTGTATAAAGAGAGATGTTTGGAAATTAGGCTTTATATTAAATTATATTAATTTGTCCCCAACACTAGGATCTAAGAGAAGCTGATACTTGTATAATTATTATTTTAGGAAAAGGAGATTTAGAGATCAAAACTAATTTCTCAGAGGCACCAATCAAGTTGCTGGAAGTTCTAGTTTATTCCCTGGTGCCCTAAAATCTGCTGTTTTCTGCAATAATTTGGTGTCAAAGCCGGGAAGGAAGTTTATGAAGCTTTCCCTAAACACTGACTTTCTCTAGAAGTAATTCTTTCATGATAAGTAAAGTAATTTAAATTCTTTCCAAGCTTTAAATTATATAATAGCATACAAAAAGGAAAGTTCTGAGTATCTAATTTACCTTCAATTATAAAGTGGCAAGGCATTTAACTTGGAAAAACTGTGAAAAGTAGAATAACGAAAGGAATACTGACCAGATGGCCTCAAATTCTTCAGGTACCCAGGATTAATGTAAATTCTTCTTTTTAAAGTATTTTTTAAAATCTACAGTCTCAGTAGGACTACAGCTGGCAGGTGAATCTGTAACTCACCAAAAAGCAGTAGAATTTTATGTGGTATTGTTAATACAGTGGAAATGGTCAGTTAGAATAAAATGTGCCAAGCTGGTTGATAGAAGCTTGTAGAAACCATGTCCCATGCAGAACATGGAAAACGTATGACAAGGGAACAAAAGCTGTTCTAATCATAAGAAAAGTTCTCTACAAAGTGGAGGATATTGCTGCCGTCCTACATTTGCTGGTTCATGTAAAGTCAATGTTCCACTGCATGCTCTGACTTCGTTTTCCTTTGCCTGTTTTCTTCTCTGGGTATGAACAGCAAACCATCACACCTGTGACTTTGAGTCTGGTTTCTGCAGCTGGGAGCCGCTTTTCACAGAAGATTCACAGTGGGAACTGGTGAAAGGACTGAGCAGTGGAGAACATCGTTTTTCCAAAGATAATCACACAGCAAACACAAATCATGGTAGGAAATTTTCCTTTGAAAAGTTAGTGTTCTTCCTTTCTTTCCCGTTTTAGAATAATGATACTGTATATTTTCATTTCCATATGTAGATTATGGTTTATTTTTCATTAAACTGTCCTGACCAATTTAACAATTAGTTGTTAATTGAGTTTCCATAAAGAATTATTATTTTTGTAGCCTACGTTCTTGCTGTTATAATCTTAAAAGGTTAGTTTGAAGATGTAAAGAAAGAACAAAGTTTTCTGATAATTTGAATTAGTACAGTAAGATTGCCTTCCTTGCAAACAATCCAATTTTTGCAAAACAGGAAGGAAAATAATCTAATCTTTCTGGAAATATAAAAGAGAAATTTAGTCCCGTCTATAAAATACTTGAATGCAGTTTAATCACATTTTGACTTCTTTATAACAAACGATCGTATTTTTTCCTTATTCTGAACTAGCATAATTTGTACATATAGAGGAGCCATACCATAACATATAGATGAACCATAACTATAACATACAGAGGAATCATGTATTCCAGAAAATAGTCTGTGGAAGTCTAAGAAAAACAGAAAGGTTTTGTTCTCTTTTCCATTTTGTTTACACTTGGATGGCATCAGAGGCTACTGAGCATATGCCTTAGTAGCATATTAACTTTGTAATCACACAACAGTAATATTGATCTTTTTAAAAATTCACTGAGCATCATACTAATTATTTCTCTTTTGAAACTTCCAACATTTGTAAAAAATAAATGTGGGCCATAATTTTAGAACAGTCATTGGAAATTGGGGTTGGTGGAGTAGGAAAAAAGAAGGAGACATTGACCATTCATCTGTTGGCTACAACTACAAACCCACTTTGTTTTTTTAAACACTGGATCAATTTCTTGCTTCTTTGCTAGTTAGGGTAATTTTTACTTGTAAGATTTGTGGCAGAGTAGTTTAGATTTAAGTTTAGAATAGGAAGGAGAATACTAATAATTGGAACTACATATTAACAAAACATTTTCTTTAAGAGCTTGTGATGTTTTGTGTTTCAAACCCATTACTGATTATGTAGAATAGACTCAAAAGATCTGAGTATGTAAAAGTGGAAGCTATGAGCCTTGTCTCTGAAATGGTTGGAGTCTGGCAGCTGCAGGAGATGAGCAAGAAATTGCAACAGGATATGATAAGTGCTTTATGGGGTGTGGAGGTGATTAATATGCACTTGAGATGCCAAATTGAAGGAGGTGACTCTTCAGCTAAGCACTGAAGAGAAATGAAAGGTATCCAAGAAGGCCGATGTAGAAAATTACAGGGAGATGACAAAGCCAAGGAAGGATGGAAGGGAACATGGCTTAATTAGAGGGAATATCCTGCAAGAGGATGAGAGAAGTGTAGGTAGTTCCAGCGGAGAGACACACATAATTGGACATGGAGTTTAGGACACGTGAAACAGAATGCCTAGGAGTTTGAAATTTGCCTGGGTGACAGTGGAGAGTCAGTCAGATTAAAGTGTGCAACCAATCATATTCATTCTAAAAAAGTATTTTAACTGAGATGAGGGGAAAGACTGAGTTAGAAGCATGTGGATGTACTGATATAATATTAGTGAGAGATAACCAAGGGCTAAACTGAAATAGCGATTCGCAGAAGGAAACTGCGTGCGGTACACAGTGAAACGCCCCGTCTAGCTCCTAAGGATGGTGCACTTCCCAACGTTTAATTGTACTGTTGATACTGCTTAAAATGCTTTAGTTTTGTTAGTGGGAAGATAGGGAAAAGTGAAAGTACTTGCACTTAGGATGTTATAAGAAGTAAACAAAATCTCATTTGTTTTTTCATACAGTAAGAACTCAATGAACACAAATATATAATTGTGTTCTATTCCGGTAGGAATGCTAAGAATACCTCCAAGTATGACAATTAGAAAACACATTTATAATTCATTTTCAAACTTGTCCATCTTATGATTTGTTCTGCAAAAAAAGATTGTAGTGGGGATTCTGTGTTAAATATTAAAATTCCCAGTCTTTTGCTTTTATACAAATAATGTTAAAAGATGAAAATGTAATAGACAAAAGGGGAAGCTGTTCTCATTCAAAGAGAGGACAAATTGCAATCTTTCTCATTTTAGAGAGGGCCAATTCAATAATAAAATTATATGTAAATATAAATGTATCTGAGTCTTAGAGTCAACACCTTTTTACCCATAATTACCCTTTTCAAACCTTAAGGTAGTCAATAGTGGTTTCAAGTCACAGATGAGGGAGAGAAAAATCAGAACCAGGAAGAGAAAGGAGGGAGTGAAGTGGACATTTCTAGGGGAACGCACTTGAGTCTGATAGTTCCTGTGTCTAAGGTAATGAAGTGCTCATCCATTTTGTTCTTAGAGCACCAAGTATATTGAGCTTTTAAAACTAATCTCCCATATTTTTTCTTTATCTGGATACCCCCATATATGTTTTCAAATAAAAGCTGATATTAATGTGGTATGTGTGTGTATTAAAATGAAGTCTAGCTTTTTTTGGCTTTGGCTTCTATTCTCTCATACCTAGATACTTTGCTAAACAACCAGACAGCTCATGTGCTTATCTTGTTCTTTTGTGTATGCTCATTTAATCATATACATAAGTCTATATTGTACATACTTAAAATTATAAGTATTTCATGATTTATTTTTATAAATATACAAAATATTTTCTTATCCTTTTTTGTTTTGAGACAAGGTCTTGATATGTAGTCCAGGCTGGTCTTACAGGAGTGTGCCAACATGCCTGGCTTATATTCTTATATGTTGTTACTATAGATTTTTCAAGGCAATTTCTCCAACTCATCAGGTATAAGCTATTTATTTCTCTTTTATGTCAAAGAATAATTTAAATATAACAAAATCTGTGTTTTAGTGTCCAGTTCACCAATTGGTTGTTGTTATTGTTGTTGTTGTTGTTTTGAGACAGAGTCTCACTATGCAGTTCAGGCTGGTCTTGAACTCATGTAGCCCAGGCTGGCCTTGAACTCATGACAGTCCTCTTGCCATGAGGCAAGAGGATTACACACGTGGCACCACACCTGGCAGTTTGCCAAATTTTAACAAGCATGCACAATTGTGTATAATACACATTATAAACCTCAAGTTATGAAGTTTTAGGGAGTTCCAGTCTCCCTAAATGCTTTGTGACATTTTGTAGTCAAAAACCTCTCCTACATCTAGATACTGACTCCTGATCAGATTTCTACCCCTGATGTTCCAGAATGCCATGTATATGGATTATACACTGCATAGCCTCTTGAGTCCAGCTTCATTTAATCAGCACAATGGATTTGAGATTCATCCATGCTTTTGCTTATTAAACCAATAGTCTCTTTACTGTTTTACTTTATTTATTTTTATTATGATTTTTAACTAATTAGTTGTACAGATTAATGAGTTTCTGTGTAGCAGTTGTCTCTTTTTTGTTTTACTATTGAGCAGTATTCCCTCATATAGCCAAATCATGGTTCATTTACCTACTCACCAATGGAAGGACAAAAGTTGGTTAATATTAATACAAACATAATAAAATTTGCAGATTTATTAACTTTTCTATCACATTTCATACCCACAAGTTAGAAGATAGTTTATATGACTCATGGTTTCAGGGGATTCAGTCCATGGGTAACTGGCTTCAAGGCAGAGACATTATGGCGGAAAGGCAAAGGGAAGCAAAGCTGCTTAGCTTGTGGTGGCTGAGTGGCAGAGCAGGGCAACAGTGCCAGAGAAGATGGGGCTAGGAAGTATATGTAGTTCCCCAAGTCATGCTCTGTTACCCAACTGGACACATCCAGCAGTGTGTTTCACTAATCCCCTAGGTGGCTCCCAAGACAATAAATTTGCCTCAATTAGGCTTAACTACTACAGCATCTATGTTTTCATCCAGACCCCATATTTATTTGGATTGAGAGCTTTGTACAATGCCTATGTATGAATTATTCATTTTAGTTGATAAAGAAATCCTACCATCCTTGGCCATTTGTGACTTTTGGGAAATGTTCCAGCATACTCTTTCAGGGGTTCACCTCACCCCCAGCCATGCAGATAGTTTTCCCACACCCATGCTTATAATGATGGAAGGGTAGCAGTATCTCTCTGTAGATCCCTGTGGGTTGCTGTCTTTGCAGCTGTAAAGGGATAGGGCATGCGGACCTGAAAGAAACAGCTCTACTTACCTTACAGGGGTCTCCCATAGCACCAACACTATCTTTACAATTCAGGAAGGTCCTCACACTCCTCTTGGGTTCAGCTTGTTACACAGCAGCCTGGAAGATGTCTGAACAGAAAACTGAGAAATGATATTAGCTAAATGCACTTGTTTCCCCTTTTTCTGAGCTCTCTAGCCTGTGAACTCATGTTTAAAAACCATTGTTCAACATCTATTTTTCTGATTTTTTTTTTTGCTTATTTAAGTCAGGAGATTACATATAGTCTATGATAGGCTTCCTTTGAAGTAGAATTAACCTAAGTCATGTTTTCATTTGCCTAATTTATTTAGTCTGGATGTGCCATACTGTATCTTTTCATTCTGCCTCCCAGTGATATTAATATTACGACAATGCTTATGAATTAATTCCTTACCCTTTAAAAATATACAATACTTTATTTTTATGAAATAGGTAACAAAGAATGAAGTTTCTGTGTTTCTAAAGCAAGATATATATTTATACTTTTAATAAATATTGATAGATTATTCTCCCCAGCCTTTAATTTTTAGTAACAAAGTAGTACTTCTCCCGAGTTTCCCACCAGCAAGAGGCATCGTCATTCTCTTAAAAATTTTCCAGTTTGTGGCTATGAAATAATTTCTCACATGTAACTTCTATTCACATCTAACTGAAAATAATCCTTTTAAATGTTTCTAATCTCTCAATTTGTTGAAATTGGCTTTACAGCTTTCACTGTAAAGATCTTGAAAATCTTTTGCTAGTATTTCCCTAGGTTTTTACAGCTATTGCAAATGTCACTCTTCTACAACATTTTGGGGGTTGTTGTTGGTATAGAGTAAATTTAGCTTTTTTTTTAAATGTTGACCTTGTAACTGATGGTCTTGATAATTTTGTTTGTTGTATCTAAAAGATTTTTTAAAAAAATTTAAAATCACTATTATTGTTTCTTCTTTCTGGGCTTCAGATCACACACACACACACGCACACACACACACACACACACACACACACACACTTCTGTTTCTTTCCACTTTCTGTCACACATGGGATAGGGCCTCTGGGAAATTGTTGAACAAGATTGGCAATAGCTGCTGGACTTGTCAGTAAAATCTGAAAAGCTGTCAGTAATTCAGTCATAAGTGCCATGCTTGCTGAAAAATTGTTGTCTCTATCAGATAACAAAATTCCTTTCTGTTAATAATTCATTCCATTAAAAACATTAAAATAAAATAAAATACGTTAAATTTCTCAAAGTTATATCCATTGTGATGATCATATTACCAGATTACCTATATTTATTTATAATGTAAATCGATTTTTCAAAAATTAGACTATTTCTTGCCATTCCTGAACCAACTTTCATTGATTTGGTTTCATTTTTTTAGATACTACTTATTTATTTATTTATATTGTATGGTAAGGCTTGTTTATGATTTTTATGGCTATATTCACTACTAAGACTCACCTCTATCATCCTCCAAATGTGTACGGTGTAACTTTCAAACCATCACATTAAAATGGGTAAATGCTTCTTCATAGGCCAGATCAAGGCCTACTTTCATCCTTAATTTTTTGTTAAAAAAAGTGAGGAAATCTATAATCTATAAGGTGATACATTTCAATTCTGAAATCTTTTCTTTTCTGTGTCATCAACACTTACGTCCACTGAGGAAAATCATTGTCTAACTGTGGTATTTTTTGGTCGAAACAGTTGACTTTCCAAGTTGTCCATCACTCGGTGATTATCAAAGGGCAGGATCAGACCTTGACATTGTCTGGCATAGTCTTCCTTGTACGCTTTCAGTATGCAATAAAGACTCCCTGACAGCAGCTTGGAGTGTGTGATCTTTCTGAGCTGCTAAGAGATGTTATCCCCCTGTACGTTTGCCACGAGCCCATCCTCTGTAGTTAAAATCTAAAAGTAGTTATTTTGTTAATGTTCAGATTAGATCTTTAATTAAGCTTTCATCCCCTCTAGCACAGACAACAATGTCAAATGTGGAAGCCCCAGGAGAAACCAAACTCATTCCATAGGCTTGTATCCTTTAGTACTTTTCGAAGAAACTTACAAATGAAACTGTCATGAGAATTTCATGTGGGCATACTGAATATCTAATTGTAAGCTTAGAAGCCTCTCTTAGTCTGATTTCAAACTCTATGACTCAAGGCGATGAAAATGTTTAAGTAACTTGGATCAAGAGCTTGCTGTTGATCAACTGAATTTTCCTTTAAATATTTAATGTCATTCCTATAAAATGCTTTCAGTTCTCTACAGAGCTAAATGATAAATGAATGAAAATGCAATTTTCTTATCTGGTTGACAGGTGGATAGGTGCAAGGATACGATGCTAACTCAAAGCTAAATGGATAGCAGTTGAACCTATGTCAGGATGACATTACCTTTGTTTTTACAGGCTCATATATTCGTTTTGGGGCACATCAGTTACCTGGAGTGGCCAAGCTTGCAAGCCCCGTCCTTACAAAATTGCTCCCTGCATCTTCACCATGTCAGGTAATTAATTGTTTTTGAATTTCATTGGTCGTTCTGTGGGTATAAACCACTGGACGTGGATTACTCTGCTAGTAAATGCCTGCCGTAGTTTACTGCCATTTTCATGATGAGCTAAGAGAATTTATATGAGCTCTTTCAGCACAAAATACCACATCCTTCCAAGAGACCATTTGCAATGCCTAACTTGCTCCATGCTTTTTGGAGGGCCTATTAAAGAAGCTTTCCGTTATTTTATTATCTTTTCTCATGAGCTTTTGAGCAATGACATGGGTTTTCCAAAAGTATTTGCTATTTTGTCAAATAATGTTAACTGAGTGAAGTCAGTTAAACAAGCACCTGTTAAAAGAAGGAGAAAAGGAAAAAATAAATATATATAGGAAAAATATACTTCTTTAGGGCAATTATCCTAACTTAAATTTTATCTTTCCTTTAGCTCTGTGATGCCAGATAAATACACACCAGGCAGGACAGTACTCACTTTAACTGCACAAGGGAGGAAAGCGAAATTTGGAGCCGGTACAGGTTCAAATCTCAGTTTTGCCATCTTTCTAAGTATGATGCACACAAATTATAAATTCTTCTGAGACTCAGTTTCTCCCCCGGGAACGTAAGCCTTAGTGTACTGTTAAACAAAGCATGTGGTAAAAGTTTTGGCACATAGTAGGAATTCACGAAACAAAATTCCTTCCCTTCCCATAAAATTAACCCCTTGAGTTGACTATTTTTCTTCAGCTCTCCTTGTTTTCAATTCTGTTGAGAGCTCCAACATACCTGTAAGTCTTTGGATCTCAGCTGATTTAGTTTTATCTTATCACAAAATAATGAAGAGATCAGGACTATTGCACATGTAACTTATTGCCTACAAATATAGGGTTACACCAGTTTATTCAGGCATTCTTGATGATCAATTGCTTATCATTTGGGGGTGCAAATCTAGTTATATTTTCAGCTTAGTATAAGTCTGAGTGGGAGGGCCTAAAGCACTTAGTATGTTGTCTTTTTTTTCCTTTTATATTTCCCTCTGGTTCTCTGTGGGAATGAAGATTAAAACAATTGTCTGTCTCAATTTCTACCTTAAGCAAGTGCCCTTTACCTGTTCTCACCTTTCCTTTATTTTAATTAAGTACTGTGTGATAGACAGAAAGATAGATATAGATTTTTTGAAAAGAACCCCAGAACCATTTATTTGGAATTTGAAAAGTGCTTTATAAGCTAACTTAGCTTTAACTCAAGGTCATACACTGAGTTATATGCAGAGATGATTTGGAATACAAAGGAATAAAATGCACTCATTTGGTTTAATATACGTACATATATATACATATATACAAGCTTATTAGAAATATGTAGAACTCACTTTATATTTCTTTTTGAGGATGATCTATATTTACCATCATTCTATGCTTGCTAATTGCCATTAATTTGTGGTTATTTGGATTGAGTTTCAAATTATCGCTATTTCTATGTAAGGACACTGCTTTATTTTTGATGAAATGTACTGTTATTTGTGGAAGCATCAGTGAAAAATTTTTATGGATAATTTAGACGCTTGATAATTTACCTGCAAATGAGTGTATCTATCTCCAAAGGCTTTGGATACTCACTTAATGGTTTCCCTTTTTTAATGAAAACTTACAATGCTTTGAGGCGCTACTACAGATTGTCTGCTGAAACAAGTATTTGTTTTGTCTTTTTTCTGCATCTACTTGAATTAGAGGGAATATTTGGATTACTTTACTTTGCAGCTTGGTAAGGAGTAGCAGCCTGTCAGAAGAAGTTATTCTCAGTGTGAATCTCAAAGACTTTTCCTCATAGTAGAATGAGGGCTTCACATGAGCTTGCAGTACTGCATAGTACTTTCTGTCATATACATTGCAGAATAAGCACATATACAAAATTGCTCTCTTTTTGAATACTTGGAGAATCCAGCAGATCACCCATTTAGAATATTGTGATGATAATAGCTTTTATGGAACACATGTCCTGAGCATTACAAAATCATAAAAAACCAGTGAGATAACTAAAGTTGCTTTGATATACTTAAAGCTTTCATTTTATGGAATGGTGTGATTTTTCCCCACACAGTCATACCAGGCTAATATAGTTATGAATATTTTTTGAAGGACTTTAAAGGAATATGAGCTTTTTTCTGGGTCACCGCTCCTTACAGTACAATTTTTGGATCATTTTGCACGAATTACTTTGTATTTAGAGTATAGCCAACACATGGAGTCAACATGCACAATTGACTTTCAAGGAATCATTGTTCAAGATGGGGACTTTAAAACCTTCAAAAATAACTTTATATACTTGTGGAAACTTGGCATTTTTCCTTAAAAAGGAGATAGGATGAATAAAACACATGCGAGGAAGAAGTTATTTCTTCTTACTGAGGTTGAGATGCAGTGACTCTTTACAACTAAGTAGGAAATACAAAATATAAAAGGGGTTAATATATTAATAATGTATAATATATTAATATTTCTGAATCTACATTTTAGTATACGAAAATCATAGCATTTTATTTTAGCATTTTTGTAATTAAATATAGGAAAATTTATAATATGAAAGAAAATTTAGTTTTTATTATTAGTTTTTAAGTTTGTTTCTCATTTATTTTTCATCATTCAAATTGTTTTCCAGTTATTTTAATACTCCTTCAGTTAAAATAATTCATAAATTTCAAAAAATATGAATGAAGGAACTGGGACACAAATAGATGAAGTATGAAGTGAGTTGATTCTCAAGATAGTTTATTAGGACCAGGCTACACACTGAGTCCATTTTCTAGTAGCCAATGAAGGGAGAAAAATTCATGGTTCAAACTCAAGGAAGTGAAAAGAAAATAAGTTTCCCCAAGACTTCTCTTTTGAGTTTTCAGAAGGACACCAATGTAAACATTCTATGTCTGGTTCATTGTACATACGTTCCTTACCTACTCTGCTAATCATAATCTCAATGCCTGTGAATTCACAACTACCCTGGCAATCTGTATAGGGTAATGAGTGATACTGATATCAATTTGATGTAAAATGCTAGAAGAGTAGTTGTAATATACTGATATTTACAAAACTTCCTTGAATGGTTTTGAAAGGCCATGTCTTACCACTTGCCTAAAGTATGGTGATGGACTCATCAAAGAGCATGTCTGCTTATAATAGTGCAAACATATCCTGTCCCCTGGTTCTACATTTGAATCCAGGGGTAGATGTCAGATTGTCTGATAGATTCTAAAGGAATCTACAGTCTGAGAATGAAGGGTTGAGTGAGTGCTATCTCTGTTATGCATGATCAGAACATGTGGAATTTAATTATTTCAATGAGTAAAACATCATTTTACTGACAATGCAAAAGTTCCACTTAAGCTTGTCCAAAGAAAGAATACTCAGGTTTAGGCATAATTATGACTAGAAGCTATAAGAAACACTATAGCCATATGATATTGATGAGGTTTCTGTGTATGTATATGTGTGAGTGTGTGTGTGTGTGTGTGTGTGTGTGTGAGAAAGAGAGAGAGAGAGAAATTTTAGGTGCCGTAGATGTTTTGAATTTGTTTTCTTTTCTGTGCTTCATTTTTAAACTTTTCTGTATTCTTATTATTTTATATCTTCTTATTCTTATTCTATATCTTGAAAAGATATATTGCATTCAACAAAAACCAGTCCACAGAAAACAGAGTCCAATGTGAAACAGGAAACCTAGATTTTGTTGGGCAGTTGTCCATTATTATAACAACACATCTGAGATAACCAAGTTACAGAGAGGAAAGGTTTATTTTGGCTCATCGTTTTGGAGGTTTCAGCCTTAGTTGGTTGGTCCTGTGCTTTGTGGCCTTTGGTGAACAGCATATCATGGTAGGAGCATGTAGGGACCAAAGCTGTTCACCTCCGTGAGGAAGTGGAAAAGAGAAGGAGAAAGGTGCTAAAATCTCCTTCAAGGGCTCATCCTCAGTGACAGGAAGGCTTCCACTAGGTCCCACTTTTAAAGTTCCTATCACTTCCTAATTGTGCCAAATTGGGGGATAAGCCATCAACACAAGCACAGGTCCTGCAAGATGCAGCCTATATAGCACAGAGATAGCTGAAGTTCTGCTGTCCAAATGATTGAGAAAGACGTGAAGATCTGACTGAGGGGGGAGGAAAGAGGCTCAAAGGCTACAGGAGAGTTGAGGAAAGAAGCAGCCTATTCCAAAAGGAGTGTTTTGATTAGTGGCAGATCAAAATTGAATGAGAAAGGAAACAGAAATAAAGAAGTCACTTTAGACTTCTAATAATGACCTCAGATGATCTTCTTGGGATTGTGTGTCAGAGCCTGATTACTCCTCTGTGTAATCACAGAGCTGGGCCTCCCAGGAATATCACAGGGCGCGGTGCGGACCTCAGAGCAGAGGGTGCTGAGTTTGTTTCCCCCTCTTCACTTTGCTCCCTCAACCGCACCCAGTCATGTCTTAATCACAGAGAGATGGTCTGTGCTTTTGGAGTAAAATCAGTGATTCAGTACAAACATAAGATCAGAATACAAATAGAGTACAATAATGTGACCTTCAATTCTTCTCTCCAGTTTGTAATTAAGGACCTGTTTTGTTGAGAGCTTTTAACTCCATGAACATGTCTTATTTACAGTGATACAGGTCTTGAATCCTTACTATAGATATAGATAGATATAGATATGGATAGATACAGGTCTTGAATTATATATCTATAATTATAGATATATAATTCATATATATATGTGTGTGTGTATGAAAACCCAAAATAAATAAAGTCAGGCTCTTTACATTTAACTCTTACATTTAACTCTTTATATTTAACTCTTATTTAACTACTTTTTAGTAAGTCAAGAGAATTATTTCTTTTAAAATGGTAAGTAGTAAATTTTGAAACTTAGCTTTCATGCTATGCAGTTGTTTAATACAAATTTCTGTTATGATGGAAAATTGATTATGTTCAGTATGGTAATCACTAGGTATGCATAACTGTTGAGGACTTAGGATGAGGGGAATATTACTGAGAAACTGAACTTTTAACGGAAAAGGAAGAAGCAAAAAGCAAAAAAAATTTACAATAGAATGAAACTTAAAAGCAGTCACTTTAGATCAAATGAGAAAGATTCTGTTTCTGAGGGGATTTATCTTTGGTTTGGTTTTCCTTTAATATATACCACCTCTGGACTCTCTATGACAGTGAAAAGAGGAAAAATATTGACTGCATTATACGTACACTTGGTTTTGTGAAGGTTTTTCAATAGATTTTATAGAATAAGTCACCCAACATTTGAGGGAATTGATTTTTATTTTGTCCATTACCGCATACTTAGTAGGTGTTCAGTAAATATTAAAATAAATGAGTGTTAAAGTCATGTTAGGGCTATTGCTCCCAGCACCTAAGATAGTCATATGGTCTTCATTATGTGGCTTAGCCATCCAAGCTTTAGCTTATGTCATCACTGACGATGAATAGGACGTGAAATAATTAAAGCTCTCTAGGTTCACAAAGACTCATTTTTTATTTGGCTTACATTATGGTTGAACAGTATTCCATGTGCTTCCAAGTTTTTTGATGATGTTACAATAGAAAATGAATTAATGAAAGTTGTTCAGTGCAATTTTGCTTTATTTGAGAAAACAAATTTTAGGGGAAACTAGTTCTTATTTTGAAACAGTGGAGAACATAGAGTCAATGCCTGACTTTGTGTGTTTGAAACAGTGGAGAACGTAGAGTCAATGCCTGACTTTGTACCTTTGAGTTATAATGTGTACCTCTCAGATTTATAAGATGCAAGAGAGAATGATCCTAAGAAAAATACCAGTCTGTAAACTTGTCTTGATACTACATTAAGGTCCCATTTATAGCCATGTCTCCAGTGTGTGATAAAAATAACAAGTTTTTGTACCTGCCTAAAGTTTTTTCCTAAGGGAGAAATACAAACAATAGAAGAAGTCCTTAGCATTTTCTGGGGGCGTGTCCTTGGAGGAAGGGGAACTCAGAAGATAATATTGGTCACCAAAATATTTGGAATATTTCTGATTATAGCAAAACTGCAAGAGATGCATAAATGGAATATTTGTATCATTCAAAACCTTTTTCACCAGGTGCAGTTTTGGTATCGTTTGTCCGAGCACTCTCTCCTCTCAGTGTTTACAAGAACACTGAGTGGAAATTTGCAAAAGCAGGGCGAAATCATCAGATTCTCTGAATCTCAGTGGAGCCAAGCAAAGATCAGCCTCTCTCTGAAAGCTGAACAATCCATTCTGCCCTTTCAGGTAAGCTCTTAAGAAATGAATGCAACTCAGCAGAAGATATTTAGTGCTAATCCTTTCAGACAACAAAGTAAAACATGTAATGTACCATGAAATTGATATCAATAAAGCAAACACATTCATGATCATAGATGGATAGAGAGGTTATTTTTGTCTCAAGGCTCAGGGCTCGTGTGTCAAGAATAGCAAAAGTGAGAAAAACACTAAATAGGGTGGCAGTGAGAATAACACTTTGAACTATTTTTTTTCCCTAAATGGAGATGGTGGATTATATAAAGCAGTGAAAAAATTCTGACTTGGGCCATACTTAGATTTTAATCCTATTGCCTTATTTTCCGTTGTTGTTTAACATGGAAAATTGCTTTTATCAACTTTTGATGTGATTGTCTTGGTTAGTACTGTAATGCAGCAGGCAACTGCAGCTTATTAAATGGGTGCTTCCCTTAAACCCTGTTCTCATGACTCCCAGGTGACATTTGGAAAGAGTCATTTTAGACTAGACTGGATGGGGAGTATCCTGAAAAACATACTGTTTTTGAAATCGGGGTCTCTGAGTTCCAATGTGTGCATATCTCATTGGTCCAAATGACTGAGCAGATATTGTTTTTGAACTTCCTATGCAATGATAATAAAAGCAATACTTAAGAGGAGTCTGAGTATTAGCGAGAATGTAGTTAAAGTGGTGGCATACACATGGGCTCTGGAGTGTGTGTTCAAGCCCAACAGGAAGTCGCTTAAGCCTCTGTCAATCTGCCTCTTCCTCTGTGGATGTGGGCTGTGAATATAATTGTTGACCTTTAGGTCCTTGGTAAATAATACACCTCATTTAGCCTTTACTTTTGAACCTATTGGGATAAATGTAGAAGTCAAACAGATAAAATATTTTGGAACAGATGCCTTGATAGTCTATAGTCATGTATTTGAAATAATATTTGACTTCAGAATACATAGATTTACTCAGAGAACATATAATTCTGCCACAGAAATTTAGGAACATGAAAATCTCAGTTAATAAAATGAACCCATTGATGAAATCAATGCCTCACAATCTAATCACCATTGAAAAGCCCCACTTATGAACACATGGGCTTTTTTGGGGTCATACATTGATCTAAACCACTGGTGGTAAGCCTACGGCATGCATGCTGCTTGCATGCCCTCAGTTATCACTGAAAGCTCTAAAAGGTTTGCCATCATTGATCTAAACTGAAAAGGTCCTACTGGGAGTTGGCTGTAGTAAGTGTTTGTTTTGGAAACTATAGATAAATACAAATAAAAGGTTCTTCAAATTTCACCACCAAAATTTACCACTATAGGTCTACAACCTTGAGTCAGCAATTTAGAAAATTTAATTTGTAAAACAATAAGCTTTTGCCCATTGAACTGAGTTGTAAAATCCAAGCTTAGCCGAATCAATGTGGTTTTCAAGCACATCTCACTTAGTTTATTTAGTGATGGGTTTGATTGTGTATGTATTGTCCCCGCTTCCCTGAGGGTATCATGTTATAAAGACAACCAGTATGTTATTGGACACTGTCCAGTTTGAATTACACAAATCTCAAAACCTATCTGGCCCAAAGACTTTAGATTAGGCATCACGGGCTTATATTAACATTCATGTGAATATCAGTTCTCAGTTCATATTTCATGTGTATATCCATATGCATATTTACACACAGGTATATACTTGGCATATTAAATATATCAATATGACAGAGTAACTATTTCAAACTAGAAGTACATACAGAGAGAAGCAAATACAAATGTACTCACATCTCTGAATTGTCAACATTTTATTTGCTTATAATGATGATGTTTATTTGCTGATCAAGATGAGGTTTTGTCCTCCTTGTTTTCTTCCCATCCCATTTCTACTACTCTTCAGGACAAACAAATGTTACCATTGTATTGGTTTTAATCTAATTTCTCCAAAAGTGTTTTGAATAGTATAAAAATATGCATGAAGATGCTAGCCAACTGCGGTTCTACGTACTTCTTTTATTAACAACAAATGAAAAAGATACTTTATAGCAGTTACAAATATTACATCTATGGATTAAATGTTCAAAAATCTATCTAAAGTAGATTTTTTAAGAGACAGGCTAGAATTTTGGTACTTCAGCTTTAGTGGATTGCATTGTTTAAGGGTGATTTTAGATACTGCTGAGCCCTCAGCTCAATATAACTAAGCTCTGAAAGTATTTATACAGTATAACCCAATCCAATCCAAATATTAGAGGGAGGAAAGGCATTGGGACTGTGTGACCTCTTTGTCCTCTTGGCCATGAAATTTGGTTCCAGCATCATCCTTTTAATGCCAATTTTAGACTATAACACAGTAAAAACTGCTTTGAGTTTCTCAGGAAATAAGTACCCCTATTTGGTAGGATGTTCATTCTTCCTGCTGGCAAAGGATTTGGAATAATGCTTATTGTCTAAAATCATTACCGTTTGTATATTCTTTCTGTTACTTGGGTGGCTTTCACTGGAAGAAGCTCAGTGCAATAGTTAATAGTATTCTTGTCAATCTCTTTTAACTTGGTCTGCTCGTTTGCTGTGTTCAGCTTTTCACACAAATATATTCAGTTTTAATTTCTCTTTTCCCTGCTGCTCTCCTCACTCTTAATGTTAAAAGCGATGTCTTTTCTTTATTGTTTGATTTCATTGATTTCACATTGTTCTACTTTCTGCAAGTTCCTGTTTAAACATAACACTTTTATATTTCATCTTGAAATGACTCTTGTGAAATTTTCCAGAATGATCAATATAGATCTTCACTCCTAAGCAGAGTCAATGATATAAAGCAGTAACAATTTCCTGGCCTTATTTGAAGATTTAGTGAAGGGTGAGATTTATAATGCAAAAGTAAAAGCAGATCTAGTCTATGCAGTTTGCTGTGTCTTCAGTCTTCTTAATCTAGATGGTAATTCTACCAATAATTGAAATCATTCCTATTAAACTCTTTAATGCCTAGAGCTTCATTTTTGGAACACCTGTAACAGTGGAACATAATAAAATTTTTTCTCTTTAAATTTTTGTTCCTTGAATTTTTCTAGGTAAGGTATGTGAATTTCATGAAAAAATTAAAAAGATTGCAATCTTTAGCATAAGTGCATTAAAAAGAAAAAAATGGTCATTCCCTCTTAAAATATACAAGTGTAAATAATTATCATCTCATCATTCAACATCATCTTGGCTATTTCTACTTTTTGTTTTAGCATGCCGATCTGAGCACTTTCCTTTGGGGACTAGTGTTAATAAATAATAAGAAAGAAAGAAGTAGTTTAGAAGAGATCTTTCAGCTATTCATGAAGTAAAAGTAAAAACTTTCTTTTATAAGATTTGTAATGAAATTTGATAATTTAAATGTTAGATTAAGTATACATGTCTTTGTTTCTAAAACTATTTGTCCTGATGATAAATAGTTTGATGATTTTGCTTTCTTCACTTACTCTGTTAATCTAAGGCTTTGTTAAATTTTGTTTTGCTAGGTAGCTCTGTTATACAGTGTTTGCTGAGGATCAGATATGTCTTTACTTCATTACAGTAATACAGTATAGCATAACTAGTATAATCATTAATAGCTCAAGTAATGGATTTGGTATCTTATACTTATTTCTTCTGTAGCACCTATGATATAGTTTACTTGTTAGGGGAAAAGCAATGATCTTTTCCTCACCATCATGAGGTTCATGGCTGATACTCCCATAACAAGAGACAGATTTCAAAAGAGAAAGATGTAAAGATGTATTCAGTTTTACTTGAGATGGATCTTCAGAAATATTGAAGATCCAGGGAAAATTGTATTTTAATGTAAAGAGGAATAGACAATGATAGAAAAATGATTTGACAAAAATGTATGATATCATGGCAATGAATTGGAGGAAATTTAGCAAGGCCTATTTGTTCAGATTCTTTTTGCCTTGCTGTAGCCTTGCTTTCCTCCAGGTATAAGGCGGGACATTTTTCACATGGAAGTACTGTGATAGAACCCACTTTCAGGCTCGGTGGGTCAGAGAATTCCTCAAGGGCCAGCTCTCATACAGAAAAAAGAAAGTCGAAGTGACCTCCACATTTACCATATTTTGGAGTAGTGTGTTCTGAGCCATGACATAAATGAGACACAACTAAACTCTGAGATCCTGGAGATCAGATGTCCTGTGATAAGAGGAAGATGGCCCTGTAATCTGTGTCCATGACTGCTGGTCTGCTGCATAGGCCATTAAAGCTCTGGAAATTATCTTTCTTTCTCTCCCATCCCCCCCAGCCTCCCTTCTTTATTTCCTTCCTTTGTGGTGGAATAACAACATAATAATGTGAGTGATTAACAGGAAAGAAACAAATTATATCAGTCATTATTCAGAGTGTTGGAATAAATTAAACTGAAATAGATGCCTCTCAGTGCTTTAGCAAATGAATATGAGCAATGGCTCTATGTGGTTTTTGGTTGTGTGCTTTACCACATTAAGTATGTTTCTGTGTGTATATACATAATATATACATCTTTAAATATTCTGCATATGGAAATGAATCACTGCCTCCAGCAGACCCATTACAAATGAATTCATATCTCAATTAAATTGAGTGGTAAACCACACAGTTGATTACCCCAAAGAGCTCATTTTAAATGCATATGATTCTTAATGGCTCCAATGGGAAGAGGAGCTTTCACAAGTGATGAATGTGGCAACTTTTAATTGAAACAAGGTTACCTAAGATATCAAGGTTATATAAGATGCTGTCAAAGCAGTTATGACTTTATAAATTCATAAGCTGAATGTTCCAGTCAAAACATTTTTTTTTAATAGAAAGAGAAAATGGGACAGGTTCAAATGAGTTCCTCTATACAAAGAAATATTTTTGTTAAGACTTACTCTTATGACATTTTAAATAATTTCATCTTTCTGCAATTATAGCTAATTCTAGAAGGTACTGTTTTTTCACTGAATGCTACAGTTGCACTGGATGACATCACTATATCAAAGGAATGTGAAGTTGCCTTTAAGACACTTTCAGGTACCAGCGTGCAAAACAAAGGTAAGTGTTTTCCTTGTGATTATTTGTTTTGAACATCGATTCATTTAACCTCTTTATGATATCAACATACAAAATATATTAAGGTCACCAATACAGTACTAAACAGAGAATTTGGATTATATCGTATGCCCTTGACACATAAAATAAACTTTTTACAGCCGTAGGGACTGAATCCAAGATGTTGCTCCCAGCCCCTGTTTTATTTTTCATTTTTAGGTAGGGTCTTGTTAAGCCCCTAAATCACTTGGGCTGGGCTTGAATTTTTGATCCTCCTGGTTGACCCTTTCTCTGTGCTTAGATTATAGCTGTGCACCACCACATCCAGCTCACCTAGCCCTTTTTTATTTTTTTTATTTTGAGATAGAGTCTTACATGTTGCTAAATTTCCCATGCTGTGTGCTAGAATTTACCACCCTCCTGTCTCAGCCTCCACAAGGGGAATAATAAACATGCACTACTATGTCCAGCTGTCTTGGTTACTTTTCTCTCGTTGCTGGGACAAAATACTTCATGACCAAAATTAAGGAAGGAAAGGTTTATTTCCCTTGCAGTTTGTGGAGGTTTCAGTCCATACTTGGTAGGATACAAGGCAGAGTGGCACATGGCAGAGGGCTACAGCTCATGGCGGCAGAACACAACAAAAGCAACAAGCACAAAAGGGAGGAAAGGCCACAAGCAGCCTCTTCCTCTCCCTTACAAATGCACACTATCCACCCCAGGGCAGGTGTACCTCTCACACCCATAATCAGTCAAACTCTAAAAGCCTGACCCATGACCACATGAGGCTTTGGGGGGGATACCCAGACACAAACCACAACACCAGCTTTTTATATTTTAAAGTAAAAATATGAAATAATCACATTCTAGGCCTTAAACTCTTGTTCAAATGTATGGAAGAGATTCTATTTTTATTGCTGAAATTTTCACACACAGATTTTTTTAATTATAAAAATTGTGAGAGAACTATAGTTATTTTGCATGTCTTCAAGATATTCCTATAAAAATAACTTCTACTAAATGTTTTTCTGTTTTAATTGAGCTTGTAATGAAATTCATATTTTGAAATCACTCTGGAGTTAAAAAAAGTAACTATATTTAGAGAAGAGACTTAAAGCCAGCCCCAAATTTAAAGGTTAGCCCTAAAATTCTTTACTTACAGTTAAAAATATTTTTAAATAGGAGATGGAGTTTATAAAGAATCTCAATGAAGGGCCAAAAAAGATTGTTATAAAAATGGATTCAAGTCAGTCAGGTACTGCATTTTATAAATCTAATCATTATTCTGGGAGTGCACTGAAAAAGTATACATCATGCCCCTGGTCACTCTATAACATAACAGTAATTGATATTTCTTTCTGACATCTTTACCCCCAGGTCTCAATGAATAAATAGAGAATATTAAAAGTGTTACTTGAAGGCTATCAAACTTTGCTTTTCCTAATCCCTATACACAAAAAATAATTTGTTACCTGAAAATCAGGCATTCTGTGTAGTTTGCAGTCATATTTCCTTAAACAATACATTTAGTGAGAAAAATTGCATTCTTAAAGCAGCTAAATGCACTAATTAGAAAAGACATAAAGAACTGGATTGCACTGGATTAAAGAAATTTTTTAAAAATTAATTAGCTTATTATTTTTAAATTGGAATTGTACACATTTTGGGAGTATAGCAACATAATTTAATACATATACACATGTATTATAATTAAATTAGGGCACAGTCTAACCTCCCTAAATATTTAACATTTTTTTACCACAAATACTTGTACATATTCGTGAGACAGTGTGATTGTCGACTACATATATACAATTTACATCTATCGAATCAGAGAAATTAACGTTTCCATTCATTGTGACTTTGACTTGGAGCTTTCAAGCGTCCTTCTTCTAGGAAATCATAAAATATATAAAAGTTACTGAGAACCATAGTTGCCGCATTGTGTTATAAAACACTAGATTTTACTACGTAGTCTAATTGGGTGTTGGTTTCTATTATCCCTCTACACTCCCTTCCCAATCCCTCCTCAACCTCTTAATCTCTGTTAATATTTTTATTACCTTTTAAAATCATTAACATATGAAAGAACATCTGGCATTTGTCTGATTTGTTTCACTTAACATAGCTACCCTTATTCCACTCATTTTGCTGCAAATAATAGCACCTGTTTTTATGGCTGGATGATATTCCACTGTGTACATATAGATTTCTTTATTCCTTTATTGATGGGCTAGGTTAATGCCCTATTTTAGCTGTTACAATGACTTTAGTTAAAGATCTCTTATTGAAGACATGTTCTGTTCAATAGTTTGTGTAATTCTGTGTGCTAACATTGTGTGTTAGAATGTGTCATACATGCATAAAACAACCTTTCTAATTTCTGCACATGTGTGCCTCATGTGTTTGTGTGTGTATATGTGTGTGTGTATGTGTGTGTGTGTGTGTGTGTGTGTGTGTGTATTGTGTGGCATGGCTCTGATTGACCCTGATAAATGCAAGGCAACAGATTTAATGATTCATGAATTTTCATGGGCTAACAACCATTTATCTTTTCCATGCTTATTAAAACATTCATTTCTCCTAACCAAATATTTCTAAACTAACATTGAAATTATAAGCATTAATATTAACATTAAAGAGATGTCACTAGAGATTTGAAGGCAGAAAGATATGATAGATGTCATCTTCCAACTATCATAAGGATCATAGCCAATACACCGATAATAAATGTAGGTTAACAAGGGAAAAGCGTAACAGATTTAAGCAACCTTTCACATGATATAGGAGCCTTCAAAAATGAAGATCCAAAGAGCTAGAGCAAGTTGTCTGCATTTATACTTTGGTTTCATGAGGGGTGGACAGCTATAAAGAAATGTGATTGGAGGAAAGGTTGTTAGTGAAGGGGAGGGAGACCCACTAAGGTCTGTCTGTTCAGATTCATCTTGGCCTCTTGTGGCGTGTTCATCCCCTGCTGTTATGGGGTAGATCTCTCTGGAGTGAAGGTCTTGCTTATGAAGGACTTTCAGAAATTAAGTCAGAATTCACTTATGTGTACCTCAATCCAAACACCAAATCAGTAGATTAGGACATAAATCTAAACAGGCTAAAATTACACGAAAGATTCCATAATCAAATTTACATGAATGGAATCAGGGATATAGCTCAGAGGCACCATGCCTGCCTGGCAAGCACAAGGACCTGAATTCGATTTCTAGTAGAAAAAAATTACATGAATGATGCATTACATGAATAATTCCTAAAAGACTAAAGGTTTAATGCAAAAAATAAAAATATCATTCTTACTGATTTGTCTGTGTGTACTGAAGGTAATTATAGGACCTCCTTTATGGAGGTTAGTATTACTAGTGGGTAGAGGTTAGGAAGAGCCTGAGAAGGGGAATTTAAAAATGTTCCCTGTCTCACAGGCAAAGAATTGTCATATCTTTGGAACACAATGGCCAGAGATTTTTCCTGACCCTGTCCTTGAACTGAGGCTTTTAAATGCCTTAACTGGCATACAAATGTCTTCACCACTTCAGAGCAATCTTGGAGCAGGGGCCTTGTATATTTACATTTTAAGTGTAGCACACATGGTAAAAATAGCAAGTGGTACTCTACCTTGACCTTTTGTCTGGCATCTTTAGTTTCAGCATATTTAAAAGCTAGTGTTGATGGAAACACTGTATATTCCATTTATTTGTTGAAAGGGAGATAATGTTTTATCCTTTTGATCTCAGTTTGAAGCTGGCTTTATGTTGTGTGAGGACAAAGGCTGTATTTTATCAAGTAAAGGTCTGTGCACCAAAGCAAAGTACACGAAGCCAATTGTGAATGAAAGTACTTCTTCATCCAGCTAAAATTTGTGTGTACACATTTACTTTCTGAATGTAAAGTGTGTACTGTTCAAGTGAGTACTGTTTAATGAAGACAGTCAGGATGGAGACTGCTATACAAGCTATGAAATTTTGTAAAATTTTGAATAATTTTACTGAATATTTCTGTATTTGTTCATATAGTATAATACAATTAATTAAATCATAATTTATGTGTACATGTTTTCAGATCCGCCCCCCCCCTCCGCCAGTTAAAATATTATGTACTACAGAGGATGAGGCAGGAGGATCACTGAGTTTAAGGGCCCTTGTGCTACACAGCAGCAGCAACAGAAAAAGAAAAACAAACAGGGTAGCAACAACAGAAAACATCAAACAAAATGAAAAACAAAGAGGAAAACCCACTGACTATGATGTTAAGTTTTTCCAAGTGTTTGCTCTCAGTAACTGAAGTGCAGTCGTGTGTTGCTCACGTTAGGGATATGTTCTGAGCAACATGTTTGGCGGTTTCATCACAGTAGAAACATCATGGGGTATATTTACAACTTGCTAAAAGAGTACAGCATCACTGAGTGAAGTCTGTTTTGAAATTTGCTTTAGTTTTCACCTTATTATGAAGATACTATTTGTTACATTCTTTTTTTTTTTTTTTTTTTTACATTTTTTGAGACAGGGTCTCGCTATGCAGTTCAGGCTGGCGTTGAGCTCACTTGGCAACCCAGGCTGGTCTCAAACTCCCAACGATCCTCCTGCCTCAGCCTCCTGAGTGCTGGGATTACAGGCATGTGCCACCACGCCCAGCTACGTTTTATCTTTTTATAAACAAGCACTTAATTTTCTCCAAGACTCAAAGGCTAAAATCTCAGAAACTTTACTAGGCAATTACTACTTTACCTAGTGCTTTCTGTTGTTCAAGAAAATAATGTATGTACTCAATGATGATTTCACATATCAAATAATATCAAGGACACTTCTTAATTTTGACATAGGTTAAGCAGACTCATGTAAGCTATTTTGTTCTAATCTAAGCTATGTGATATAGATGAAAAAAAAAAACCCTGGAATTTATTTAAACTGCTTTATAGGCTCCAAAGGAATTTTAATAAATCCAAACAATATTTTTGAGCACTGTAATTTGTTTCTAAAGATTGTTTAGTCTGAGATGGGTGTGCTTTTCTTTTTTTTAAAGATGTAAACAGTTTCCTAGTTTTCAGTTTTCTATCAGCTCAAGGGTAAAACTATGTAACTCTCTACGTAGTACTTGGATTCAATGAAGCTTGACCAACGACAGGCTGATGAACCCAGGAAAAAGGAGTGACTTCTTATTTTTCTGATGTATTTATTCAAACAGATGCTGATTGTATTTTTGGTAAGACTGGAAATATTTAAACTTAATTATAGAATTAAAGACTTTCTATAATGAAACTCTATAATTTTTTAGCTTACTAAAATATGGACAATTAAGCTACTTTTTCTATGCTCTACCTTATGTTCTTTCTATAGGCCCAAACACGGAGAAAAAGTGTCTCAAAATAAACCTAAATTTGCTAATCATTGATCATCTTTTTTATTAAATGCATATTGATAAATAAGTCCTTATGGAAAAAAGCCTAATTATATTTATTATTAAAAGGAATTCTCATTTTCTACTGGTTTAAAACCTAGATTCTATTTTGTAATTAGAGATCTCTTCCTAAACAGATGTAATTATAAAAATATAATGCAAAGTTGCTTCTGGAGCTCCTCATTTCTGTGACATAAAAAAATAAGTGAAAAAAAGGCTACTCTCATTTATGGAAGTCACTAATAACTAAGAAAAGGAAAAGTATGTCTGTAGATGAATAAAATCTGGTAAATAACATGGTATTTTGATCAATCCTGCTGCAGATAATTCTAATGTTAAATTAGACAAATTTAGAATATTAAAGAACATAAATAATGCTTCTTTCTCAGTTAAAATACTATTGGGATGAAAATCTGAGTTTTTATTGAGAAATTATTTTTCTATGATTATTTAATATTA
>NW_004955429.1:9104564-9119184 GCF_000276665.1 Chinchilla lanigera | reverse complement strand
CCAGCATTTTTTTTTGTAAACATAAAATACTATAGTTCTGTTTTCACCTCTATTACCCTTGTCCACTTTGTTTCTTTTCTCAGATTAATATGTTTCTCTCAGGAAAAGAAGTTCATATAAAGGAGGCATAGTGACCCTTCCATGTAACACCAACTTTTCCAAGCAATATATTTTTCTTCCTCCCTTGCAGAACTTTTCAATTCTGTAGGTAGTGAAATTTATACTTCTCTATTCCGGTGCTATAACACTCTTTTTGGGGTGTAGATCTAACAAAACTCCAAAACATACAATAATATATATACTCTCACATGCTTCTAAAGCATTTATATTATACCTGATCATGTTTGGAGTGTACTTACGTGTATTAACTAATTTACAGCTAGTAACGCAACGGACAAAGGGAAAGAATGTCAGAGCCCCTTGTATGCTCACATAGTTCAGGGTAGAGGTGAGCCCACAAAATAGATTTCAGAGTTGATTTTCATTTTGTCTATTGAGTCTTTCAGGGCAGTTAAGTCTGTACGGTTCCCAAATAATATAAATTTGAGCATAGCCATGAGTTTTTAAAGGAAAAGTATCAAAATAGCCTCATGTTTCTTAAATTTCCAGTGACTGTATTTCAAGACTATTTGTGTGCTTTCATCCTTTGGTTCAGTTTGTATTGTACATACAGAAAAACATTGTTCTTTTTGTGGGGAATCCAATCAGAGAATCTAAACATATGTGCATAAAAGAGACTACAATTGCTTTATTGACAATGAAATCCTGCTGTTGTTATAATAATGATTAACACCTGCTAAAGGAAATATTGTGAAGGATGCAAAGATGTGGTCTATATACTCTGCAGTGGAGAGTAGATTACAGTGTAGGTAAGAAGATGAAAAATAACCACAAAAATGTCACTAGCAGAGAAGAGATGATTTTGCCTCATTGACAGTAAGGGACATCCCCCAACAGAAGGGCCACAGGGGTGGGGCTGGAAGATGATTTGATAAAACTTACACTGTGAATTCTGTAAGGCAGAGGGAAAGCTCAATAGAAGCACTGTTTGCAGTTGGAGAATAGAATTGTTGATCAAAATCTGAGTGAGGCCAATTCATAGAAAAGTTTTCACCTTAGAAGTTAATTTTGTACCGCTGAGGTAAAAGTAGGAGAAACTTTGAGAGAGGGATCTGGAGACGCGGGATAATGCTAGGCAGCAGGCATTGTATAGTGCGGTTTCCAGCCTTGCTCATTTATTCAGCTGATATTTGTCAAGCATTCTACAAGCCATTTAGATAAGAGTGAGAAAGATTAAGAACAGTCCCTTCCTTGATAAGGATTACAGTCTATAGGAGAGCTAGTTTATGCTAATATACATGTAAATTCCACTTTTTATGTTAAAAAGCTTTAGACAAATTATATCTAGCGAATTCAGCTGAGGAGTGAGTGGAGCATGAATTAAGCACCACCGAAAACCAGAAATTGAGAGAGCTCTGGCCCGTAACAGGAAACAGAAGAAAAACGCAGAGCTAGCTCCATACACCAGTTATTAGGGTATTTCAAAAGTTGGATGAGGGAATGGTGGTGACCTGAACCCGGGTGACAGCAGTGGAGGTGGTGGAAAGTGGCGGGTTCTGGATGTATTTTTGGAGATAAGTAGGACTGTTGACTGAATGTAGGGTAAGAGAAATTGTGCAGTGTTGGAGGTGAGTCAGAAGGTTTTGCCTCTATGAACTGGAAAGATAGTGCAGCCATTTCTGACCATGTGTACACTGTAAGAAGATGTTTAAAGGAAAGTCTTGGGAGCTGACACTTGGATGTGTTAAATATGAGGTCTCAGTGAGGTTACAAAGAAAAGATGTCTAACAAGGATTTCTATGTATGAATCTAGAGTTGTGGGAGGAGATTCAGGTTAGAGATATAAATTAGGTTGAAATCAATAGGTCAGCACCACTGAAAGCCTGAGATGAGTTCTCTAAAGTAATGAAAATAAAATATCTAAGAATCTACCAATAAGGGTAAAAGGAAGAACCAACCAAGAAAATAGAGAAAGAGCAGTTTAAAAAGTGAGGGAAAACTGGAGAATTTGCTATTTTGGAAGACAAGTGGGTACAATATTTCAAGGATGTGAAAAATATAGGTTAACGCAAATATTACCGATCAATCAAGATAAGAGTGGACAATTGACTTTTGGATACAATTTGTAGTATTTACAGACTTTGAATAAGAGCAATAGAATTCTGAATGAAGGGAATTCAAGAGAAAATTGGAATGGAGAATGACTTTTGATAACTTTTTTCTAAGACTTTATGGAAGAAAAATTGAGAAAGGAGGTAGGAAATGTTATATGTGATAGGGTCAGGGGAGTTAAGTGTCATGTTTATCTAGGCTTTACCAGAGCGATGACGTTGAGTTAGTAATGACGAGAGGATGGCATCTTGTGCACAGGTATAAAGTACCTACAACCATGGCGAGTTCCTCTGCGGGGACAGAGAGAAATTAGAGGATGTGCGGACAAGTGCTAGAAGGTAGAGAGAACTGATGATAATTGTGGAAACTTTATTTTAGAAACTGGGAATAATAATAATTTTAAAAAAGAAGTTACTTGGATAATACTGACAACTGTGACAGTGACAACAGAAAACATCTTGTCATTATTGATTTAATGACTTCCTTTGGAACTGTATTTCTCCTGGGTATTTAAAATCAGTATATTGAAATATTTAAAAAAGACAAATGATAACTACATACTTACTCAGATTATATTTGTACAGCTCTAACAATCTACATTTATTTTCTTTATTTTATATTTACAAATAAATATAAGTAACAATTTAGAAGTAAATATAAATAACCTTTGCTCATGGAGATCTCTGAAAAATGCCCATCTTGGGGTTTGAGTTGTGAAATTGTATTAATGAATTCCTACTAGTAACATAGTGGTACCTCAGTTTACAAACTTAACTTGTTCCATAATTCTGGAGAAGATGGCCATATCTGTGTGTGTGTGGGAAGGATGGTCATGCTTGTGTTCATCACCCAATGCAGCGTTCTCAAACAAAAATAAAGTTTTGCCAACAGCTTCTGTTTGTGAGCAAAATTGTTTGCAAACAAAAGTGTTCATTAGCTGAGGTACCACTGTAGTGGTCATTGCTATGTTTATCTTTATAAGAGTGTTAATGCTCTGGTGACATGGATTTTAGTTAATATCACTAAACTTTAGAGTGTGGTAAGACAGATGAATAGAAAATGTGATTTGTGAAAGAACTTGCTATTCTTTTAAGCAGAAATTGGCGATTGAGATTTTAAAGGGTTAGCTTTTTCTTATTCATTTACATTTTTATTTATGTCATCTTTGGAAAATTAATATATGTCTTTAATTAAGTTAATGTGTTCAGATATTTAGTACTCATTGGTAAAAGCCCAATTATCCAAAGAGCCAAAGCAGGAATGTATTAAGCTAACACTTAATTATTTGGTTCCAACTCACAGGGACCTTTCATTATCCAAAATGTCCTGCTCCTCAGCTCCTTCTAAACCACTTATTTCTGTCTTGCTAATTTCTGAGAGCCAATTCAATTCCAGTTCCATTAATATTTTCATATATGTAGTATTATTTATTTTTACTTTTATCTTATAGCTATGTACACCTGCTACCATAAGTTAATTTATGACTATGTCCCATTTCCTCTTACAGTTATGTTAATTATTTGGTGAAGTAGTGCTGACCTCAGAGAACTTTTTGGGGTGTAGATCTAACAAAACTCCAAAACATACAATAATATATATACTCTCACATGCTTCTAAAGCATTTATATTATACCTGATCATTTTTGGAGAGTACTTACATGTATTAACTAATTTACAGCTAGTAACGCAATGGACAAAGGGAAAGAATGTCCGAGCCCCTTGTATGCTCTTCCCACTCAGCCCTAGGCAGCAGGGAATAATGGCATTTCTGGGGACTAAAGAAATGTTTAGAGAATATTTCTAAGAATTTTCAAAGTAGAAAAGATATAAAGCCACATTTTAACAGGCCCCATCAACAACAACAAAAAAGACATAAAAAGTAAAACCATGTAGGCACATCATAGCGAGACTTCTGAAAATCTTTAGCAGAGTACAATCTTCAAAGCAGCTCAGAAAAAAAGGTATAAATCACTAGACTTCTCTAACAAGGAAGAGTGGAAACCAGAAAAAAAATGGGTTATCATCCTTAGAGGAATGAAAGAAAATAACTGCCCATGAATTAGTTTGTTACTCAGTATATTTAACTTTTACTTGTGTCTTTTGTAGTTTTATTTTAAAAATTAATTTATTGGTACACTTTTGATACACATAATTATCACATTCATCATGGGGAATTTGTACTTCTACAATGTGTATTGTTTCTTCTTTTTGTGCTCATTCCTTTCCCCCCTTTAACTTTTTTCCTTTCTTATTTTATTGCTTTCCAATGAACTACCACTCATACAATGACTTAAGACAATGTTCATTTATTACGATTGACTCTCTCTATCCATTCTGCATCCAATGATTCAAATACTGCAGATCAAAAATATTTGAATAAAAATTGTGTCTGCATTGAATATGGATAGACTTATTATTCCCTAAACAATATACTATAATAACTATTTATAATTACATGTAACTATTTATGACTTTATATAACATTGACATGCACTAGGTATTATGTGTAGTCTGAAGATGTTGCAAAGTATGTGGGCCAATGCGTACAGGTTACATGGAATTACTACAGCATTGTATGTAAGTACCTAAACACAGGCAGACTTAGATGTGGGGACATCAGGAAAATAAAAGGAGTAGAGACTGTAGAACTAATCCTTCTATACCGAGGGAAAACTGCATCCCATTGTTTGGGGCTATGCATCATAGGATGACATGAGGTGGCTCTTTCTTTGGTGTTTCATAAGGATGTAACCAAAATGTTTCTTAGGATCACTGTGATATGGAAGGCATGAGAAAAAGGTCCTACTTGCTACCTCCTGCAGGTTTTTGGCAGAATTGGGTTTCCTATAGCTGCAAAGCTGAGGTCCTTCTTTCATTTCTCCTTTCCTATTCTTGTGGCCACCTGCATTCCTTTTCACATGGCCCCTTCCATTACAACCAGCAGTTTCATGCCATCTTATTTATTTTCCTTTTTCTCAGTTTTCCTTTACTGTGATAAAATACATCTACTGGTAACATCAACTTTCCTACCATATGCATTGTTACTGAACATATTAGTACTATTAAGTACAGAAAGTCCCCATTCTCTTCCCACTCAGCCCTGGGCAGCTACCACTTTTTTTCCTTTCTTTAGGATTTCATGTACTCTTTATGATTCACAGAAATGAATCATACTGTATTTTTCCTTTTGTAACTGGCTTATTTCATTTAGTATAAGATTTCCAAATTTCGTCAAGGTTGTAGTCTATGTCCTATTTTCCTTTTGTAAAAGAATGAATAACAACTTTGTTCAGTATAATCCATTTGTTAATTCATGTATTGATGTGTGCTTAATGTTCTTTGCATTTTCAACTATTGTGAAGTGCGCTTCTGTGAACATACGGATGCAAGGACCTCTTCATGACACTGCCATCGATTCTTGCTCGTACCATATACTGTATGCTCAGACCTGGAATTACTGCATCATGTGATGCAATCTTTTGAGGAGCTACCATACTCTTTTGCATAGTAGCTGTACCATTTTGCATTTCCACAACAATGCACAAGTGTTCTGATTTCTTTATATCCTTGCCAACACTTGTTATTTTCTTGGTTTGTGTTTTCTTGATAGAAGTCTCCTACTGGGTATGAGGTGGTATCTCCTCCAACTTTGATTTGCACGTGTCTAATTGTTAGTGATATCAAGCACCTGTTTTAATTTAAAAAATAAAAGAATGAAAACATATTAACAAACAGACATCTGTTTACAAAATAGCGCAAGAACAATACAAGCAGTACTGAATTACAGACCAGGAAATTAACAATGGTTGCTGTATTCTATACTGATAACTTCAAAGTGGTTACCCAGGAAAACAAATATAGACATGAAAGATTGATCAAATAATGAATCATTAACTGTTCCTTTCAATAAAGTGATATAAGTCAGTAGTAAGACTATGTTAACTATCCTGTATGTCCATATATACATAGTTTTCCCCTTCTTTCTTTTCCCTTTTCCCTCATCCAAATTGCTCTTTACTTTTGAGCAGTTTCCTTTCATTTCACAATGTCTATCATACCTCCTGATTTTTATTCACTCTTTCAGGTTCTTACATTAGTGAGACAATACATTGGTTACACATGCAGGTCTGATTTATTTCACTTATGAATATGGTCTCTTCTCCACTGCTGGTGGGAATGCAGACTGGTGAAACCATTGTGGAAATCAGTTTGGAGAGTCCTCAGCAAACTAGATCTAGAGGTCCCATTCATCCCAGCTACTCCCTTTTTGGGTATTTTCCCAGAAGATCTGAAAACATCATATCACAGCAATATACGTGCACCCATGTTTATAGCAGCACAACTTGTAACAGCTAAATCGTGGAAGCAACCCCAATGTCTATCCACTGAGGATTGGATAGAAAAATCGTGGCATTTTTATATAATGGAATATTACTCAACTGTAAAGAAAGATAAACTCGAGGCTTTTATAGGTAAATGGTCACAGCTACAGATATCTAGCACCCTTTCATGTGCACTTGGCACATTTGTACGTCTTCTTTGATGAAGAAGTGTTTATGCAAATCCTAGGCCCATTTTTGAGTTGAATTGTTTACTTGTTGGTAGTCTTTGGGGTTCCCAGTATATTCTGGATTTCAGTCCTTTAACAGGTTCATTATTTAAAAATGTTTTCCCCCTTCTGGGATTTCCCTTTTTACTCTGTTGCTAGTGATTTGTGATGTGTAGACTCCTAAAATTTTTATAGAGTCCAGTAGTCTTCTTTTTCTTTTGTTGCCTGTGCTGTTGCTTTCATATACATGAGATCACTGACAAATCCAACATGGCTATTCAGAACTGTGCTTGCTTCCAAGAGCTTTACAGTTTTGGACCGCCCATTAAGTTATAGATCCATTTGAATTACTTTTTATAGTAGCTCGTAGTTAGGTAAGAGACCAACTTTACATTTTGTATGTGATTGTCCAGTTTTTCCTAGAACTGTTTATTGAAAATACTGTCCTTTCTCCACTGAACAGTCCTGACATCTTCATAAAAAAGTCATTTGGATATACGTTTCTGGATTCTTGCTTAGTTTCATTAGTTTACAATATTAGTTTGGATACTGTAACTTTGTAATAGGTTTTGAAATCCTAATGTGTGTGTCCTGAGGTTTTCTCTTTTTTAGCATTGTTTTGATTATTTGAGACCTGGTGAAATTCAATATGAATTTCAGGATGTGTTTTACTCTTTCTGAAAAAAAAAACAAACAGAATTTTGATAGAAATTATAGATTATGTTGGATGATATTGACATTTTAGCAATATTAAGTGTTCTAACCCAGAAGCATGGAATACTTTCCCAACATTTATGTCTTTTTAAAATTCTTTCAGAAGTATCTTGTATTTTTTATTGTACATTCTTTCACCATCTTGTTTAATTTTTATATGTTTTTGATATGATTATAAAGAAATTGGTTCATTAATTTCTCCTTGGGGTTGTGCATTGTTAATGTATAGAAGTGCAGACAATTTTCTGTGTTAATTTTATGTCCTTCTACTTTGCTAAGTTCATTTATTAGTTCTAAATAACAGTTTGAAAACTTTAAGGTTTTCTGCATTTTGTATTACATTATCTGTAAACAGGGAATATTGTACTTTTTTCTTTCCACTTGAATGCCTTTTGTTTGTTTCTTACTCTGTGTAGTTGCTCTTGTTAGGACCTCTTATATGATGAATATAAGAGGGATGAGTGGATGCCCTTCCCTTATTGCTGACTTTAGAATCACAGTTATCAGTCTTTCACCACTGGATGAAATGTTTGTTGTGAGTCTTCCATGGATTGCTTTTGTTGTGTTGAAATGTTTGTTGACTGTACCTAGATGACCTCTTCCACGTTTAAAGTAGTAGTGGTATCTCAAGTCTTTATTATACTTCTGATATCTCTGAATTTATCTGCAATGATTTGGAGAAAAATTTCTCCTACTAACAGGCCTATAGATCAGATTAGCCTTACTTTGAAAATTTAATTATCTTACAGTCTACTGATCAGTAATCTTAATTACATCTTTAAAATCTCTTTTGTCACGTAACAATATAATCACAGGAATAACATCAAGGGATGGAGTTCCCAGGGATTATGCTAGAATTCTACCCAGTATAGTAATTCACTCCCTGTCCCCATTATTTCTCCACATGAAAAACATGTTCACTTTCTCCCATTTGTAATGACTCCTTTCATTATAGCCCCCAAATTGTCAATTTATTAATGTAAATCTCACCAGTTAACTAGTCTAAAATATTATCATCTAATTCATCTCATCAGGTTTGAAGGAGGCCTCTTACTATAATCCATTAGGTATAACTCCTGAACAAGATAACTTTTGTCATTGACTTGTGCAGTTAGAGTGACAATTTATTGGTCTCTAGTATTCCTACCATATGATTATAGGACAGGCACAGGAGCCTGTGGAGAGAGGGAAAAGAGTCACCGGTCTAAAGCAGCAGGAGTTCCTTGATCAGCTTCAAGATGTACGTTGTTGGCTCTGTGTTATGGTTTGTGTCTGGATGTCCCTCCAAAGCCTCATGCAGTCACGGGGTGGGCTTCTAGAGTTTATGATTGATTTATGGTCCAATGTTGGGATTATGGGTGTGACTGCTACACTAGCCCTGGGCCATGTAGTTTGCACACAATGTAAGGGAGGGTAAGGGGCTGCTTGCCATGTTCCTCCCCTTGTACTCTTGTTGCTTTGCTATTTTCTACCGCCCTGAACTGTTGCCCTCTGCCATGTGCCCCCTGCCTTGGAGCCAGCCAAGTATGGACTGAAATCTCCACAAACTGTGAGCTAAATAAACACTCCCTTCCTTAATTCTGGCCATCAGGTATTTTGTCTCAGCAAGGAGAGAACAGTAACTGAGATACTCTGCCATCGGATTTTTGATTCTCTCACCAAGATTCATGATTTTCCTTCCCAATTATTCTTTCCTTTTTATGAGAAGTGGTGTATGTTTTCTTATGAATAACTAGAACACCTGCAATTCAGAACTGATCATTTAATCATTGCTTTCTATTTTTTAATTCTTCTCTTCTAATACCATAATCCCAGCAATTTATCAGTGCTATGAACTCATCGATTATGCCAACTCTCCAAATTTGCTTGTTCCCTCATACACACTTCCTTTCTTGTGCACTTTCAATTTCTGTACCAGCATTTTAATAACTGCCTTAAAGTGACTTCAGCTCTCCTGCAGTCTTTTGATATGCTATAGTCACGAAAACACCAATTGATTCAGTGAAGATCTCAGATGACTCAGACTTGGAATCCCATAGCTGAGCATGTCTGGAGAGAAATAATAAAACATTGTCACCTATTCTCACTTTAAATTCTTTTTTTTTTTTTTTCCAGTACCGGGAATTGAACTCATGACCTCGCGCTTGCCAGGCAGGCACTGTGCCACTGAGCTAAATCCCCAGTCCCTCACTTTAAATTCTTTATCAATGCACTGAAGTGAGTTTTCCTGAGTGTCCAGTAACTACATTCTATTTCTTCAGTCCATTCTCTCTCCCAGAGTCTTCAAAGCATAACCCATATATTTTTCCTGTCTTTTCCAAGTTCTGCCTTCTTCTTCCCTATTTCTAGCTCCTGCTCATGATCTTATATGCTATTTCTCTGAAAAAATGTAAACAGCCAGAAGAGGGCTTTCCTAAGCTCCAGCACTATTTCTGTCTGCCTATAAAATCTACATTTTCTCCTAAATTAACTGTTCATTCCCCAATCATGATCCTCTCTTTCTCTTGCAAGTGAAACCCATTTCTATTGCCTGGTTAGTGACATTGCTCCCATAAGTTTCCTCTTCTGCCAGAGTTTGTTAGCATCATATTGCACATTTTCATTTCTTACATCTTAAATATATCTTCTCTCGATTCTGCTTCTGTCTCTATTTGCCACACCACTTTTCTCTGTTCCTCACAAAACTCAAGCTCCTCAAAAGAGCTCTAGTCTTTCTGTTCTGAACCTATTTTAAGCTTAATGCAGTCAGGGCCTTGTCCCCATTGAGCAGAACCTGTTCCCATCAAAGTCACCAGTGGTTTAGATCCGGTGGTCTATTCTCATCTTCACCTGATATCAGCAGCATTTGATGTCATTTGGTGTCACCTTCATCCTTAAAATACTGGCTTGGCTTGGCTTGTATGATACCCAGTACCACACTGATGATTTTTCTTCTGTTTTTATAACTTCCTCTTGGGTCACTTTGATGGTCTTTGAATGTATATTTCAATCTAGGACTTCTGACATGAACTCCAGACATATGTATACAGCTCCTTCTTAACATTCAATATGATCACTTGAAAAATTAATAGAAATATTATATATAGCATATTTGAATTAAGGTTCTGTCCTGCTCACCTTCTTATTTTTTAAGTGACACATCCACTGTTTCAAGTGCTTAAAGCAAAGACTTTGAAGTCATATCAGCTCATCTGCCATAATACTCCTCATCTGATGTTAAATAACATGGTCCTGTCTAACTTCAAGACATTTCCAGAACAGTTCACTTTATTTTCATTGCTACCACTCAGCCCAGACTGTTCTCATTTCCTGTCTGAATGTTTGCAGTATCCTTCCGCCTGTTTTTTCCCCATTCCCATTTTTGTATCTCTTCAATACAGCAGCTATAGCAATTCAGTTAAGTCTGATTTTATCACTCTTCTGCTTAAAATATTCAAGCTGAAGATTTAAAGTACCCTGTGTGATTTCACTTCCTGTGTCTCTTCTCTCCATCATTATCCTCCAGATGCTCTGGTTTGTGATAGTTTTTGGCTGTGACAGATGCGCTCTTGCCTCGTGGCTCGCGTCCTTGCTGGTCCCGTTATGTTGGGCACGCTTTATGTAGCTGCCTGGCTTGCTTTCTTTCTCCTCTGTCTACTTCAGGTGCTTCCCTAACTCTCCACTTTTGTCTGAAGGCTTTCCTGATCACATTCTATGACACTGCAAGACATCAATAGCTTATTTATCTTCTTCCTTTGCTAGCTCACCTGAGGCTCCACACTCTCACAACTCCCATAATGTAAAGATTTTTGTTTCCAATTCTCCATTCTTTTCATTGCTATTTTCTTACACCCTATAGCCTCCAAATATGTAACATATGTTCAGATTTTTGTTAGATGAATGAAAAATGAATGAGCCTGTGATAGTGATTGCTCTATCTCAATTGGTGCTGTGCTTATAAATTTCTCACTCTGGAGTCTTAAGTTTCTTAATGATGGACCTATTCACACAATATTTAATGTACTATTTGTCAAGAAATGTAGGGTTTTACCATACTTGTAAGCTGACAAGTTAGCCTGCTGTAATTTTAAGGATGCTGGCAGGTGAGGAGACTCAGTGTCACACACAGAGGACTTCATCACTAATGGTCGAATAAACAGCACGGGCACTGTCTTGGTTACGTTTCTCTCACTGCTGAGACAAAATACCCCACCCCCAAAATCAAGGAAGGATTTATTTAGCTCACTGTTTGTGGAGGTTTCAGTCTATAATCAACTGGCTCCAAGGCAGGGTGGCAGGGCAGAGGGGCAACACTTCCAGTCAGCACAAGACAGCAAAAGCAGACAGAGCAAAAAGGGGAGGGAGCAAGCCTCTTTTCTGTCCTTATATTGTTTGCAGGCTACCCCACACCATCTCGGTGCCCTCCTCTTGCACAGGCTCAGAATGTAGAACTGCTGAGTCACTTAGCCAAGCCTCTAGCCTCCTCCAGTTGACACAATATTTCAATCATAACAGGCACCCTGCTTGCATTAGTCCTTGTTCCTCTGAGTTCCCTACATAGGGTGGCAGAGACACACAGGTGGATGTACTATGAACTAGATTTGTGTCACAGCCAAGGAAGCTTGAGCTTCTAGAGCTCAAATCTTTAACAGTGGGCTGCAGATAAAATTGTTTGACCTTTGTTTTAAAGGGAGATATTATCTTTATTACACAGACTAATAACTTGTTCCCTTTTGGAGGAGACTCACTATCTCCTTTCTATGGCTATTTGCTACTTAACTATCCTTGAAAGGACAGCCTGAGAAAAAGGGGCAGATAACAGCTCTGCTCACAGATGATGTGCGGTAACATGCGAGACCCATGGGAATTCTCCCAGCAGTGCCTGTGTAGGTCTACATCAGCGGAGAATTTTACAACCATATGTTAAATAATGTAATTTAATAATTTTTATTTAAAATGCAGTCATTTTGAATGCCAAATGCTGCTTTTTATGCATTTATATTTCTTTAACATGTTTAATTACTTCTATTCATTTATACCAACATTTTATTTCATGGTACTTTTGCAAACACACTCAGGTTTATACATTGCGTTTTAAATAGTTAATGGATATGAACTATTAATAAAGTCCAAAGTTCAATTACTTCAACCTTAGTGTAACTCCAGATATACAGCCATTTCATTCCTGAAACTCAAGGGAATTATACTAGTAGAGAAAAGCTCTATAATAGAAAATATAGTATTAATACATTTGAAATTTATAATAACTGCTTCATCATAGTACATCAACGAACACAAATGAGCATTCTAGAACATTTAATTAGCCATTCCTCCTGCATGCAGTTTTCAGGAAGGTCATGAAATCTAAAGAACAGCATCTTAAAAGAAATAAGAAGAGTCAATCTAGTGGATTTATAGCCATTATTATTATGTAGCCTAAAATCTACTTCCACAGGTTTGGTCAGACATGTTTAGATTTTGTATTATCTTCCATTTTAAAACATACAGCAGGGCTGAGATGGAATCTCAGTGTTGTTTTAATTTGCATTTCTTGAATGACTAATGATGTTGAACATTTTCTCCTGTATTTATTTCCCATTTGTATTTCTTTATCTGAGAAGTGTGTATTTATCTTACATGCCCATTTTTGGATTGGATCTTTGAATTTGGGGAGGCTGATTTTTTAAAAATTCTTCATATGTTTTAGAGAAAAGCCCTTTGTCCAAGGGAGAGTCAGCTACAATTTTTTTCCCAATTTGTGAGTTTTCTTTTTACTCTGCTGGTAATTTCTTAGATGTGCAAAAACTTTTCAGTAAGATGCGATCCCAGCTGTTGATTCTTTCAAGTATTTCCTGTGCAGTTTAGTTTTTGTTCAAGAACTCTCTGCCTACCCCTATATCTTCAAGATTTTTACCTACTTTCTCTTCCAGTAGATTTAGTGTTTCTGTTTTAATATTGAGATCTATGAACCATTTTGACCTGAGTTTGGTGCATGGTGATAGATATTTTCAGTCTTTGGCAGGTGGCAAGTGAGTTAGTTTTTCCAGCCCCATTAAAAAGGTTATCTTTCTTCCTGTGAACTTATTTGGCCCCTTTGTCAAAGATCAGGTGGCTGAGTGTGTCTGTGGTTGTGGCTCTTTCTTTCCATCTATTCCATTGATCCTCAGGTCTGTTTTTAGCCAGTACCATGTTGATTTTATTACAGTAGCTTTGTAGTACAATTTCAGGTTAGGGATTGTGATGCCAGCTGACTTGTCCTTGTTGCCCAGGATTGCTTTTACTATTCTGGGTCTCTTCTGGTTCCAGATGAATTAAGGCATATTTTCTCTAGATCTGTGAGGTATGCTAATGGTATACCTCACTTATTGCTTCCAGAACTATGTTGAATAGTAGTGGTGACAGTGGACATCCTTGTCTTGTTCCTCATTTTAAAGTGAAAACTTTCAGTTTCTGTCCATTTATATGATGTTGGCTGTTGGTTCATCATAGATGGCTTTGATCAGGTTGAGATAAAGACCATCTATTCCTATTTTCTGTAAGGCTTTTGTCATGAGTTTATCAAAAGCTTTTTCTGCATCTATTGAAATATTCACGTGGTAAGAATGACTATTATTAAGAAGTCAACCAATAACAAATGCTGTTGAGGCTGTGGAGAAAGAGGAACTGTTCTGCACTGTTGGTGGGAGTGTAGAGTGGTATGACCAGTATGGAAATCAGACTGGAGATTCGTCAGTAGACTAGGTCTGGAGGTCCCATTCAATCCAACTATTCCCTTTCTGGGTATTTGCCCAGAAGACCTGAAAACATCATATCACAGCGATATATGTGCACCCATGTTTATAGCAGCACAATTTGTAATAGCTAAATCATGGAAGCAACCCAAATGCCCACCCACTTAAGAATGGATAAAAAAGTTTTTGTTCTTTTTTTTTATTGGATTTTTCTTCGGTTTTGAGGAAGGTTAAATCAAGCCTTTTATAGGTAAATGGACACAGCTAGAGACCATACTCATAAATGAAATAAATCAGACCTGCACATGCAAATACCATATTGTCTCACTAGTGTAAGAACCTGAAAGAGTGACTAAAAATTAGGAGGTATGATAGATAATGGAAAACAAAAGGAAACTGCTCAAAAGTAAAGAGCAATTGGAATGAAGGAAACAAGAAGAGAAAGAAGGAAAAATTATACACACACACACACACA
>NW_004955429.1:9050517-9104404 GCF_000276665.1 Chinchilla lanigera | reverse complement strand
TCTGAAATTCAGTATTGCTTGTATTGTTTTTGTGTTATTTTGTAAATGTATGTGTGTTTGTTATTATGTTTTTGTTCTTTTTTCTTTAAAATAAACAATAAAAAATAATATATATAGCAGGGTGCCTGGCACATAGTAGTTCTTATATTTGTGATTATCTACTTAACTAACAGAAGCAGCAAATGTTTAAATTGTAGGTTTTTATAGCAGGTTTGGGTTGGAATTGTATCAGTATTACTGAGTTGTGAAAGATTACACATTATCCATATTTCAAATTTGGCATTTCTCGTATATAAAACAGACATTGTAATATTTTCCAAGATATTTCCTGAAGACTGAATCATTAATACATATATCAATAGATGTTTCCCATGCTGCAGTGATGTCCTTAACGACTCAAATCTCTCTAAGCCACAGTGGTGGTTACTGGTTGGACTCTGGGTATTTTCTGGGTAATTACCACTCATAAGATTAGCCCTGTGACTAAACAGGGTTGTCAGCTTGATTGCTTTATGAGCCATTTAGTGGGTTAGGAAAGCTCACTTCTGGGTGTGTCTGGGTGTTCATGGAAACATGACATGGGTACTTGATCTGGTTCCTTGTCCCTGTCTCTCCCGTGCTGTTCCCTTCTCTGCTTTCTGGATGCCAGGACTGTGAACTAAAGTCTTTACTCGACCGTGCCCTTTTGCCATGATGTGTCTGCCTTGGAGCCAACTGACCACAGACTAAAGCCTATAAAACCATGGCTCAAATAGTCCTTTTTTGTTTTAAGTTGTAATTGTCAAGTATTTTGTCTCACCGTCCAATACAGATCCCTCTTTTAAATTCAGGACAGGTATCTTGCCTGTGTGGCTAGGCCCAGAGGGAGTTTGACATTCAACCACTTGACATGTCAGGACCTATTTCCTCCTATGAATGTTCAAATCTTTGTGTGAGGCCCATATCATCAACCGAGACTTCTCTTTTACACACTTTGTGCTTACTCGTTACAAAGTGCACTATGAGAAGTGAGACGGGTTCTAATTCTTGATTCTTGCATCATAAATGTTCTTGCCTGCTCTGTTTTTTTTTGTTTTTTTTGGTTTTTCTCCGGTACCGGGAACCGAACTCACGACCTTGCGCTTGCCAGGCAGGCACTTTGCCACTGAGCTAAATCCCCAGCCCTTTTTTTTTTTTTTTTTTTTTTTTGGTTTTTGCCTGCTCTGCAATTTCGTTTCTGCTTCACTGAAAGGCAGTGCTGATGACAGTAATGGACCTTCTCAGGCCAGCAAATATTTCCTAATGCCCTTTTCTCCCAGGGCAACTCATATAATTATATTTATATAATTAAGATAGCCTAGTCAAATGATTTTTCTTATGATAAGCAAAAGTGGCTGTAGAGTCATTAGCTTTTCCACCCATAGCCACAGGACAGACAGGTGTAACTGTCAGAAACCCTCTGTCAACAAAATTCTGCTGTGAATATAAGAGCTTCTAGCATGATGCTTGATGGATACCAAACTCTGCATAAATGTGACTGCAAAGGATGATGCTTCTGAAGGTGATGACTGGGGAAGTCAATAATGCCCCAGAAACTGAAAAATCCTTGAGACTCAATTATTAAAACATACCCAGAGTGCTGTATTTTTTAGTTCAAAATGAATATATAGTGTGTAATTTCCATGCCTGTTCAATGACTGGCTAGCTAGTAGATTCATTTTACTGAGTATTATATTTATGATTAAAATAGATTTTAAAACGTGAGGAAATTTCATTATGTAGGAATTAGCAAAGTATACTTAAATTTCAACACCATTTTTGTGTTTACAAATTACTCTTTCCTAGAACAGTTTTAAATGACATACATTTGTACATCGTTATGGGTACCTTGTGAAGGTTTAATGAATGTATACATTGTGAAATATACGAATAAGGTTAAGCATCTCTGTGTCCTCAAATATTTTATCATTTCTTTGTGATGGAATGTTCAAAATCACTACACACTGATCAACCTCTCCCCACTCTTCCTTTGACTTTCTCTAGAGGCTAGTAAGAAACAGTTCACTCTAAACTTCAGTGTGATCAACTGTTTCAGATTCCATATAGGAGTGAGCTCATGTGGTATTTGTCTTTCTGTGCTTGGCTTCCATTTCTTGGCTATTGGGAACAGGGCAGCAGTAAACATAGGAATGCAGTGTTACTTAAGCATACAGGGGGGAAAACTATCTTTTTTTTTGTATTTCTTCCTTTTTAAAATTTTATTTTAAAAATAAATGAAGGAAAACACATTAACAAACAGACAACCATTTACAAAATAGCAAAAGAACAATACAAATAATACAGAATTACATACAAAGTGGTAGGGAATTAACAATGCTTGTTGTATTACATATTGATATCTTCGGAGTGGTTTCTCAGGAAAACAAATAGAGACACGCAATATTGATCAGTCAAGTAATCATTAACTGTTTCTTTCAGTAAAGCAATAGAAGACAGTAGTTCAACTATGTTAGCTATCCTGTATATACACGAATATATACTTTTCCCTTCTTTCCTTTCTCTTTTCCCACAGCCCAGTTGCCCTTTACTTTTGAGCATTTTCCTTTCATTGCAAAATGTCTATCATACCTTCTAGTTTTTAATCACTCTTTCAGGTCTTACACTAGTGAGACAATACAGTGCTTACACATGGGGCTCTGATTTATTTCACTTATGAGTATGGTCTCTAGTTGTGACCATTTACCTATGAAAGCCTTGAGTTTATCTTTCTTTACAGCTGAGTAATATTCCAAAGCTATTGTAATAAAATCAACATGGTACTGGCTAAAAAACAGACCAGAAGATCAGTGGATCAGACTGGAAGACACAGACACAACCACAAACACACTCAGTCACCTAATCTTTGATACAGGGGCCAAACAAACTCACTGGAAGAATGATAACCTCTTTAATAAATGGTGCTGGAAAAACTATCTTTGAAGGGCCTTATCCAAGAGAACTACAGTGTCACTGCAGTGGTTTTTAAAAATCTTACTACCATTTGAATATTCATTATATCTGCAGCAGTATCTCCCCAGACAGTACATAATTAGGTTCTCTTTTCAGGTAGCTGTCTGGGATAGATATTAAACAGTAACAACAACTTGTTTTTATATGTGTGTAGCAAGTACTCCTAGATCCTGTTTTCCAGATAGTCTGAAATAGAAATCAAAGATTTGCTTCCCAGGGATTGAAATAGTATCTACATATTTTTAAATCCCTGGAATTAATCAGTCTATCTATCTATCTATCTATCATCTATTATCTAGCTATATGTTGTTTTTATCACATACACTTAGAAATAGAGGCAGACTTTAAAAACACAAAAATTTAAACATTCTTTGTATTTTTTCTCTAATTTGTAGTGTTCATTATTATTTTTCACTTTTGAGTAGTACTTCTTCAACTTGATTATTTCTCATTTTGTCTGTGTACTGAAATATAGCAACATGTTATTCAAGTAGATTGAGCATCTTAATAGTATTTATATTTAGATATATTCATACACTGAATTGACTTGATAAGATTTGGAAATACTGTGCTTGTCAAATTAGGAAGCAGGAAATTTGATAGAAAGCAAATATATTCCTGCAATTAGATATTTCATAGACACTTTGAAAAATTAAATGTTTGCACTGTTACTACCACACATTCCTTTTCATTTAGTAGTAGCATTTTCAAAATTTAAAATTATTTATCATTAGATTACAATGCTGTTTTAAATTTTAATATTCCATTTAGTGATTTGCTTTATGCTTTCACTTCTCAAACATATCACTGCCTTCCTAATTCATTTTACAAGGAAATATCTATGCAGGCTTTTTTTCTAAACTGCATTTTTGGATAAAAATAGCCAAAGATAAAGGATCCCAGTGTAATACTCATTAGTGGAAATCAACCTCATTTTGCATTTTTATAAGAGTAACAACTGAACATATACACTAAGCCAAGCAAATTCAGATTATGCATTTTTGGTTTATGCTTTTTGCAGTCTAATGACAATTAGCAGTTATTGTCAAGACTTACAGAGAATACGAACTAGGAGTCCAAATATTTTAATTCCAGTTCCACAGTACAACTTCTTAACTATGTAACATTGGTAAAATTAATAACTTTACCTTACCACCATTTCTTCTTTTGTAAAACAATACCTATCCCTTAGGTGGTTTTAAAGGTTGTACCTATATAAATATTTAGTATAGTGTCTATTACACAAGGAACTTGGTAATTACTGCTTATAATTTACCTATACATCTATACTACTGCTATTTATAACTTCAATTTCTTTCCTTTTCTCTTGTCCCTCTTTTCCTCTCATGTTTTTCCAGGATTCTTTATTGATATTATTTCTCCATATTAGCCTGAAAAAACTGAATCAAAAATTTCTTCCCTATACTAAAATGGCCATAATTATTTGTGAAACAGTAAGCTCTACAAAAAGCAGGAATATACATTATATAAATATAGTGGATCTTAGATTTTTCAAGTATTAATTTTTTAAATAGCTGGATTTCTTTTGGCTTAATGTAAAATACTCTGTAGTAACAAAACTGCCCACTGATAATAGCAAGGAAACTGACATTGCTATCTGAATAAGGTAAGAAAATCTTGACAATTCTATAAGCAGAACAGATGAATGATCCTGTTTCTTTGAAAAAAAATTGGGAAAATAATTAAATTTCTTAATTTGAGAATTTTTCCTTCCCAATTTCTGGTATGAAAAGTACAAGTCCATTTTTCAGATCACAGATACTTTTTTGTCTCCTTGAATGTATTTTTTGATGTAGAGAAGCATATTAGGATCATTTCCATTTCAGCAATACCTTTTCAAAGTGTAGGAGCCCTGTAAAGAGAGATCCTAAGAGCCACATTTTTATTCTTCAGTTTCCGATTGCGATTTTGAAGCCAGCAACTGTCGATGGTTTGAAGCAGTCAGTGGTGACCATTTTGACTGGATACGGAGCTCCCCAAGTGACCTTGGTGTTGACTTTGAGAATCAGGCCCCTCTTACGGATCATACTCACAACACAGTATCAGGTAAGAAACAAACAAGACTTACTTCTATTTCCTCTTCCTTTAAACCACAGACAAATGAGAAGGAGAAACAATTCTATTACTGCGAACAGTGGGCCAGTTGAATATCACCCATTATGTTTATGTTGTCTGCATGAAATATTTATGAGTGGAACAGAAAAGCAGAAGATACATTTTTGGCTGGATGAACTGAGATCACTGATTGCTTTTGGCATCACTTAAAACTACATATAGATAATAGTTCAGTATTTGTGAAAGCACATTTGACTCACAGCCACTCTTACTGATTTTTTAAAATTGGTGTATAGTTTTAGTTTCAGTTGGATATGAAACATACTCGGTGTAGGCTTAAGAGACAGATTCACTGTAGAATTCAGGTTTACTAATGTTTTGTTTTTGCATCTTAATAGGGCATTTTATGTTCATTCTGAAGAATAGCAGCAGCTTGTTCCAAGTTGCTAAACTGCAGAGTCCAACTTTCAGCCAAACAGGACCTGGCTGTATGCTTTATTTCTGGTAAATATTAAAGGCAACGATCAATTACCCTAGTAGTCCAGTGGTTGAAGACGTGCTCCTTCATTTGTTAGCTGTTCTGAGTTTTAAACCTTGGTTTTGCTTTTAAAATAGTTGTTGTATTATAGTAACAATTTGCTCTTAATATAGGAGCATATTATTATTATTATTTTTATTATTATTATTATCATTACTACTACTACTGCTACTATTACTACTATTTTATTATCATTGGTAGTGATCATAATGGGGCTTGAACCCAAGGTCTTTGCAATGAGGTGCATCTCCTTTAAAATTTTTTTTGGTTTTGAGACAGGATCTCACTAAGTTGCTAAATTGCCCAAGCTGGGTTTGAACATGCAATCCGTGTACCTCAGCCTCCCAGACTGCTGGAATTATAGGCATCCACCCTACCCCTGACTAGTTGTTTTCTCTCTCTCTCTCTTTTTTTGGTACTGGGAATCGAACTCAGGACCTTACACTTGCCAGGCAGGCACTTATGCCACTGAGCTATATGCCCAGTCCTGTTTTCTCCCTTAAGATGAAAGGAACCCTTCCTCTCCATGAGTCTGGTATTTAGCAAAGACATTACACTGCTCTATAGAAGCGCCTCAAGAAAGGGTTCCACCTTAGCAGATAAACTCTTGCAAACATGCAGTCACAATTACTATAAGAAAGGTGCCAAGAAAGAAAGGCGCCAGTTTGATAACTAATTATTAACAGGCTTTTGGCAGAATGCAATGGCTCATAAATTGTTTCCTTGCTTGTGTTCGCTCTCTCCAGGTTTTATAACTACGGCTTCTCTGTGGGAGCCGCTGAGCTAGAGCTCCACGTGGAAAACTCCAATGACTCAGCTGTCCTCTGGAGGGTGTTGTACAACCAAGGCAAACAGTGGTCAGAGGCAGCCATCCAGCTAGGGCGCCTCACTCAGCCCTTCTATTTGTCGCTAGATAAAGTCAGTCTGGGCATTTATGATGGGGTCTCAGCTATTGATGACATCAGATTTGAAAACTGTGCTCTTCCTCTTCCTGCTGAGAGCTGTGAGTCACCAGACCATTTTTGGTGTGGGCACACCAAGGCCTGCGTGGAAAAGGCTCAGCTGTGTGATTTCGTGGATGACTGCGGTGATTGGACTGATGAAGTTAACTGTGGTAAGTTTTTGGTTTCCTGTTACTTTTTTAGCCTCTCTTACTCATTTTGTGGGTGAGGATTTGACTGTTGTTTAGTTGGCCAAGACACTGACATTAAAGCTTAGTCCAAAGTTGGTGAAGATTGTGTTGCTTATTAATTAATTCATCAGGGACATCAGTATTAAGTAGATTTACTAACAAGGTACTAGGAATACATTGTAAATGAAGTTCCAGAGTCTCTCCCTTCATGGAGCTTGCAGTCTATTTGAGGAGAAGATACTCAAATATTTGATAAAGAAAAATAAAATGGCGGCTTTGACCAAAGCTATGAATAGTCACCCTGTGACTTTATATAATAATGGCATTGAATTCTGTATAGGTTGATGACTTTGCTGAGATCTGAAAAATAATAAGGCAAAATGTATATTCTGTTTTTGGTTTTTTTTTTTTTTTTTTTTTGGTTTTTCTCGGGTACTGGGAATCGAACTCATGACCTTGCGCTTGCCAGGCAGGCGCTTTGCCACTGAGCTAAATCCCCAGCCCCTGAGCTAAATCTCCATCCCCAAAAATGTATATTCTTAAACACACAGCTGGGTGACTGCAGGGTAGATGAATGATAGTTGGTGTCCCTGGAGTGAGGAGATGAAAGGGAAAAAGATACAATGTACAGAAGGAGATGTGGAGGAGGTTAGGTCTGCAGATCTTCCGAGCTCGTACTAAAGAAGTATTTTATATTTGAAAGGTTTTAAGAAGGGAGGTAACATCACACACTTGGAAAGTTGAAGAGTATCCCTGTGGACATGGGCTAGAGGAGAATCGTTTGAGGAGATCCATTAGGGAACTGGCTGTATCCCAAGGGAGAGACGCTGGCAGTGAATTACGATGACACGATGGCAGGGAGGGATAAAGCGAGGGGAACGTGTGTAAAGAGACATTTAAATTTTGATTCCACAGAGCACAGAGTAAGATATACAAATTCAGTCCTACTTTCTGGTTTAAATTCACAAAAATTTGTGATGTCTGATTGTGTGGGCCTTATACTATGATGAACCTAGCTCCAGAAGTGCTTAATGCACTTCTGAAAATGAATCAGAAGCAAATAGTGTTTTTTAATTACAAAAAAATCTGTTAGAAAACAGTTTGCTTCTCTACTGGAACTCAGGTTCCTTCTCCAGAAATTGTAATAATTGTTAAATTTCAGGTGATGTATTTATGCAACTAGGAAGCTAACTATAAACCCAAGAGCCATAGTACATATGCACTACATGGGAAGCATTAAGGGAGTGCCATAGAAAGCATTGGAGAGAGCGACGCATGGGTGTTCTCTTGTAGATATAAGTATATATTACCAAAGACAAATTAAAGTCAGATATGTTAGAGTCAGAATTACCATGCATCTCATGAAATTTACATCATTTACATTTGAGTGGATGCAATAAAAACTGATTTTGACAATAACCATCGTGAGAAATATCTCTTGCCCTACAATTAACTTACATTTGTGAATTTGGGAAGTCTCTCAGTCTTTCTCAAGTTCTCTAAGTCCTACTTATAAGAAAGGATTTATGTGCTCCTAAGAATAAGCAAATGATCCATCAAACTTCCCCAGTATTAACTTAGTAGGGTAGAAGGGAGAGAGTTTCAACTCTCTAACATCATAATACTTCTTGTGATTATGTATTAAAAGGAAGTAATAGTGGTATCAGAATATCAGTTTCTCTCACAGCTTTCCATTGTGAGATACCATTAATTCCATAATATACATTAGGCATTCAGAAGCCTGTGGAATATTTTATGAAATATGTGCTGTGATGTGGTCTTTCATTGAAGGGTGAAGCTCCATATATTCCCTTTGGAGATGAAGTTGGAGTGTGCAGTCCGTGGGAAGACAGGCAGTGTAAAAATCTGCTGGCTTTAGTGCCAGGTTTATGTCAAAATCGCAGCAACTTGACATTCTCCTGCTGTACAGCCAGAGACTGACACCTGGAGCGTACATTGTGTGTCCCCAGTTCACGTCACAGCTGGGCTTGATTAGCTGTGAGAGAGGAAATATCAAGTGAAAGCTCATCTCCCATTTGACATTTACTCACTCGGTTCCCTTCATTAGGTCTAAGCTCCTGTTCTGTGGTTTTCAGAGACAGGTGATTTGTTCTCGCCTGGATGCATTTATTCATATATGCCTTTATTTATTGTTTCAGGGTGTTTGTCCACCTTTGGCACCAAATGCCATTTCTAAGATGAATAGTTAAAGGACAGCTGACATTTACTGTTTTAAAATATTATGTAAATGAAGCTAAAGTGTGGAACTCCCTATGAATTCTAAATCCTATCCCCTTGGCCCAAACATTGCCAATGTATATTTTATCCCATTTGTTCTAAAGCAAATATGTGATGTCAACAAAATCTTCATGTTTTTCAAGAGGAAAATATTGCTATATTATCCTAGACATAGAGAATTTAATTGCTAAGGGGCTTGTCAAGTTGTTGTTAGTGTGAATTATCTGCCAGCTGAAGGGAGAAATTCAAAAGTGATGCCTCAAATGAGCTACAATGCTGAGAGGGAAAGACCACCACCCATGGGACACAAGGAGCCAACAAGATGTGTAATATAACATTAGGGATAAGCAGATGGAGGGAGGGAGGGTTTAGGATATATAGGGAAGATGGCACAGGATAAAAGGCAGGATGGGTGGGGATGAACCAGAAATCAAATTAACTTGGGGAGGAGTTTACATTTGAGTTTAAATGAGAATGTACTAAAGGATCCGAATTGTCATTCTAGCCCTAGTGTGCAAAGATGGGGGCAGGATACCAAAACAGTTGCTTTTAGGGTGAGAGCTGGAAAATGCCTACATCATAATTATCTTCTGTACTGGCTAAAAATGTAGTTTTCTGGGTTTCACTTTGTATCTAATAAACTATACTGTAATTTGTTTTGGGGTTTACCATGAAATAAGTAATTTCACCGCAAGCTGCAGGTGAATCTTAAATATTGCAACCTTGTCAGAGTTTGAGTGTTGTCAGCTCATCAGAATCCCTAATGGGTTCTAAACATCCTAATACATAGCTTTACTATCTGGACCAATGAAATCAATGCCTCAGGAGGTGAATTCTGCCTTTGATGTTCATCTGTTTGCTTTTTAATGCTCCCTGGGGATTGGAACATTCAGTTAAGGTTGAAATGCACTGAGCCAGAAATTTATCATAGTGAACCAGCCAGGAAATTATGATCATTTGTCTGGAGTTGTGCTAGTAGAAATGGAGAAGATACATATAAAAAAATTAGGATGTAATGGCCAAAGCAATTCCATCTTAGGCCACAACATATTATTATTTAGTAAATTATCTGGGATTTATTCACTCTTCTAAAAGCTGTACTTTACAGGCGCGGTAGTGCAAGCCTGTAATCCCAGCACTCTGGGAAGTTGAGAATTGTAAATTTGACCCCAGCCTGAGCAGCTTAGCTACTTGATGAGATACTCCCTCTGAAAAAGGGTTAGGGGCAGTGGTGCAGCAGCTCAGTAATACAAAGGCTCTGGGTTCAAGTGTCAGAACCACAAAAACAAAGCCAAAATGCAAACAAAAACCAAAACAGTAATATTGCATATTAAATTAAAACGGCTTAACTTGGCAGAAGCAGAACATCAATTAGTCATCTTAATGATATTTACTTTCTGTCTTTAATAACTTCTGCTATTATTTGATGTTGATTTCAGAACCTGAACTCCAGTGTAACTTTGAAAGTGGAATTTGTAACTGGGAACAAGACACAGAAGATGACTTTGACTGGACCAGGATCCAGGGTCCAACTTCAACCATTAATACAGGGCCAATGAAAGACCATACTTTGGGCATGGTGCAAGGGCACTACCTCTACATAGAATCTTCAGAGCCCCAGGTTTTCCAGAACAGTGCTGTGCTGCTCAGCCCGGTGTTCAATGCCACTGATTCCAGCGGCTGCATCTTCCGCCTCTACTATCACATGTTCGGAAAGCACATTTACAGGCTGGCTGTCTACCAGCGGGTCTGGAGTAATTCAAGAGGGAAGCTTCTATGGGAGATATTTGGAGATCAAGGCAACAGATGGATGAGAAAACTCCTCAACATTTCCAGCAGGCAGCCCTTTCAGGTACAGACAATGGGTTTCATAATGTATATTTGAAATAGCTCAGAATGTTTATGCAGTGTGAAAGATCACTGTATTCCTGAATGAAAAACCAGTGGAATTTGATCATAGTTACTCTGACACACATTTATCATTTAATTAAGGTTGTACCAAAGCTATTTGAGTTGCCTTGCTCCTTGACTATGTGTAATAAGGTATGATTAGAATCTCTAAAGGTGAACACATGGTGTTGGGAACAGCTGCAGATCCCTTCAATTTTAAGTAATTGTTCTACTGAAATAAAGAATCTGGGAGAAGAAATGAGTTTGGTGCAATCTCTGAGATTCTGCCTGGACTCAGAAATCTGTGATTGTGAATAGTTCATTTGACACTTTGACTTTCTATAGATGAGCATGTGAATTGCAGACAGAAGGCATGCTTTATTCAACAACCATGCTGCATTTTTGAGGGAGAGCTCAAATTTAAGTCCAGATCTCTTTAATTTCAATGCAATGTGTTTTACTCTCAATCTTGCCTGATTTCTTAAAGTCAAACTTGCAATAGCAAATTGAAATGCATATGTGGCTTTTATAATTTTGCAAAGGATAGATGTATGTACTCTATTTGAATCTTTCAGCAATTCCCTGAAGTGGGTAAGTCAGATATGCTTTTTGGAAGATTCATATTTTGAAAATATGGAGAAAAAAAAATCTCAGAGAGATTGTTAGTTTTACTTGTCCCAAAAACTTGTAAGTAGCAAAACTAGGGCTTAGGAACCCACAGTTTTTGAGTTACTGTCAATCATTGCCTCTTTAACATATCATCCAGGATGCAATATAAGGGGCCTGAATATTTGTTCTTTTCCTCTTTGTTCAAATACATATCGTACTGCGAGAAGTTTCTTACCTACTTCTGGTTGAAATTTTCTGTTTGTTTGCATACACTAACCTTCTTTCATTTACCCAAATTTAAAGCACTAGTTCTATCTAAATCTAGTTAATAGTTTCATAGCCAATAATTTAGCTGTGGGTCAACTTTGGAAACCTGACAGTCACAGATGTCACTCAATCTGTAAAAACACATTGGGGTTGGAGATTTATTTAGAGACACATAAACTAAACAAATGAGAACCAATCCACCATATGTGGTATGATAGCTAGAATGTATTTGACACATGTAATGATATGAAATGAAGCTGAAGAGGTTTTTGACTTTTATTTAATAGTAGCTCATCCACATCAAATTAATCCTTAATGTCTATTTAATTCAACTTTAATTTGGACCGAACTAGTATTTATAATATTTACTCCAGTACTGCTTTCCAGGAGAAAACCAACTTTACAGGGAAGCATTTTTACAGTCAGATACACATGTGACTAACCAAGGAACCCTTTGGTCATGAGTATAAGCATAAAAATTGAGGTGTGAAACCCACCCAGGGTTACATGGATTGATATGCTTGACTCTATCCAAGGGTTCTTTTATTTGAAATGAAACTCAGACTTGCAATGATGTCATGAAAGTTTCTGCATGCTGTGTGAATTAATTACTCAAGATAGCAAAAGTGGAGTCCAATTTCAGCGACAAGATATTTTCCTCCACTAGAAAGTGGGTATTAATAGAATAAAGATATTCTACTGAGAAAGAACAGTAGTATCAACCAGCACTTTAATTAACTGTGATATTGCAAGAGCAGTAACCTAGCATTATGCCCAACAGGTACTTGTTAGATATTTGCTTAAAAGAAAAATGTAAGACTTCTCAGGATAACTCATTTCAAATGAACTATTTATAATTAGGCTAGATTGTAGATGCAGTATTAAGGAACTGCTTGCTTGTGAGTATCAGTTTGAAATATTCAGCCAAGTAAGTGAAAGCTTTACAAATTGTGAGAGAAAACAGTCAGTACCACCTTCTCACCAGTTTTAATAAGATTTACTGGGTTATAATTGATATACAGTGAAACTGTATACTATAAACAGTGTATACTATAAACTGTAAACTATATACAGTGAAAGTTTTGAAACCATCACCACAATCGAGATGATGAAAAAGAGAATTTTCCTTTAAAAGATTCCTCATGCCTTTTTATAATACACCCCTCTAGACCTTCCCTCTCAGTACTGAACTGTTTTCTGATACTAAGCATTAACTTCTATACTCTACAATTTTATATAAAGGAAACTGTACACCATATAGTCTTTTTATTTTAGCCTGTATTGTTCCACTCAGCAAAATTATTTGAAGATGTCATAGCATGTATCAGTCATTCATTTGGATAAAAGATCATTTTATCCAGTAGCTGATTTATTGATAGATTATTTTGAGACTGTGCTATTATGAATGAATCTGCTATGGACAGTTGTGTACATGTATTTCTGTGAACACCCATTGTTCCATCTCTTGGATGAATAACCAGGAATAAAATGGTTGGATCAAGTGGCAGAAAAAAGTAACACTTTAAGAGATTCTTAACCTGTCTTCTGAAGTTGCCCATATTTCATTCCCATCAGCAGTGTATGACAGTTCCAGTTCCTCCACATCCAAGCGAGGGTTCATTATCATGCTTCCTAATTTTTGCCCTTCTAAAACAGATAATTGCGTATCATCCTGATTTTAGTTTGCATTGCCCTAGCACGAGTTATATTAAACTTATTTTCATGAGTTTATTTTGCCAAATGTCTACTCTGAAATGTCTGTTCAAGTCTTTCACTCACTCAGTTTTTAAATTGGCTTTTTATTATTGTTATCATTGTTCTTATTTTATTTTTCATTTTCATGTTTGAGCAGCTTTATATATTCTGGATGGAAGTGGTTAATCAGATGTGTGAATCTGAATACTTTCTCCTACTCTGCATCTCTGTGCCTTAGTACTGAGCGCAGTGTCTGGAACTCAGTTATATAGTAAGTGTTACTGAATGGTTGATTGACTGAATAGCTGAATTCCTATTTACTTAGCCAAAAACCAGAGCCATTGTTTGCATTTTATTCTTTGTACTTAATGTTACTTTTCTATTATATGTTCGTTATACTTTTTTAATGATTTGAAACTGGCATTGAGTTTATTTATTGAATCACATAAGTAGAGATTGACTTACATGAAGAAGTGACTTTAACAATTTTACTTTTTTATTTCATTTTCAACAACTGAAAAATATTGTGATTGTTTTGTGTTCAGATTATTATTTTCACATGTTATGTGAAATACAGCTGAAATTTCCTAACATTTACTCATATCTGTTGTGATAGGTGAATATCAGTTTGGATTTTCACTGAAGTAAATTTTTAGTTAGATGTTGCATATGTAAGACCATGACTTTCTCTTTTCTTCTGAATATGCCACTGTGTACATATAAATTATTTAAATCTTCTTTGGAAAATGAAGATTGTTATATTTATTAGTTTTAGTGCTATAAAACTTCAGCATTTCTGTGTCACAGTCATCTTAAGTCCCATGGAGTATTTGACATTAATATTTATGTGGTTAATTTCACATGACATTGTAGTCTTTATTCCCATCATTAATTTGTATTTCAGGTCAAAGCTCATTCATAATATTAGAAAATTTACAATCCTTAGGGAATTATTTAGTTCAATTCATTCATTCTACTGATAAAGTCCAGATACTTTTTCTTTTAATTTTTTTTTTTTTTTTTTGGTTTTTCTCCGGTACCGGGAACCGAACTCAGGACCTTGCGCTTGCCAGGCAGGCGCTTTGCCACTGAGCTAAATCCACAGTCCCCAGATACCTTTTCTTTTCAATGAACTAAGAGGAAATAGCTGTATAACTACCTTAACTATCTTGTGTTATATATATTTTTTTTTCCTGAAAGTATAAATTTTATAGCTATTTTGTGTGACAATTTTCTTTAGAGTGTGTGTAGTTTGCAAGAATTTGCATTGAAAAGTTTAGGTGTAGTTTGCTGGCATGAATTTTGAGTGAATGACACTCACAGATTTGTTGCTTACTCAACTGTCTACTAAATCTTGTTTAACCCTCTTAATTTGCTCTCAGGCTACCCAAAGCTAAAGTCAGAATAAAGTCAGAGGCTGTTTGTCACCTCTTCATCAGACACTGATACAAAGTTATGCACTTGTCAAGTGCCAGGACTAGAGAAGGACAGAAGAGACAGCTAGGCAGAAGTAACTGAAAAATTGTAAGGTCCAGAACAAAAGTTCAACTACTTTAATCTGTTATTTTAATCCTATTGCACTTGTTATAATTTCTGTAGTAATAAGTGACATATGATATTTGTGGCCCTCCAAAGCTATACTAGAACAATATTAAGGATCATCTTCACTAGAAGTAGAAAGGGAAGTTATTAAATTAATAAATACTTATTATCATAAGCAATATCCAGATATGTGTACAATATATGTATGCTAAAAAGAGGTAGAGAACAGAGAGAGCAATTTGAGTTGGGAATGAATTGCCAGTTGATGGCAAAAAGGGTAAAAAAATGCTAAGAATAAAGGTGAACGCTTTCATGTTAAAGTGTCTTTTAAACCTTTTCTTGGTCTGTGGCTCCTTTGAAACTTGATGTAATTATTCCCTTCCTCCCTTTCTTTGGTGTTGAAAGTATCAGGCTTTGAGTCCTTTCTGCTGTCGGATGCTGCTAGTTCTACCTGATTCCTGGCTGGCTTTGGAGGAATAGAGTAAGAAATATTGATCTTGTATGTGTTCATTTTGGGCCATGCTCATTTTGAGGATTTTGCAAGGACAGCCTGTTCACCGAATGGTATTGAAATCCCAACTAAGGAATTTATTGGGGGATTTTCACGAACACGTTAGATATGCTAATAGCTGCCTGCGAGCCCCAACTTTATAAGAAAATGTTTAAATACACTTGTGTAAAGGTGTAAAATGAAGAAAGTTGCACCGAATCATCAGTGCCGAATCATTTTGCTCAACTCTGCTCCAAAAAGCGTATCTGAGATGAATCTTCATCAGCCAATCTCTGTGCTTACATGGAAAAGCAAAAGAACAGTTTGTTAGTGTGTTGTTCACTCTCTGCGAACCAACTCTGGGTTATCTCTGGAATGTGTGGTTCTCTACACTTGTTTTAATCATGTGAGACATTTGAGATTCACCTTTTCTCTGTAAGTTTTTTTTTTTTTAAAGCATTATAACATATTGAGCGCAATAGTTTTGCTTGCTGATATTGATGACACATGATTTTGGCTTTTATCTTCAGTGGAAAATCGATGTGTCACATAGTGTTCACTATGATCATGGGACAGATCTTCTCTGTAATTCCTTGTCAGGTGATTCCTTTATATTCACTTATGCCCTCCAACTTTTTTCCATTCAGCAGAAAATACTGTGGTACTGTCTGTGAGAGCAAAGTGATCTATATCAATTTATGCTTTAAGGGTAGCCTCCTTCCAGACTGTTTATGGAACGTATCAACTTGTTATTGATTAGGAATACAATATAGTCTGCTTTCCTAGTGTCTGATTAGTAACTTTGGTTCACAACCCAATTTTAAATTGCCATTTTTAGTAAAAATATGCCTTAACAAGGAATAAGAGAAAGTCACACATAATTATTTTTCTAACTCATTCCAGAATTTAAAGGTATAAAAAAAAATAAATTTTTTGTAACAAAATTGCCTTTCTTGATAAGGATATCTACTTGGAGCTACTTTAAGGACTAGTTTTGAAAATATTTTTAAAAAATAGTTGTCAACTTTTGCTATTCTGAAATCTGATTAAAAATTGCTTGAAACTACTACCTTGAAATGAAATACAAGATACTGTCTTATAAATATTTTCTATCCAAACATACATGACCGTGCTTTATTATGCCATCATGTTTTGGAAACACAATATTTCATTGTTACCTTTGTGGACATTTAAAATTAAACTTCAAAATTTTTAATCATCCTTTGTACCTGCATATGAAGTATATTTTATATTTTATGATATAAGTCCTTCTGGCAGTGGGTGGAACAAAAAATACAATAAATAGATGTAATTCTGAAGTGGTGAAGGTTGAAGGTATTTATTAATCCCTGAACCAGACTCCAGGAGAGTTTAGAGTAGAGAAGAAAGATGAAGAAAAGTCTGAAAAATGATTTAAAGCAGAATCCAGTCTAGACATTCTGTGATGTAGCTAAAATCTCTATCTAGAGTACATGATGAAATCTTTTTCCCTCCTAATATCTTGTGTGAGTTACTGTCTATGGAGACTTCATTTTCATACTGGTATGGCTTGAATATCACTGACAGAACTCATTTTGAAATTTAATTGCTGTCTTATTAAGAGGTGAGATCGCTAAAGGGGCAGTTAGGTCTCAGGGGCTCCAGTCTTATGAAGGATTAACACCCTTAGCAAAGGAGTGAGTGGTTAGCCATCAAAATTATCTTGGGGGTGAGTTTGCTTTAAAAAAGCTTTCACATTCATGTATGTGCTTTCTCTCTCTCTCTCTTACACACACACACACACACACACACACACATGCACAGATACACACATTCACACACTCCCTTCTGTTCCCTGACTCATTCCCTCCCTCCCACACACCTCTTCTCTCACCCAGTGATCTGCTGCAGTGTGACAGCAAGAAGGCTGTCACCAGATGCAGGTGCCATGATCTAGGACTTCCCATCCTCCAGAACAGTAAGGAGTAAAATCTCCATCGTTCATAAGTTACCCCATCTGTGCGATGCTGCTGTAATACAGCAGCTATATGAACAAAAACCACTAAAACACATGGTGATCATTATAGTTTTCAGGACATTTGAGATGTTCATAGAGATGAGACAGGCTGTTTAAAATGATAGATGTCCTGGGAAATTTGGAATGTTCTTATGTATGCACACATCTTTTCAAGCATAGGATATTTCTGTACTTTTTGTCTCTCAGTTCTCCATCCTATTCACATAGGTATGTGTGCTAATTCATAACATGATTATCAGTATGTATGACTATAGTTTCATTAGTACAAATAAATGTCTAACTGCAGTATTCCTCTGATTTCTTCAATATGTACAGAGCCAAACTTGACTCCTGATGCTGTCCCGGGGTGTTATTTCATCTAAACTTTAACACAATTTCTAAAGCAGTCACAATCCAGCAAGAAGCACCACAGAAACTAGAGAGCAAGCAGGTTCTGTCTTAACATATGACTTCATTTTTCTTTATCAAACAATGTTTACTTGCACTGACATCCAAGACTATTGTTTCTCTCTGTTGCTGTCCCTGACTGACCTTCCATCTGATCCCATCTGAAGATGTCCATGCCTCTTCTTCAGTTTTCCCCTCCCTTTGCTGCCACATGTAATGACAGCTTCCTTTAACTCCAATACCTTCTACCTAGTCTCAAATGTAGGTGTTTTGCATGAATATTTTTTGCAGTATAGTTTATACAACTAGAATAATAATTTATAACGTTATTCTTATGTTACAAATTATAATGTCCTATTACTGCTATAATTCATGAAATGTTATAACTTTACATAAAGTTAGTACTAGTCAATTTTATTTTATATTTTAGGTAGCTCAGATTAAAGTTGTATTTCTGGTATAATAAATTTAACTTTTAGTGTCAGACAGTATAAATTCAGACCATTGAAGTAAATTTAATTACTCAAATCCTAGGTCTATTATTTATTAGGTATGCAGCTTTGGGAAATTTAATTTTTCTCTGCTGCAAATTCTTCATTTGCAATTTGCTATAATAATAGCACCTGCCTTGTAGAGTTTTTGCAATGATTGCATGTGTTAATACATATAAAATAGTTAAAAAGAAGTGAAGGTTTTCAACAAACTGGAATAAAAACTGTATGATCTCTGCTACTGTCCTGAATGATCAGGGAGATAAAGCCATTTTCTCTACCTTCATGCCTGAATCTTCTCAACAAAGAAAAAAGAAAGAGCATTTCTCCCTCTGTTGCAGCCACAGCAAACTGCCTGTTCTTTTTCTTATTATGCAGTTGGGATTATAAAAGTTAAGCATAATACTGTATGAGCAATAGCTATGTAGACTATAATGATGGAATCTGCAGATATGGAAAGGATAGTAAAGGAGTGTTATGGAGAATTTTATGTCAATAAATTGGCTTAGATCGTGTGAGCACAGGTTACCAAAACTAACTCAGGAAGAAATAGGAAACTCAAAGAACCACCTTCCGTTTGATGAAAACGTAATTCACTATTTAAAACTACACTCTAATATATTCACTTATTGATTAAATTAAATAAAATCTTTCAAAAAAAGAGGAGTAAACATTTCTCAGCTTACTTTACAAGAATGTATTTTAATACTGAGATGAGAGAGTTCATGAGAAGAAAACAGCAGATTAATACCTGTTAGATGTGATATTCTTAGCATCAGCAAATGTATGCAACGATGTTTTTTAAGTGAGAGTGTGTTATGAGCAAACGGAGTTTATCTCAGTAATACAAGTTCGATTTAAGATCTGAAAATATATTACTGTTATTGAAAAAGGAGAAAATATCATCTCAATAGATGCACAAAAAAGAATTTATAAGACACAACGTTATTTTATAATAAAAATTCAGGAAATTAAGAAAAGGGAGCAATGTAATCTGATTACGTGCTCTTGCAAAAAATATATAGCTAATGTCATATGCAATGGTGAAAGACTTTATACTTTCTACATAAAATCATAAAGAACACAATCCTCCGTTCTTTTAAATATTTCACTGAAGTTTCTAAAGAAAGAAAAAAGAAGAGAAGGAGAAAAGAGGAAGGGAGGGAAGTAGAGAGAACAAATTAAGAAGACACACTTGGTGTATGAAAGAAAGAGAACTATATTCTCAAGTGGCATGGATGTATATATATTAAAGTCTTAATTTAAAGAAAGTCTCCAAAATATTAAATGGAATGAACAAAGGCATAAGATAAAAGATGTTTTATATATATATATATACACATACACACACACACATTTACACACACAAGATAGCTAGGATAATTGTACTACTAATTTCTATTGGTTTATTAAAGGAACAGTTAATGCTAATTTTTTTGACAAATTTTGCATGCCTATATATGGTAATCTGAACAACTACTTTGAAGATAACAATATGCAATATAACAACCATTGTTGATTTCCTATCATCTTGTTTTGAAATTCTGTATCACTTTTAATATTTTTTAAAAATTTTTATTATCATTAAAATAAAAAACATATAAATAAATAAATAAATAAACAGGTCAGTTTATATAATCAACAGCAATAGGAAATGAAATTTTATAAACAGTTCAACTTACAATAACATCAAAATTAATAAAATACTTTGAAATATGATGAAAGATATGCAGATCAAAATTGATATAACATTGTATAAATTAAAGCATAAATAAATGGAAATATATACCACATTCATGGACAAATAATACTTATTGGATGATAATTGTACTTAATTGATACCTAGATACAGTGCAATCTCAACCAAGTCCTGTAGCCTTTGGGGCAAAATTATGAAGTTAATCCTAAATTTGTTCTTTAAACATTAGAAAAGTTATTACATGTCTGTGATAAATCATAACTGTGTTCCATTTAGGTTATTGACACAGGTGCATGTTGTATTTTCATCATTTTTACTCTCCCTGTCAGCCTTTTTATCTCTACAGAGTCTATGTCCCTGTTTCTTAACATGTCTGTTCTATCTTGGTCTTTAAATTATTTATATTTTGGGATCTCGCATTAGAGAAACAATGTAATATTTAATCTTCTGTAATCGACTTATTTCACTTTGTACTATGGTACTGGGACCCATCCACTTATCTACAAATGATTCAAATGCATTCTTCTTTGTGACTGAGTAGTACACCAAGACAAGTAGACAGATAGCTAGCTAGCTAGCTAGATGATAGACAGTCACATTGTCTTTGTCCAGTCATCTCTTCATGGGCACATAGGTTGTTTCTATGATTTAGCTATTGTGATTTGTGCTGCTATAAACATTGGTATACATATATCCCTGTGATGTGAAGCACATGGTATTCGCATATATCTGGTAGAAGAGAAAAATGGGACAGCCATTTTGGAAAGCAGTTTCTGCAGTTTATTATAACATTAAAATTACTTACAATTACTCCTATAGTCAAGCAACTTCATTCCTACCTAAGAAAGAAAATCATTCACACAAAGGCCACTAACTGGTGAATGAATAAACTAATTGGGATACATTCGTAAGTCAAATACCACTCAAAGTAAAATGAAATGAGTTACTGATACAATAGCAACACGGAGTAATCTCAGAAGGGATAGAGTTAGTGAGAGAAAGCAGACATCAAGGACGGCAGTGTCTGGTTCTACTAGTAGCATACTCTAGAAAATTCAAAACTCCAGTGACAGAAGTAGATTAATGGCCAGGTATAAGACCAGGGGAGCTCATGCAAAAGAGTACTTTTGGAAGTTGTCAGCTTACTACGTTGTGACCATGGTCATGCTTACATAATGACATTCATCTGGCACAGCCCATTAAACTGCACTTACTTGCATGTATATAAATTATGCTTAAAATTCTGAAAAAAAAATTGGATTCTGCGAACATAATCTGCAGAACAGTATTACATTTTTTCCGGTGGAGTAGCAAATGAAAAGATTAGAATCTCCTAATGCATTTCAGTTAAAAACCTCTTAAGACGTAGCCATGGCTCTTTGCATTGTAATCTCTAATTGAATTACATTTCTAACAATCTGAGCATATTTTTAAATACCTGGCATACATATGTGATTTTTTAAAACTATTAAGGGCACATAAAGCAAATTCCTGAAGACTTGAGGAAGTCATTTATGAGTATATACATTATGTGAAATTTTAATATATTTTTAGCAAGGCTTTTAATATTGTATTGATAGGATCATATAATTTTTATTGTGTTTGAAATAAAAATGAAGTAAGCATGTCATCAAGAGAACTACAAAAGTTTTTGAATGATTGCCTAAATTATGTGTGCTTTCCATTACGGTATGATTTGGGAATACCTCTAATTTGTATAAAAATAATTCAGATGATATTAAGTAAAAAAAGTAAACTTACTTATTAAAACTATATATATATATATATATATATTTTATTTTACAGAGAGTAGTAAAAGAAAAAAAAGAACAAAGCAGCATACCAACGTCACAAATATAAACAGAACAAAGCAAGAACATTAAAAGTTTTACAGGGTTTCAAAACAAAATGATAGGAATTAACAGTGATTGTTATATTACATATTGTTATCTTCAACTGCATTACTCAGATTGCCAGGTGTAAGAATGAAAGATTGTTCAAAACATTAAAGAGAATAAAAAAATTATTAGGTAAAACATTAGAGATATATCACAGAGTTTCACTAGACAAGATAAAACTATATTTTTAAGAAGAGAATTAATTATGGTTTTATGTATTTTTTCCTGAAGTGTCTTGAAAAATTTATACCACACCATTTTATCACCAGTGAATCAAAATTTGCTTATGTCCCACCTATATTTCATAACACAGAGCTTCCTCTGGTTTCAGTGGATTAATTTAGCTTTGGCAGCAGAAAAGGCAACTGCTTCTACCAGTCATCCAGCTCTATGAGTGTGGCACGCTTATGATTCTCCTGCATGTCCTCTCTTTGAATTACAGACTTATCTTTACTTCATGTATTTTTAACTTTATTTACTCATGATATATAGTAAGTTTATTTTCTGAATCAGTAGCATTCACACCTATAAAAGCAAGCCTTTGTTTCTCTGTTTTTGACCACTAGTGCCACTTTGTTTTCTTTACATGATAAGAAATAAGTTCAACAACAAAAAGAAATAGCTTTTGTTTGTGGTCATCAGTGTGTAGTAACACCACTCTTTACTTGAAATACCTGCAACCCATTGCTGTGTCTGCCATTCACCAAGCTTCCCTGTGTGTCTTTATGGTTGTTGCTTACCACTAAGAGAAAGCCTCGTGCTACTTTATCCAAAAGCATTAGCCTGTATGGATCATACCAAAGTGTATGATTCCTGCCAGTCAGGAATTCCAGGAAGAGGAGGAAAGTTTGCTTCTCTTCTCTAACTCTGTGCCACACCACATATCTTATAAGCATTGTTCTCGAAAGTTCTTTTTTAAAAAAGCAAAGTAGCATTGTTTATTTGACTGGCCATAGACTAGCTCTGCTACACAAAGTTCCTCATGAATAGTTGGTGATGAACGCTGTTGTGCGTAACCTTAATCCTCTTTAGGATTGATGTTTTTCTTCTCTGGCTCAGGGAGTGTTGGCCTCTAGTGTCTGTGAACTGGCTCACTCTTGAGCTGTTGTAGTCAAGCGCCTTGACTTGTCTGACTGATGCATGTCTGTCTAATTTAGATAGTGACTGTTCCCCAAAGGTCCTTGGACTAAGCTTGGTTCCCAGAAGGGATATTGAAAAGTTTGAGAAGTGGGGCCTACTGGAAGGTCTTTACATCACTAAGAGAATGATCTTATGGGAAATTATGAGGTCTTGTTTCTCTTCTCATGCTCTTTTAGTTCCTACCCGTGAGCTGAGGAATTTTTTGCTCTATCATGCACTCTCACCAGGACTTCCTGCTTTCTCACAGGCCTAAGCAGTGGGAAAAATTGATCAAGTATTGAAAGCTCCAAAATTGGGAGCAAAATGAACCTTTTCACTTTGTAAATATATTATCTCACACAATACTGTATTTTGTTTTAGTGTCAGAAAACTAACACATTCTCTTTGGTGATAATTCATAGCCAAAGAATTCTCAATGCGGGTGATAAAAGCTCAGGATTTTTACTTCAATTTAAGGCAGCTCTGAAGGGTGGTAACAGAGTTCTAGATCCGTTTGGGACCAATTGCTTCACAGCTCAACTTGTCTTCCACCTGTTTGTCCTTTCTCACACTCCTCCACAGCTCTTAGCTCCTCATGAGTTCTCCAGTAAACATTCTGTAACCAAACCTTTTTCAAGGAACCTGGACTGAAGCCTTTTTGTTTATTTATTTATTTTCCTGTTTGTTTGTTTGTTTATTTTTAGTTTCTGGCCATAGCCCAAACCTCTCACTCTACTAAATCTTTACTCTTTACTCCTGTAGAAATAAACCAAAATAATCATAGTTAATATTTCTCTGCTACTATTCAACGCTGTCTTTTTTAGCATTTCCTCACAAGTCTGAGGAGGATTCTGCTCTTTCATGGAAGAAATAAGGATCGTGATGTACAAGGTTCACCTTGGTGGGAAGTAGGGTGAGGGACATGGAAATGGGGAATGTTGGTATTTTTGCATCTGTTCTCTAGAGTTAAGTCAGAGTAAAATTTAGAAAAACAAGAGAAGAATGAAATTGTTGAGAATTTCACTGTGACTTCAGATTTTAACCTAAACTGCTTTTAACGTAAAAGTCTTCTTGAGTGCCAAACAGGGCAAAGTGACATAAATGTGTGCCTGTCTGCACAGGGAGAAGTGAAGTGTTTATCCAGGCAATAGTCAGTTAAGATGCTTTAGTATGACTGGAAGTAGTTTATATACATTATCAGTTTAATGTTAGCATTTAGATTATAATTGCCTAAAAGTAGGGAACAATTTCACATAACTTTTGCTTATCATAACAGGTAACTATCATATCTTAATCAAAGAAGGAAATCTCTTACAAAGCCAATACCACTTCAAAGAGAGACAAATTGAAAGCACAGATAAACACTATGTGAACATGATGGCATACATGAAAACTGCTTCAAATTGGAGGAAATTGACTTCAGAGTTATCCTTGGTTTTCATTAGCAGAAATGCATATAAACAAGCATGAAGATCAATTTCAGTTGTATAGTGGTGGCGGTGCCCAATTAAATGACTCTGTGACTCCCAATACATTTCCGTTTGCTTGTACAGTGTCCTTCTACAAGTAGAAGAAAATTGTCCAGGAAGCTCATTGCTCTGACACATGTAGGTAATAGCATCTTATCTTTCACACTATATAAACATTGCTTCTTATTTTTCTTACAGTTCTCAGTGTTGGAGATAAAGGAAGCTGATTCTATTTGAATAAGACTGTTGAAGTGAAAACTTCAAATATTTAAAAAAAATTTAAATAGAGCTTTTAAAACCTCTGAAAAATTACTTAGAAATAAATATTCTGCCTCCTGATTTTCAAAGGGCAACCCTGTATTTCTAGCATATATTAAGATGAAAAATTGATTTGCTATTTATTAGGAAGAATAGGGTAATACAATGAAAACTAAGATGGTAAAGAAAACCAAGAATAACTCTAAAGTTAATTTGCTTCAGTTTGAAGCATTTGGTTCAAATGAATTTGCATATATGCCATCATGTTCACATAGTATTTATCTGTGCTTTCAGTTCCTTTCTTTGGAGTGGTATTAGCTTTGTAAGAGGTTTTGTTGTTCAGTTAAGATGCCACAGTCATCTGTTATGAGATGCTTTTATAGTTCACTGTTATGAGATGATTTTAATATGTGGGTTTGTTGTTTTATTTTTGACAAATACATGTTATGTTGTTTTGCTGAGTTTGATATTTGATGATTTACACATAAAGCAAATTTAATTTTCAAAACTTTAGTTTTAAAGCTCTTTGAAAATAATGTGATCAAGTGGATGCCACCAAACCAGAAATTAGAATACTATGGTTATAAACTTTGAATTTCCCACTGCAGGATCTCATAACCTTATATATTACTCAGTCTTCTCATCAACGGATTCTTCATCAGAATAATACAATGATGAACAGATTGTTTCCAGTTATAGAACTATAAATTCCATTACAATTCACAATTATTTTTTGATGCTGTGAGCTACTTTTGATATCCTTTTAAAAGATTTTCTTAACTTTTGGTATAAACTACCATAAATTCCAATGATTTTACATCCCCCAAAACTTGAAGGATAGCAGTCTGTGTTTTTAAATTGCCAGTTAGTTAATTAAATTTTTATTGAGAGATATCAAAAGTCACTATATATTTTAGAGATAGTCATTTATTCCTTTATATGCATCTGTGTTTGGTGTCAGCAAAAATTTTTGAATTACTAAAAGTAAACAGTGAGTTGACTGAAAAAAAAATGAAACAAGCAGTAAAAGTGAACTTTGATTCCAAATCTCCCTTTGTAAATTTTTACTTAGTCCCAAAGGAACCTTTCACAAAAATAAGAGCTCATTCATATTAATTGATATGTTCATGTTTGTGTGTTCATCAGTATCCTAACCTATGCCCCAGACACCGATACAAACACAAAAAAGCAAATTGTCATTGTCTTCGAGAGTAAAGTGGACTCTCAGGTTACAGCCAGAATATTTTGAGTTTAACTTGAGACCAAGGTCTTGAGTTACAACTGGAATGTCAGCCACTTGCGCATTTCTAAACAAAGCCCTGCAAATGCCAGAAAAGTGTATGCAAACCTACATAAGCATCAGTCTGAGTCCAGATGCACATATCTGTGGATGTGATTTTGCTCAGTGGTTTATAAAACTGCTACAGTTGCTGCTTTCAAAATGACCTCCAAAAAGCTAGAAAAGTAGCTAAGGAAGGAAGTGAAGGCAAAGAAAGCAGTCACAATTGAAAAGAAGGAAATTATGGAGAAATATGAGAGTGGCATTCATCTGACCAATCTTGTTAATATGTACATTGTGTCAAAATCACCATCTTGACAATCCTATAGAGAAAAGATTTGTATAAGTAAGCTAGTGTTGCTAAAGGTGTTACTCAAATTAGTAAGTCATGGTCAGCAGTGTTAGATGAGGTAGAAAGGCTATTATTAGTGTGGATAAACAAAAGGCAGGTGTCAGGTTATAGCATGAGTCTATAATGTATGAAAAAATTAGGGCTTTAAATGCAGATCTCTTAAAGGATAATCTATCAACGAGTGCTAATGGTGAAAACTTTCATACCTCAAAGTGATGTTTTCAAAATTTTAAAGCTAGAACCAGTTTTCATAGCATAACTAGGCATATTGAAGCAGCTGATGCTGGTAAAAGTGTTGCTGAAAATTACATTCTGCACTTTGAAACAATGACACAGATAAATGGCTTTTGCTCTCATCAAGTTTTCAACTGTGATGAAACTGGACTTTTCTGGAAGAAAATGCCCAGGAGAGCATATCTTATCCAGGAAACTAAGAAAATTCCAGGATATAAGCCTATTAAAGATAGGCTAACTTGTTGCTATGTGCCAATGCAAGTGGTGACCTCAAAGTAGAGCCTCTCTTGGTGTATCCCTCTGAGCTTCCTATAGTATTCAGAAAACACAAAATCATGAAGAATAGGCTACAGGTCATGTGGAGAGCTAACACAAAAGCCTGGGTAACAAGAGTAATTTTTCTCAGTGAATCAAGGAGGCCTTTTTTTTTTTTTGGTACTGGGAATTGAACTCAGGATCTTGCACTTTCCAGGCAGGTGCTTATGCTACTGAGCTATATCCCTGGGCCCCTCAAGGAGGCTTTCTGTCCTACTGTTAACAAATATCTAGGGCACAAAGTTTACCACTTGAGGCTTTTTTCATGGACAGTGCTCCTGCTGTTTCATGAGATTTGGAAGAAGAATTGGCTGAAGAATTTCCATGGTCTCAGTTGAGTTCTTGCCACCTAATGCAACTCCTCTACTGCAGCCTATGGACCAGTAGGTTATAGCTAACTTTAAGAAGCTGTACACCAAGGAGCTGTTCCTGAAGTGTGTCCAGATGGTCTTAGATGCAGACTTAAGCCTTCAAAGAGTTCTGGAAGAAACATTACAATATCCCTTCCTGTGGGGTTACCTAAGAAATCCTGGGCCAGTGTTTCTTTAAGGACACTGAGATCTGCCTGGAAGAAAGTATGGCCTAAATTTGTACAGGAGAGGGACTTTGAAGACTGTGTAGAGGAGCCTGAGCTTTCAACTGACCATGTGTTTGATGACATTATCACTATAGCAGAATCCAAAGGCTTGCAGGTAGACAATGGTGATGTTGAGGAACTGGTGGAAGAACACTCAGAGGAACTGTTTACAGAGGCACTTGCAACTTCTGGCTAAGATACAGAGAACAGCAGCTGAGGAGCTTTCTAAGGAAGATGGGGAGTGTCAACAACTAGTGCAGGAAAGTTCTTCTAAAATACAGGAAATCCATAAAAAATGGATAGAGCTATAAACATTTGTAGAGAAGATCCATCCAGGCAGAGAAAAAGCCAATCATTGCATTCACTTGCTTAATGACCATGTCACTTCATAATACAGAACAGTGTTAAAGAAAAGACAGAAACATCCAGGCTTATGATAAGTTTTTAGTTCTGAAGAGGTTGAGATCTAGTGAGCCAGAAGTAGGTCATAGTGGGCTACATACTCTCCCAAGGAGAGAAAGGACACTAGAGAGTCAGATTCCTAATATGCTTATGGAAAGGGACTGTCCTCCTAACGAATGACCATCTCATGTTTCATCCTCCCTTCCTGCAAGCCAAAGATGTCAACTTGAATGGTGAGTACAATAATGAATTGTTGTTTTTGATAAACTAGGTACATTTTATATTTTTTTGGTGAAATGATTGGTGTTTCTGGTAAATAACAACATTATACAACCACTTTTATTACGAGAAGGTTAGTTAAGGGGTTCTTTGGGAAGTTTGGAATATGTTATGGGTATTTCCATTATTTCTTATGGAGAAAATAGTCTTGATTTAAAACCAACTTGAGTTACAACCAGCCCATGTGAATGAATTGAGTTTGTAAGTCAAGGGTCCACTGTATATATTCTAGAGGAGATACAATGAGGTAGGTATACCAAGCAAATAGTTACAGTAAAACGGTAGTAACATCAGTATAGAGGTGACAAGGAAGGTATATGACATAGTATGGATGGTAGGGCCAATAATTAAGAAGGTAAGAAAGACTACACATGTACACAAATGAGAGACAGCATGCTGTGTGTGGGACAGCAAAGTCATTCCAGAATACACGGTTAATAAAATATACATCAAAGGGACCTAAATTGGAAGCCAGAGTAGGGAATGTCTCACATGTTATGGTCAAGAATAACACATTGATCTTTAGAGAATAGGGAGCCACTGAAGATTTTAATCAGGTAAGTCAGAAGAATGTGTTGGATGGACTACTCTATTGACTCTGAGGAAGACATGTTTAAAGTTAGGCTGCCATTTAAAATACAGTGTAGAGCATGTGTTGGTCCAAGTAAGAGATGATCAGATCCTAAGTTGGGAACACAGAGTAGTACAGATGGAGTGAGAGTGATTGAAGAAATATATAGCAAGGAATGTGAATGAGGAGTACAGTCCAAGATGATTCTAGTGGGGACAAAATTAGGACCCATCCCTTGGAAGTTAGAAGGAGGAGAGAAAGAGAGAAAGATGTTATATTTAGACATCATAAACATTACAGATTCTGAGACATAAACACAAAGGGAATAATTCAAAGAAACAACAACAATAACAAAACCTAGCCTTATGTTTAGGGGAAAAGTATGGAATAAGAAAAGATTTGAGATAATTAACATATGGGTGGGAGTGGAACATGTAAACTGGCAAGAGAAACAGCAGAAACAAGTGACTGTTCAGAGTATGCATCTGTATTGCTTATCCAAATTATGGTGTAACCTAAGGATGCATGCAAATTTTATTGGACACCACTCCTCCTTCTTTTAGCCCTATGTTTTATTTTAGTCTCTGTTGTAGCCACCAGCTCTGGATAGGTGTCGATCATAGACTTGGGTAGTTGGTATAGTTATGGTGTGATGGCACTTGGGTCCCCTGGTCCACAGCTCAGGGCTCCTCTCACTTCAACCAGTCACATAGTCCTCCAGGCGGAACCCGGAGGTGAAGCTGTCCAGGCCACCTGTGGTCAATCAGGGATGAAGCCCTCTCCTCCTTCCACATTAATAATTCTTAGCTGATTTCACAGGACTCCTCAGAAGAGCTGTGAGCTTCCAACACAGCAGTAGCCAGCTTAATAAGGCCGCCTGCCTGTCTTCTTTTCCTGCCTCATTCCTTGGCTTTGCACTTTCTTCCTATAATTCCATTCTCAATAAAAAGCCAGCTTTGAATACTTGCCTCACTTTAGAGGAAATACTTTTATATTTCATTTCTATCTCTAACACCTAAAAAGTCATAAAAGAGTAACAGAAAATTTGTCTTCAAAAATTAAGCTGTAAAAAAAAAAATTAAGCTGTAATTTCCCAAATATTTTAAATTATATAGATAAGCTTTTCTTTCTTAAAAGCTTCACTTAAGAATAGAGTTCATCTGTTTGTAGACTACAGTATATTACATGAATAGATGTAGCTAGGATTCTTTTAGAATTCAGAAGATTTTTACATATTCTACAAATCCAAATAATGTGAAAATTCGCATTTTTATTCAGTCTTTGGCCTGAGTTGCACAAAGCTCTTAAAAGTTACTGTGGTGCTTAGAAAATCTTTGTGAAAGGAAATGTGTTTTTTAAAAGAACAATTTTAAAACAGTTTAATCTAATTAGTCTATATTAAGTGATCTATTAAAGTATTGTATTTTCTTAAATGATTTGCTTAAAAATTAAAAGTTGTAAAAAGATCTTTAATGGTATGTATCCTGGATTGTAACTGGTAAAAGATTCTTAGTGTATAGTAGATGTCTGCACACTTTTCTATCAAGAGCCAGATAGGAAATATATTAAGCTCTGTTGTCCTTAGGGTCTCTCTCAACTATGCAGCACGGTCATTTGAAACATCCCTGAGAACATAGAAACAAATTGGATGGCTGTGTTTCAATTTATAAAAAAAAAACACAAAAAAAAACCCTAAAACTAAACCAAAAAAACTTTATTTCCTAGGGTTTCCAATTTAAAAAGAATTTTTTTAACCAGTTTGCTGAAGCCTTCTTCTTAGAACTAGCTACAGTGGATTCCACAAGATCATTATATGTGTCAGGATTGTAATGGAAGTAGGATTTCATTGTTGTAGTTGACCTTAGAAAGTGTATGTCACCCTCAGACAGGAATCTTTGCTGTTACTCCTGTGCTTTTGGCCGCAGAGAACTACCAGTTAGCAATGTGAGTGTAATTTGTGAACATGTCTAAGCATTAAGATTTGTTTGAGTGACTGTGCAATTGGATAACCAACACCCTGAGGTCTTTTCTCTCTTATCCTGAAGACAGAACACACTGATCATTCACCAAAAGGTGTAACAGGCATTGTATCAAATTTTCCTCATCATTTAAGTTTAAAAATAAGTAATGAAGACAAGTTTGTGATCGCTGCTCTAGAAACAGAAGAGGTAGGGTAATGATTTTCAGATCGCATTGGAAACAACATGTATATTTTCAAAGGGCTTAATAGGTTGGGGAAAAGGTCACTAACACAAGGATGGTGGTGATGTGAAAGAATATGGAAGGGGGATTTAAAAAAGGAATCCTTATTTTAAGCAAGTTTCTTGTGAATTATGTACAATTGGATGTCTTAAAGGAAGTACTCTAATAATCTGTAGTATAACTTTTTGTTATTTTATATAAAATATGTCTTAGACTAATATCTTACTTTCTGAGAATCATCCTTTTTATCCATGCCAGAAGATCCGTTAAGTGACAGGTATATCACCATATCATATCATGCTGGTTACACATATGGTTTACTATATTTCCTTCTCCACTCATCCCCTCTCTATATCTCTTAGTCCTCTTCCTACTGGCAAAAGATCTGTCTCTTTATTTCCAATTATCTATTTCTTTGGATACTTAGATATTTTTAGGTTAAATTAATTTTTAAGAATTTAGTAGAATGTAAAGCTTTGATTTCATTGTGATCAATGTTACATTAGCTGAGACTGATGCTTTTATCTTTTTTATGTTAAAGATAAAAGAATGAAAACATATTAACTAACACACATGCATTTACAGAATAACACAAAAATAATACAAGCAATACAGAATTTCAGGCAAGGTGATAAGAAATTAACAGTGGTTGCATTGCATTCAAATTGGTTACTCAGATTAGCAAATATAGGCATGTAAGAGTGATCAAGCAGAGATGAGGGAAAAGAGAAAAAGAAGCAAAAAATATGTATATATGAATACACAGGATATCTTTTTAAAAAATATCCACTGCTATTTGGGTTTTCTATACACTGAACCTGCAATATGCAACTCAAAAACCAACCCGTTCAGTATGTATACTTAGATTTCAGACTGATTTTTGACACACAATTATTGCAGAGATAATCCTCCTGATAAAATGCAAAATAATTATTATGTCTTGTTTTCTCTTATACATCTGAAAATACCCCCTCACCTGTGAATTAAGAGCAAATATGGGTGGCCTTCCATATCAACAGATTCTGAATCTGCAAATCCAGCTAAATGCTGATTAGAAATATTTGGAAAAAAATTGTTTCTGTACTGTTCACATAGAGACTTCTTTTCTTGGCATAATGCTCTAAGTATTGTACTATAACAACTACATTTTCATTGCATTAAGTATTAGAAGTTTTATAATTTAGATCTGAAATGTCCTCCCTATGCCTCATGTGTTCAGAGGTAGAGTGTTTCGGAAGGTGATTGGATCATAGAGGCATTGCACATACTTACCAGTGGGTTGGTTCACTGACAAATTCATAACTAAATGTGCTGTTAAGCAATGGGGCCTGGATGGAAACGTGGATGACTGGAGTTATAATCTGGAGTAAGCCACTTTTCCTCCACCATGTCTTTTGCCATACTGTTTCTTACTTGGAGCCAGCCTACCATTGACTGAACTTTCTGGAACCATAAGTCAAATAAACCTCTCCTGCTTTAATTTGTGTGTTTTATATTTTTGTCCCCATAATGGAAAAATGCTTAACAAAATAAGTAATGTAGAAATAATTTGAAGTATAAGGGAGATATATATGTAGCTAATAATAAGGAACTTTATGCAAGAAACTTGAGCATCTGCCAATTTGGGTATCCGGGGCACCCTGAAACCAGTTCCCCACAAACAGTGAGCGTGACTGTACAGCTGGCTGTTTCTACCAGACAGATGTCTCCCTGTATCACCCACAGAGGGACAGTGCACTCACTGGGACCCTCAGCGTAGGTGAAGTTAGAATGCTGTCCTAGCTGACTTTAACCTGTATTGTGGTAACTCATAATTTCTGTTTAATAAGCTTTTAGTATCGCATGAGCATATTTTTTAAAATCTAGGGATGAAAAGCATGTATAAATAAGTTGTACGCCAAGAGGCTTCCAGATTATTCTTGTTGTAATTTTGTTTCAACATCAACATGTTGTCATTGAAAAGTCTTAAATTCCTCAAAACTGAGTGCTGAGTCTTAAATTCCTCAAAAAAAAAGTCTTAAATTCCTCAAAACTGTGAGATGTAGCATTATTTTCATCTATAGCATAGGTAATATGGAGAACTAGAGAAAAAAGAAAAGATTTTCAGGAAGCAAAAACCGACTGGAGCTCATCAAACCTGAAAATAATTTTCCATTTGTTTGTTTTGTGTACAAAAAGCTATAAGGTACAACAAAGGATCTTCCAGAGACTTGGAAAAAAGAAGCAAAAACTTTTTATGGAGCGATAATATATATACATGATTTATATTCTCCAACAGCATGATTGAATAGATATAAATGTGCTTAAAAGCATTGATATTAGTATTATCTCTTATCAGAGATATAAGGCCAAATAATTTACATTCCTAGGAAATTATATATATATAATTATATATATATATCAGGCAAATCACTCTACATTTCTCTATATAATTTTTCAATTTAAACCTAGAATTTGGATTAGATTAGCAGTTCTCAAATTGCCCAAACATCACAGCCACATGTAGTTATTTGAAAATACAGATTCCTAGTCTTTATATTACAGGAACCAAATCAGGAACTCCAGAGGAGAACCCTAAGAATATTTTTTTTTCCACAAAAACCCTTGATAATTCTGATGGTAAGGTGATTGGAAAGTATTAGATGAAATGATGTGTGAATTAGATGCAGCCATTATTTAACACCTGAATCAATTTGTAAAATTCTGAGATGAATTAGAAATGACAGAATTCATCCTACCATACCTCATATCTACTACAGAGACCTGTATTCTTCCTTCAAATTACATTTAAAAGATGTCAATTTAAATATAGTCAGTGGAAGATAGCTAAATTGTAATTAACTCTGATATTGCATGCTCTTAATAAATTTTTTATTTTAAAGAGAATTAAAAAATAGAACAATAGCAAAATGCCAACAACAGAGACAAAAACAGAACAAAACAAACACAATAAGAATGATGCAGTGTTTCACAATCAAATGGTAGTGATTAGCAGTGGTTGTCACACTACATTTTGGTGTCTTCAAATTAGTCATTCAGATTACCAGATATAAGCATGAAAAATTGATCAAAAATAACTAACTAACTAACTAAATAAAGCATTAATTGTTCCTTTCAACAAACCACCAGACATCAGCAGTACAGTTATCCCAGCTGTCCTTTTGTGTGTATTTTTTCCTTTCCTTCTTTCTTTCCTTTTCTCCTTTCCTTATCCCAGTTGTTTCCTCTTTGAGCAATTTCTTTCTCTTTTCCAACATCTATTGTACATTTTGGGTTCCACTTACTCTTTCAGGTTCTTACACTAGGGAGACAACACAATGTGTACACATGTGGGTCCAATGTATTTTACTTATAAGTATGGTCTCTATTTGCATCCATTGACCTATAAAAACCTCGTTGTTTTTTTTTTTATAGCTGAGTCATACTGCATTGAATAAAAATGCCACCTCTTTTTTATCCATTCCTCAGTTGATGGGCATTTCGGTTGTTTCCAAGATTTACCTATGACAAATTGTGCTGCTATAAACATGGGTGCACATATATTGCTGTGGTATGGTGTTTTTAATTCTTCTGGGAACATACTCAGAAGGGAAATAGTTGGCTTAAGTGGGACCTCTAACCCTAGTTTTGTGAGGCACCTCCACACTGATTTCCACAGTGGTTTCACCAATCTACACTTTGACCAGCAGTGGAGAAGAATCAACTTTCATATGAAAGAGTGGTTAGTTTTACGAGCTGCCCCATCTTCACAAGTGAGGGCACAAACCAAGATAAAAGCTTTAAGAAATTAAAGAGTCTTAGTACAATAATTAAATTCAACAGTTTCATTAAACATATTACCTTTATACTTATTTTATAATAAAATTATATAACTTAATAAAAATGTCTCATATATTTAAGTATAAGTGGGTTCCCAAGGACTTCCCAGGGTTTAAAACACTAAGTAAAATTTACTCTAGATTCCTGTAATTGGAATTATTTTTTATACCAAAGCAATGAAGAAAGAATGCTTTGCTACTATGTGAAAGGTTATGCAAAGTTTGTATATGTTCTTGTGTGGTACTCATAATTTTATGGTTTGATATATTTTACCATTATCCTTCACAAAAATATATGAATATTAAATCATATATTTTCTTGACATAGATCCTACACCTCCACACTATATTGCAATGTGCACGTTATGTTACTGTTAATGATCAAAATACCATCAAATACTACAGGAAAGATAAATTTGAAATCTTATTTTTATTTCAAGATATTGAATTTTAAAGTTAAGAGTATACAGAGCAAGTAGACAAGAATCTGACAATAACAAATACTTTAAAGATACAGTTTTTAAAAACAAGATATATTTCAAATGACATACTATAACTTTTAAGAAATAAAATATCTTAAAAAGCCAATTTCAAAAGCAATTATTAACTACAGTGATATTTTAAAATCTAAGTTTTTTTGTCTTTTTGAGATAGGGTCTTGCTATGCAGTTCGGGCTGGCCTTGAGCTCACTTTGTAGCCCCGGCTGGTCTAAAATTCGCAATGATCCTCCTGCCTCAGCCTCCCAAGTGCTGGGATTAGAGATGTGTGCCACAATGCCCAGCTTTAAAAATCTATATTGCAAATGAATTTATTCTGGAGAACGTTTAGAGTATAGGACATGCTCATCTGCGGGGAAGAGTTTGAAGTACAATTATATAATGAGTATTAAAGTGCCATGAGAATGGAATATAGGAAATATAAAAGATATTATATTATTATTAATATTAAAGTGCTAAACAATAGTATAATTTCAAAATAAGAATTAATAATTATCTAAATACAAAGAACTATTTGTATATCTATGTTTCATAAATGAGAATTTGACTTTGGCATTTATGGGGTGATATTTGGACCATATTTTATTACATTCTGTTAAAATCTTATACCTCATATATCCCTTTTGAATAATGAATGCACAACTTTCTGGACTTTTTATGTTCATAGTTCAAAATTTCTTCATTTTTTGCTTTAACATTGAGCAGGCTGTTTTCAATTAAATGCTTCACTGTAACCTCATAAAAGGCAATGATATGAAATATTATCTCTTATCAGAGATATAAGGTCAAATAATTTACATTCCTAGGACATTTATATATATATATATCAGTTATCATGCAAATTATATTTCTTTATATAATTTATCTTTTTAAACCTAGAATTTGGATTAGATTAGCAGTTCTCAAATTTCCTAAATAGATTCTATATAAATTTTTAGGGTTGGAGGAACCAGGAATTATTTTTCCAAATAAGAGATGAAAGTTGAGAAGTGCTATATGATATGCGTCCCTAGTGAATGCTTTAGAGTAGCATGTGAGTGTGCAGAATTTCAGCAGCAAATTAATTTCAAACTGACCAATGTCTATCCCTTTTAAAACCCATCTAGGTAAATTCTGGAAAAACACTGCTACATATCGATTGGAGGCAACTATATAAATACATATCAAATATTAATATTAGTGTATGATATATATAATATTTAATTATATATCTGAAAAGAACAACTACATAAAAATCTATATTTTGGCTCTTTGGTACATCTAAAACAATGAAGAATGCTAAAATCAAAATTAACTATCATTTTTGAATAAAAATAAGGTAGTGTATGTGCACCTTTGCCCATTGTGCTATGCTTTGTTCTATTTCATTTAAGAACAGCAGAAATAATGCTATGTAAATAAAGAAGTACATCACGTATCTGTGGTTTTAAATACCTTATTTCTTCCATATGTTTTAGTCCTTCTTCCTCACCCTATGACAACTTGTACCAAGTAGTGTCTCCTAGTGTCGGGGTTCCTCTCCTGTGTGTGACCCACTGCACATACCAGTAAACACCTGGCCCTCATCATGTTGCCCTGTGTTGTCCCTCATGGAGGGACAAATGGAAGATACTTCTCTGTCTGCTACTTTTTTTGTCTCTAAGTCAAGGGTTTGGTGTGTTCCGCTAGTATATGTATATCAGCAGTGAGCTAACATGTTACCTTGCAAGTGAGATGAAATTTCAGGTCCTGTTCACATTCTGGGTGAGCATGCTGATGTGACTGCAAACTGAAATGCCTTGTGAGAAACAGGCAAGGGACACGAATCCACAGAAGTCAGGTAGAAGACAATAAACGGCAACTGAAAATAAATGGTAACCTTAGGTGTGTAATAGGAAGTTCTGGAGGCTGAAGCAAATGAGAAGCAATACGTTCTGATGAAATATCCTGCTTTAAGAATACTTACAACCTATTTGACTTGTGAGCACTGTCTAGATTAAAATGAACTCTGGTGAGTAGGGTCTGGCCCTTTGATCACTATTTGGTCTACTCTATCCTATGTGGTAAGATATTCCAGGACAGGGATGATGTTTTGCCTCTTGGTTCCCATGGCAACAGTTGGCACAGTACCTAAGTAGGCCCCCTCTTTTGTTTTTTTTTAATCAAAACTTCTTAGCAAGTCATATATTATAAAGCTAGACATTAGCTAAGAAGAAACACAATGTGATTCCAAAAGAGCAACAAAACTGCCATATCACAACAGGAACTAAGGAAGATTAGGGAGAGCTCATAGCATTTCTTTCTTTTAACCAGTCATACATAGTCCTTATACAATACTTTTATGCATTCCAACACTTTAATTCTGCTAGTAACATAACTGTACTTTTACTATCCATGTTTATGCTTAGTTTCTTGCAAAGAATAGAGATGTTTTAGACAAATATTTAATGATAAATGTTTTTTGATATCTGATATAAGAACTGAAAAACTCCAATAATTTGTGCTGTTTTTGTGTATATGATATGCTCAGAGATGGAGTTAAAAATATGATTTGTCAGAAAATATTTGCGTCTCTCTTAGTCAGCTTTTCGTCACTGTCAGAAACGCCTGAGTTAAACAATTTAAAAGGAAGAAGGGTTTGTTTTGGCTCGCAGTCTCAGACGTTTCAGTCCGTGGTTACTTGGCCCGTTTCCTTGTTTTGGGCCTGGGGCAGCACAGTACATTACAGTGGTGAACATACATGACAAAGGGAGTGTATAACCTCCCGGTGCTCAGGAAACAAAGAGATAGTTAGAAAGGGTCTGAGGCCCCAATATCCCCTTCAAGGGCACATCAGATGACCTGACTTCCTCCCACTTGGCACCATCTTTTCAAAGTTTCACCATTTCTGAATAGCAATACATGGCATGGCTCATGGGGAACATTTAAGATCTAAATCATAATAGCATTCTACCTCCAAATCTCCCATTTATTCAGTCAGTCTTCCCCAGTCCTCTGTCCCTAGCTGATGACACACACAAAATTATTCTTTGCCCTTTTGTAGAATGTATTACAAGTTAATTGATTAAGTAGGCAGCCTTTGAGTCTTACATCTTTTACTTAACATAATGCTTTTGAGATTCACAGCTATTGTAGCTTTAGTCTGTTCCTTTTTTTTTTTTTTTTTGAGCAATATTTTCTTGAAGTATAACACGGTTTGTTTACTCACCAGTTAAAGAATAGGTAGGTAAGAAGAATTCGATGACTGCATTCATCTGCTACCACTGTTAAAAGTCAGGCCATCTCAATAGGAGCTACCCTAAGAAGCCCACTAGGCCATGCTCTGAATGCAAAGGTGACTACTGGAGATTGGTCTGCCCTCTGAAGTGGAGGCCCCAGAGCTCAGACCCATCCTACCAGTTAGTCCAACAGGAATGAGAGGGCTTGGGTCATGGTCTGCCTTCTCCTTCTGGCCAGACCGTCATCTCCATCGAGGAGTCCTGGGTAATCATGACTATGGAGGAAAAAGAAAACAGCCTGTTGCTAGACACAGGTGCAAGTCTCTCGGTCCTTCTTTTCAATCCTGGCCTTTCTTCCAGCCGTCACACCTCAGTGAATGGAGTCACTGGTGAGGAGGTAATACCCTATCTTTCACAACCCTTAGGCTGTAACTACTTGTTAGGTCTTTCTTGTGTCTTCTTGAGAAACCACTTTGAAGATACCGCCATGTATTACAGCAGCCATTGATATTTTCTTACTAATTTGTCCATAATTCTGTAAAGTTTGTGTTGTTCCTATGCTATTTTATAAATGGATGTGTTTATTACTATGTGTTTCCTACAACAACCATTGAGAATAGTTAATGAATATTCAGTTGGTCACTCAGGTACAGCTCTATTTTTTTCTTTAGAAACTACTTTGAAGATACCAAAGTATAGAACAACAACCATTGATACTCTCCTACCACTTTTGTCTGTAACTCACTATTATCTGTCTATTTATTTTCCTGAGAAACTATCTTGTAGATAACAATATGTAAAACAACAACCATTGATAATTTCCTACCACTTTGTCTGTAATTCAGTAAGCTCCCCTATTACTATGTTATACTTCGTTTACTCTTTAAAATAAAAAAAAAAGAGTAGGGAGGTAGTTTCTTATTTGAGAGATTATAAATAAACCTTATGTAAATGTTTTGAAAAAGTTTTCTTAGACATTTATCTTTATTTCTTTTGGGTAAGCAAATTCTTACATGTAGCAGTGCCACAAGCATGGACTTCTACATTTCCCTTCATAAGAAACTGTTGAATCAGTTTGTGAAACAGCTCCTCCATTTCAGATCACTGAAATGATGCATTGGCATCTTAGGTGTTTCACATAGATTATGTGCCTTTTATACATTTTAAACAGGAATTTCTTTCTGTTGAATTTTGCAAAGATGCATTATATTGCAAGTTTATGTTTTGGAATTTCATAATGTTTTTGAGACATACAATTGCTAAATGGAATTTGAGTGGCAGATTTACTTAATTTCTTTTTTATGAATTATAAAAGCCTAAAATGTGCACACATGAGTGTTATGTGTGTTAGAGATATACTATTTTCCATATCATTTTAAATTTTAGTCAGTAATTCAGCTTCCTAAATGTTTAGGGACATCAACTGAGGCAACTTGTTAAAGCCTTATCTGTGTTTGAGCCTAAAAGTTCCAATATACTGAGCAGGGCTATCTTCATTTGTAGCATTCAGTTGTCCATGAAAAGAACTTTGAAGAGCTGGTTACGTCACAAAATGTCCAAGTTAGTGATAGTTCTAGTGTAAGTAGAATTGGCCTCCACATATAAGCAGGTCATTTAGACTAAACTGGATTTTCAATTGCTCTTCAAGCATTCAGTAAGGTACTAATAGCATTTAGGCATAAAATTTGGCTTCCCTAATTTCCATTTTGGCAATACTGTCTGGCATGCACTGCTTAATATTTGTGTTTTAGTATGATTTCATTCATTCTGGGAACAACACCAGAAATGAAAGGAAATGGTGTTCCTCAGAAAAGTATGCATTGCATTTGCCTATGTGTGAAAATAATTTATCATGAATAATTCCATTCTAGTAAATATCTGCTCTAATCAAAATCTTCCAGATACTATAGTGGTTTGTTAGTATTTTCTATTTTATTGAAGTTTTGGTTTAGCTCCAGTAACAGCACAAATGTCATTTGAGTTCACTGCAATTAATGTGGTTCCAAAGAATATTTGATAAAGATCAGCCAGTTTCATAAAATGTTACTGAATAAGGTCTGCGTGAGAAAAATTTTAAAGCCCTTGAAAATATGTATCTAACAAGTAACTCTGGAAACAAATTGGGTTTCTAGAAGGATGAGGAAGTTCAACCTGGAAAATAGTTAAACTGCTGTTAGATCAAGGCAACAATGGGAACGGGAAGCCGTAAGTCACCTTCATATACTCAAAAATTCGCAAGAGCAGAAACCACACCTAGAAATTTAAAATTATTCGGATTTCATATAATCTGAATTAATGAAATTTCAAAAAGTAACCAGTCATCAAAAACCAGAATGAGTTCCATGTGTCTAATGGACCCAATAATATTTCCTATTATTGGAAAAACTCAAGGGGAGGTAGGATGGTCACTTTGGAGACTATTGCAAAGTGTTTTCTCAAGGACTGGAAAGGGTTATTACTGGAGAAATTGTGATCTCCTTTTTAGCCATAAGGTTCCTTAACTTAATTTCCTGCACAGTGGCAAACAACTTGCTTTTGTTTTCCTTAGATATTGGTGGAGGCTTCAGTGGGAGACGGCTTCACCGGAGATATTGCAATTGATGATCTGTCCTTCATGGGCTGCACCCTCCATCCAGGTAAGAGAAACAATTTCAGCACCTGATGTATTTCCAAACTTGTTTCCTTGGAAATATTGCAAAGTAAATCAATGTTTCATTTTTACAAATATTCTAAAATGCCAACATTTTGTTGATTCTTATATCTATTAACTGTGAAAAATGTTGTAAATCTTTGCCAGTTATTAGTCTTAAAATATTTGCAAGTTTGGTAAAGATGCTTGAATCAGTGATATCTGTGTCCTATCCCATATAAAATACTAGGAAGTTATATGTAAAATTATACCATAATTTCACCTTTTGTGAGGGAGAAAAAGCAAATTGGTTACCTTATAACTATGTTGTGTTTGAGACTTTGTATCTATTTCTTTCAGTGATATTTCAAGATTACACTTTACTCTAATAATTAACCATTTAATTTCCAACTTATAGATTTATATTAAAGATAGAATACATCATTCTCAGATTGACATCTTTTATATTCAACCTTTCCCAGAACTCTAGACTTACACACTACTGAACATCTCTGCCTGGAGGCCGGCCCACTAGGCATCTCGGTGTTAACAAGGAAAACAACCTACAACAAACACATCCCAGGCATGGAATAGTGTCTCTGGGAGAAACTCATTCTGGCAGTACACAGTGATTCAGTAAGACTGAAATTAAACTCTTGGAGAGTAACTCTGGCTTTTAGGGTGGAGTCCCTCAAATTGTATGATAAGATGGAATTCAGTCTCCTCCCTGAAGTGATCAAAAGCTGGGGTCCAACAATACTCAGTCTCTGTACACTTAACTTCCAGCCCTGCTTCTCACCTTGGCATCACTGAGTGGAAAGGTACCAAACCCTCCCAGGGCATCATCAGTGAGTCCCCCTCCATTCCTTCAGGGTCGCTCTTAGCCTCCCTTCTGCTCTGCGTTCTGGCAGGACTGATCAGCTTGATCACTGTGTTGTGGTTCCATGAAACTCTGAAAGATCCCGCAAATCCTTCTCGGCAAGGCTAGCAAGAAGGAATTGTGGGTTGACCAGGTTCACCGCTCAGAGTCAACAAGTAGATTTCTGGTAACCAGCTGCGAACCAGTATTCTGCACCTGGCGGTACTCACTTCTGTCATTACTTCATGAATTCCTAACTAAGTAAAAAGTATTTATTTCTAGTAGCCTATTTTATATGCACAAACCCAATCATCCACTAGTCTCGGATCTCTCAGTAACTTTCCCTTGATCCAAGCTACCAATTTCTCTTCATGGATTATTATTACAATTGGTTTTGAAATGACCTTTCTGCTTCTATCCTGGAAACCTGTATCCTCTTCTCAAAGTAGAAGCCCGAAGGGTCCTTTTCAAATTAAGATGTTAGAGGAATAAAGGACAGGCTCCCTCATACCTTGTGACTGTAACTTCACCAAAGTGACTCTAGTTCACTTCTTCCCATCTTCACACCCAATCGTTCAGCATTCTTGCTAATTTAGGAGCTGAGCTTTCCATCTGTTTTTCTCTTCCCGGGAAGTGCTTCCTCTCGTTACCTGCTTAATTCCCTCCATTTCCTTCTGACCTCTACTCAGTAGTTTCTTTTTCAGTGAAGCCTTCTCTAAACACTATACTGACGCCTTCACTCAACACCTCCTTGTCCAGCATTTTTTTTCTCTGTTTCCTATGTTATTTTTCTTCATACCACCTTTCTAGTGGTGGAAAATACTAGTTTGATGGACAGGCAAGCAGATGCTCATCATTTTAAGTGCTTTATACACCTTCATTATAATTTTAGCTTATTGCTATTGCTAAAATGTTAAATACTTCTATGTAAATGCTACTATATTTACTGAAAGACAAATCTTGGTAGCTTACAACCACATTTATTTCTTGATAATAAGGGTGTGGGGTGGCTTGGAACAATAATAAAATGATGCATATTCTATATATAGTTCCTATTCATAGATCTATGTAATTCTATGCAGGTCCAATTGTATATCTCTGTTGCATATGTCCTGTCTCTCTGGGACCGCAGCTGGAGTACCATCGGTCTTTCTGAGATGTTCTGCTGTCAAATTAGGATGGATAAAAAGGAGGCACAGTTACTTTTCTATTTTGACATGGTGCACTGTAAATCATCTCTACTTGTCACTATTGCCCAGGGCAAGCAATGTGGTCAAACCAGCTAGCAAAGAGCAGGGAAGTTTTCTCCACCTGCAAGGAGATTAGCAAAGGCAGGAAATATATAAATTCTTTACAAGAGAAGAAGCTGGTAAACAAGCACAATAACACAATCGACCACTCAGCTGTGCTGTCTCACATAATCATGTAACATGTTAGGAGTCTAGAATAGTGTCTGCTCCATCATAGATAAATGTTGATGTGAAATGTTGAGTGAGATGGATACTTTTTATAATTTTATGGAGAAAACTAAAGAGGAGATAATTTTCCCAGAGGTATCTAGCTATAAAGAAGCAGAAGATGATAGTATGCATTTCTTGGAATCATAGTTTAAACAGCTAGTATTACATTGCCCATCAATATAATACACTTATTATTACTTTGAAAGGAAGAGGGACTACTTCCATTTTATACTTGTAAAGACTTGAAGAACAGAAGTGACCTGGATGAGAATACAAAATTAAAAGCAGAAATGAAGTGTCTAAACATATCTGATTTTAATGGTCAGGATTTTTCCCACAGCTCATTCAAGTCTGAGTTTAGAGAGAATTCTTGTGAACTTGGAGGCAAAGAAGAAAAATGAACATAGAAAGGCAGCATGGGTCATCCCAGGAATGTTGCTTCCCCAGTTATACTGCTAAGCCCATTCAGTGGCTGATGGTTCCATGGTGGAAGCGGTAGAGTTGCCGGACACACAGCAAAGATGTGAAATATCAGTTACAGAGTGCTAGTCCCAATATTCCGGCTCAAATTTTGAAAGAAAAATGTGAAACTTTAAAAAATATCTGAACTGTGTTGTTTTTGTATCGGCTTCTAAACAAATGAAACGGGATCGATACCACAAAACCTGTGGAAGTTGTTTTCATAAATGGATCTGAGATAATCTTGCCATAGGAGGAAATGTAAACATAAAAAAGAGACCCTTAAGAAGAATATTATATTAATAAAAATATTGCTCATTTTCCTCCCACAGCAGCGTGTTAGCAGAGGTGAGACTAGTGCTTGTAGGTTTGCTTACAGACATCAATCCATGTCTATATTAACTGACTACTTATGTTTTTTTTTCTCTTTTAGGCAATAAAACAAAACAAAAAAATTAAAATTCACATTCACCCAACCATAAAATATTTACCTAATCCTCAATGTGTAGACTTAGACATTACCTGAGTATTATTTAAAGAAAATGACCGAAAAGTCAATTAATATATTTTTATCTCTTATCTTAACTTCAACCTTTCTTTCTTCAATGCCTTCCTTCTTACTTTTAACAACATCAGTTTTCTCCAGCACCCTTGTCTGAAATTCTACTGTCATCTTTGAATTTCACCTGAGATTCTTCCATTTGTAAAACAGACTGACTGCAGGTCCAAGTATCTGTTACATCTGCTTTGTTCTTTCGGGTACCTTTACCAGGACCCTGGTTTAAAACAGCATTGACTTAAAAAGGAAATTTAAGTACAAATATTCACTAACTTTCCCCCAATAGCTTTTTTTCCATTAATCGGTTTTTTTCACTTTGCCTTATAGCATCATCATTTACTTTTGTGGTTGTACCTTTTCATTTTCTAATTCTGATGTTTCTAAAATAATTATCAAGTCATTGTAACTTGTGGGTTATGCCTCTTTTGTTTCAATACTTTGATGATATTTCTACTTTTTATTTTAAAGATAAAAGAACAAAAACATATTAAGAAACACACATACATTTACAAAATAACACACAAAAAGATACAACCAATACAGAATTTCAGACAAGGTGATAGAAAATTAACAATGGTTGCTGTATTACATATTGATATCTTCAAATTGGTTACACATAAACAAATATAGGCATGTAAGATTGATCTAACAATTAAGCATTAACTGTTCCTTTCAATAAAGCATTAGAAGTCCGTAATACAACTATGTTGGCTATCCTGTGTATACATATATGCATAATTTTCCCTTTCTTTTCTCTTTTCTCTAATCCCAGTTGTTCTTTACTTTTGAGCAGTTTCCTTTTATTTCCCATTATCTATTGTACTTCCTTTTTATTCATTTTTCAGGTTCTTACACTAGAGAGACAATATGGTGTTTACATATGTGAGTCTGATTTATTTTACTCATGAGTATGGTCTCTAGTTGTGGAAATCAGTTTGGAGATTCTTCAGTAAACTAGGACTAGAGGTCCCGTTCAACCCAGCTATTTCACTTCTGGGTATTTTCCCAGAAGGACTGAAAACATCATATCACAGTGATGTATGTGCACCCATGTTTATAGCAGCGCAATTTGTAGTAGCTAAATTGTGGAAGCAACCCAAATGCCCATCAACTGAGGACTGGATAAAAAAGTTGTAGCATTTTTATATAATGGAATATTACTCAGCTATAAAGAAAGATAAACTTGAGGCTTTTATAGGTAAATGGATATTTCTACCTTTTTGCAGCTTTATTGAGGCACAGTACCGATTAAAATTGTATATATTTAAGTTGTACTATGTGATGTTTTGATATATGTATATATTGTGAAATAATTACTGTACCATGATCAAGCTATTTAACATATCTATCACTTCACAGTAAACTTTTTATGTGTGGTAAAAATATCCATGATCTATTTTCTTAGCAAGTTTCAAACATAATACATAGTTGGTAACGATAGTCATCAGAACATTGTTTTCAATGGCTCACATAGTAGACCTTAACCTGTAGTAAGAGTTTTGATCTGTGATTTTGCACAGTTCTCTTGTGTCTATGTATGCAAAGTTGTGTGTTTGCTATGTGTGTGTATCAGTAACCACTTCAAGATACTTTAGAAGGGAGCCATGAAACAGGCCAACACCTCTGGCTAGTAGATCTATTATTCTGCCATTGGTCAAATACAGTAACAGTAGAACTGATTGTCTGGCCTGAGGGTGATTAGCTGACAAGAAAATAAGTTTAGTTACATATAAAAACTATAATTCTTCTCCTCAATATTTATAGTTTTGATTCATGTCTGTACATTTTTATATTTGTAACATCTATTATTTACATTAAAGAATACACTCATAAGCAAAATAAATCAGACCCACATGTGTAAACATCATATTGTCTCCTTAGTGTAAGAACCTGAAAGAGTAAGTAAAACCCAAAATGTAAAATAGATATTATGAAAGGGAAAGAAATTGCTCCAAAGAAGGAACAACTGGGATGAGGGAAAGGAGAAAAAGAAAGAAGGAAGAGAATATATATGTACATGTGTATGTATATGTATATATAGGGATAGCCGGGATAAATGTACTTCTGATGTCTAATGCTTTATTTTTATTTTTTTATTTTTTATTTATTTATTTTATTTTTATTTTTGTTTTTTTTGGTTTTTTTCCGGTACCGGGAACCGAACTCACGACCTTGTGCTTGCCAGGCAGGTGCTTTTGCCGCTGAGCTAAATCCCCAGCCCCTCTAATGCTTTATTGAAAGGAACAGTTGATGCTTAGTTTTTCTGACCAACTTTGCATGCTTATATCTGGCAATCTGAACAACTAATTTGAAGACAACAATATGCAATATAAACCATTGTTGAATTTCTACCATCTTGTTTAGTGAAGCTCTGTAACACTTCTAATTTTTTTTATCTTTTATTATCTTTAATTGTTGGTTAAATCTTATATTCTTACATCTGGTAATATGAATAACTTCATTAAAGATAACAATATGTAATATAACAGTTAATTCCTATCATTTTGTTTTGAAACCCTGTATAATTTTCTTTTTTTTGCTTTGTTTTGTTTTTGCCTGTTATTTTGTTATCGTGTTTTATTCTCTTTAAAATAACAAAAATAAAGTAAATAAAGTAAAAATACACATAGTATAAAAGCAGAAGATAAACCAATTATAACTAAAGGGCTAAAAGAAATTACATTAATATGGGCTGGGGATTTAGCTCAGTGGCAAAGTGCTTGCCTCACAAGCACAAGGTCATGAGTGAGATTTCTGGTAGCGGAAGAAAAACAAAACAAAAAACAAAACCAAACAAAGAAATTACATTAATAATTATACCTACAATAACTTGTGAATATGTACACAATATAAAAAAAAGACTCTTACATTGGACATAATCCAGGAGGATGGTAGAGAGAATTTTCAGGCAAAATTAATTACATTTCTAGAGAAAGTAAGAAAACCTCACCATTCAGTAAAATCTTTGATCATTTGAATTGGTATCTGACGATGTTCTGTCCTGCCTGAGGAAAGGACGGTGAGAAACGATGGCAAACTTAAAGTGCTCCTCCTTTACCTTGAGTCAGATCTTCACAGTATCTTAGTGAGAATTGTTTCTATCAATTCATAGTTAGAAATAAGGATCTCAAACAAATTATTTGCCTCGCATCATTCTTTGCATCATCAGAAAAACAAGATGTGTATTTTCCTTAGGGGAACACATAGGATGGGGATTTTCTTTCCTGCATTAAGAATTATTGGTGAGCTAGCTGGTTATCAGGAAAAATATAGCAGTGACTATATGGCATCACAAAATACCTCCTGCACATTGAAAAAAATAATACATGAGCTCATAGCACGCTGTTTTAAAGTTCTTGAACCAAACATGCATACTAGAAGTATTAGTCACTGAAATTATTAATTACCAGAATATTAATATTATATGCATATCAATATTCAAGGTAACGGCATTTATTTTTCTGAGGAAAACTGTTACTGAATAAGTGGCGCATTTTGTAACTGGTGGTGCCTTAAAATGAGTAAAATATGTTGACTATTTATAGAATGCTTAACTAATTTTGTAATGTTCTTTCCCACCTTCTACACAATGAATGAGCTCTTTTCTTGTTGTTAACCTGAGTTGATTAAATTTTTGGCACCTATAAGCTTCAGAAATTTCATTTATAAATATTATTTAAGTTTTCTTTCTTCCTGCAAAGATTAATGTTTGTTTCCATGTGAATAAAAGACAAGGGAAACAGTGTAAGTACTATTGTCTTCACTTTCAAGATATCACCTGCAGCACTTTATCTTATAATATTAAGCAGTTTGAGAGATTCATTATGTTTGCCTTAGAGTAACAAAGTACGTGGAAACACTATTTTGAGATTCTTGTTTCTTCTGTGTTTTAATGGTCTTATACACTCAAAAAAACTACTACATTATTGGAAAGATATACAATTAAGTATAAGATTTCAAAAACAAATCAAGAAATTTGAGATTTGAGGCTTATATTCTTACATATCCTAGACTTAGTTTTTCTGGTGTAGTCTTCTGAAGTAATTTCATATATATACATAATATATATATTATATATATATATGAAAGAAAAAATTTAACCTATGCCTAGGGAATATAGAACTTAGGTGTTCATTATTTCCTTTTCTTCCAGAAAGTCTAATACAGACACTTTAACATGGTTATGGGAAATGTAGCTCTTTCAGCTTGTGCATTTAAATCTAAGCTGTATTAAATGCAAAAGGAAATATGTGTGTTTGTCCCCTCTGTCGATACTTTCATGTTCTGAAGGTTGATCAATTTTAACCTCAAATAGAGTTTCAGATTTTTAAATTAAATGTGTTTCTTAACATCAGAAGTCTCAGGAAATACATATACACTGTTCCCTAGAGAAAAGCATGAAGAACTACTATGCATTTTGGTAAACTAATTCAGTTATAATAAATCCCAAATTGTTAATCAATTATCAGGATTTAGGGAGAATATTATTTTTTTCCTCATTATCAGTGCAAAAATGGCTCTGGGGCCAGGCATAGTGACACACACCTGTAACCCCAGCACTTGTGAGGCTGAAGCAATTCGAGGTCAGCCTGGGCTGTGTAGTGAGTTCAAAGCAAGCCTGGGACTGCATAGTAAGACCCCATATTAAAACAAATAAACAAACAAACAATGGCTCTGGCTGAAAAGTTTAGTGTAAAATAAGCTTGAAAATCTGTTTTGTCAAAAAGATTATATTAGTGGAGCATGAAGTTTATGATATTTGTTGCACTGAAATCACAGAATGAAGTTAGAATGCTGAGTCCATATGGAGCCTGAGTTATCTGTTTAGGAAATCTTCCATGTGACAGATGTACAGGTGTTTTGATTTCCCTGTGCTTTAAGGATGTAGAAGATCAGATCAAATCAAACTAATCCGCTTCTTGTTGGGCACAAACTTTAGTTATTTGGATTTCACCTTTGCAATTTTTGTGTCATTTGCAATTACATTGATTTTTTTGGGAGGAGTGAGGGAGACGGTTGTTGTTCAAAGCTACATATGGATCATTACTACTAACTTTAGCATTATTCTAAGCAATTATAAAATAAAAAACAAAATTATAACTATGCAATGGGTGGAAAGCTTGTGTCATTTTCAAATTCCTACATGCATTGAAATCCTAATTCAGTGTGAGAGTACATGGAGTTGGGCCCTTGGCAGGGAACTAGGGTTAGATTAAATCATAAGGTAGGACCTTTATTATGAAATTAATCCCATTATGAAAAGATGGAGAGAAAATGAGATCTGTCTGCTATATGTAGGTCTATGAGGACATAACCAGGAAAAAAGACTTCATCTTTGAGGGAGAAGAACAAGGCTAGAGAATGGTCCTACCCATTTGAAGATATACTCTAAAGGTTTAGTATTTGAGAGTCTATGGTATTGCTGAAAGAATAGACAAACAGACCTGATGATTAGACAGAGAGACCAGATACAGCACATAAATATAGTTCTGTTACCTTGACAGAGGAACAGAGAGAATCAAATGGTGAAAAGAGTCTTTTCAACAGATGAAGCTGGAACAACTGGATATCCACTGTGAATAAATGAATATAGACACAGATCTCCTTTCTTCATAAAAGTGAGCTAAAAATGAACTATGAACTGTCTTAGTTACTTTTTTCTTGTTGCTGAGACAGAATACCCAACCCCTAAGGTTAAAGGAGGAAAGCTTTATTTAACTCACAGTTTGTAGAAGTTTCAGTGTGTAATTGGCTGGCTCTAGGGCAGGGAGGCATGGCAGAGTGGCAACCATTTATGGTGGGAGAAGATACCCAAACCAATAAGAGAGGCGGACCAAGACTCTTTCTTATCCCTTATATTGTATGCAGGCTACCTGCCCTAAGGTGGGTGTAGCACTCACACCCATAATTCCAGCATTGGACCGTGAATCAATCACAAACTCTAGATTCAGCCACGTATGAAAAGCCTGCCCCCATGACTGTGTGAAGTTTTGGGGGGACATCCAGACACAAACCATACCATTCCACAAAGATGCCAGGATTTTAAAAGTAGGCCTGTGAGGCTAAGCAGTGTGGCCCTGAGACAGCAATGTGTGAAGTTGTGAGTGTGAAACCAAAGATTCACATGCATTCCTTTACACAAAAGGCAACCAGTCAATCTCTAAGAACTGTCAAAGTCCTAACAGTTTCAGTATTACTGAAAAGTCCAAGTCCAAAGTCTCCTCTGAGATCTAAGGCAAACTCTTAGCTGTTAGCCCCTGCACAAATGAAAAGAAAGTTAAACACTTCCAGCATTCAGTGGCACAAGATAGACATTTCCATTCCAAAACTTCCAAATGGGATACAAAGGAATAGGACTAAAGCAAGTCCAAAATCCAGAGGAGCAAACATTGAGTCCTGTAGTTCCATGTGCAGCATCTGAGGCAATCTGTGGCAAGATATGAACTCCAAAGGGCTGAGTGGATCCACCCTATGGCACTGCTGGTTATTGTAACTCCTGTGGATTCTCTCTTTGGCCTGCTCTGCTCTTTCCTTGCAGTTTTCCTCAGATAATCCATATTCCTGGCTTCTCCAAACTTCTGAGGTCTCCACTGTTTCTTCTGAGGTCTCCCCAAGTCTATGATCATGTCTAATATTAACATGAACTAGGACAGAGGGTAAATCTTGAGGACACAACACCTTTGGCTTTGCACTCATAGTTTCACACACTGCTCTCTCAAGGGCACACTGCCTAACCTCACAGGCCTTTTTCTGAAATCTGGGTGGAAGCCTTTCTGACCCCACAACTCCTGCATTCTGCATGCAGTCATAGGTGGAACTTTTCAGAGGTGGATGCAGAAATAAAAGGAATATTTTTCTAGAGTGTGCAATGCTAGGATTAAGGGTGTGTGACTAGTAAATCTCTTTCATTGCTGGGAGGAACTCTGTATAGTATACCTACTTTGGAAGAAATCTGGTATTTTCCTGAAAATTTAAAAATACTCTTACCACTTGTGTCAACAATCATGCATCTTTACCAAAATGAATAAAAAATTTATACCTATACAAACCCCCCACATAGATAGTTATAACCTGCTGTAGCAGGTTTATTCATAAATGCCAGGTCTTGAAAGTAGCCAAGATGTCTTCCATTAGCCAAGTGGAGTAATTACTCCAGAATGGAGTAATTATTCAGTACTTTAAAAACAGCTATAAAGCCATAAAAAGACATGAGGAGGTAGGGGTGATATAGCTCAGCAGCACAGTACCTACCTGGCAAGCACGAAGTCATGAGTTTGATTTCTGGTACTGAAAAAATAGACATAAGGAAATTATGTATATATATATGTATTATGTATATATATGTGTGTACATATATATACATATTCTTTATGTATATATATACATATATGTGTGTGTGTATATATATACATATATATATACAGCAAATTGAAAATGCTACATACTGTATGATTCCAAAAATATGAGTTGAAAAAGGTAAAACTATTGAAATGAGTAATAGTTGATGTGAAGTGAGTAATAGTTGCTAGTGGTTAGAGGAGAGAATGAAATCAATAGGTAGACTATGGAGAAGCAGTAAAACTGTTTAATATGACACTACAATGGTAGGGACATGTCATACATTTGTCAATAGCAATGGAATGTACAACTCCAAGATTGAACTGCAACCTAAAGTATGGGTCTCAGGTGATAATGTTGTGTCCTTGTGGGTTTATTCTGTAATAACTTGCCTTTCTGATGTAGGATGTTGATAGTATGTGATTCTTTGCAGGTGTTTGGATATATGGTTCTATGCTAGATAACTGTAAATTCCATTTAACTTTGAAGTGGAATTAGAACTACTCTAAATAATAAAGTCTATTGAGAAATACTTTTTAAAAAAAAGGGTTACATCAGTCTAGTGGGACCCTTCAATCCTCCTTTTCCTCTATGGTGATGCCTCTTAATAATAAATGAGACAACTGCCCTTGTAAGAAATCAAGAAACTAATTTAAGAGGTTTCTGCAGCTCAGCTGAACATAAAACTACTCACTTCAAAGCCATGAAAACATTCTGGGCAGTTTTCCACTACAGCACTATGGCATAATCTGATCGTGACATATATATCCGACATTCTGAATTCTGATGGCTGTTAGACTGGTTTCTGTCTTGCTCAATTCTAAGGAATAACTGGAAGGAGACTTCTGACCAGGACTTCTGAGAACAAAAACATATGCAAATGGGTGACAAGCATATAAGAGACGCTTAGCTTCTTTGACCATAGTGAAATAACCTGTTATTCCCATCAGCATGGCCACTGTCAAAGGAATGGAAAATAATGTATGTTGGTGAAGATATGGACACATTTTCTGTCATGTGGTTAGACACCTAAACTGCTACCACTGCTATGAAAAAAAGTATCATGGATTTTCAAAAAATTAAAAATAGAATTGAAGCAATTCACTTTCAACTATATATTCAAACACATTCAAAACAAGATAGAGTATTGAGATAATTGCACAGCCATATTTTGTTTATTGCTGGATTATTCACAATAGCTCAAAGGTAAAATGATCCTGATAACCACTGACAGATACATGAATTAAAATAGCACTATGGCATTCACATTAAATGGTACAGTACATATTTTATGCATTTTTAAAATTTATTTTAAAAGTAAAAGAAGGAAAACATATTAACAAACAGACATCCATTTACAAAATAGCATAAGAACAATACAAACAATACAGAGTTACAGACAAAATGGCAGGAAATTAACAATGGTAGTTGTATTGTGTATTGATATCTTCAAAGTGGTTTCTCATGAAAACAAATAGAGACATGCAATATTGATCAAACAAGTAATCATGAACTGTTCTTTTCAGTAAAGCAATAGAAGACAGTAGTACAACTATGTTAGTTATCCTGTATATACATACGTACATAATTTCCCCTTCTTTCCCTTCTCTTTTCCCACACCTCAGTTGCCCTTTACTTTTGAGCATTTTCCTTTCATTTCACAATGTCTATCACACCTCCTAGTTTTTCTTCACTCTTTCAGGTCTTACGCTAGTGAGACAATACATTGCTTACACATGCAGGTCTGATTTATTTCACTTATGAGTATGGTCTCTAGTTGTGACCATTTACCTATAAAATCCTGAAGTTTATCTTTCTTTATAGCTGAGTAATATTCCATCATATAAAAGTACCACAATTTTTTTATCCAGTCCTCAGTGGATGGACATTTGTGTTGCTTCCACAATTTATCAATTACAAATTGCACTGCTGTGAACATGGGCGCACATATATCACTGTGATATGATGTTTCAAATCTTTGGGGAAAATACCCAGAAGGAGAATAGCTGGATTGAATGGGATCTATAGACCTAGTTTGCTGAGGAATCTCCAAACT